>NC_142006.1:3901891-4501891 GCF_049901715.1 Pseudonaja textilis
CCCATCTCTAGGTTAGAAGCTCGCTCCTTGTCACAAAAACAAGAACTCAAGATCATCATCCCCTTTTAACGACCCCGTCGTCCCTTGTGAGGTGGAGTCTGGGCAACTGGAATGGAGCTGAGTGTTTACTGGCCAGATGCCCTTCTTGTTGCCAATACAGAGGTTTTTTCCCCAGCAGATATATTCTCAGTGTGCCCGGAGAGAGAAATATCTGCCTCTAGTTGGATCGAACTCACAGCCTCCCGATTGTGAGGCGAGAGCTCCACTTCTAGCCCACCGCACCACTCGTTTTGCTTCAGATAAACCAGCGACTTTTTCTTTTCAGAGAGCCAAAGAGTCCGAATACGCGGAAATGCTCGAAACTCTTCGAAAAGAGCACACCGTTTTTTCGACTTTGATCAAGTCCCTGAAAGATTCCGATGGGTGAGCACCGTCTACTTTGCCTCAGAGTGGATAAATGGTCTTGGAGCATTTGGGGGTGTACGTGTGCGGCATCTAGACAACGTTTCCCGGGGTTTCTCAACCCACGAACTCCTACACAAAGCCCAGCCACAGAAACAACGGCCAGAAGAAGAGATGGAATCTCTTGGCTAACCTCATTTGCACGACGTCCTCCCCAAACTTACGTGGTGATTCTGGTGCCAAATGTCTACTTAACATTCCTTAATGAAAGGATTGCGATG
Organism: Pseudonaja textilis; assembly: GCF_049901715.1. NCBI lineage: Eukaryota > Metazoa > Chordata > Lepidosauria > Squamata > Elapidae > Pseudonaja > Pseudonaja textilis. The sequence goes on from NC_142006.1 coordinate 3,902,575, forward strand.
ACCAAATATCTCCATTTGGCCTCTTATGTGGGTGAGAAGGGGTGGACTAGATGGGCCAGGCCCATAAAGATTTTTTGGGGAGGTTCGTAAGGGTCTGGTTCTCCTGGGAGGACTTTCCTGTTTATTTCTCTGTTCAGAACCAACCCTTGTTACCAGAAATGTATCCATGAATGTACAAATAACACAAATTAAAATTATGAAGGAGAACTAGGGGGACGAAGAGAACAGGAGGAAGAGGAGAAGGGGAGGAGGAGAAGGGTAAGAGGAGGTGGAGGAGGAAAAGGAGGAGGAGGAGAAAGGGGTGAGGAGGAGGAGGAGGAGAGAAGGAAGAGGAAGAGGAGGAAAAGGGGAAGAGGAGAGGGAAGAGGAGATGTAGGAGAGGAGAAGGACAAAGGGGAGAGGAGGAGAGGAAGAAGGAGGAGGAAATGGAGAAAGGGAAGAGGAGAAGGAGGAGAAGGGGAAGGGGGGAAGAGAAGGAGGAGAAGGAGAGCAGGAAGAGGAGATTGGGATGAGAAAGAAGGGGAGGAGGAGGAAGAGGAGGAGGAGGGGAAGTGGAGGAGGACAGAAGTAAGTTGTTGAGGACACTGAATGAAGATTATAAAGTGGTCCCCAATGTAGTCCTGAGATTAATGGACAGCAGTTCACAGATCTGTTCTTGTTCCCTTGTGGAGGAATATCTCCCCTCCCACCTGTGCCTCAAGGTGATGGAGTAGATTTTGGATCCAGTCTTTCTCCCTTCCCCCCCACCCCTCCATCCTGCCAAGAACTGAATCCCAGTCGTGTCACCTTTAATCAAGTAATGCCCTTCATTAAGGAAATGAACACGCAGCCTTTTGGCATTTATGTATTGATTTGTTTTCCAAGCAATGCTTAATTCTGGGATCTGCCATTTTTCCTCCTTCCCTCCCCCCATTTTTTTCTCCCTTCCTCCCTCCTCTTTCTCATTTTTCCTCCTTCCTTCCTTCCTTCCTTCCTTCCTTCCTTCCTTCCTCCCTCCCTCCCTCCCTCCCTCCCTCCCTCCCTCCCTCCCTCCCTCCTTTAAAAGCGACTTCATTCAGAAGGAGATCTTTTTAGTCTGAACAAATGATGCCAGAGGTCCAGAGCGCAATTCCACCCCGCAAATGTTTCATGAGTCTCCTTGGCCTTCGGTTAAAAATTCTTCTCTCTTTTCTTTTTCTTTTTTCTTTTTTTTTCTAAATTAGCATAAATAATCTGCAGGAGGAGCTAAACACCATCTTGTCCCTGCGGAAGCAACTCGAAGAAGGCATCTTGGAGACCTGGAATTTGCGGAGAACGTTGGAAGAGCAAATCCGGGATAACAGGAAGGAAGGTGAGCAGAACAGGTGGCGAAATCACCTCTGGCTCTCCAAAGAGAATAGATGAGTTCACGGTGGACAAAAATTACAGATGTTGGTTGGAAAAGATGACAATGCAGCATATTGATTTAAAACCAGAAATATTTGTCAGGATTCCGGCACTTAACCCCATTTAAATCATGAATCTCGAGCCAAACTTCCAAAACTTCCAAAGGATTTATTGGGAGTTTAAAGGGCCAGCATTGCCTGGGTGTAGCCGACTCTTTCATTGTCACCCTTGACCCTGGTTTTCCCCCACCTCCTCACAAAAATCTTAACTATGGAAGAATAATTCCACCGCTCTCTGTCTCGCGCGCGCCTTCACTCCCCTTTCTGCCGTGTTCCATGCACCTGCTTAAAATTACTTTTTAAAATATACGCTATCGGTGCAAACTGTAATTGAACAGCGGATCCATAACGCATGCTGATAGCTAGTGGAGACGTGTGGGGTCCGTCTTAAGATGTCAGGAAGGCAAGTAAAAATATCGGGAGATATGATAGATAGACAGACAGGCAGATAGATAGGCACATAGATAAATAAATAGATAGGTACAGATAGACAGACAGATATATTGAGATAGACAGAGATAATTAGATATATACAGGCAGACAGAGACAGATGATAGATAGATAGATAGATAGATAGATAGATAGATAGATAGATAGATAGATAGATATAAGTAGACAAGATAGTCATACAGGCAGAAAGACAGATAGACATATAGATGGTTGGATGGATAGATAGAGATAGGCAGATAGAGATAGCTAGATAAATACAAAGATAGATAGATAGATAGATAGATAGATAGATAGATAGATAGATAGATAGATAGATAGATATAAATAGACAAGATAAATATAGACAAATAGATGGATAGACAGACAGGCATAGATAGATTGATGGATGGATAGAGATAGGCAGACAGAGAGATAGATAAATACAGATAAAGATTGATAGACAGACAGACAGACAGGCAGACAGAAACAGACAAACAGATAAAAATAGATAGACAGATGGAGAGAAAGACATAGATAGGCAGAAGTAGTCCTTGATCACATGACCTGCGACAGTACAACTGTCATAAATACATGCCAGTTTCCCAAGCCTCTGAATTTTGATCACATGACCACAGGGCTGCTGCAGCAGTGGTAAATGTGAAAGCTGGTCATAAGTCACTTTTTTCAGGGCCATTATAAGGTCACTAATTGAATATTTATAAGCCAAGGACTATTTGTAGTATATTCCGCCTGGAAGTGTATGGATTCCGAAACAAATTCTGGAGAGTTTTTCCCCCTTATTTTTTTTTTTCCCTAGAAGACACCCCTTTATCTTGGAGCAATCAGACGTCGTACATGAGCATTTGCTTACGGGACCAGGATCATCGGTGGGACTGTCCAGTAGACCAGCTCTCTTTGGAGGAACTTAAAAAGAAGGTATTTGGTTTCTTCTTCTTGTGCCGTAACCATCATCGGACGTTGGCGATCATGTTGACGATCCTATTTCTATCAACAGCCGTATGGAAAAGGGCTACTGAGTTTTGTCCAAAACCAGTCCCTTAGATTTTGAAGCCATGATGTTCTTCTTCTGCCTGGACCTCGTTTGCCTTCAATCTTTCCTTGGAGGATTAAGTGAAATATGCCATAATTTCCTGGGTGTCGCATCACAAAATGTCCAAAATATTCCAACTTTTTATGGTTTGGATGATTTCCCTTGGCTTTCCCAGGTGGCTTATCACCTCCTCATTTCTGACTTGGCCTCCCTTCTTTCTAAACATGTCTCCCAGAAAGCTCACTAACATCACTCTGTCTTACTTTGGAGTAGCCATTTCTGAGACCTCACTGTGAATGTGGGTCTATGACAGTTCACCACATCCAACTCACTATCGGCTAACTTGCTGTGAGACAAGAATTACACTACTATCTAAGAAATAGTGGAATGAAATCATTGAAGGATGCAAAACGAGGGACAGAATGAAGTATGAATGACAAAAAAAATGAAATGATTTTTTTTAATTTCATTTTGAATAATTAAATTGAATGGTTAAATTGTCCTGTGGCAAGTTGTCCCATGGAGAGTTGGCCATGGAGAGTTGACCGTGGAGAGTTGGCCATGATGACTTGGCCGTAGAGAGTTGGCTGTGGAGAGTTGGCCGTGGCGGGTTGCCCGCGGTAAGTTGTCCCATTCCAGTGGGTGCTGCTTTATGCATGCCTGCATAGGTCTGCGGGGAAAGTGCAAAGAATCTGGATGTGGGAGATATCTGAAGTGGCAAATCTTGAATGGCTCTCAGGAACCAACCGTCAATTCTACAACAATTAAGAGGGATCACAAGGAGTATCAGATTCTAGATTAGAAGAGACCAAACACGGGGTCTACTCATCTTTGCTTTGGATAGGAATAAGTGTGCCATCTTTTTAGAATCCGCTCTGCACCAAAGGAGTACCCTACCTAATTGATATCTAGTTTGTTAGAATAGAGTAGAGTAGAGTAGAGTAGAGTAGAATAGAATAGAATAGAATAGAATAGAATAGAATAGAATAGAATAGAATAGAATAGAATAGAATAGAATAGAAATTCTTTATTGGCCAATGTGATTGGGCACATAAGGAATTTGTGTTTGGTGCAAATGCTCTCAGTGTATATAAAAGAAAAGACACATTTGTCAAGAGTCAAGAATCATCAGGTGCAACACTTAATAATAGTCCTAGGGTACAATAAGCTATCAAGACATACTAGGAAACAGTCCATAAAAATCATTAGGATACAAGCATCAAAATTACAGTCCTACAGTCACATGGGGGAGGAGATGGGTGAAAGGAAAGATGGGAGGATTAATAATAATTGTAATAGTAATGCAGACTTAGTTAACCCACTGTTTGAAGGTCGGTACCTTAGATAGCCCTTTACAATGTGAATTTCCTGGGTTGTGGGAAACCCAAGAGTCAGGCCATGGACCATCTGTTCAAACGTGAACATAGGAACTTTTTGGAAGGATGTGAGAGTTCCCACGGTCTTCAAGAGCTTCTCTTCATGTTTTCAGTTTGTCGAACTCCTCGGAGTGGTGAAGGAAATGCACTGGGTCATCCAAGAACTGAAAAAGAAGCCGTTTGACTTCTCCGCGTCAGATCCTTCGGGAAACGAGAAGCAGAAATCCTTAGACACAAGCGAGGTGAGACTTGGCTTTCTTGATCCTCCTAAAACTTAACACTGAAATCGTTTTAAGGTTTTTACAGACGGCTTAGACAACTGACAAAAGAGACCGAGACTGCGGGATCTGAGACCTCTTCAGAAGTCAATTGGGACAAGCAAGAGAAATAGGGAGCACTTTTCTAAAATTCAATTTCAGAACATTCCCACTGTAGGTCGTCTTTTAGAAAAAGGAATTGCGGATAATCAAGAAGCGAAAGAAAATCTTCCTTTTTTTTGAGGGGTTTAATGGAGATTGACTGTAAAGTTAACCATAGGTGTTCCAAGGTTAAGCCTTGATCATGAGGAATCATGGCTACTCTCAAAGTTGTCCTTTTGATAGCTTTTAGGGGGTGCCAGTAAAAGACCATGATGGCGGTTAATCCAATGCACACAACTTCTTTGGATTTGCAAGGTGTTTGCTGAAGGCTTCAGAAGAAAGTCCAGCAGCTACCAGTCAAGAATAACAGAATAACATCTGGAAGGGACCTTAGAGGTCTTCTAGACCAACCCCCCTGCTCAAGCAGAAGATCCTATATCATTCCAGACAAATGGTTATCCAATCTTTTCATAAAAACCTCCAGCGATGGAGAACCCACAATTTCTGGAGGCAAGTTGCTCCACTGATTAATTGTTCTCACTGTTAGGAATTTTCTCCTTAATTCCAGGCTGCTTCTCTCCTTGATCAACAGTTTAACAGAGTTGGAAGGGACCTTGTAGGTCATCTAGTCCAACCCCCCCCCCAAAAGCAGGAGACCTACCTCATTTCTGACAGATGGCAGTCCAGGCTCTTCTTGAAAGCCTCCAGGGATGAAGCTCACAAGTGTTCACAAGTGTTTAAAAATGCACCAATTCTCAATAATTTGTGGTGCCCAGTTAAATCCATTGGAAGTGTACTACTTGTTATTTTTTATTTTTAAAAAAGGAACTAAACTTGGATCGTGTTTTTTTTTTTTTTTTCTGGAGCAAAAGCCAAGCACCAGAATGACATTTTTGTTTTAATCTTTAGTGCTTAAATCGAACTTCTGACTCAAAGAGCTGGAAAATGGGATACTTGCAGAACCTGTTCTTTTTTTGGAGGGGGGGGGACTGTTCCCAGCAGATTCGGGGCATAAAATAGCTGGATCATGGGCGCTGGCCCGGTGAAGTCATGCTGGCACTGGGTGCAACTTTTTCCATCTCTTGGCATATGGGCATTTAAGGAGGCTGCCAGTTGATGGGAAAACAGAAAGAGGGGAAGGGTGCCCTCACCCATTATTCGTCTCTTTTCCTGGGGAGATGTTTTAAAATTGCAGAAAGTTTGCTGGGATCCAGGCAGTGCTGCAGGAAATCCTGTCTGTGGGGGTCTGCTAGCTATATTTAGAGGAGGCGGACAACCTATTTCCCAAAGCCTCTCTGAAGGCCAGACAAGGAACCATTCGTGGAAACTACTCAAGGAGAGAAGCAACCTAAGGAGAAATTTCCTGACAGCGGAGAACAATTAGCCAGTGGAATGGCTTGCCACCAGAAATTGTGGGTGCTCCAACACTGGAGGTTTTTAAGAAGATACTGGACAGCCACTCGTCTGAAATGTTATAGGGTCTCCTGCTGAGCAGGGGGTTGGACCAGATGACCTCCAATGCCCCTTCCAACTCTGTTCTTCTGTATTATTCTAGCTATCAAGTGAAAAAACAGCATTTCGCAGCCCTTGAAGTCCCTTGGTTTCAAAAATTCAAAAAAAAAGGATGCTTTTTCAAGCAGGGGTCTCTCTTCTGTCATCCATAAGTCATTCTCTCGGTTGGGTAGAAGTCTTGGCTCATCACGTGAGCTCTGAGATAGGCGCAGAAATCTTGGATTTCCACTTAGCGTGGTTCCTAAAAGGACTTGTATTCTCATCCCAATAAGTCTCTTGGCTCCATCTGGTGAGCTGTAGCTGCTGGAGGCAATATAGGAGCCAACGTTGTGGTCCTTTGGCCTAGGTTTAATCCATGGAGTGGCTGGAAGACTGATGATCCTCAAGAGAGATGAAAACATAGGAAGGTGTAAACTTAAGGACCTTGGACAGGGTGTTCTGAAGGTGATGCAATCCATCCTGCTCAGATCTTTTTGGGTATCCAACCTGGCAACCTTTAAGGCCTGTGGACCTGCATTCCCATCTGGCTGGGGAATTCTGGGAGTTGAAGTCCAGAAGCCTTAATGTCCCCTTGGTTGGATGCCCCTGGGTGAAAGTTCCCCAAAAGAGTTGGTCTATCCATCCAAAACAACTCCTTCTTGAAGCTACCAGGCACCGAGGGACGCAGAGGCTTTGAGATTTTGCAGGACCTCACTCTATAGATCATACTCATTAATTCTGCAGAAAAGAAAAATCAGCATATTGTCTGGCATCTTCTTTGGACTTGAGTCTTACCATCTGAATTAAATTCAAATGCTGAATTGGGACAGGGCCTTGTTAATGGGGTTTGTCCTTATGTTGGGTTGGCCCTCATCCAAAAATGTCTTTATATCCTCCGTTAGGCATGTGTTTTTCTATCAACGGTGGCCAAACTAAGCTGTTTTCTCAGCTCTTTTGAAACCTGCTGATCCCACACTCTCCTCTCCCCCGCCCCAGCCTTCTAAGAAAGAGTGTAAGGTAGCAATCCTTTTAACCCCTTGCTTGAAGTCCTTCTAAACTCCCATCTCCTTGGGGACCTCCAACACCTGGAGCAGTTTTGCTCTCCTAAGAATGAAAAGATTTGCTTTTTCTCTCGTCCTCCGAACATCTGCTTACAAACCGGCAGCTCTTTGTGCTGAGTCCATCCTTTGGGGGTCCTCCATTTGGCTGCCAAAATGTGGTGTCTCAGCACTTCGTCGGGGAAAAAGCACTTTCTCAAGGTTTTTGGCCACGGGTGTGTGTGTGTGTGTGTGTGTATGCGTGTCATTGAACAAGACCGATCGATCCTTGTCAACCCTTCTCTTCACCTTGAGCCAGGGGTGGAGGGATTCAGCGGGAGGAAATTTGACAGTTTTGACTGCCACCAAGCAGAAGCTGAGACTCGGCCTAATGAGGAAATGTGTATTTTTCCCAGCGTTCGGCCAAAGTGAAGTCCAAAGCACCTGAAGGCAGGACAAGAAGCAACGGATGGAAACTCCGTCCTGGAACTCTAGAACCGAACTGGAACTAAAAAATTTTTTCCTGACAGAAGAGATTGGACAACCCTTTGTCTGGAATGGGATAGGCTCTCCTGCTTGGGCAGAGGGTTGGACTAGAAGACCTCCAAGATCCCTTCCAAATCTGTTACACCTGCTCATTGTGGAAAGGAGCCACCGAGCATGCAGGCCCTGTCCCTTTCTTCTAAAATGCCGCTTTGAACCTCATCAAAACGAGGACACCTTGGAGGTCCCTTCACTCACTTTGCTTGCCTGAAAAGGTGGAAGACCGAGTCAGCCGGAAGGAAGATCAAATCATTTCCTCCTCATGTCCTTTTTAGCAGCCTTGCCAACGCGAGTGTGAAATCGGCCAAGCATCTTTGATGCGAGCCATCCATTAAGAGCATGGGCTGGATGTAAGAAATGTCATTGATCTAAATGGGCGGAATCCTTGACACAGTCAAGAAATTTTGAGGCAGAGCTGACATTTTCTCCCTCTTATCAGCAACCGAAGCGGAAGCCTCCGAGAATTGAGATTACATTCACAGTCCGCCACGGGAGCTGCCTTGGCCCTGATCCCTTTGTCAAATGTTTTCTCTCCCCCACCCCTTTTAAAATTAATACAAGTAATCCTCAAGTTACGAATGTAATGGAGCCCGCCCATTACATTCGTAACCTGAGGATTTGTTGGAGTGAATCCTGTAACTTGAATGTGATCACTCCCTGTTTTCGCCTCTGCATTTGCTAATCGAATGCGCAGGACGTTAAGTGCATGAGGTATCTCAATGGGGGAGGCCATGAGTGGGGGCTAGTGATGGAACACGCCACCCAAGGACTCCCCTGACCCACTGAGATACCTCTTGCTCCCCACAATTGCTTCCCCCATCCCCATCCTGCCGCACTGGACTCACTTACCTTGCAAAGATCTGTCTTCTCTCCACTGCAGGATAATTTTGCTTCCTGCATCCGATCGGCTTTCAAACATTTTTCATGCACTGAGAGTGAAAGGTTTTGTTGGGGGGGGGTGGGGGGGTGGCAAGATCTCGCGCGACTTCAGGCACCCATCCGATTTTGCAGAGAATGGGTGCCTGAAGAGGTACGAGATCATGACACCCCGAACAATTCATTCTCTGTGCGTGAGGGATTATGGAAGTTCAACGACCCGGTGGAAGTAAATATTTAAATTAAATGCCTCCCAGAATGCAGAAAATTATCTTTCCTGGAGAAACCTCCTATCTTTCTTAGTTTATAAAAAAATTTAAATTTTGGAAAAAAAAGGCTGAGCTGTGAATCTCCTGCTGTTCTGGTGGTGGATTCTGCAGACAGGTTTAAACCTCTGGAAAGAGAACCCAATCGTATCCTTCCCTGGGGGGAAAAAATGGGTTGATTAATGTACGAATCCAAAAAGGCCTAAGGGGTTCAAGACGAGTGACATCTCCTCTTTTCTTTGCCTCACAGCAGAACCTCTTTCAAAATCAAACTTTGGGAGAACTGCTCACTTAATTTTATAGGAATTTCATTAAGCGAGCGGGGAAAATGGCTCTCTGGAGAATTGGTTTCACTTAAGCCGTGCCTGGTAAAGTTTCCATTAAACGCTAAAATGCTATAACACACCAAGGAATTCCGGCAGATCTATATATTACAGATTACAGAGTTGGAAGGGACCTTGTAGATCATCTATTCCAACCCCTCTGCCCAAGCAGGAGACTCTACATCATTTCTGACAGATGGCAGTCCAGTCTCTTCTTGAATGTTCCAGTGATGAAGCTCCCACAACTTCCGAAGGCAACTTCTGTTCCATTGGTTGATTGTTCTCACTGTCAATAAAGTCCTCCTTTATTTCAAGGTTGAATCTCTCTTGGATCAGTTTTCATCCGTTATTGCTTGTCTGGCCTTCAAGTGCTTTGGAAAATAGCTTGACTCCTTCCTCCTCTCTGTGGCAGCCCCTCAAATATTGGAAGACCGCTCTCCTGTCTCCCCTGGTCCTTCTCTTCACTAGACTAGCCAGGCCCAGTTTCTGCAACCATTCATCGTATGTTTTATTCTCCAGTCCACTAATCATCCTGGTTGCTCTTCTCTGCACTCTTTCCAGAGTCTCAATATCTTTTTTAGAGTGTGGTGACCAAAATTGGATGCAGGATTCTAGATTTAGGCCTTTGGAGTCAGTTCTGAAAACAAAGAGGTTGGCACCTTAAAGATTGGCCAATTTATAGGTTGACTCAGCCTTCCGTCCTTCCGAGGTGGATAAAATGAGGACCCAGATTGTTGGGGGCAAGAGGCTGACTCTGTAAACTGCTTAGAGAGGGCTGTGAAGCACTGTGAAATGGTATACAAGTCTAAGTGCAATTCCTATATTTTGAGATGGCGCCAATTCTAAATAACCTTGTATCTGTTACTCCGTTTGCAGGCGTGTCTCTATTTTCCTTTCCGCCCCAAAAGGCATTACTTGTGTGTACATGCTTCATATCACCCGGTTTCCTTTGACCAATGCAGCCTTTTTAAAAATCTCATTCCACATTTTTGTGTAGCTTCTTGAGCGGACGGAGGAAAGTCAGACTCTGCTGGGGGCTTCCGACGAAGAGGCGAGCGTGCCCAGCTGCGACTGTCCAGAGACCCTGAGCGAGGTGGGACTTCATTGGCCTGGCAGCCTGTTTTTTTAAGGGTTCTCGCTGATTTTGGGGGTGGTGGTGTACGAAGCTCCGAAATTCTAGACAATTGCTCGGATGGTCCTTCACCAACAGGTGGAACTTGGTTGGGTTTGAAGCTTAGCTCTCTTTGGTGGCGTGAAGATAAGCGCCCTGCAAGGATTCATGGGTTTACAGTCCCATCCGTGCCACACTGAATTTACAGGCTGACAAAAGGAAATAACTCCAGTTCTTTTGTCATCACTCTACTAGTGTTCCTCCCCTTCTGTTCCCTTCCCTTCCCTTCCCTCTCCTCCCCTCCTCCTTCTCCCTTCTCCCTTTTCTCTTTTTCTCCCTTCTCCTCCCGTCTCCCTTCTCTCTTCTCCCTTCTTCTCCCTTCTTCTCCCCTCTCCCTTTTCTCTTCTTCTTCCTTCTTCTCCCCTCTTCCTTTTCTCTTTTTCTCCCTTATCCCTTCTCTTTTCTTGCTTCTTCTTTCTTCTCCCATCTCCCCTGTTCTCCCTTCTTCTCCCTTATGCCTTCTCTTCCGTTCCTCTCCTCCCTTCCCCTATTCCATCCCATCTTTGACCCAAAGCGGGCATCCGTCATGGGCATTTCTGCTTTGGTTGTTGAACTGAGTTACAAACCCCTATCTTGGCTCAACCAAGACAGTACTATCTTCAGGTCTGCAAGGCTGCATTCCATTGTAAGTGTCCCAAATCGGACATCCAGTAAAACGAATCTTATGGAGGACATTATTACAGGGTGTTAAATTTATATTTACTGACAAAGAAATAAAGGGACACTAGGTCTATTTCAAGCTATTTAACTCTCGTCAGCTAGCAATACCCCTTCTGGGATTCGAACCCAGGCTGCTTAAATATGACGTAGTTGTATTAACCTCTAAGCCATGGGCTCTCCTCATTTTGTCGGCCCTACCAGGGGAGAGATTGTTTTTTTTTTTATCAGGGCACCATGGTCTACCCAAATATGGGATGGAGCAACTGCTTCAGGGATGCGGTGGCTCAGTGGCTAAGACGCTGAGCTTATCAATCGGAAAGGTCGGCAGTTTGGCGGTTCGAATCCCTAGCGCCACATCACGGAGTGAGCTCCTGTTCCTTGTCCCAGCTTCTGCCAACCTAGCAGTTCGAAAGCATGCAAAAAAAAAATGCAAGTAGAAAAATAGGGATCCCTTTGGGGGGAAGGGAACGGCGTTCCGTGCGCCTTTGGCGTTTAGTCATGCCGGCCACATGACCACGGAGACGTCTTAGGACAGCGCTGGCTCTTTGGCTTTGTAATGGAGATGGTCACCACCCCCCTAGAGCTGGAAACAACTAGCATGTACATGCGAGGGCAACCTTTATACGGCTTCCCCTTAAAATCCACTTAATTATTATGGAGTCTTTTCCTTTGGCCAGAATCAATGGCTATCCTCAACTTATCTTGTCTCTAGATTGGTGGACAAGCGTCTACATGTTTCCTTTCCACCAGCCAAAGAGCCAGGCCTTTTCATCCCCTCCTTTCCATCAGATCATTCCTTTGGATCAACCCTACAAGATTCTGAACCCACCGGAGCTTGAATCTGAGCCGGTTGCTGGCAAATATTTTGAAGGGAGCCCAGCGGTCAACAATTGCGATCCTCGGAAAGAGACTTCTTTGCCTGTGTGCCTTCTGAGCGAAACTGGAGAGGTGGAGTTTGGATCTCGGTGAGTGAGCCGCTTAAGACACGGCAATTTCTTATCGTGATTAGGAAAAAATATTAGAGTGTGCAGAAATGAATAGTTTAACGTTAGCAATTAAAGAGAAAGAACAAACTGAATATGAATATAATATGGGAATTATTCTATCGATGGTTAGAGGAGAAAAATGGAAGTTAGAAATAAAAGAAGAGAGATTAGTGAATTATAGAAAGTAAAGATACAGATGTAAACAATATGATGATTGTTATTGATATGACTATTAAGCTTACTATGTTTAATATCACTATACTTTTGTTAGAAGATATGTTAAGGGGGAGAAATGGGAAGCTTTTATTATATACAATATTACGATTGTAAGACTAGAAAGTCAATATCAAAATAATGTATATGTTGTAAATTCTGATAGTTATTGCACGGAGATATTTGTAACCAGACGACACACTGTTTAATGGAAGATGGAATGTTTACATTAAAAAATAAATTTTAAAAAAAGACACAGCAATTTCGACAGCCGTCCTCCTGCTGGAGGAACGAAGGAAGCAATTCAGAGGTGTTGTTCAGCAGGTTCTGACCGGTTCTGGAGAACTGGTAGCGGAAATTTGGAGTAGTTTGGAGAACTGGCAAATACCGCCTCTGACTGGCCCCGCCAACCCCATCTCTTCTCTGCCTCCCATTGAGTCCCAGCTGATCGGCTGGGTCTCCTTTGGTTGCCCTGCACAAGAGAACGGAGCTGGAAAGCAGGTTAATGGGGTGGGGAGGGAAGGGGGATTGTGCAGTATATCCTTCCCCCTGTCACACATCCCAAGCCACGTCCACCAAGCCACGCCCACAGACAACCACACGCACCAAGCCACGGCCACTGCTGATTGGCTGGGTCTCCTTTGGTTGCCCCGCACAAGGAGAATGGAGCTGGAAAGCAGGTTAGCGAGGTGGGGAGGGGATTTTGCAGTAACCTTCCCCTGCTACGCCCACAGAACTGGTAGTAAAAAAATTTTTTTGAATCCTACCACCGAAGCAATTGCATTTTAAAGACGAAGGGAGATAATTTACCTGGGGGAAATCAGCTCGCTGCCTTCGGAAAGGTTTCAGCTCTTCGTGCAATTAAGTCAATAGGAGACGCATCGTAAAGCCAGCTCCCTCTCCGTTTATGGGGCGAATTTCCTTCCTGGCGATTGGGGGGTGGGTGCGGGTGGCATGGAGGGAAGATGCTTCCTCCGGGGAGGGGGGGGGCAAACAAGTGAGACCACCCATGTCAAAGGATGCCTTGAAAAAGAGGCTCCAGGCCTACACAAGTTTGTCGACTCCAAATGGGGAAGAATTAATTGCGAGCTCTCTTTTCGTCTGGAGAGATTGCAGACTGCTAAAGTTTCGCAGGGCAAATCCCAGTTGAGGCCAAAGTTTCTCTCGCTAAGGGATGCCGTCATTAAGTGAGCTTTGCCTCATTTTACGACCCCCCCTCCCCACCTGAAAAGAAATCTCTTCCAAATGTAAAACAAAAGCAGAGAACAGGAGGTTCAGTTTCAGTTTTACTTTCACAGCACCAAGCAGCTTTAGTACAGAACTGTTGAGCTAAGCCACGCCCAGGCTCCTTGCTGTCTCCTTGCTCACGCAGCAAATACTCTTTCAGTTTCCAAACAGCCCTCAACTCTCAGACACAGACAGGATGGTAGCCAGATGAATACCGATGGATGCTGGCAGACAGAGGCAGATTCCCCCCGCCATTATTTTCCTCCCCCAAAATTAAGCCAGATCACATAATTTTGTAGCGAAGCACAGATATCCAGCTAGTTATATATAAAATGAAAAAAAATCCATTTCTAGTTTAACAGTGTGTTGTCTGAGTACAAATAATTTTGAGAAATAATAATCATAATATTCACAGTAATATTTATTGCCTTGGTGTTAATATCATAATAATCATAATATTTGCCTATCCATTTTAAAAGACCTTTACACAATTAGTTCTTCTCTTCTGTTTCCATATTTCCAACTTCTGTTTTTATTGGCTAGCCGTTGATAAAATAAGTCCCATTTTAAAAAGTATTCAGTTTCATCTTTTCCCTTAATTTTAAGCATTAATCTATCCATTTCTGCCCATTCCAATATTTTTTTAATTACAATTTTCTCCGTGGGGAATCTCTTCACTTTTCCATTGTTGTGCATATACAATTCTAGCTGCAGTTAAGACATGTAAAGTTAAGTATGTATTCCCTCCATTATATTTTTTTCCGGAATTGGGCTTGTAAGTCTGTAAGAAGACTCTTCAGGGGTGGGACAGGGATATCTCTCTCTCAGCTGGAGGAGAGACCATGATCAACTTGGGTCATTTGTCTTAGAATAGAATAACAGAGTTGGAAGGGACCTTGGAGGTCTTCTAGTCCAACCCCCTGCCTAGGCAGGAAAATCGTACACCTCTTCAGACAGATGGCTACCCAATCTCTTCTTAAAAACCTCCAGTGTTGGAGCATTTACAACTTCTGGAGGCAAGTAGTTCCACTGGTGAATTGTTCTAACTGTCAGGAAATTTCTCCTTAGTTCTAAGTTGCTTCTCTCCTTGATTAAGTTTCCATCCATTGCTTCTTGTCCTGCCTTCAGGTGCTTTGGAGAATAGCTTGACTCCCTCTTCTTTGGGGCAGCCCCTCAAGTATTGGAAGACTGCTCTCCTGCCTCCCCTGGTCCTTCTCTTAATTAGACTAGACATCCCCAGTTCCTGCAACCGTTCTTCAAATGTTTTAGCCTCCAATCCCTTAATCATCTTTGTTGCTCTTCTCTGCACTCTTTCTAGATTGCTCTTCAAAACCTTCTCTTCAGCCATCACCTACAAATAATCTCTGGATTGTTCCAAAAATGCTTTTGGAACAAACATTGATCTAAAGATAGTTTTCTATTTAAGATGCATTAATAATTTAGTTTATTCAGCATGAAGTGGAGCTTGGTTATGTAGCACTAGGCTGTATATTCTGTTTAGATTTTTGGTAAACTCGTTCAATGAATCCAAGCTCTGGAAGCTGAGATCCCATGCACCGCATTGATGCATTCATACAATTTCACAGCAGAGTTTGGTTCTGCAACCCAACAAGACAGACACAGACTTCAGAGGATAATTAGGACTGCAGAAAGAACAATTGCTACCAACCTGCCTTCCATGGAGGACCTGTATAAAACTGCATGAGTCAAAAAGAGGGCTGTGAAAATATCTACAGACCCCTCACATCCTGGACATAAACTGTTTCAACTCCTTCCCTCAAAACGACACTATAGAGCACTGCACACCAGAACAACTAGACACAAGGACAGTTTTTTCCCCCAATGCCATCACTCTGCTAAACAAATAATTCCCTCAACACTGTCCAACTACTTACTAAGGCTTCACTGCTATTACTATCAATCTTCTCATCGCTCCTTATCACCCATCCCCTCCCACTTGTGACTGTATGACTGTAACTTTGTCGCTTGTATCCTTATGATTTATAGACTGTTTCCTAGTATGATTTGATTGCTTATTGTACCCCATGACTATTATTAAGTGTTGTACCTTATGATTCTTGACGCTTGACGAAGGTATCTTTTCTTTTATGTACACTGAGAGCATTTGCACCAAGACAAATTCCTTGTGTGTCCAATCACACTTGGCCAATAAAGAATTCTTTCTTTCTTTCTTTCTTTCTTTCTTTCTTTCTTTCTTTCTTTCTTTCTTTCTTTCTTTCAGAGATAACAGTTGCTCTTTAAAAATGATTTAAATTAAGTTGATTTACTAAAATCAAGCTCTTTTACTAGATATTTAAATTGTGATTTAAATCAACTCATCCACCCTGCACGTGACCTTGGGACAGTGCAATTGTCATAAGTATGAGTCAGTGGGCAAGCATCTGATTTTCAGTCACATGATCTTGTGGATGCTGTAAAAGTCCTAACTGTGAAGAATGGTTATAAGTCACATTTTTCAGTCCCATTGTAACTTTGAACGATCGCTAAACGAATTGTGGTAACTTTACGGAAAGGTTTATTCTGGGAAAAAAAAACAGCAAAAGTTACTTTGGTGTTTAGATACCACCTCCAGAGCGCTTTTGATTCCTCTTTGCCCTTTGTTCCTTCCCAGAACCTGCCCAACTGTGATAAGTGAGAAAATGATTCCCTTTTTCTCAGGGAAAAACAGCAGCTTCCATCAAATGATTTTTTTTTTCAGCAGCCTGCTATTTATTTTTAAATTCTCGCCAAATTGTACGTAATCATTTCTCGATAACTGTTGGATTAAGTTTGTTTCTGAATCTCTGTTATTACTTTTTTTTTTTTTTTGTTAAAGCAATTCCTGCTGTTTTCGCTAATCTTCCACCCTCTCATCTGACGCTCTTTGAAGTGGTTAACATGAAAAGAGGAATTCATCCAGGCTTTATGATGAGCCTAGAAACTGTTTTGCAGCTGGTGAATTTGTTTTCTGACAAATGTTTGGTGGTTTTGTGGGTTGTTGGGTTTTTTTTTTGATAAATTTTGTTATTTTTCTGTCTCCGTTCTTCCTCCCCTCACTGCTCTCTGCAATAAAATGTAGACAAGGAGAGAGCAAAACTGCAAATGAGCCATTAGATCCTCCGAAGATTGCCGGGCGAGACAATTTAAGCAACGATTTGGAGAACAAAGAGGAGAAGGATCTTAAGCAGCTGATCATTCAGCTGAGAGCGGAACTCGAGCAGCTTATGCAAGCCAACGTTGCACTGAAGCAACAAGGTGAACCGCAACCCATGCCCGGCCATGAGGACGCCGAAACCGCAGGCCAGTTGAACCTGGAGACTGAATTGTCAAAAGTGGAAGTGAAGGACACCGCTACCCAAACGATGACCCGGTCAGGAGTCGCTGTGAGGCCGAAGCACGAAGGCAAAAGGACGGCGGTCTCCGAATATGGCGCCGCCACCCAATCTTCTTGGTTTGACCAGGATTGCTGGCAGAGGTACGTCTCGGCCAAGAGCGATCCGCAGAAGGCCCTCCCTCAAGTCGGCAAAGCAAACAAAGTGAGTATCGACTGAAGGAGAATCCTTTTGTAGCTCTGGGTTGAAATGAAAGGGGTCCTTGGTGCTCTCTGAGCTTGGCGGTTTTCTTGCAGACGTCTCATTACCAAACGAGGGAACACTATCAGTGCTTGAAGAGAGTAGGGTTTGCAGAAAGGAGGAGGAGGAGGAGGAGGAGGAGGAGGTGTCATCCTTGATGGTCTCTGAGCTTGGTGGTTTTCCTGCAGACGTCTCATTACCAAACTAGGGAACACCATCAGTGTTGGAAGGGAGTGGAAAATGCTACTAGAAAGAGCAAACCCCATGCCCTGCTAGCTCTGATGATGTCTAGTTTGGTAATGAAACTTCTTCAGGGAAACTTTTCATTACCCAACTAGGTGACATCCTGATGGGTAAGCTTACCAGTGCTAAAAAGGAGCTGAGTTTGTGGAGGAAGAGGGAGGGAAGGATTGTGGGGTCTTTGATGCTCTCTGAGCTTGGTGGTTTTCTTGCAGACATTTCATTTACCGAACTAGGTAGTATCATCAGGGGTAGAAGGGAGTAGGGTTTGCAGAGAGGAGGAGGAGGACTGGAGGGGGCTGGGTCCTTGATGCCTCTCTGAGCTTGGTGGTTTTCTTGCAGACGTTTCACAACCCAACTAAACAACATCATCAATGCTAGTGAGTACACAGCAACCATAGAGTACATGGAAGAGGAAAAAGAGAAGATCTTTTGTTGGTCTGGTTGAGTTGGTGTCCGAAATGCCCAATTAAATACACGGCCCATAACTCTAGTTGGCCTCGTTTGCTCTTCATGAATCTGGACTTCTTGTGTCTTTCTTCTTCTGTTGAGATGATACCCAACACATTCTGCATTCTGGCCCAACTCAACTAAATACGTTCGGGCAAGGTGATAAACAGACACCTGGATTGAAGAAGGTGGGATGGTAGCGGCCATTCTATGAGCCCTGCTTTGCTCGGCCACCTTTGATGGACATCCTGAAAGATCTGCAGACTTCAGATCTTACCCTAGAAGACTTCTGGGCCATTTCTATTTTTCCTTCTCTTTCCCTGTCCCTCCTCCTCTCTTGCTCAGTGAGTAACTGAGGCAAAGAGATGGCTCTTCCCAGAGACCTCCACTCAAGAGTGTGAAGCCGTTGGAGTAACGTTGCTTCTAGCTATTACAGTCTTTTAGCCATTATTCTCTATTACAGCTAATCAGTCATTGGTAGAGCATTGTTCCTGAACATCCTTAATGCACAGAAATAAGCAGTAATTTTCATAGTTATCGCAACATTCAGGGGTAATTTCTTAAGTTAATGATGCATAGGGGTGTCGACGTGCTTCCTTAATCATTTCTTAAAAATCTTTCTGAATTTGCAAAGGGCTCATAGGAAAAAGAAAAGGGAGAAAGCTATGTGAGAAAACATTTTTCTCCCATTTTGCAGCCCTGCAAGGCTGATTTCTTTCTCCTCCTCCTCCTCCTCCTCCTCCTCCTCCTCCTCCTCCTCCTCCTCCTCCTCCTCCGGTTGGGGTGTGTCTTTACTCACCCATACCCCCAGACACAAAATGTACCCCGTTTTTCTCCCTCTCAGCTTGTCCTGGATTCTTTCAGACTGTATTTGATTCTCCTTCTCGTCTCTGTTGATGCTGTTATAATTTTTTTAAAAGTTTTAATACGATCATTCCATCTTCGGTTGAACAGTGTGTTGTCTGGGTACAAATATCTTCGTTAAACAATGATCAAAATTACAACAGCCTTCATTACATTAATATTGATTCTGCAATATTTCACATCATAATGTTCCACATATTAATTCTACAATGTTAACATAATGATATTCAACATACTAGTCATAATATTTACTGATCTCTTTTAACATATCTTCTTTATTTTGTTTCCCTGTTTCTAACTTCCATTTTTTATTTATTTAACCATTGATAAAATGAATCCCAGACCATACAGTATTCAGTTTGCTCCTTCTCCTTAATTGCCAGTGTTAATCTATTCATCTCCACACATTCTAATATTTTCCTAATCACATTCTCATCTGTAGGTATCTCTTCACTCCTCCAATTAAGTGTGGTACCTTATGATCCTTGACAAAAGTATCTTTTCTTTTTATGTACACTGGGGGCATATGCACCAAGACAAATTCCTTGTGTGTCTAATCACACTTGGCCAATAAAGAATTCATTCATTCGTTCATCCATTCATTTGTTCATTCATTCATTCAGTTTTGTGTTGAATACAATTCTGGCAGCAGTTGATATACGAATAACTAAATATGCATCCTGTCAGATCCATGTATCTGCCATTCTTCAGTGGAAGAAGATGGAGGGGTGGGGTTGATACAAGGAATCCTTTTTTATGTAACCTGAATATCTTAATTCTTGTACTGAATCTGTATAACTTGCATATGATATACAACTGGGGACTGGAGCCCAGATGCCTGGAAACTTGTCACCTCTCGGAGAGATAGCAAGAGGAGAAGGGACCATAAAAATCCCAGTTCCAAAAGAAACTTCCTGGGAATTTTTTCTCAACTATGTTCCCAGAAAAAAAAGAGGGGAGGGGGGGGAATTAGCATATTGTTTCTTTGTATTGATGAAATCCACACCGGACTAAGGGGAGGGGTTCTAACTCCCTTTATCTAAGCTGCATGCCTGGAAGGATATCAGATCCTGCTTTGAATGTCGCCTGGCTATATCTTCCTTTTCAGTAAAGAATTCCTTTTAAAATACCCAGTTTTCAAAAGTTCATTCTTATCGTTTGAAGGGGAGAGAGTCTGTGCCTTACACATCCTTTCTTGATCTTGTGTTTCATTCAGAGCAACTCCTGTTACCAGTCCAAGAAGTCGCGCTTGCCCGTTTTGCTGAAGGCCTCAAGATCCCTGGGAAGCATCTCCTTAATGACCTCACTGCCCAGACCAGATCTCCAACCTTGTGTCTTTGCCCTGGACCAAGGCCCGAAGGGAAGGCAGTTGAGAGAAGAGGCCCACCAAAGCGAGGCCGAGGGCCATGGGTCCATCCGGAAGGACGTACGAGAAGAAGACAAACAAGCAGGTATAGGGAGAGGTCTTCCAAGGAAACCAACCCAACTTTCTCCTCTTCCTTCCTTTTGGACTTATAAGAGGTTGTTCCACTAGGACACTAACCCACTCCTGGGCCGTGAGCTGTTGGCCACTGGCAGAGGTGATGTTCAACTGGTTCAGACCAGTTCTGCTCCACCGTTTGCGGGAATTTTAACTAGTTTGGAGAACTGGAAAAGAACACCTCTGGCTGGGCCTGCCCTTTCCTGTCCTATATTCCCTTGTTTTTTAGCTCAGTTGATTCGCGCAGCAGCACACTCTTACGAAAAAAATTGGAAACCCACCACTGGCCGCCGGGCTCTGTTGAGTGGGAGCATCTGCCCCACTCGTGCTGGTGTCGCCTGACCCCGTCGGGTGGGTGGTTGTGGCCCTGTTTGCATCATGCACACAATTGCTGTCTTGCTCATGCGCATGCTCGTGGTCCCGTTCGCGCACGCTCGCGTAAAGGAACCTCCCCGCTCCCCCACCCTGGCCTGCAAGTCCAGAAAGATTGGAGACCCTTGCACTAGGACACTCACAAAGCTTTGTGGAGCAACTGAACGACGGAAACACAAAATGATGATGTAATGCCCCCAAAGATGACATCATTGGAATGTGGCATTACATCATCCCTGGCACAGAGCCAAGTGAACGGGCGAGAAATGTTGGTTTTTCCCTAGAAAGGCTTTTTACATTGTCTCTAAATGTCTCTAACGATCTCGTATGAGTTACTACAGTTTTTTCAGAGACTTAAATCCCAACTTTGTCCAAAAATTTTGAAACAGGAAAAAAAATAAAACCCACAGGAGATTTCTCACGAAATAATCAACATTGGTTGCGTTTTATCGTGATGGTTTTCATTTTTCCAATGATCATAGTATATTTTACCTAGCTTACAGATAAAAAAAAATATGATACATTTAACGATCAGGTGAAAACGTAGAATGAGAATAGCAATACATGCCTGAAAATCCACAAAGGGTGGAGAACAGAAATATATATACACAAAGAATATCGTTTCCACTTCTTTCCAAGGATGCAAGGAACCTAACTTTTACGCTTTTAAGTTAAACTTTAGTGAAATGTCCATTTCCCCCTTAAAATAGAAGATATGGATTTTTTAAAAAAATGTTGTTTCTCCCTTTTTGAATTTTATTTACTTTATTTAACATTGTCGTTTCCTGGTCTCTTAAACTCAATATATCGTCTACCTATTTCTGCAGAAGCATCGGCAACCCAGCCAAAGGTCTTTGAAGCAGATCTTAACCTGCCCAGTATCCAAAACGCTGGCCAGAGAGACCAGGATCACAGCAAAGCAATCCAATTAGGTACAGTTCCCTAGTTTGAATTTCTGCAGCTCCTTTTTGCACACGTGCAATTTGCAGTGTGTGCAACTGCCAACCCAACTTGCCAAAAAAACAACAACAAAAAAACCCAAACAAACCAGGTTAAAATATTCTGTTATTTTCTGTTAAAATATTCTGTCTCCTAGTTTGATTTTGCTGCAGTTAATTGTTCCTTGCCAGCCCCCGTTTGTAGTTTTGGAAAAGCATCTTCTGAGAATTAAGTTTTTATTTTTGACTCGTCGGCGGGATTCACACAACCAGTTTAACGTATAATTGGAAGGTATGGCTGCCCTCTGAGTCGGAAGCGATGGAATTTCTCTGATCCTCTCTGTAATTTTATTTTTAAATGGCCATCAAGTGCCTTCTAACAAGCACATTTTGTGAGCTACAGATACCATTTCCGCCCCCGTTCCCCTGTTTGAATTTCTCGGGACGTAACTGAACAGCTTAAAGCAGTTTGTACATGGGATTAATGATCGTGGAGAGAACCTGGTATCAAATTTTCCATTCCCTCTTTCTCAACATCAAAGAGACCTCCAGAGTTCCACCATCAATAATTTCTTTCATCGCAAAATGAAAGAACAATCAGGAAAAGAGAAAGTCGCTGCATACAAACGCCAGCAATATTAGCTTTTTTTAAAAAAAAATAATACATGCATGTGGAGGTTTGTTTTAATTATTTGAAGAGCTACAGGCAGTGGGGCCTACAGGTGGCAGGTGAGAATTTGGGAGGTGCAGGTTGAAGGCTACAGCCCCAGCCAGCCCGCTGCATGGAAGCGCATCAAATGGGTTCGTGCCAATCATTCTCCCTTAGCTGAGCTCACAACTCGGGGTTGGCGACTGGCGAAAAGAAATTGGTGGCAGGAATGTGATAGATGCTATTTAAAGCTCCTGGAAGCAAGCTGGCATACACATCTAAGACATAAAGAAATGTAAAATGGTACCAATAGAAGAGAATATCTGTAGCTCAGGGTGGAATTGTGAGGTCGTTGCTGCTCTCTGAGCTGGGCTGTTTTCTCGCAGACATTTCATAACCCAGTTAGATAAAATCATCAGTCTGGAAGGGAGTGGGGTTTGCAGGGAGGAAGAGGAGGGGGAGGAGGAAGAGGAGAAGGAGGAAGAGGAGAAGGAGGAAGAGGGAAGGAGGAGGACTGTGGAGTCCTTGGTGCTCTCTGAGCTTAGTAGTTTCTTGCAGACATTTCATTACCCAACTAGGTTACTTTATCTGTGCTATAAGGGAGTATAACTTGGGGAGAGGAGGAGGAGGAGGAGGAGGAGGAGGAGGACAACTGTGGAGTCCTTGGTGCTCTGTGAGCTGGGTTATTTTCTTACAAATGTTTCATAACTCAACTAGGTAATATCATCAGTGCTAGAAGGGAGTGGGGTTTGCAGGGGAGAGGAGGAAGAGGGTGAGGACTGTGGAGTCCTTAGTGCTCTCTGGGCTTGGTGATTTTCTTGGAGACATTTCATAACCTAACTAGGTAACATCATCAGTGCTTGTCTAGGTAACCCTTCTAACGCTGATGATGTTCCCTAATGGGATAATGAAACATTTTCAAAAACAAGGAACAGAAAAAACCTCCATCCGAGCTCAGAAACCACCAAGCAACGCCACCAATATAAAATGGTTCGTTTTCCCTCTTGAACGAACCATCATTTCGGTTTAGTTGCTGGACTCAATCCATGGGAAGAACAGGGTTTCCCCCCCCCCCGCCCCTCCATTTAGGAATGTGGGTTGAAGTCACCAGTTTAGAGGAGACACAAGTCACTCCTTGCTGGAAGGCAGGAACCGCCAGTTTTAGCAACATACATTGGACACTTTAACAACCTCAAAGAAATAGACAGAATAAGAGAAGAACTGAATAATGGAAGGGGCCTTGGAGGTCTTCTAGTCCAACCCACTCCTCAAGCAGGAGATCTGATAGCATTTCAGACAAAGGACTCTCCAGTCTATTTTTAAAAGCCTCCACCCATAACTTCTGATGGGGGAGCTGTTCTTTGGGTCGATTTTTCTCATTCTCAAGAACTGTCCCTTTTAGTCCCTAACTGAGTCCATCTTTGGTTTAAACCATTCGCCTTTTTTGCATTCCAGAAATAGAAAAGGAGACCCCTGAATCCAAACGGTCCGCTTTGCCAGAGCTTCGCCCTCTGCTTGGTGTCCCCGAGAAGCAGTACGGGGACGCCGTGTCGCTGTCCTCGGGGGGCAAGAGGAGCCCTTCCCTTAAGCAGAGCGGGCTCAGTTTCGACACCTTCGACTGCGAGGCCGTGAATGACGTCGAAGACCTGAGACGGAGAATCAGGGATCTGAAATCCGTGGTGGAAAAATACCAGCTGCTGCTGATCCAGTTCGATCTGGTTGAACCGTGTCCTCCCGGAGACGCTCTGGATCCCGTCCGGAGCGACGGTGAGAGGATGCCCTCTCCCGCGGAGTTCAAGGAAAGCGAGCCGGAGTTCGCCAGCTTCTCCAACGAAATGGAGCCAAAGGAAGGCGTGGAGGATTCTTCAGGATCCGGTCCCTCGAACGACCAGACCGTCCAGAAGCTCCGAGAGCTGTTGTCAGAAAACGAAGCCGAGCTTGAGAAAGAGCAGATGGCGAACATGAAACTGGTAGAT
This sequence comes from Pseudonaja textilis, assembly GCF_049901715.1. NCBI lineage: Eukaryota > Metazoa > Chordata > Lepidosauria > Squamata > Elapidae > Pseudonaja > Pseudonaja textilis. The sequence goes on from NC_142006.1 coordinate 3,926,548, forward strand.
GAAGTCCATCGTCTCCACGACAAACTCAAAAGCCTGACTCCCCGGGACGAGTGAGTAGCAGGCTCTCATCCTCGGGAGAAAAGGGTGTGTGGTTGGGTGTGCCTGCAAAACAACAACAACCGTGGTTATAATACAGAAAGTCCTCAAACTTACTGTCAACTCATAAAATATTTCTATGGTCTTTTTAGAGTTGCCAACAGAAAGCGAGGTGGAAGCAGTGGGCAACTTGCAAACTGAAAGTGCATTCCATAAATGTTTTCAAAGATAGTTTCTAGGTGACCGAAATTTTCTGCCATGCAAAATTCTAACTGGAGAACATGATTGATGACTCTTGGCTATGGATGTGTCCCATTGGAGAATGTGAATGATGATACACCCAGGGGGGTGGGGGGAAAACCAGGGTCAAGGGTGACAATGAATGATGTGTCTCAGAGTCGGCTACACCCAGGCAATGCTGTGTTTTTTAACTCCCAATACATCCTTTTGGAGTTTGGTTAGAGACTCATGATTTAAATGGGGTTGAGTGTCACAACCCTGACACTTACAACCTCAGTTTGGCCCCCTATTTCTGCTCTTAAGAGCGACGGTCCTTAAATGGATTTCACCCCCTTTTACGACCGTGTGAAGCCGATCACTGCAGTGGTTAAGTGAGCTGCCCGGTCGTTAAATGAATTCAGATTCCTTGCTGACGTTTGCTGGTCAGAAGGTCGCAAAAGGGGACCCTGGGACACTGCCGCCGGTCATAAATACAAACCGGTTGTTAAATGAGTCCAATTATTGTTAAGTGAATTTGGCTTCCCTATCGCAGAAGCGGGATGGTGTGCTTGAAAAGGTCACTGTCAACGAAAAAAATACTCCTTTGGTCTTTTTAGTTGCCAGCAGAAAAGGAGTGGGGGAAAGCAGTGCATTCCTTAAATGCCTCAGATAATCGCCTTGGCAGCCGAAGCTGTTGGCATGCAAGATTATTGCTGGAGAGCATGATTGGTGACTCTTGGCTATGGATGTGTCCCATTGGAGAATATACATCCGGGGAAGACCAGGGTCAAGGGGGAAATGAATGAAGTGTCAGAGTCGGCTGCAACCAGGAAACACTGACATGTCAACTCCTTTCCCCTCCCCCAAACAATCAATAAATGAAGTGTTATAAATCAAGGACTACCCATCTTGGGTTTTGATTGTTTTTTGTGAGCTGCTCAGAGTTGCTAAAAGGGAGAAGGCAGCCATATACATTTTCTAAACAAAAGAAATAAATGATAATTTAGAAAGATGGGTGAACCCTCATTTAGAAAGGGTTTTTTTTTTTTAGGACGCTTGCCGCTTCTGTTGCCAGGCCGGATTTCTCTGTCGGCCCGTCGCTTCCCGAGGAGTCCCGCCAGCGCCAGAAAATCCACGAGACCCACAACATTTGTGCCACTTACCGGCAACACCTGTCCAACTTGATCCGCGCGTTTGAAGATCTCCTGTGGGACAACGAGGTGGATTACTACGTAGCCAAGAGCTTTCGGGAGAAGCTCAACCAAAGCGCCCAGATCTTTGAGAGGCTGGAGCACCAATGTCTCTACGGTGGGTAGCTGGCATCTTCTTGAGAACTTCAGCGATGGCCGTGTCCCCTCTCCAGGCTTCGCCCCATCCCATCATGGCTTCACGTTCTGTTGACCCAAAAGAAGAAGGAAAAAAGACAATGGTTAATTGAGACCTCCTCTCCCAAACCTTATCTCTAACGGGAAGGGAGCTTCCTATAATCTTCTCCACTGTCCTCACCACTCTCCATAGGGACTTTCTATCTGAGGCTCTGCTGCCGCCAAACCAAACAGGGATGCAGTTTGTTAAAACGCTCTCAGTTGTGCCTCTGTAAAAAAAAAGTGGCCAGAACAGAAGGAGAAAGATATGGTCTCCTCATCCGATGCAGGAAGTGCAGGCGCTGGTTTGCACGCTTCACTAAGGATGATGTTGGACTACAATTCCCATCACCCCTAGCCAGCAGGCCGGAGTCAGTCTGTTCGGAGAGGTTGAGAAGAACAATCAGAGAGGGCTCAGGTTTGGAGAATCTGAAGGGCCCGTTTACTTACTTTTTACTCATTTATGTAATTCCTAAACATTGGCTCCTTTCCGTAAAAATATTAGAACGATGGTTCTTTCTCCATGGCTAGAATTTTAGGCTGGGTTCCCATCGACAGGCTGCTTGGGTTCCCTTCCTAATTATAATTATGTTTCTTTTTTTTCTCCCTGGCTTTTCAGGAGAGCCAATAGACGACGAAATGGCCAGGCTTTGCAATCTTGCCCAGAGGTAGGTGCTAGAATGGCTTTTAATTCCACGTCTTTCTATCTACCGTCTCCTGTTTTTTTTAAATGTTGAGATGGAATTGCACGCTCTTTTAGCATGTGTTTTGAACCTTTTATTTAACGATAGAACGAAATGCAAAAATACAAAAGCAAATAGGAGGACACAATGGGAAGGGGAAGGGAAAAGGGGGTGGAAAAAAAGGGCTTTGACTTCTCTCTGTTGCAGTGAGGTTCCCCTCGCACATACGTGCTAGTCATTTCCGGCTCTAGGGGGCGCCGGTGCTCAGCTCCGTTTCAAAGCTGCTGTCTGGCGATGTCTCCGTGGTCGCATGGCCAGCATGACTAAACATCGAAGGCGCATGGAACGCTGTTGCTTCCCCCCCAAAAGGGTCCCTATTTTTCTACTTGCATTTTTTTGCATGCTTTTGAACTGCTAGGTTGGCAGAAGCTGGGACAAGGAGCGGGAGCTCACTCCGTGACGCGGCGCTAGGGATTCGAACCGCCGAACTGCCGACCTTTCTGATCGACAAGCTCAGCCTCAACTTTGTACTTATCCATAATAATAAAAACTAGCCATAGTTTACTTTTCCATAATAATAAAAATTAGCATTAGAAGTTCTGGGCTCAATTGGTCTACCTGGATTTAAGCCTTCCCCATTTCCTTTCCCTGTAGCTTGTCGGACCTTGAGATAACCCAACACTTGCCCTCTTCAGAAGGACCCACTCCTGGAAAAGAAGAAACGGAGAGCGGAAAGGGAAAACCAACTGCTACCCCAACCAAGTTTCCACCAGGTAAACATTGGTCTGTCCGGGACGTTGCAGAAGTCGGAATAACCGAATGACAGAGTTAGAAAGGGGGCCTCGGAGGCCTTCTAGTCTAACCCCCCCTGCTCAAGCCAGTGGGCTGGACTTGTAGGTAAAACTTTCTGCCTTCAAACACAGGAGGTGAGGAGTTTTCAAAAAGGACACCGTGCATTCATGGACGGTTGGATCTAATGATAGAACCTTGGAGTCTTGATGCCGCTAAAGACATCTCCTCCAGTTTCGGGCAAATTGCTACTAATTTAATTTACTGGGTGTGGTGGCCACTCCTAGGGCAGATTTATGAATTTATGAATGCTTCTGACCGGCTGCTGAGCGACGCAGAATATTAGGTTAATCCAATCCTCGACCTGATTCTTAGGATTTTACACGGCCTCCAAAGGTTGTTTCAGCTTTGCTTTGACTCGTGAAGCAATAGCACTTAGATATAGACAGCTTCACAGCCCTCTCTAAAGTGGTTTACAGAGTCAGTTTATTGCCCCCAACAATAAGGTCCTCATTTTACTAACCTTGAAAGGATGGAAGGCTGAGTCAACTTTCTGAGATCCTTACGTGGCCTCCAAAGGCTGTTCCTGCTCTGCTTTAACTCTCAGAGATATGCTAACTATTCCACCAGTGGGTTTCATCTTCACCTGTGATATCTTTTTAACAAAAAAAACTACTCTTAAAAAAAAGAAAAGAAATGCCCATAAACTGCTAACACAATAATCAGCCGGCAAGGATGAAATGCTACGCGTTCCAACTTCAGAGAAACCAGTGTCGGGTTTCCGACATTGCATTATTGATGGAGCATTGACCCAGAAACGCACACCTTGTTGCCTTCAGGTAGGAATCTGGAGGCTCAGGTGACAAACTGGGCAGCGCCGAAAAACATTTGGTGATGGCCACAGGAGTTTGGGGAAGTTTTGGGTGGGTGAGCAGAACAAAGCCGGGTAGGCAGCGAACGCTACCGGAGCAAAGCAGAAATGCACAACAGGTGGAGAACCATCCGACGCTCCACGCATTGCCCTCTCAAAGGTACTCGACCGCAACCGGGCATTTTTGGTGACATCTGGATCAAATGCAATATGGCCCCTTTGGTGCGATGATCCTTCTATGTGGGGGGTCAACTGAAAGCAAAGCACACTGCAAACCGCGCCTGAAACGAGACGAGCATCTTTAGAGAACCTTGGCTTTCCGAGTTCTCCAGCCTGCTTGGGTTGTGGGAATAACTAGGAAGTGGAGACCAATGTTTTTGGATGGGTCTGCTTTCCAAGGTCAGATCCTGGATGGAAGGAGAAAGCGGGTGAAGGGGCACGGAAAGGAGGCCAAAAAGATGGAATTCGTGAGGCGAATTGGAGTATTATGGTCCGCGCCGATCTGATTTAGTTACCAATAAGAGAAAAGATTGCTTTTTCTTATACAGTTGTGCTCACCAATGTTTTAATTTAGATGATTTTTTTTTTAATGTAGATGATTTTTACTTTACTAACCCCCATAATTCAGGAGTTAGTTAAGTAGCTAAACTGGGAAACTAACTTCGTCGTGTTAAGTTTCCTTTGTGGAGGAATGTTAATATCATCTAATACTGATCACTTCAACTGCCTGTTGTCCTTTCTAGAGTTTTCTTGCTCTGTTTTCTCCAGTTTCTCTTGTCTTTTTCTTATATACCACTTCAATCCAAAGACTCTTAAGTGACTACATTTTTAAAATTTAGTCTTCTAGATAGCTGCAGTCCAGCGAAGCTCCAGGCACCTTCCTTCCTCCTGTCCTGCTGTCCTTTTTCATTAGTTTTTAAGTTGTCTGAAGGGAGGTGGCATCAAAGAAAAGAATGGCTTGAGCAGAAGGCCTTTTAGGTAGACAAGACGAAGTCAGGCCTGCGCATGACGTAGTTAAGGGACACCAGGGGTGTCCCAGGTGGCCTGGGGGTGATGGTAGTGTTTTTGAAGGTTTCCTCCCAATATCTGGAGGACCATCACTTGATCGCAGAAGATGCGCAGTGATCCTTAACTCACCGGGCTTCCCTGACACCTCCCAACCTAAGCTGATTCAGCCAATCTCTGGAATTTCTTCAGAGCTGTTGATGGAACATCTCCAGGAAATACGCTTGCTGAGACAGCGGCTAGAAGATTCCATTAAAACCAACGAGCATCTGAGGAAGCAGCTGGAACAACAGGTCTCAGTTTCTGTCCCAGACCAAGGTAAGATGCTTTGGAATACAAGTCCTCAGAGCTTAGAGAACACTATGGCCGTCGCGTTATGGTTATCCGGCAAGCAGGTGCGGACGGCTGAGGAGAGAGAGGACTCAGATGAAGGGCCAGGACCATTAGGGAGTGGACTGCTGCCTTTGGAGATTGTGGGGGCTGGCAGCAGCGATGAGGAGGTTCCTGAGGAGCCTGTGCCAAGCGCACATGCACAAAGGATTGCTTGCAGGAAAGAGCAGCGGCAACCGCACGGGCGACTCTGGAGTAAGGCTGCAAGGTAATGGCCCCTCCTTCAAGAAGATAAAAGCCAGCTGCGAATCGGACGTTCTTTGCAGGAAGCAAAGACGTTTTGAAACTCCAGCCTCGTGGACGTTCCAGTATCCTGAGTTTGTATTTGAAAATTCTTGTATTGCAAATTATTTCTTGTCTGTTATCTTTTGGCAAATCTCGCACGGTTTGGCAAGGCTTGTGCTTATCAGAGCTAATTATTTTGTAAAGGTTTTCTGTTCCTTTTGGATTGTGTTTGATTTGTTGGAAAAGGGCGTGAGTCAGAACCCATCGTCCTCGGTTCAACCATGAGCTACAAATATTCTATCAGAGCAGGTGTGTGTGTGTGTGTGTGTGTGTGTGTGTTTGCATTCCTGGGCTAACCACAACGCCGATGAAACGTCTGTGTTTTGACTGGAGCAGCTCCCCTCTAAAACAGTCCGTTTTGCTTGGCAAAAAACAAACAAACCTCCATTGTCATCTTGCAAAAGTTGCCCCATGCCAGCATCCTCTCCTTGCCAAGCTGTTCTTCTGTCGAGGCAGTTGATCCTGGAGAGATCAACACCAGCCAGCCAGCCCTGACATCCCCCCCTTAAAAAAAATGAAAAAATAACAAACGCCAAACCTGCGGCAATTTCACTGGGGTGTCGAAAACGACAGCAAAGCTGTCCGTTTGCAGTCTCTGGGCTGGTAGCCCAGCCCAGTAGTGCAGCAGCCTCGTTCCCAACTACCGTTATCAGCAAAGGATATAGGCAGTTTGGCTGATATTAACCCAGGATTCAGAATCTGTTTAGGATGTCTTGCTGGAAGTCCAGATGGATTCCATTTTGCCCTGGATTCATGATAACCTGCAAAATAAATCAGAGATAAATAGCTTCTCTCTCTCTCTCTCCCTATCCCTCCCTCCCTCCCTCTCTCTCTCTCTCTATATATATGTGTGTGTGTGTGTGTGCGTGTGATATATATATATATATATATATATATATATATATATATATATATATATATATATATATATATATATATATATACACATCCCTCCCTGCTTTGTTTAAATTGTTTCTCTTCCAGAGAAAAGTCTAATCATTTACTGACCCAAAGAGGACTCCTAAATCAACTTTTGTGTACATATTTATAGACTTGGCCAACGCTGGTATCCGTGCGTCGGAGCAACTGAATACTCTGACATCTGAAATTCATTTCCTGAGGAAGCAGAACCAGACTTTGAACGATATGCTGGCGAAAGGATCCAGAGGTGAGATAAGACGCGTGCCTCTAACGGGAAAAAAGCAGAGAGGATTAATCATTTTAAATTGGAAAGCGGTACTTTCCTTTCATTTTTCACCTTGTCTTCTAAAGAACATGTTTTTTTATCTGTGGAGATTCTCATGATTCTCCCAAAGGTGCTTTTTCAGAAGGCAACTGGACTTGGTTTTTCCTTGAAGAGGTTTCGCTTCTCATCCAAGAAGCTTCTTCAGTTCTTCAGGCAACTGGAGTTTGTTCTTCCTTGAAGACATTTCACTTCTCATCCAAGAAGCTTCTTCAGTTCTTCAGAAGGCAACTGGACTTGGTTTTTCCTTGAAAAGGTTTCGCTTCTCATCCAAGAAGCTTCTTCAGTTCTTCAGAAGTCAACTGGACTTTTTTTAAAAAAAGAGGTTTTGCTTCTCACCCAAGAAGGTTTTTCTGTTCTTGGATGAGAAATGAAACATCTTCAAAGACAAACCAAGTCCAGTTGCTTTTGGAAAAAGCACCTTTGGGACAAAATGCTTTATCTGTGTCTGCTTGAAATCGGAGCAACCCCATAGGAGAAAATGCATGCATTATTGGCTTTCCGTGTTTTGCAACACTTTGCAACCATAAATTGGAGCAGATTCGCAATCGGCTCTTGCAAACCCGAGGCGGACTCTGTGTCATACGGGAGAAATGAACCTCTTTTTATTTTTTCCTGCTCATTGCTCTCTGAGCTATTTCAAGGGTGACATTTTTATCCTTTTATGCAAGTTGTCTTTTTTTTTTTAGCCGCACCACCAAAGAAAATTGGAAACGCAAAAGTCTTAAATGACAGATCGGTTTCTTGTTTGTTTGCTGCAGGGAGGGTAGTTCTGCGTCTCGCATATAAAAACAGATACCTGATTTCAGTAGAGCTACTCCACGACCTAAGGGTCCAAAGTTTCTGTCGCTAAATGAGACGGTTAAGAGAATTTTGCCCCATTTTATGACTTTTCTTGCCACCATTATTAAGTGAAGCGCTGTTTCTATTAATTCTACTTCCACTATTTCTATTTCAAACTTTTCTGTTTCTATTTCAAACTTTTCTATGTTTCTATCATTTCTGTTCAGAAGGACTTGAGGCTCACCTTGCAGAGAAGCAGAAGGAAAACGAAGCTTTGCGAGAGTCCTTGACTCAGGAGCACTTGGCCGTTGAGTGCCTCCAGAAGGACCATGAGCATCTCAAGGAGGAGAATGAGAAGCTGCGCGAACAAGTGGGAAAAGGAGAGGCCAAAAATGAGGGTCTGACCCACGAGATTTATAACGTCAGGAATGAACTGAACAGGTAATTCTTAACTCTCAGAGCGGGGCGAATGAACCTAGTGTTTCCCAGAAGTCTGTGGAGATTCTCCATCATTCTAAGCCATGGTTGTCCCAAAGGTGCTGTTTAAAAAGGCAACTGGACTTTCTTGTTTTTTTCCTTGAAAATTTTTTGCTCCTCATCCGAGAAGAACTGAAGAAGCTTCTTGGATGAGATTCCGAGAAGAACTGAAGGAGCTTCTTGGATGAGAATCCAAGAAGAAGCTTCTTGGATGAGACTCTAAGAAGAAGCTTCTTGGATGAGACTCCGAGAAGAACTGAAGGAGCTTCTTGGATGAGAATCAAGAAGAAGCTTCTTGGATGAGACTCTAAGAAGAAGCTTCTTGGATGAGACTCTAAGAAGCTTCTTGGATGAGACTCTGAGAAGAACTGAAGGAGCTTCTTGGATGAGACTCTAAGAAGAAGCTTCTTGGATGAGACTCTAAGAAGAAGCTTCTTGGATGAGACTCTAAGAAGAAGCTTCTTGGATGAGACTCCGAGAAGAACTGAAGGAGCTTCTTGGATGAGAATCCAAGAAGAAGCTTCTTGGATGAGACTCTAAGAAGAAGCTTCTTGGATGAGAATCTAAGAAGAAGCTTCTTGGATGAGACTCTAAGAAGCTTCTTGGATGAGACTCTGAGAAGAACTGAAGGAGCTTCTTGGATGAGAATCCAAGAAGAAGCTTCTTGGATGAGAAGCGAAACTTTTTCAAGGAAAAAAAAAATCCAGTTACCTTTGGAAACCCCCTTTGTGTAGTTTTCCAGATATTGCTAAACCAAAACTATCAACATTGTTCTTCACTGGGTGGGCTGAGAGTCCCACTGGGACATTGACAAGATTCTTCTCCCACAGGGTTAAATGTTACGCACAGGTATGAGAACTAGAGTTAGGACGCAATTGGCGTTGTGGACTTGCACAGACTTGGAAGTCCGAGTTAAATGAAGAACCCCAGCGTCCACTTCCTTTATGGCAAGCCAGTTTCTAGGAGAGAAAGTCTGAAGGAGACTTCTCAGGAGAACAAGGGTGGTGTTAGCAAATGAGATGATGCAGAATTGTAAGCCCACACTGATTAGATTGTTTGGGATCTCCCAGGCTGCAGATGGACCTGGCCACCAAGCAACACCAACTGTCAGAGAAAGACAAGTTGTTGTGTTCGTTGAGGGTAGAGCTCAAGGTGTACGAAAAGTTGGACGAAGCCTTCCGGAACGAAAAAGGTAAGGAATCCAGATGCAAATAGGAAGACAACCGTTGAGTTCTTCTACAGCGGGTTAATTGAGAAGGCAATTCAGGTATGGCTTTGGCACTTCTTGGAAGACCAAAGGAATGGAGTCAGTTTGGGGCATGCAGGCGTTTATGGACCTTCTCTCTCCATACTTTGGTTCATCTTCAAGGTTGGGCAATCCCTGTCAATTTAGAGATGTCCATGGGCAAAATCCCATGGACAAGAGAGCCGTATCGTTGTGGAGGGCCTGACAGCCAGACAGAAGTAGAGATACCCTTGTCCTTAGCCTTTGGTGAAATTTCACAGAAGACCAGGAGACAAGTTCTGGATTTTCCCACGTCCAAAATCAAGCCTGCTCTATAACCCCCAACCATGAACCTATGAACTCTCTACAGAGTTTTTGCAGGAGAAAAAAAAAACGCTCAAGTTCATGTGAAACTATTAAAGGTAGCCCTCGGACTTGAGCCCAAAATTTCTGTCGCTAAGTGAAACATTTGTTAAAGTGAGTTTGGGCCCATTTTACGATTTCTCTCACCACGGTTTTTTAAGTGAATCACTGCCGTTAACTTAGTGCCACGGGTGTTAAGTGAAATCTGGTTTCCCCTTTGACTTGGCTTGACCAGAAGGTCGCAAACGGGAGATCATGCAGCTCCCGCGACACTGCAACCGTCATAAATACAAGTCAGTTGCCAAGCGTTTGAATTTTGATCTCGTGACCCTGGGGAATGCTGGAATGGTTGAAGCGAAAAACCGGTCGTAAGTCCCTTTTTCCAATGCCTTTGCAACGTTGAACAGTCACTAAACAAACTCTTGTAAGTCGGGGGCAACTCTTGAGATACGCAACTTTTAATGCAGGGTGTGTCACTCCATGTTTTGCAATCTCCGGTGAGATGTTCCTAGCTTTTGAAAACTTGCAAGAGGGTATGGGAGGCCATGTTAGTGGCCCCTGGCATGAAGTTTGCTCTCTGCCAGTGTCAGGATTCCGGCAGTTACCCCCATTTAAATCATGAGTCTTGAGCCAAACTTCCAAAACTTCAAAAGGATTTATTGGGAGTTAACATGTCTGGCACCGCCTGGGTGTAGCCGACTCTGAGGTACATCATTCATTGTCACCCTTGACCCTGGTTTTCTCACCCACCCCTCTGGGTGTATCGTAGTTCATATTCTCCAATGGGACCCCTCCATAGCAAAGAGTCATCAATCACGTTCTCCAGTTAGAATTTTGGGTGGCAGAAACTTCAGTCACCTAGTTACTATCTTTGAAAACATTTATGGAACACGGTTTCGGTTTGCAAGCTGCCCCATTGCTCCCCCTCCCTTTCTGTTGGCAACTCTAAAAAGACCATAGAAATATTTTACGAGTTGACAGTCAGGCTCGAAGAATTTTGAGTTCCTTGATTTGGCCGATCAGATATCCAGGTTTCAAGATAGCTTTGATTTTTAGCCTTGGGTCCCACATCGGCGCTCGTAATTAGCACACTTTCTTATTGTTATTTAATCTCGCTCCAGTTTCTCTTCTCACCAGGCTCTCAAACGTCCTTCAGAATTTATAAATCTTCACTCCAATCCTTTAATATACATAATTTTTTTTTGCTTTGGGTATGCAACATTAGCTTTTATAGTCAAAGTGAAAAATAATTTTTGGCTCTTATTAAATCTTTGGAGAGTGAAAGCAATTATTAGATAAGGTTATACGTGTGTGTGTGTGTGTGTGTGTGTGTGTGTGCATTTGTGTGCATGCAGTTTTTTTTGGGGGGAAGGGCTGTAAAATCATCTACCTACTCTTCGAAGCTGGCTCAGATTCTGGATTGTTCAGCATTTTAACAGCTGCTATTTTAATTGTTCATAATAGTAATTATTATTAATTACTATTATAAACAATAGGGACACGGTGGCTCAGTGGCTAAGATGCTGAGCTTGTCGATCGGAAAGATCGGCAGTTCGGCGGTTCAAATCCCTAGCGCCACGTCACTGAGTGAGCTCCCGTTCCTTGTCCCGGCTTCTGCCAACGTTCGAAAGCACGTGAAAAACGCAAGTAGAAAAATAGGAACCACTTTGGTAGGAAGGTAACAGTGTTCCGTGCACCTTCGTCACTTAGTCATGCTTGTCACGTGACCACGGAGACGTCTTCGGACAGCGCTGGCTCTTTGGCTTTGCGACGGAGATGACGGAGATTGCCCCCTGGAGCCGGAAATGACTAGCACAGATGTGCAAGGGGAACCTTTATCTGTTAGAAATGTATTTTTTCCCCCCTTAAACTGCCCTCAAAACTATGAACCTCTTTTAGATCGGCGCCCGAATGGAGCGGAAGAATGTCGGAAGGATCAAAGCCAACCTCTTGATCTGGGCGAACTCTTGACTGAGATCCAGTTCTTGAGAAAGCAGCTGGAGCAGAGCATCACATCCAACCAGATGTTGCATGAGAAAGTGGAAGAGCAACTGCGTTTGGAAAAGGGGGGAAAGAACTGTTTGGGGCCAGCTTTGCAGATCAGCTGCCTGTTCAGTCCCGAGTCCCAACAATTTCAGACGGGGATCAAAGGTAGGGAAAAACAGCATTCAGGCATCCATAGAGGAGAACATCTGTAGGTCAGGGTTGAAATGGGGGTGGGGTGGGGGTCCTTGATGCTCTCTCAACTTGGTTGTTTTGGCCATCATCTGACCCCTAAGCCACCACTCTTAGGGATTGGGGAAGAGGCATCACTCATAAATCCATCCTAGAGATTATCGATTAACAAGAAGAGTTGGAAGGAACCTTGTAGGTCATCTAGTCCAACCCCTCTTCCAAGCAGGAAACCCTACACCATTCCTGACAGATGGCAGTCCAGTTTCTTCTTGAAAGCCTCCAGTGATGAAGCTCCCACAGTCTCCGAAGGCAACTTCTGTTCCATGGGTGGATTGTTCTCACTGTTAGAAAGTTCCTCCTTATTTCTAGGTTGAATCTCTCCTTGATCAGTTTCCATCCATTATTCCTTCTCTGGCCTTCAGGGGCTTTGGGAAGTAGCTTGACCCCTTCCTCTGTAGCAGCCCCTCAAATATTGGAAGGCTGATATCATGTCCCTCCTGGTCCTTCTCCTCACTAGACTAGCCAGGCCCAGTTCCTGCAACCGGTCATTGTATGTTTCAGCCTCCAGTGCTCTTAAGTTTCTTGGTTGTTCTTCTCGGCACTCTTTCTAGAGTCTCAACCTGTTTTTTATAATGTGGTGACCAAAACTGAATGCAGTACTCTAGGTGTGGCCTTAGTAAGGTTTTATAGAGTGGTATTAGTACCTCACTTGATCTTGATTGTATCCCTCTGTTAATGCAACTTAGGATTGCATTGGCTTTTTTGGCTCCCGCCGCGCACTGTTGGCTCATATTTAATTGGTTATCCACAAAGTTGGTTGTTCTCAAAGATCTCCATATATATTCTCAGCATTCCATTTTCCCCTTTCCTCACTTCAGTTTATTGGCAGGTTGAGAGCATTGGGACTGTTAGCTTAGGAGTTCTGGGAGTTGAAGTCCACAAGTCTTAAACCTGCCAAGTTTGAAGACCCTTGAATTGGATAGATAGATAGATAGATGATAGATAGATAGATAGATAGATAGATAGATAGATAGATAGATAGATAGATAGACGTACCCTAGATAGAGAGAGAGGGAGTGGGAGATAGAAGATAGATATTGTAGATCAGGGGTCTTCAAACGTGACAGCTTTAAGACTTGTGGGCTTCAACTCCCAGAATTCCTCCTCCAGTCATGTTAGCTCAGGAATTCTGGGAGTGGAAGTCCACAAGTCTTAAACCTGCCAAGTTTGAAGACCCTTGCCTTGGTCCTTCAGACTTTTGAGAATGGCTCCTTCGATTGGATTCTTGACGAATGTCTCTTTTCTTTTTATGTACACTGAGAGCGTATGCACCAAGACCAATTCCTTGTGTGTCTAATCGTACTTGGCCAATAAAGCGTTCATTCATTCATTCATTCATTCATTCATTCATTCATTCATTGGCAGGAGGTGTCTCAGAAACCTCCCAAGCCTTCCTGAGACATCTCCTCCCGTGGAATCCAATCTAAGGAGCCATTTTCAAAATTCTGAAGGAGCAAGTTGGTGGCCGGGAAGCCCAGCTTGTATGCTTTGAAAGACCAAACAGTTAAACCCGGTTTCTATAAACTTTTATCTTGACCGAATAGCTCATTTAAGAAAAGCGTGTTGGCTGCACATTCCTTAGAAATGATCAATATGTTCTTTGGATGGCCTGTGAATGAATCAGTCCAATTTATGTGGTGCCCTGGGGGAGCATTCTACCTACTCCCACAATACCACCCTCCTCCACTGCTGTTAAATCAAAGTTTCTAACCACTTAAAGCTTAGGGGAAGACAGAAGCATCTGTATGCCATACAAATTTGAACGGGGAAAGGAACATCTACCGCCACAGAACATAACAGATGACCCTTAGCTCACAAGGCTTACCAAATAAATATTCCCACGTTGACGGCTGGCTTCATCTGGTACTTTTGACCTTGTTGAGCCGAGCTGGGGGAAAATATATATATAAGATGTCTCGATTCATCCATATATATATATATATATATATATATATATATATATATATATATATATATATATATATATATATATATATATATATATATATATATAGATGAATCGAGACATCTTAAAACAATGCAAAAATAGGCGTGTGTGTCTCAGAACCATTAACTTCCAAGGGGATTAGGAAAGAAGGAGAAAGCTAGGTGAAGCTTTGGTCTCTGTAATGGAGCTACCCAGGTTGCACTTCTTTCTTTTTTCTTTTAGAATATATTTTTTTATTGTTTACAACTATAAGCATCAAGCACAGTGTCACTGTTTTGGCATTATTTTGCCTTACATACAAAAAAAAAAAAAAGAACCAAACCATTGACATTCCTATTATTGGTACAATATTTACATTTTGTAAATCCTCCTAGCTACTTTTGTTCCGACTTTCCGCTCTTTTTTGCAACCGCAGGTAAAACTTATTCCAGGTATCATAATATTCTGATTCCCCCTTATTTTTCAGTATTAAAGTATTTAATCTATCAGCTTCTGCACAAGCCATTATTTTCCTTATTATCTCTCTTTTCGGTGGTTATACTTTCATTTTTCCAATGTTGTGCAAAAACCATTCTCGCCACTGTCAATACCTGTATTATTATTATTATTATTATTATTATTATTATTATTATTATTATTATTGGGGATCAACATATTTTCCAAAGCACCTGAAGGCAAAACAAGAAACAACGGATGGAAACGGATCAAATAAGGAGAAATTTCCTGACCGGGAGAACAATGAATCAATGGAACAGTTTGCTTTCCCAGATTATTCAACTGGAGCTTTTTCAGAAGAGATTGGACAACCATTTATCTGAAATGGTGTATGTCTCCTACTTGGGCAGGGGGCTGGACTGGAAGACCTCCAAGGTCCCTTCCAACTCTGTTATTCTGTTATTTTGAATTCAAGGGAATAGATAAGAAAAAAGGAGGCAATCTAGAAGACCTCCAAAGTCCCTTCCAACTCATATTATTCTGTTCATTTCATCCAGTTCTTTAGAAGCAGAGGAGCTATGTGGTTTTCAACTGCCCAGAGGAGTAGAGAAAATGTATGGGCTGTGGGATAACAATCTAGGTATGAGTAAAGTCTTCACTTCTCCATAGACTCAATGGAGGGAGTCCTCAACCTTTTCTACACCCCACACCCCTAAAACTCTTCTGATATATTCTCGTACCCTTTACAAAAGATAATAATTTGTGCATATAATTATGCATGTACACTATAATTTTGAAACTTCTAAGTTTTTGTACCCCTGGAATATCTTCTTGCACCCGCCCCCCCCCAGTTGGGAACCCCTGCTGTAGAGGAAGACTTTTGACGATCACCCGTACATGTCGCTCAGACGGTTGGTCGCTAACCCAATGTCCTCTTCCATACCTCCGCTTGCAGAGTTGAGTTTCAGCACCTTGGACAGCCCCTCCCACTGCAACCTGTTGACCAACAAGGAGATTTTCCCCATCCCCAGTCACTGCGTCTGGGCGGACAAGAACGGCCAACATATCCTCGGCTTGATCGAAGATTACAACTGTCTCCGGAAGCAGATCACGGAAGGGCGGAAGCAACTGGGTAAACTGGAGCTTCCCCTGAAAGAGGCAGAAGGTCTGGATTCTGCAGTGACGGTGAGTGGTGTAGCCGAGAGGCTGAATGGCTGGGAATACCGTGGCACCACAGACTTCTCTAGAAGAGTTGAGGATGGCGCGTAAGGCACCAGGGGGTCCGTGGGATTTTTCCATAATTGAGAGGAAGGGTAAAACAAGCTGTCCTTTTTTTCTAGATCCGTGATGGCAAACCTGTGGCACGCAGAGCCCTCTCTCTGGGCATGCGCGCCAGCCAGCTGGTCTTCAGGTTTCCGGCACTGTGGTGCACGCAAAGACCAGCTGGGCAGCATGCTTTACATTCTCTCTCGCCCGTTTCTCACTTTGGCACTTCTCTCTCTCTCTCTCTCTCTCTCTCTCTCTCTCTCTCTCTCTCTCTCTCTCCTCTCCCTCTCCCTCTCCCTCTCCCTCCCCCCCCCCTCCCCCCGTCTCTCTCTCTCTCTCTGTCCCTTTCTCTCTCTGTCTCTGTCTCTCTTTCTCTCTGTCTCCCTCTATCTCTGTTTGTCTCCATCTCCCTCTCTCTCTGTCTCTCTTTCTCTCTGTCTCTGTCCCTTTCTTCCTCTGTCTCTCTCTCTCTCTCTCTCTCTCTGCCTCTCTCTCTCTCTCTCTCTGTCTGTCTCTGCCTCTCTCTCTCTCTCTCTCTGTCTGTCCCTCTCCCTCTCTCTCTTTCTCTGTGTCTACCCCTTTCTGTCTCTCTCTTTCTCTCTGTCTCTGTCATCCATCTGCCAAGGAACTCATTTTGCTTCAGTTCCCGATAGCTTTCTCACTGTTAAACAGAACCGTTTATAGGGTCCTGCTAAGGGAGGCACATCTGTATTGCCCAAAGTGACGTCCGGAGTCATTTGACTTTCAAATGACGAGGCATGGAATGCAAAACAGGAGAGGAAGGGAGTGTGTTTTCCCACAGAGCCCAGCAAAATGTAACCCATTATTAATTACCGTTATTGATTAGCCTGCATTCCTGCTCCTCCGGCAGCCGACCCCCCACCCCACCACCCTCCCTTCCCGTTCTTGAATAATGCATAATTTTGCTACCTTTTTAACTGAATAAATTAGTTTTGCCTGACTCGCAATATTCACGCTCATCAACCCTCCCGAACTGTAGCAAATTGGATTTGGGCCATTAATTCAAGCTGACTTTCCTTCCTCCCCCCCCCAACTCCCCAACCCCCCCAGGATAAAATTTTTCTCATCTTCTCATTGTTTTTTTCCCTTCTCCAGGTTCCTCTGAGCAGTTTGTCTACCACCTTCAAGGCGGTCCAGCAGAACCTGGAAGAAGCTGCCCGCCTCTTGAACCTCCTCTGGAGGGTCTCCTTGCCAATGAAAGTGGTCCATGCTGCCGCTTACTCACTTCAGGTTAGGCTCCCGGCGGGTAGAAAGGAGGGAGGGAGGCGTTTCAAGCATCCCAAAAGCGGGAGAGACGGGTACGGTCAGTGTTCCAATTCCAAACCAAGCATTTCTTCAAAGTTCCAATTTATTAGAGCTGTCATATTGCCACATCTGGGAAAACCGGTATCTGAGAGTTGGATTCAAGTGCCCGACGCGTGGATCCGCAGAAGGCAGAGGAGAGGAGAGCAGTGGAAATCTATGGTCTGGCCCTCGGGACGGAAGAGCCACCGCTGCTAGCGAGGCCCCACCCTAGCTAGGGGTTAAAAGGCAGGGGGCAGAGATGAATAGATGTGGCAGACAGGTATTCATCTCCCTGCTGGACAGACTCGTTAGCCTGCGGTGTGTGTGAGAAAGCGACTTTTTCCTGGGGCTGCTGGCGCTCCTAATAAAGGAAACAATTAGGTAACTTACAGAGGGTTTGTCGTGTTTTGGAGCCGGATCAGAACAGCAACTCTTGTGGGAGTAGAAGTGGCAGGTTGCTTTCTTAACATGCTTAGGGAATTTCTTGACTGAGTCAGGATATCAAATGCTGGAGAATAGTTGACTGAACGAAACCGGAGACTCTGAAATCTTTGATTCCCTTTCCTTCGGCTACCCAAAGGGATGTACGGATAGAATACAGCTCCTGCAGCATCTTAATGCAGGTGGGTTCCTACCAAGCCGAGCTCCCAGGCCAGGGAGTCAGCAACCCGCAGCTCTAGAGCCGCAAGTGGCTCTTTCATCCCTCTGCTGTGGCTCCCTGAGCAATTGATAGGGCTTTTGGTTAGGGCAGATAGAGGGAAAAGGGCACCGCACTAGGAGGAGACTCTATGGTGCGGGAACCGGACTTCCGGTCGGCTCCAGAATTGAACGGCGGGGTGGCTTCCGGTTAGGATCTTTGTGGCTGACCCCTGCCCCAGGCGGAAGCTGAGGAACCTCACAAGCGAACAAGAAGAAGGACACCTTCTTGAGAAGAAGCATTGTCATCTCCAGCCATAGTTGTGTCTAGCCAAGCCCACACTTGGAAAGCTAACCTTCCCCTCCTTGCTCTGCAGGATGAAAGTCTGAAGTCTGAGGTCTACAAGCTCCGCCGGAAAGTGGCCGAACAGGAGAAGAAGCTCTACAGTATGGCCAGGCGCTTGTATTCCACCAACCAACTCAAGGAAAACATGGAGAGGGTCATCATAGATCAGTGTGAGTTGGGGGGGAGGTCTTCCATCTTCTCTGCTCTTTGTCCTGCTTCTGAGCTTCACAGTGACCTCAGAATCCCTGGTCTGACCCAGTGCCATTCCCCTACATTTTTTCTCCCCGGCTCCAAGTAGCAAGCTGGATCTCAGTTGGGGAAGCAAGTAGGAACTTGATTAGCCATAAGGGATGAGGTGGCTCAGTGGCTAAGAGGCTGAGCTTGCCGATTAGAAAGGTTGGCGGTTTGGCGGTTCGATCCCTTAGTGCCGCGTCACGGAGTGAGCTCCTGTTCTTTGTCCCAGCTTCTGCCAACCTAGCAGAAAATGCAAAATGCAAGTAGAAAAATAGCAAGTACCTTTGGTGGGAAGGGAACAGCGTTCCATGCGCCTTCGGCATTTAGTCCTGCCAGCCACATGACCACGGAGACGTCTTCGGACAGTGCTGGCTCTTTGGTTTTGTAACAGATGAGCACCGCCCCCTAGAGCCAGAAATGACTAGCATGCATGTGCGAGGGGAAACTTTACCTTTAAGGGATGCTTAGTGTGAACATCTCTTGAGAATAATGTCCAGTTGGGACTCTGAGACTGTTCTGACCCAAACCCTTTTCCAATAAGACAAACACGAACCAAAGGGAACAGAAACCTTTTAATGAGTCTTACGAATCCCCGTTTAAAAGGCTGCTGCAAACTAATTAACTTTGATAAGCACAAACTTTTCCAAAACTGTACGAGACTGCCAAGAATCACAGAGAAGAAATATTGCACAACACAAGAGTCTTCAAATGCCAACTTAAGTAACTGTAATGTCCACGAGGCTGAGTTTCAAAACGTCTTTGCTTCCTGCAGAGAACGTTCGCTTCACAGCTGGCTTTTATCTTCTTGAAGGAGGGGCCATTACCTTGCAGCCTTACTCCCGAGTCACCCGTGCTGCTGCAGCTGCTCTTTCCTGCGAGCAATCCTGCGTGCTCGCGCACTTGGCACAGGCTCCTCGGGAACCTCCTCATCGCTGCTGCCAGCCCCCACAATCTCTGAAGGCAGCAGTCCACTCCCTAATGGTCCTGGCCCCTCATCTGAGTCCTCGCTCTCCTCAGCCATCCACACCAGCTGCCAACTAACCACAACAGAGACGTGTCTGGAGTACTTTGACAGAATTGATGAATAACAGAGTTGGAAGGGACCTTGGAGGTCATCTAGCCCAACTTCCTGCTCAAGCAGGAGGTCCTATGCCATTCCAGACATATCTCAAGCCAAACTAACTCTCTTTCTCTTTGCAGTGGCGTTAACACACAATGTTTTAAAAAAGGCCAGAGGAAACCTTGAAGTAAGTAGAATCACTCACCGCCATCCTCTTGTCTCTTTTCATTTTGACTTCCTTTCTTCCTTCTCCGTAAGTCATGTTGTCTTGAGAATCATCCATCTTGCAAAAAACAAACAAAAAAACCCTGATAATTGGGATCTGGTGAACTGATTGGCAACTCTTGGAGAAGGGACTTCAGATCTCCTCCAACCAATTTCTGGGCTTCGATATTGCAGTTGGGTTTTCAATTGGTCCATAACGGTGACCAGTTGTAAACTGGTTGAGTCTTCCAAGTCTACATTCTCCTTCTGCTTCCTACTTTGGTGGCCATCCAGCCTTCAGGTTTTTTTTCTCCCCATAAGTCCAATCATCAATTCAGGCAAGAAGAGAAAACGGGGTGGGTGGGAAGAGAGAAAATATTAGAGACCCTCGGACTAGACTTCTCGAAAACTAGCAGGCTGCAAAGGCCAAAGCTTAGAAATCTAGCATAGCAGAGACGCCTTTTTGCCTTTATTTCTGCTACTATTTTTCTACAGAGTATTTGGTATCATTTCTGCACAAAAACTCATTAGGATAGCCATTCTTTATTTGGGGCCAGTCAAAGAAATAAGAGTAGAGTAGAGTAGAGTAGAGTAGAGTAGAAGAGGAAGAGGATGGAATAGTAGGGAAGAATAGAGAATAGAAGAGGAAGAGATAGAATAGTAGAAAAGAATAATAGAGAATAGAAGAGGATAGAGTAGTATTGAAGAATAGAGGATAGAATAGTAGAAGAGAATAGAATAGAGAAGAGGAAGATGATAGAATAGAAGAGAAGAATAGAGAAGAGAAGAGGAAGAGGATAGAGTAGTATTGAAGAATAGAGGATAGAATAGTAGAAGAGAATAGAAGAATAGAGAAGAGAGAGATGATAGAATAGAAGAGAAGAATAGAGAAGAGAAGAGGAAGAGGATAGAGTAGTATTGAAGAATAGAGGATAGAATAGTAGAAGAGAATAGAAGAATAGAGAAGAGGGAGATGATAGAATAGAAGAGAAGAATAGAGAAGAGAAGAGGAAGAGGATAGAACAGTAGAATAGAATAGAATAGAATAGAATAGAATAGAAGCTGGAAGGGACCTTGGAGGTCTTCTAGTCCAGCCCCCTTGCTCAAGCAGGAGAATCTATACCATCTCACACAAGGGGCCATACAATCTCTTCTTAAAAACCTCCATGAATTTTCTCAAGTCTGAGATGGGCAGATAAGTCTTTTCCCGGTGCTGCTAAATTTCCGGATGCGTGGAAATTTTTCTACACAGCGGAGCCGCTTAGCATACAGTCAGCAATCCCACAACAGTGGAGAAAGAGGTTATTTCGCTGTCGCTGGAATAACCCCACAAATGCCAAGCCCTTTTTGTTTTATTCCTCAGGTTCAGCCGTCAGACAACAAAGCCGCCCCTTCCAGCCTCATCAAGAAGAGGGTTTAAGCGAAGGTTTCCGGGGGTCTGCAATAAAGACCATTTTCCTTTGCCGAGCCGGTGCTTTCGGGTTCTTCTTTCCCTCCAAGGCCTTAATATTCCTTACAATGTCCACCCTGTTACTCCGGCGTTTTCTACCCCGATGTCTTCTGGATATTATTCAGACTGCAAACACTCTCTCTTACGCCGAGGATGGTTAAATTTGGTACCGATTTTTTTTTCTTCTTCTCCAGCTTTCTCTGGCTGGGCCAACCTCGGCGCTTGGCTTTGCTCCCTTGACATGGTCAGTGGCATGAAGACGGACCTGCTGTCAAGAAGGTCAGCGAAGGCCGAGTTAATTTAGGCAGGCGGAATTTTTGGAGTGTGGTCAACTGAGAGGTGGGAACGTGGGAAACTTGTGCGCAGAATAAAAAGTCTTGCCAATCTTTGCTTTGAAGGTCTTGGCTGAAAACAACTCGCTTGCAGGGTTCAGATCTCTTGTCATCCCAGCCACCCAAGAGGATCCTGAAATGAAAAGAAAACGGAGATGATGGTTTGCACAGAACTTGCTCTCCTCCCCTCCAACCCCCCCCCCACTCCATCCCATAATTGCAGAATCTTGCATCTCTCCTTCGCAGCTCAGTAAGCTGGAGCCCCTTAAAACCACAACAATTGGCTGCTCCCGGCTCACGTTGGCAAAGTTTCCCTGTTGAATCTGGGGTGAAAGGAGAGATGTGTATTGCTTCACTGGGTTGTAGGTAGGACTTCTCTACCCCTAAACTGCAGGGGACTTTCTGCTACCTCCTTTTTTGGGCAGAGCACCTGCCTCTAAATTCTTGCCTACTTGGACAATGTGCAGCTGCCACTCGGATCCCCACTGGACTGGAAAAGTAGCCATAAAGTTGACAAGGTCCATCTTTAAATGTCCTCTCCATCCCAAACGGGAGAATATACTCCAGTTGGGCTTTAGATGTTGTCCTTTCTCAAAGACCTGAGCTCCCGATATTTTCTCCGACGACATGGTTGAAATTTGGAAGCTACGTTTGACCTCCCTTTTTGCCTTGTTCAAAACCCCAGGAATCAAACTCCTCTAAAACCTGGGGCAGGAGATCCAAAAATTCCAGGTCCATCTCTCTCATGACCACCTCCCATTGTCTTCATGTCCACACTAAGCTGTTAAAAAAAGTGACATAATTCAGGGTATGATTTTTCACTTTAAAAAAATTGCCATCTTTTGTTCTATACTATTCCTTTCGAGCATTCTTGCATCTAAACCATTCCTGTAGACTATTTTAGAATTTGTTGGTTTTCTGTGATATATTTCTTATTTGCTATGGCATCAGACTTGTATAACTACCATTTTAGAGATTGTCCTGAACTTTTTTTTTAAGGTAGGATTTAAAAGAAGTATTTATTTATCGGTGTCTCGGTTGGGTGCACCAACGCTGACGGAAAACCTTGTTAGATAGGCTTCTGTCCTAATCAACCTGGATGTTTCTTAGAGTCTCACCCCAAGATAATTTCAAATCCACAATATTTCTTTTACTGCTATCCTATCTTCTCCACCCCAGACTGATAACTTCTTTCCTATTAGGAAAAAAAAAAAAAACAAGTGAAGCAGCCTTTAAGGAACATAGTTAGATTAAACCATCCTGGCAAGAAAATATCTTAATTTTTCTCAAGACCTCTCCAGGCAATTAGCGCCGGCAGAAATACAAAGCAGAATAATTAAAATGATAACTGGATGGTTTGGTTAGGATTTTTCAGACAGCCAAGGAAATGTAGAAAGCTAATGCCGACTGATTTTCTTTTCATGGAAGTGGCAAATAGTGGTGTGGGTTTTTTGGAGAGAAGGACAACAGAGTCCACCGACAAATTTGGTGGTACAGAGATGGTTCTTGGTTCTCCGTTTCTGAATTGCGTTAGTAGACTTAGTAGATCAAGTCTATTTATGGCTGTTAGATCATAAGTCCCATCATTTCAACACTGGCCTCACTTGGTGGGACCTTCAGTGACATCTGTCAGTTTGCATGTCAACCATCTCTGAGGCTTTGATGATCTATTGAGGATAGAAGTATAAGAACATGGGCGCTTCTCGAAGCATTAAAAGTTCTACCTTATCTATCAAAGAGGTGGATCCTCTCCAGAGATTACGAACAACTAGAAAGATGGGTAGTTACTGAGAGGAAAAAAAAAACCCTTGAAAAATCAGAACTTCCAAGATAAATAGATCCAGAGTTGGCCTTTAACTTCTAGCCATGAAGCGAAGGTTTGGCTCCTGCAGGGAATAAATTATTTCCTCATAAAAATTCTCTCAACTTTCTGGCTTTGCTTATGACATCTGGACGGCTGGATTCCAGCTTTTTTCATCGTTTCCTTTTATACGGTACACAGCTAATGTTTTTTTTCCCCCTAACTTTAAAACGTGTGTGCGTACAGAGGGATGGATTTATGTTCCGGCTGAGTTGTATGTAGTAAAGTGTGTGAGACAAGGAAATTGATTTCAGGAACAAGTTGTTAAGGTCCACGTTTCCAGTTCAATAAATGGATCTTTTTGCTTTAAAAAGTTGTGTGGAATTGTTTTTGTTGTTGTTGTTTTTGCCTGAAACTAGCACCTTGAATTTCTTCTCAAAATCTACACTTTATCCTTTTATTTTCATAAATACTTTATAAGCCACCTCAAACCTAAAAGATCCTAACGGCTGGGGAAAATGTTTCCTCTAGCTTTGGGGAGTCCCAACTTTTGAGATACGGTTTAGCATCCAAGAGGCTGAAACCTAACACAGCCAACTCTTGACTTAAACTGGTTGCTTTCGTGGTGTGGAGACAATAACTTGGTCCTCAACACCAATAAGACCAAGGAGCTTACAGTGGAAGATAGAAGAAACAGATCGGACATCCAGTCCTTGTTTATCAATGGAGACCAAGTGGAGCAAGTGGCCAGTTTTAAGTTTCTGGGTGTTACCATAAAAGAGGACCTGACCTGGGGTGCTCACATTGCAGGAAACAACAACTGGATGGAAAACTGCTGGTGACCTTCTACCACTGCACCATAAAGAGTATCTTAACTTACTGCACCTCTGTATGGTTTGCCAATTGCACAGTGGCAGATAGGATAGCGCTCCAGAGGGTGAATGTCATTGCCCAGAGGATCACTGGTTGCCCTCTCCCCTCTTTGGAAGAGCTTTATAGCTCCCGCTGCCTTAAGGAAGTTCAAAACATCCACAAAGATCCATCTCATCCTGGGCACCCTTTTTTTTTTGAACTGTACAGGATAATAAAAACAAGGACAAATAGGCTGAAAAACAGCTTCTATCTCAGAGCAGTAACTATATTGAATTCTACTGTATAGTGCGGTGTCGGGGGTTTTCAATTGTATAGAATGCAAAGGATGTGGTGTGTTTAATTTTTTTTAATGTATATAATGTATACTGAAGATGGTATTTAATTTCGTTGAATGAGGCGCAGTGACAATAAAGTAAAACAAACTAACTACAGTCTTAGTTGTGGCCAAAATTACCCATTGTTGGTTGTTCAGTTCTTCCCAGTTTTGTGACTTTTTTTTTGGACACGCTCGTTAGCAAATCACAGCAGTTGTTAAGTGAACCACAGAGTCTTTAAACGAATGCAGCTTCTATTAATTTTGCTTGCCGGTTGGGAAGGTCACAGATGATCTTGGGATCCTATATCCCGGTTGCCAAGCACTTAAATGTTGAGCATCAGACAGTGGGGAATGCTGCAATGGTCATAAAGATGAGGACCGGTTATAAATCCTCCCTTTTCCCCCCCAGCAAGTTCAAAAGGTTGTAAGTAAGACTAGCTGCATACATATCGAACAATCCCAGCTGATTGTTTAATTTTAGACCTGCGTCAAAATTCCCACCTTGTCTTTCCATATTTAATTTTACTCCCGTCTCTAAATTATAGACACTTGGAGCTCATCAGAAATTGCTGTCAATTTACACCTTTCAGAATTAATTGCACCCATCCCTCCTTTTTTGAATGCCGTTCCCAACACCTGAAACATCTGCAGGGCTATATATAGCCAAGCCCTCTCTTGCTTTGTCGTTGCAATTTCTGCCCATCTGTCCTTTTGTTTTTTTTCTTATTTTGGGGTGGGGGAGAAGCAGGGGGAGGCCGAGATATATTTTGGTGCCTTCCACAAGCCTGCAGTTGTGGTAACATGGCCTGGAGCAGTGGTGGCTAATCTTTTGGGGCTCCTGTGCCAAAAATTGTGCACGTACTTGCACACTCGGGCTCGCGTGCCAGCACCCAGAAGGCAATGCGGCCCCCCCATGCCCTGTAAGCATGTACACGCAATCCCCATCTACCCACCCCCTTACCTGCACTGTGTCTCACAGCTGATTTTTGGCCGGGTTGAGGCCTTTTTCGGCCTACCAGAGGCTTGAGGGAGGCTTCTGCAGGCTTTGCAGGCTGAAAAATAGCCCCGTTTCGTCACTTCCAGTATTTTCGGAAAAACAGGAAGTGATGAAACAGGGCTATTTTTCGGCCTGCAAAGCCTGCAGAAGCCTCCCTCAAGCCTCTGGGAGGCCGAAAAAGGCCTCAAACCGGCTGAAAATCAGCTGTGAGGCGCGCATATGTGCAGTGAGGTAAGTTTGCCTCCAGCTCGTGTGCCGGCACAAATGGCTCTGCATGCCAGCTGTGGCACGCATGCTATAGGTTCGCCATCACGGGCCTGGAGGGTGGGTTTTGCAAAATTTCAGTCTCCTTGGGTTCATGTAGTGACCAAGGTTACAATGGTACTGGGGAAAAAAAGTAAGCTTATGGCCATTTTTCACTCTTACGACCCTTGTACCATCCCTGCGGTGCGTGATGAAAATTCAAGGCACTTGGGCAACTGATTCATATTTATGATGGCCGCATGATCCCCTTTTGCGTCCTGATGAGCAAAGTTGATGGGGAAGCCAGATTCACTTAGCAGTCGTGTTACTAACTTAAGAACTGCAGTGATTCACTTAACCATGGCAAGAAAGGTGGTAGAATGGAGCCAGACTCACTTAACAAATGTCTCGCGTAGCAACAGAAGTTTGAGGCTCAATTGGGGTTGTAAGTCAAAGTCTATCTGTTGTTCGCTCTTAATAGAATAGAACAGAGATTGGAACGGAATAGAAATTAGAATACAAATTGGAATAGAATAGAATAGAAATTAGAATAGAATACAATAGAGTAGAAATTGGCATAGAATAGAATAGAAATTGGCATAGAATAGAAATCAGAATAGAATAGAAATTGGCATAGAATGGAATAGAAATTAGAATAGAATAGAATAGAATAGAATAGAATAGAATAGAATAGAATAGAATAGAAGCTGGAAGGGACCTTGGAGGTCTTCTAGTCCAGCCCCCTGCTCAAGCAGAACCTATAGTATTATACCATTTCAGATAAATGACTGTATGACCCTAGTTTTGAAAGAGTAAAGTCCATTCGTAATGAAAACTGCTAATTAATCAAGGCTCCGTAATTGCCGAGGAAATCAGGGAAGGCATTTTACAGGGTGGGAAAGTTAGCAGGGAGAACTTTTTCTTCTTCCCCTGCAAAATTTTTGACCTAATTAATTTAAATAGCGAGGTGGAAATCGCTTCCTCCCTCCCCCACCCCCAGTTAAAAGCCCCGGAGGAAACAAAATCTCTTAAGAGCAATATTTTAATGACTAACCTAGAATCATTTGGCGTGGAAAACCAGAAAGGGAACGATTCGGGGGAATGAAACTAGGTTTGTGACCAGACTCTTGAGAAGGAATAAAAACGGTAAGGATTTTCTTCGGCTGGGTTGATTTAAAAAAATAAAATAAACAAAAGCAAAAACCTAGAAATGCAGCACTTAGATTCATCCAAGCCAATGCACAGAACAGCACAGGAGCCATGAGAGAAAAATGCTACCAAGAGTTGCCCTTTAAATATCTCCGCCTAAAAATGCAAATTGCTACCTGAAGAGATCAGGTATTAAAATATCCAACGATTTCTTTTTTTTTACGCCCCTGGAAATTAAAGCTGGGCGCTTCGTGATTAATCAAATAATAACCAACCTGAGGTGGGGAAGGGGGTGGTTTGTCAGGAAAATATTTCTGATTAGGTGGAAATGAAAGCATCACAAAAAATATGTTCTGACCCAGGCTGAACGGACTCCTTATCCTGGAAAAAACAAACAATTTTTTATTGGGTTAATGTTAATTCCTGGCATTCACACCCAGAAAAGTCTTGGCGATAATCCTTCCCAGGTTTAAGTGCAAGACCAGACCTTATCAGTCCTTGGATAGTTGCCAGGCTGATAGCTTCCAAGCGCAATGCTGTACAAGGAAATACTTGGCAAGGAGCCACTGAGAGTCACGAACAAATCTTCACACTAATTAAACAAACTAATTGTCTCCTGCAAGCACCACTCCCTTTTCGCTCCTGTTTATTCTCTCTCTCTCTCTCTCTCCCTCTCTCTCTCTCTCTCTCTCTCTCCCCCTCTGTCTCTCTCTGTCTGTCCCTTTCTCTCTCTGTCTCTGTCTCTTTTTCTCTCTGTCTCCCTCTCTGTCTGTCTCCGTCTCCCTCTCTCTCTGTCTCTCTTTCTCTTTCTCTCTGTCTCTATCCCTTTCTTCCTCTGTCTCTGTCTCTGTCTCTGTCTCTGTCTCTCTCTCTCTCTCGCCAGAGTCAGGCTTCTGCCTAGAGGCCCTCCCAGCGTTGTAGAATTTATCTGCAAATCAGGCTGGATAAGCCAAAAGACATGGCTATTTAAGATAAGCCAGTGTCCAAGAAAGCCTTAGGATGCAAGCTGAGGATGTGTCATTCCAGGATGGAGAAGTTTTGATTTCCAACTGGTGGTATTGTCAATGCAGACACAACCCTGCCCCTCCCCCCGAATTGTAGAATGGCAATCTTTAAATTATATCCCCCCGCAAAAAAGATGCTTAGAGCTTATATCATTGAATTATAAAGCAAACTGCCAGCTTTTGTTGATGATGTGGAATGTGGCTGACAGATGCATTTACACCAGATAAGCGTTCAAGTAGCTGGCGTAATGGCTTATTAGTCTAGTCGCGAGGAAAAACAGCAGATTGAATGAATAGGGGTATAGGAATGTGGGATTGTGCTGCCTTTTTTCTCCTGGTATTTTTTTTCGGTGGAGCGGGGGCTGGTTTCTTGCCCCCTCATGCTTACCATCTGCTAAGCAGCTGGGGTTTCCAAAAAAAGAAGAAATAATCAAAATCTGTGTCCAGCACAGGTGGGAATTCTAGACGGTCGGCTGGCTGAAAGAAAGAAAGAGAGGAGATCAATTCCAGTTCGATATGTAGAAAAGAAATCCCAAAGGTGTTTTTTCTTTATTTTCTCGTGAAGACGTTTTGCTTCTCATCCAAGAAACTTCTTCAGATCTTCAGAACTGAAGAAGCTTCTTGAATGAGAAGTGAAATGTTTTCAAAGAAAAACCAAAAAGTTCAGTTGCCTTCTGAAGAACTGAAGAAGCTTCTTGGATGAAAAATAAAATGTCTCCAAGGAAAAATCAAGTCCAGTTGCCTTCTGAAAAAATGAAGAAGCTTCTTGGATGAGAAGCAAGACGTCTTCAAGGAAAAACTAAGTCCTGTTGCCTTCTGAAGGACCGAAGAAGCTTCTTGGATGAAAAGTGAAATGTCTTCAAGGAAAAACAAAGTCCAGTTGCCTTCTGAAGGACCGAAGAAGCTTCTTGGTTGAGAAACAAAACATCTTCCTTTGAAAAAGCACTTTGGGGACAACTATGACCTGGATGACTGAGATTCTCCATAGACATGTAGATGAGAACTTATTTCAAATAAGTTACAGTCAAAAAATATAAGATAGGGTCTTATTTTGGGGGAAAACACAGATAGATAAACATTCATAATTTCATCAGCAAATATTGAGGTGGGTTTGACAGTCAAAATAAAAAAGTTTGACTGGATGTATCTTTGCTCTAATCTAACCAAGTTTTTAAATTTTCAATAGTTAGGCCAATTAAACCCACAGAAAGGATGACAGAGAGGCAATTTTCCACCTCGCGCCGGAGACGAGTCCCCACGGCCATTTAATTTAACGTTGCTTGAAAACCTTTGCCTGGAATTTTCTACTCGAAAGTGGTAAACAACAACCACAACTTCCCCGTCACACAGATGTAAGCTGCAATTTTAATGTCGGATGGAGCACCTTCTGGCATTTGCCGGGAGGCCGTCTTTTATAAATACACATTTCTGTGAGCGATCGTAGCAATTAGTTGCTCGTTTGGAGAGGGTGTCATGTTGATGAGGAGATGCTTCAGGTTATTTATGATATTAAAGATTGGGAAAGGGGCTTACAAAAGGGGAACTCGCTATTAAAAACACCCGATGACGTTAACTCTGAGCCAGTTGGAGCAGAGAAAAGGAAGCATTATGTGGGTGGGTGTGATAGGTATCCGTCTGTTTGTCCATTTGTTTGCCTGTCTATAAGATCTATCCTTATCATCTGTCTCTCATCGGTCTTATCTATCCATCTATCCATAGGTCTATCATGTACTATCATGTATCATCTAATACATTGTATATTCTATCCATTGTATATTCTATCCATTGTATATTCTATCCATTGTATGTTGTATCTATCTATCTATCTATCTATCTATCTATCTATCTATCTATCTATCTATCTATCTATCTATCTATCTATTATCTATCTATCTATCTATCTATCTATCTATCTATCTATCTAATCATCTTATCATCTAATTTGCAGGCCCAGATTTTGATCAGCCTATTTTGGGTAAAACTTTTATAAGGGCTACCTTAGTGACTTCAGCACGTACACCGATCCATGAAGCCCAACCAGTATAAAAGCTTTCAGAAGACATGTTGGGTTTCTTTGGAAGGGACCACCTGGGAAGGAAATCTGGTTGTATGATAGCATTCCTTAGGAAAAGAATTAGCAATGTTTATTTGGCTCAATTAAAAAATAATAATCTGCAGAAGAGGTTCCATGCTGGAATGGGACTTTTCATCCTGTGTCCTCCATTATTAGTGCCTGGGGAGAGAAGAACGTTCCCAGCATGCATTGCTGCTCAAACCCACACCTAACTGCCTATTGTTTGCACAGAAATAACAGAATTAGTTTTATGTCAATTCCCCATAGTGTATTGATTTCCCCTTGTAGTAATTATCTGCTTTTTAATATATTTTTTTTTAAAAAAGGTCAAATATTTGCTTTATCTTATAATTCAATTTCAGGGATGTTTCTGGGAATCAAATTAACTCCTTTGTAATATCTTCATTGAAGAAGGAGATTAATTACGCTTACAAGGAACCTAATTTAACTTATCGGACATTAAATGTTTCAGGGATCAGTAATGCATTTAAATTTAGGATTAGAACAGTGATCTGGCTCCATTAGAGTTTAGCCACCATAATATTTGCCTTAATTTTTATGAATTGGGATGAGGTTTTTTTTTTTTTTTACCCTCTGTTCCTCCACGCCCTTACAAGTAAAATTAAAATATTCATTACAAAGCCAATAATTACTCTTTGGGAGTTTTACGAGGGTGTTAAACAGAAACATCTGTGAAGGGTATAAAAATTCAGAAACTCTTACTGAAATAGTACAAAATGGATTTGCTCAAAAATAGTGCTTTTTTTTTTTTTAAACTCTCATGCAGAAATATCAGTTAAAGCTGTTCAAAGTCAACCTTGTCTACTAAAATACTCTTGCTGGAGGTAAAATATCCAGGGCAATTTCTGAAACTAAATTGGATTACTCTTGAGTTTTGCACTGTCGGGAGAAATAATACCCAGAGGTTGGAGAAAATGACAGCCACCTAAAAATATCTACACAACTCTTGTGTGGAAGATGGATTTGTTCTTTATTATTCCAGAGAGGTAAGGCTGAAAGCTATGGATGGGAATGATCCAGAGATCCATGTTGATTGTGGCTGTTAGAAACAAGGGGGAAGTGGGGGGAAAATCCGTCTCCAGAGAGCTAGCTTGGCAGATGATGTGGTTGTGTGGGACTTTCTAACTTGGCTGGAGTTATTGAAGGAGAATTCAAAGATTGGAAGATGTGGAGAGATCTGGCCCATAGAATAGCCAAGACTTGGATGTCTATTTTAATGAAAAGAAGGACTAGGGGTGTCATGATAGCAGTATTTGAATATTTGAAGGGCTGCGACAAAGAAGGGGGGCTCAACTTATTCTCCAAAGCACCTGAAAGCAGGACAAGAAGGAAATGATGGAAACTGATCAAAGAGACCAAACTAGAATGATGGAGAAATTTTCTGACAGTTAGAACAATTGGAACAACTTGTTTCCAGCTTGTTTCCATCACTGGAGGCTTTCAAGCAGAGAGTGGACATCAGTCTTTGTCTGAAATCATATAGGGGCTCCTGCTTGAGCAGGGGGTTGGACTAGAAGACCTCCAAGGTCCCTTCCAACTCTGTTATTCTGACTGAATGGGTAACGTCACCATTATCACTGAAGCAGAGAAATGAAGGCCTACCTATCAACCTTGGTACACCTTTGGTTCTAGATCCTGCATGGAATAGATAGAGTTTTTCAACCTGAGCAACTTTGGTCGTGTGGATTTCAAGTCCCAGAACTGGGTCATGCTGACTGGGGACAATTCTGGGAGTTGAAGTCCACACATCTGGAAGGAGCTACATTTGGGATTCAATGGAATCTGGTGGTCAAAGTGTCTTCTGGACCCATCAAAATGCTCCAAGATGTAACAGAATAACAGAACAGCCGGGTTGGAAGGGATCTTAGAGGTCTTCTAGTCCAACCTGTACATGTTTGGAGTGTATTTTAAGAACGGCATGCAATTGGAATCTAGATGGTGATCTCCTTTGGCAAACCAACTCCAATTAGCCATTGATAAGCAAAGATTTTTGGGAGATGCTGTGCTTGTGATCACCACACTGCCTTTTTCCTGAATCCTGTGGACAAACAATCCAGTTTTGTTGTCATCTCGTAGTTTGGCCTGCATGAGATGTTGGCCGATTCAGCAGCCAACCAGACTCTTGGCCATCTGCGTGGTTCTCATTTGCTTCCTTTCCGCTTCCCTTGGCTCTCCTCTTCGGAACGATATCCCAGTTGAAACAAAGGAATTTGCAACATCTGCTGGCACGCACGAGCACTCAGAAACAAAATTCATCCAAGTAAGAATTTATTAAAGAAGTCATACTGGCACATTTGGGAAAAATCTGAATCTGAGCGTTCCGGGTTTTTCCTTCCCAACTGAAAATCCAAAACCCATCATCCCCTGCACCCACCAGTCTACTACATGGGACAATCAACCATCGTCCCAACATGGAGACATTCCTCCAGACACTCCTCTCCAGGTGCAGGGTGACTTGTCCTTGACTCTCTGAGAAAGGAATGTTGTTGAGTCTAATTTTATGCAATCTCCTATTCTAAATCCCCAGACATTAAAATCTGGCAGCTTCTAAGTAAAATATGGCTTCCAAAGCTGACATTACAGCCAGAGATGGGTATTTGGCAGGTTCTGAGCAGTTCTGGAGAACCGGTAGCGGAAATTTTGAGTAGTTTGGAGAACCGGCAAATCCTACCTCTGACTGGCCCCTCTCCCATCTATTTTGCCTCCCGAATCCCAGCTGATCGGCTGGGTCTTCTTTGGTCGCCCTGCACAGGAGAACAGAGCTGGAAAGAAGGTTAGTGGGGTGGGGAGGGAAGGGGGATTTTGCAGTAACCTTCCCCTGCCACGCCCACCAAGCCAGGCCACACCCACCAAACCAGCCATGCCCACCAAGCCACGCTCACAGAACCGCTACTAATTTTTTTTGAAACCCACCACCGATTACAGCATCTACAAGTGGAAAGAGGCAGAGGACAACCAACCACCTCAGCATCTCAGCAGCAAATGCTGGTTTTTCAGAAGGCCTTATTCAGAAAGACAGGAATCTTCTGGAGATCCAGAGTCCTTAAGTTTGGTCAATACAATTGTGCTGAAGTAGCTAAAGACAGAACAGCTGATGGACCATCTGCTCTTGGGCAGATCCTGCAGTTAAAAAAAGGGCCGGTCACTTTTGGCACCAGCCGACATTGTGTCCATCTTAGCTTGGACATGCCAAATTCTTCACGGAGAATGAAGCCAGACCTTGGAAGCGCGCAGGGTTAAGACAAACATTATATTGGATTGCTTTTCAATTTAATGAAAACAGACTGCATTAAGAGTATTGCTCCTATATATTTAAAAAGTCCCTTCCTCTCTACCTTCATCCTTATCGTCAGAAAATAATAATGGAGAGAGCCCGTGGTTTGCTCTTAAGCATCCGGATATGTCTGACATCAACAACCTCAATTTAAATTTTTCTTGCACGATGGAGCCCATGTGATGAGAATGAAAAGAAAGCTACTGTCAATTAAGACTGGGCTCAAATCACAATGGCTTCCATGCTTTTAAGGCACTTTATTTTATTTTTGGGGGGGTGGGGTTGTAATCAATCAATCAGACTAGAGCTAGAAGGGATCTTGGAGGTCTTATAGTCCAACCCCCTGTTCAAGTAGGAGACCCTATAACATTTCAGACAGGTGGCTGTCCAGTCTTTTCTTAAAAACCTCCAGTGATGGAACGCCCACAACTTTGATTAATTGTCCTCCCTGTTAGGAAGTTTCTCCTCAATTCCAAGTTGCTTCTCTCCTTGATTAGTTTCTATCCGTTGCTTCTTGTCCTGCCTTCTGGTGCTTTGGAGAATAAATTGACCCCTTCTTCTTTGGGGCAGCCCCTCAAATATTGGAATCCTGATATCATGTCCCCTCTAGTCCTTTTTTTTAGACTGGCCAAACCCAAATCCTGTAACTGTTCCTCATATGTTTCTGTCTCCAGGCCTTCAATCATCTCAGTTGCTCTTTTTTGCACTTTTCCCCAAGTCTCAATATCTGTTGACATATAATGCAGATAGTGTAATAAGTTTAAACTACAATAACGGTATTAGTGATGTTGATAGAATATGTTGTAAACTAGCCAGGACTCTTAAGGGGACTGGTCAATGTGTTAACTTCCTCAATCAAGGACTCAATTAAAGTATCATCTGATGATCATTTCTGGTGAGCTATCCAGGACTCTTAAGGGACCGGCCATCTTGTTAACTTCCTCAATCACTAAATCAATTAAAATATCATCCAATGATCACTCCTCTGGCCCACAAATCAATTAAATAAGGAACGATGAGCTACAACTCCCCGTCCTGATTAACACATTGTACCTTTTCCCTTTTTTTTTCCTCCAAGGAAATTAGACGTCTTTTAAAAAAGGAGCCGAACGATCTCCCTTTCCTTCTGCTGTTTTCTTTATTGCTTGAATATTTGTTTCAGCCTGTTGCTTCTGTAGGTTTTATTAGCGCTTTTCTATGGAGTAAATTTGCTTCTGAAGTAATAAAAAGCTGACTTTAATCAGAAAGCTTTTGTTCTCGGGGACAACCGGTAGTAAATGCCACTCTGGGAGAAGGTTCCCTTTGGTGCCTTTATTACGGTGATTAGTCTAAGACACTGTGAAGACAGCAACAAACCCCAGGCTTATCTGATTAGACTTGGTTAAGAGGGCTTTGTACCTAACGATAAAAACAGAAGTTCTTCAGGTATGTCGTGAGTCCAGGAAGAAAGCAATGATTAGGGGAAGGGGCTTAGAACAATGTCCAGAAGATATCAAAGTACATAAGCCATGTTCTGTTGGAGTGGAACCCTGGATCTTCTAGGCTGGTCCATGGACCAGCACTAGGCTGCAGCATGACAGAAAGTAGGTTGCTCAAACAAGTGAAACCCCTTGTGGGGGATGCAGGCAGCATGTAGAAATCATGTCTTCTCTGGTTTGTGGAAAAAAATACCTCCATGGAACTGGTCCCTGGTGCCCAAAACATTAGGAGCCCCTGTTCTAGGCCAGTGGTCTCTTCTCACAGTCACCCACCAACTGCCCAAGGAAGACCTTTAATGGATGGCCTTCAGAGGAAGTCCCACCACCATTAAGACGAAGAGCCACTGATCTCCAGGGCTTCCAAGGAATTGGTCCAACCCTTTTTGGGAAGCCCAACTAAGATGGTAGCCAACATCATGTCTCCTCGTTGCAAATTCCAAAGTTGAAGAATGTGTTAGGTAGAGAAATATTATCCTTGAGGTTGTGCTGATAAGCCAGATTCTGTTGGATTGGAGCTCTGGATCTTCGGACTCTTCTCACAGTTGCCCACCAACTGCACAAGGAAGACCTTTGACTATTCCAGTGGATGACCTTCAGAGGAAGTCCCAAAACCATCAAGACCAAGAGCCACTGATCTCCAGGACTTCCAAGGAGTTGGTCCAACCTTTTTTGGAAGCCCACTGGGATGATAGCCAACATCACGTTGCAAATTCCAAAGTTGAAATGAGGCATTAGGTAGAGAAATAGCTTGTAGTTGACTCTTCCAAGGTTCAATTTTGGATTGCGGTGCTGTCTCCTGAAATCAAGTTTGAGAAATTAAAAATATGCTGCTTGTGACAGCGGATGTTGTCATCTGGATCATATCCATCTACATGTGGTAGAAGTAGCAGGGTTGCAATGCCAAGGTCCATTCTATGCCCTCCTCCAAATTTCTATAATTGGCCTTATTAATAAAAATTTTACCACACACTACATCCAGAACAAAAAAAATGACTAAATGGACAACCATTTGTCTGAAATGTTAAAAGGTTTCCTGCTTGAGCAGAAGGCTGGACTAGCTGACCTCCAAGGTCCCTTCCTGTTATTCTATTCTGTTAAATTTAAGTAAAAAATGACTTAAATGATGTAATTCAAGTGACACAACAAGGCAACAAGGTAGACAGAGTATATTTTTTATGAGGAAAACATTTGATGTAAAGAGAATAGAAGCAATTTTAATGTTTATAAATAATTTGATGCAATCATCAGCAGAATGTAGATGATGGAGTTGGGGAGGGTATTTTTTTTAAATTTTGATGCTTTTACTTTCATAAGATTATGTGCATTTATTTTAGATAATGTTGAAGTGATGAATCAATATCAATATTACAGAACGTTGCAATCATTTGCAATCAATTCTCAGGATGACCCGGTGATTTGAGCTGAGTGTATTCAATTAGTTATGTAATCAATGAAATAATGAATTCCACATTTTTGGGCCACAATTGTAATATTTTCTGCTTATTCCTTATTTTTGTTTGTTCTGGTTACTGGGGCCTTTTCATATTCTCTCTCTTTCTCTTTCTTCTCCTTTATCTCCTCATTTAGTTTCTCTTTCAAATATTTTAATAGAAATATGGATTCAAAAGGTCTTATTTGGAAGACTGACGAGTGTCCCTACATTCGCATAATTTGGAACTATACGCAGGCAATCCTCAGTTTATAGCCATTCATTTAGTGACTGGTTCAATGTTGCAACGACACTGAAAAAAGGAAGGAAGGGGAGGAAAGGAGGGAAGGAGGAAGAAAGCAAGGAAGGAGAGGGAGAAGAGAGGGAGGGAAGGAAAGGAAGAAGGAAGCAAGGGAGGGGAGGGTGTTTTATTTTGGTCTGAAGTTATCTTGGTTGGCATCCTTCCAACAGACTGTGCCTTGTTATCTCCTTGAATTTGGTAAATACTTCTCCTGTTCCCTTGTGGAAATTCCTTCATTGTAGTTTGTTTGGGTTTTTAATTTCACCTCTATCTGCTCATTAAGTTCGGACTGCATTGCTTTCTTTTGAAGACTATTTTTGAGTCCATTTTATCTCCAATGGAGAATTATTGAACAGTGGGGCCAAGCTGGAGGCATTAAAGGACATTTATTTACGTTTTGGATTTTGTTACATTTGTGTTACATTCTGGGTCCATCACCAGGATGAAATGAGAGGCTTCGCTTCTTCCGTTTCTTTTTATAGGATCGCTGATAGTTTTGACCAACACCCAATTTATATGTTGTATGAATGATAAGCTGTCGAGTGGCGTGGTGGAGCTCTTGCCTCATAATCAAGAGTCTGTGAGTTCGATCCTAGGTAGAGGCACATATTTCTCTCTCTGGGCACACTGAGAATATATCTGCTGGGGAAAAAACCTCTGCATTGGCAACAAGAAGGGCATCTGGCCAGTAAACACTCAGCTCCATTCAGTTTGCCCAAACTCCACCCCACAAGGGATTATGGGGTCGTTAAAGGAGGAGGATGTATTATATCCTTGAGGTAACCTGCAATTAATTTTTGTTGCTGCTGTTGCTGTTTTTACAATTGCTGCAAAAAAGGAGAAAACCTGTGTGAAGTCAAGTCAACCGGAATGAACGACGGGTCTCAAGAGAAGAATCTTTTTTGCAATTTAATTCAGAACTTGGTTACTACCCTCTTTCGTGAAACAACCTTCTGTTTCTTGCCATAGACATTTCTCATTTCCTGTTCATTTTGTGGCTTCCTCTTAACACATTGATTTGCTTAATGAGGATCTCACATTCTGTGCTTGACCTTTTTAAGCGTTCACAACTTCCTTTTTTCGATGGTCTCCAATTACGACTTTGTGCAAATTGTGGCTGGGGACAGCTCAGCTGTCAGATGAGTTAGGAAATAGCTACTCTGCTCATTACATGCCAGGTCTACGTTGCCTCCAGTGAGGAGCAGAGGGAAGTTTTCTACAAACTCTTGCGGGATTTAAGCTGAAGGCCAAAGAGAACTGAGCTCCAACCTTCGCTCATCCACGAAGTCCTTCAGATGTCGCTCCTGATGGCTCCATACTTCCGACCGGTTGGGTTTTCATAAAGATGGTGTTTTGTGGGTAGAACAGAGATGACATACTGAACTTCCTTGGAGCAGAATATAAACATAACCTCCATACCCGTTGAGCAGAAAATAGTTCTACCAACTTCTTAAAAAGTTGGAGAGAATTGTGGGCGGTTAAAAGAGGTTGAGCTAAGTGGGCCAGCCTGTCACCGATGGAGGTCATGTAGCTTCCTGACAGAAAATTCGTTCCAGTTCATCCATAACAGTTGATTGACCTTCATCTCACCACCCAAATATATGCTAATGAGGAGCTAGGAGACAAGACAAAACGAGGGGCTAAGCACCTCATTATTCATTGCTACCAAACTGGGGAAAAATGGTGAAGAAGACCAGAGAGCTTCCCCCCTGGTCCTTTTGCTTCCTGTCCACCCCTTTCATGAATGATGGACCATATCCTTCTTGAGATGAATCAAAAGGTGTTTGCAGTTGTATATTGTTGGACTACACCAGAATTGGTCCTGCTGTGAGGCTATCAGTCCAGATGGGTATGACCAACAGCTGGAAAACATCCTTCTCTGTGATTGGTTTCTTGTATCCCTTTTATTTCCTAGGGGGAAGGTAAGTAATGGTATTCGGAACTCTCAATTCTGGCTTTACACTGCTGTAATTCACTTGACTTCTAGTAAACTATCCCTTTGTCAACAAATGGAGTTAAGGATCATTTTTACATCGAAGGTCAAGTTGAGGTAGGTCTGACATTAAGCCAGAACTGAGAGCTCAGACCAGATTTTTGCTGGTTAACTTTCCTCCCTTGGTCCCTTCCCATTGTTTGTCTCTCATTGTCCAATCCAGTTTCAAAGAGATGTTTTGGAAACAGTCGCTCTACATTTTGGCTTTCTTCTCCCAGGGAATTGACCTTGAAGACTTTCGTCGGTTCTCACAGAGAAGCGTTCTCACAGTTTCATCTTTCCACCAGGCCCTTGTCCTTCCTTCCAGCTTCCCAACAGAGCTCATGGCAGACTGGCAGTAAGGCGGCAACTCTGATAGACTTTGCATTCAGGAGATGGAAGAACCATAGTCAAGGATAAGAGGCAACTGAGCCCACAGAAAGTATGTGGACAGGGCAAGTAGCTCAGAAGGAACTCTCCCTGGTTTCTTGGACAAGAAGAGGGTCAAGAGATGTACTTTCAGATTAATCAAGTCAATACATCTGGGTGAAGTTCTTCACTGGACTATTAAGGCTGACATTCTTGCAAGTTTGAAGATCCACCTCTCTCCTCCCTCTTGTTTATAGTGTGTGCCCTGTTTTCAGCCTCCGCGCACCCTGTTTTCAGCCTCTGTGCACCCCATTTTTGGCCTCCACTCATCCCATTTTTGGCCTCCATGCATCCCATTTTCAGCCTCCATGCACCCCATTTTTGGTCTCTGCACATCCCATTTTCGGCCTCTGTGTGTCCCATTTTTGGAGGCCCAAAATGGCTGAAGGCTGGCGGCTGGCGGCTGGGCAGGGCTTTGGCAATAAGATGCACAGACATTTCCACCCACTTTTGGAAGACAAAAAAGTGTGTCTTATGGAGCGAAAAAATACGGCAATTACGTGGGTTGTGTGTAAATGTTTACTTCTTTTGTCATGCTCTCAGCGTACGCTAAATAATAATAATAATGCCCACCTACCATTACATGAGGTCTGAATAACTGAGAGCTGAAGAGCTGCCTTTCGAGATGGGGTTCGCGTAATTTGAGCCCACAATTATACGGCTTCAAAATAGCTGTGAAAGGATTTCCGTGGGTTTTATTCCACAGAAGACAGCTCCTTCTTCGAAGAAAGCCTCTTAAAAGGGAAATCATCTCGTGAAAGAAGTGCAAAAAGAGCCATTGTTTGTTTCTCTTGTGGAATCCCCTTCGCATTTCTATCAGTGGTTAAGCGTTGAGGTCTTCAGAAGGCTGTTCAACGGTGATTGATAAGCAGACAGTTTTCCGGATGGTTTCAACAGCAGGTGTTTGTTTGCTTTTCCTTGTAGAGGCTATTTTATTTTTTACTTTCTAAAATGACATCTCTTTCCATCACAAAACCCGACCTCTGAGGCTGAGCCATTGCCCTTTTCCTAAAAATAACCCGGCAATTTAGTTCATGGGTTTCCGAACAAAAGAATAAATTAAAGAGAAGCATCGGGCAAGACCAACTGAGTTAGATGTTTGCTCAATTTGTTTAGTGCATTTGGGGTTGATTGGCGACAAGCAACAGCAAAGAGTAGAACAGCGTCTCTCCAATTGACCTGGACTTAAATTTGAAGCTAATTTGGGACAGAACCTGTGAACCACTGAACTTCTCCGAAGGAGAAAATAATTTGAAGGGAAAAGACATGCCAAGATGCACAAATCTCCATCGCAAAGGTCAAGTAGCAATTTTGTTACCTAGTTTATTTCCTCTTCCCAACTCAGCAAGGATTCTGGGCCTTTAAAAGCTGACAACAAACCGACTTCTTCCCTCTTTTTTTTTTTTTTTTTTTGGAAATAAGTATTTTCTTGCTCAACAGCTTCAGGCTGAAATAAATAAAGCACAAGTCCGTTTGAAATGTTTACTGGTGGTTCAGGAGAAGTTGTAGATCACCCTGAAATTTCGAATGGGTTCCTTTCTCTTCCTTCTCTTCTGTGTTTAAATGGAAAGGGCTGTGAAAGAAACACAGGGAGACAGGAAAAAGAAGGGGACTTAGAGGTCTATTCCAACACCCCTGCTCAAGGCAAGAGGCCTTTCATCATCCCAGTCAAATGGTTTTCCAGTCTACTTTGGAAAACCTCCAGCGATGGAGCACCCCCAACTCCAGGAGTGAAACTGTTCCAGTGATTAATCATTCCCACTGTCAGGAAATTTCTTCTTAATTCTATGTTGGGTCTCTCCTTGGTTAGTTTCCACCCATTGCTTCTTGTCCTGCCTTCAGGTGCTTTGCAGAATAGGTTGACTGACTCTCTCTTCTTTGGGGAAGCCCCTGAGATATTGGAAGGCTGCTATCGTGTCTTCCCTAGTCCTTCTTTTCATTAAACTACCATACCTAGTTCTCTCAATCGTAAAAAAAAAAAAACAAAGAAAGTATAGTTGCCTTTTGAAAAGCAGTTTTGGGACAACCATGTCCTGGATCCATAGACTTTGAAGAATAAGTTGACCCTTTCTTCTCTGTGGCAGGCCCTCAAATATTCTATCATTGCTACTGTCACCCCTAGTCCTTCTCTTCGTTAGATCAGACCTACCCAGTTCCTGCAACCGTCCTTCGTATGGCTTAGTCTCCAGTCCCCTAATCATCTTCCATGCTCTTCTCTGCAATCTTTCTAGAGTCTCAGTTTTTGTATCATGGTGACCGCAACTGTACAATATTTCCACAGTGATGTGGCCCCATCACTGCGGTATCAAGCTGCCTGATCCCTTCTTGTGATCCAGAAAGGAACGATGGCTTCGGACATCGAGTGACATCCAGCTTTGCAGGGAGAAAAGGCAATATTTTATGAGCCAAGATTAATTGCATTTGTCCATAATAATTACTACTGCAGGCCAGCGCAGGCTGGGCAGCCGGAGGGCTTCAGGAAACTCATTAAACCGAGTTGCAAAATAATGATTCAGCCAAAGTGGTTGTAAGAGGAAGTAAAAACACAGCTGGGAGAATTGGTTTTTCGAGACTTGTAAGGTGTTTGGTTAGCGAAGATGGCTCACCATGGTTATATTAAATAAAGAAACAGAGAAATAAATTCTGCTTAGAGCCTGTTAGCTTTTCATTAAGCTTTTTAAATTGTACCACCTTGTTTTCTTCTCTTCTCTTCTGTCTTTCTTGCCTCCAATGGGGCTTTAGCCACTTCTATTTTTCATTTTATAACAACTTTCTTATTTTTTGTTGACTTCATTAAAATCTGTTCTTTGGAGACCCAGAGCATGCATTTGCTACTAAAGTCATTTCTGGCTCTAGGGGGTGGCGCTCATCTCCATTACAAAGCCGAAGAGCCAGCGCTACGAAGACGTCTCCGTGGTCATGTGGCCGGCATGACTAAATGCCGAAGGCGCATGGAACGTTGTTCCCTTCCCACCAAAGGGGTCCCTATTTTTCTACTTGCATTTTTACATGGTTTTGAACTGCTAGGTTGGCAGAAGCTGGGACAAGTAACGGGAGCTCCCTCCATGACATGGCACTAGGGATTCAAACTGCCGACTTTTCTGATCGACAAGCTCAGCATCTTAGCCACTGAGCCACCGCCTCCCCGTTTGCTTCTATTTGCTTCTCTTCACCTTTATTTTCATTGAATGCTCCAGCCTTAAATTTCTCCCTTTTTTTTCTATTTGATTCTTAAGCTTTGCCTGTTCTTTAGGATTAAGATCCCCTCAGGCCTATTTCAATGGTATTGATTCCTGATGGCTAGTCAATATTAATTGATCTGAAGGAAACACAAATAATAAAAGCTTCTCCGAAACCTTGATTGACCACCATGGGAAGGGACAAACCTGGATTATAAGAACGCCTTGTTGAAACCCAAACTTTCCTCTTAAGAAGCTACATCAGAACAAGTCTACAGACAAGACAAGAAGGATGGAGACTCACCAAGGAGAGAAGTAACCTAGATAAGGTAAAAATTCCCCTCACACATGCGTGCTAATTGTTTCCAGCTCTAGGGGGCAGTGCTCATCTCTGTTACAAAGCTGAAGAGCCAGCGCTGTCCGAAGACGTCTCTATGGTCATGTGGCCGACATGACTAAATGGTGAAGGCGCAAGGAACGCTGTTCCCTTCCCACCAAAGGGGTCGCTATTTTCCTACTTGCATTTTTTACATGCTTTCGAACTGCTAGGTTGGCAGAAGCTGGGACAAGGAACGGGAGCTCACTTGGTTACACAGTGCTAGGGATTTGAACCGAGACAAGCCCAGCATCTTAGCCACTGAGTCATCGTGTCCCACTAAAGTCCCACTAAGGAAACTCACCAAGGAGAGAACCAACCTAGAACTAATGAGGAATTTTCTGTCAGTGAGAACAATTCATCAGTGGAACAATTCGCATCTAGAAGTCGTGGCTTCTCCAACACTGGAGGTGTTTAAGAAGAGAATGGACAGCCGTTTGTCTGGAATAGTATAGGGTCTCCAGCTTGAGCAGGGGGCTGGAATAGAAGACCTCCAAGGTTCCCTTCCATCTTTATTATTCTACTATAGTAATCATGGTGTCCCTCCAAAATGTCTCCTGAGATTTGGGTATGGCCAGTCTAGAGAAAAGAAGGACTAGGGGTGACATGATAGCAGTATTTCAGTATTTGAAGGGCTGCCACAAAGAAGAAGAGGTCAATTTATTTTCCAAAGCATCAGAAGGCAGGACAAGGGGAGAAGCCACCTGGAATTAAGGAGAAACTTCCTAAGAGTGAGGACAATTAACCAGTGGAACAGCTTGCCACCAGAAGTTGTGGATGCTCCATCACTGGAGGCTTTTAAGAAGAGACTGGATGGCCACTTGTCTGAAATAGTACAGGTTCTTCTGCATGAGCAGGAGGCTGGACTAGAAGACCTCCAAGATCCCTTCCAACTCTGTCATTCTGTTATTCTGTAGAAGTAGAAATGAAT
Source organism: Pseudonaja textilis (assembly GCF_049901715.1). Taxonomy (NCBI): domain Eukaryota; kingdom Metazoa; phylum Chordata; class Lepidosauria; order Squamata; family Elapidae; genus Pseudonaja; species Pseudonaja textilis. The sequence goes on from NC_142006.1 coordinate 3,969,579, forward strand.
TTCGGGTTCTCTGTGTCATACGCTTGCATTGTCTTTGGAATGACCTTGAACGAGATCAGCTATGGAGATTTGCCCAAGTCTCTTTTGTGGCCTTTGTCCTCAGAGGAAACAGGGTTGCTGAAACCAACCAGCTCCTAAGCCAATTTTTTGTTTTGGTCTCTCTCGATGCTCAGATCAGCTTTGAGATCCTTCGAATGTTCTTTCCCTTCCTTTGACCTTGGTAGAACAACCATCTGCAGTGAAGAGAGGAGAACCATCTGCGTATGAGGTCTTCTGTGTCACGACTTCCCTGATCCCTGAGAAAGAGTGCAGTGAAGTTATGAAATCATCAGGCTGAGCTCAAAGGGAGGTGGGAGGTGAAGAAAAAAAGACAGCTCAGCTTGGCAAGCGAGGGACCGTCAAAATTCCAGTCCATTGGATTTATTCCAGTGCTTTCCACTAGAGGTCAGTGTAGCACCGCATTTTCACAAACCGGCAGCCTCCTTCCTTTTAATCAACCACAGATCTAAATCCACTCCACACCCTCCCGCAGACTTGATTTTGATGGCAATACATTTAGGCATTGCAACGGCAGGGTTTTGATTTGCAAGGACCTCAGTTTGGTGAGGTGAAAATTGAGCAAGGCTGAGATATTATTCTGCTGATGCCGCCGCGGTGTTCGGCCCACCTTGGCGAAGAGGAGGAAGGCAGAGGGATGAAAATGGCCTTGGGTTGTCATCCTCTCTCAATGTTCTCAGCTCTGAGAGGAAAAGCTCGTCTGTCTGATAAATGGGTCAGGAGCGAATGAGTTGACCCGACAGGATGAATGAGTAGAAGGTTGCAGCGAGCAATCATAATCTTCAGCTCACTCTTCTTTGGGAGAATAACAGGGTTGAACCTTGGAAGTCTTCTAATCCAATCCCCTGCTCAAACGGGAGACCTTATATCATTCCACACAAATGTCTGTCCAGGCTCTTCTTAAAATCTCCACGGATGGTGCACCCTTAACTTCTGAGATCAAGTCATTCCACGGATTTAATGTTCTCCCTCTCAGGAAATGTCTCCTTAGTTCTAGGTTGATTCTCTCTTTGGTCAGTTTCCATCCATTGCTTCTTGTTCTGACTTCAGGTGTTTTGGAGAAGAGATTGAATAACAGAGTTAGAAGGGACCTTGGGAGCCTTCTAGTCCAGGGGTCACCAACCTTTTTGCACCTCAGGGACCACCAAACTCATAATTTTAAATCCTGCAGACCAGAGACCCAGGGAAAATCCCCCCAAAAAGTCTGTAGGAAAATTCCCCACCGCATTTTCCTACCAATTGATTGTTCTTCATTTGGGATCATAGGATACCATCTCCAGCTCCGTTGTCAGGGGGAGAGAGAAAGGGAGAGACTTCTGGCTTCATGCAAGGAAAGCAGCAGAAGCAGCAGAAGTCTTTCTTTCTCTCCCCAAACTCCCCAGGAATGAGTCTTTGCCAGCACAGCCTCTTGGAGCAGGAGTCGTTGCAAAGTCCCAAAGACTCATTCCTGGCGGAGTTTGGGGGAGAGAAAGAAAGACTTTGGCTGCTTTCCTTGCATGCAGCCAAAAGCAGAAGAAGAAAGAAGCAGAAAGAAGCAGCCCGGTGGCCAGGCCAGGTGCGTGGAGTGAGTGGGGCAAGTCCTCCCCTCTGTCCTTCCCCCCCTCTCACTACCTCGTGTTATTCTCAATGCAAGCAATACAAGCCTTGTGTCCCAGCAGGCCATGTGGGCACCGCAGCCTTGTGTTCCCATGCAGCCTGGATTAATTGCTTTGGGGGTGACACTTGTCTGCGGACCACCAAAATTTTCTCGTGGACCACCAGTGGTCCCTGGCCTGCTGGTTGGCGACCACTATTCTAGTCCAACCCCTGCTTAGGCAGGAAACCCGACACCACTTCAGACAAATGGTTGTCCAGTCTCTTCTTAAAAACTTCCAGTGTTGGAGCATTCACAGCTTCTGGAGGCAAGTTGTTCCACTGATTAATTGTTCTCACTAATTGTTCTCCCCTTAATTAGTTTCCATCCTTTGCTTTTTGCTCTGCTTTTAGTCCAAACACATACCCAGAGTCCAAAATGAATGAAACAAACAAGAAATAATTTGAGTTTGATCGACCAACCCTCCTGCTGGGTTGCAAAGGGCTACAGGAGACATTATTTACATTTGTGTAAACACAGCTCGAGAATATTAAAGAATTGCAATGAGCATGACAAATAATGTTAACATGATAGGACTGGAATTGTATGATACCCACGGAAGAATCCTACACTTGCTGTTCGAACAATGTATCTTAAATGAAACTGTAAGCTAACTTTTTTTTCCACCCTTTTGTGGGTTCAATTTTTCAAAAAGAGTCATAGTCTTCTCTGCACAGAAATCTCTCATTCATAAATATCATGATATATTTCCCTTTCTCCCTTCTTAACTGTTATTTCCATGCTAATAGCCCCTCAAAGCGTTTTAATTGGATTTTTTTTTCTTTAGAAAAAGAAAGTTCTTCAAAGTTAATTAAAAGTTATCCCCCCTCTAATTGTGTGAAAGCAGACTTTCTGCTCTGAAAATTAACTCCCATAATTAAAATCCTATATCTGTTGCGGATAAAAAATGGTATGTTTATTACTCATTTATTATCATTGGTGATGCAAAGCAATTTACATTTGTTGACACACAGAGAAGGGAAATCTTATTCATAAATCATGTATATATATGCAAACACAAACCCACATACTTGTGAATAAAATCCCCCCCCCTCCTCTCTGTGTGTTTACTTACTGGTTTATTAATTTATTTTGGTGTTGGAATCTTTCTACCATTTGGAGGAATAATTGCAGGTGAGATGTTCCCACCCCTGTCATGGCATCAGGTTATTTATTTCACTGAAATGACACATGTGACACAAATATTCAGCTTTGCAGTTTCAAGTGCACAGACATGCTAGCTTATGCGTACTTTCCTCTATCCTGGTTCAATTTCTCTGCTTTCTCTGCTCTGGAACACTGAGGACTAGCCTCCTGGTTTGCTTTTTAATCTCTTTAAAGTTGCAGTCAAAACATCCTGCCTTAAATCTGTGGTTACGTCAGCTAAGAAAGGTGGGAGGGGAAGCCCTGGGAATCCATTAAGTTGACATCCAAGCAAGATGAAGTCCTGATTTGATCTGAGCCATGGCTGAGTAAATAGAAAGTGGTTACAGAAGGAGAAAAATGGACAGAAGACACAGAAACGAGGAGCCAAAACATTTCTCTGTACATCATCACTTTAAAAACCTAGTCCACAGGTCTCCAAACCTGGCAACTTTAAAACTTCTGGACTTCAACTCCCAGAATTCACTTCCCATGCTGGTTGGGGAATTCTGGGAGTTGTAGTCCAACAAGTCGTCAAGGTGCCAAGTTTGGAGACCTCTGGTCTAGTCTAACAAAGAGAAGGATTAGGGGTGACATGATAGGTGTTTTGTAGCACTTGATGGGCTGTCACAGAGAAGAAAGGATTGACCGACCGTCCCCCCGTCCCCCAAATAAGACTGGGTCTTATATTAATTTTTGCTCCAAAAGATGCATTAGGGCTAATTTTCCAGGTAGGTCTTATTTTCAGGGAAATACTGTTCTAAATGCATCCGCCTGGCTGACAATCTTAGCTGGGTCTTATTTTCAGGGTAGGGCTTATATTATGAGCATCCTGAAAAATCATGCTAGGGCTTATTTTCCAGTTGGGTCTTATTTTCAGGGAAACAGGGTCTTCTCCAAAGTAATGGATGGAAACTAAGTCAAGGAGAGAAGCCACCTAGGAGGAATTTCCTGATAGGAAGAGCAATTCATCAGTGGAATGACTTGCCTTGAGAAGTTGTGCGTGCTTCATCACTGGAAGTTTGTAAGGAGAGACAGGACTGAATTGTATTGGGGTCTCCTGCTAGAGCAGGAGTCAGACTAGAAGACCTCCAAGGTCCCTTCTGACACTATTATTCCGTCATGGCTGAAGAATGAAATTGCTACACTGGGATGACCAAATTTTTTCCCCAGATGTGCGTGAAGAAACAACCACCCTGTCCCCTTTGCAACTGAGTGTACACCATTCAATTTTCTTTGAAATATTGGATTTTTAAAAACCCAACAATTTGATCTTACTGAAGTGCAGCAGTGATATGTCTTTATCTTCCATCTTGCCAATTCTCCCCTCAACGAAAATGACCCTGCTCTTAAAAGTATTTGTACCAATAATTTCTAGGTGGGGGTGGACAGATTTTTAGCACACCGAATAAACATTTTAGCATTTAGTGCATGGACACGAAGGCGCTCGGAGTAATTGCTTAGAGCCGTACTTCAGAGAAACATGCAGACTCGGCATTTATAACCACACAAGGAAAGAAGCTGGAAAGGGTGAACCAAATTTCATCTTTCTCTGTCTCTTTCTCTGTCTCTTTAATTCTTTCTATTTCTCTCTCTCTCCCTCTCTCTTTCTCTTTCTCTTTTTCTCCCCCTCCCCCCTTCTCCTCCTCATCCCTCCTTTTCCTTCTCCTTCTCCACCTTTCTCCTCTTTCTCTCTCTCTCTCTCTCCTCCTCCAACCCCTCTCCTTCTCCTTCTCCTTCTCTCTCGATTTCTCTCTCTCTCTTTTCTCCCCCTCTCCCTCTCCTTCTTCTCTTTCTCTAATTCTTAAATCCTCTCTTTTTCTCCTCTTCCTCCTTCTCCTCTCTCCCTCTCCTCCTCCCCTCTTTCTCTTTCTCTCTTCTCCCCCCTCTCTCCCTCTCCATACATCTGCTGCATATGGAAAAGGTATACTTGAAAATCAGCTCTAATAACACAGTCCCGTCAGTGTTTGCAAAATTCTGCCCATGTAAGCTATCCGATATTCCCTCCCTGCTCACGACTCCATCAATTATTTTAGGCAATGGACAAGGAATTCAATATTTCTACATTTCACATGATATTCAAAGATGGGCAAAACCAGCGGAGGACCAACAGATCAATCCCACATGTGAAAACACAAAACAGGCCTGGAATTTCTCCTTGATTTAGGTTCGGTCTGAAGGATTTGTGCTTCTCAGAGGAGGGATGGGCACATTTCTTTTGAGGCTGAGGGCTATGCTGCCTTTCCAGCAGCTACTGGGAGATACCTTCAAAAGCTAGGATGAACGAGTCTACAAGAAACCAAAGCACTAGCCTGAGGATGGCGAGTGGGACCTCGCCAAAACGTCGCCAAGATACTCTTAATCTTTCACGAGAAAAGACCCAAACACACCTAGACCGACCTACCTACCTACCTACCTACCTACCTACCTATATATATATATATATATATTTATATATATATATATATATATATATATATTACACAAATTAGCTAGGCTTAAATATTCACCATTAACAAAAGGGGTCTGCATTTTCATTTATGCAAATAATTGCTTTTGCTGTCATCCAGAGTGCTCATCTCCTAATGGTGTTTATTAATTAGAGATGGCAATATATTTAAATGGAAAACTAATTTGGGCCATTTTCCTCGTTATTTACAAAAATAAATAAATAAACAGACAAACAAACACACGGAAAGAAAGCTGCGCTTTTCTCCCTGATATTCTGAGCTGCGTGGCAATTGAGAAATCCTTTTATTGATTATATCCGCTCCCTCTTCATATAACAAATGATCCTTGCAAGCAATTAAAGCTGCATTAGTCTTTATGTAAGATGCTGACGGTTATGTTGAAAGAGAGAGAGAGAAACGAACAAGTTGCCATTCCTGTCCTTCTCCCCTTTCTCGAGGATGAAAATAAAATGAAAAGACCGATCCTTGCGATATATTATTAATATCAATAAATGAGAGCCGGCAAAATTTAAGTCAGACCATAAATGCATTTTCCTGGAGCGTTGGGGGTTTAAACAAGTTCCAGTTATTGAAAATGTGTTGTGCAAAATGCAAAACCCCAACCCAGCTAAAATTAAATATCCTCTTTTTTTTAAAAAAAAAAAGAGGCTATAAAAAATGGGATAGATTAACATAGTTTGCCCTGAAAGCTTGACTAGAAGTGGCTGAACTCATAAGAGCAGATCGAAGACACAAAAAAAACGTTTCTTAGAGGTGGGATTGATAATGAAAAATTCAAGTTTTCCCTTTCCTTCCTAGAATCTAGAATATTGCAGCTTCCCCTAAGGCCTGGTTCTAACATTTAATATTCTTCTCCTCTGTTCCTTCATTTTCTTTCATATTTTATGGCGTCATGTGAAGGAAAATTTTAGGCGATGTTGTCTCATCAAAATCAGGATATTTTTTTACACATTAGCAGAGTTAGAAAGGACCTTGCAGGTCATCTAATCCAACCCCCTGCCCAAGCAGGAGGGCCTACACCATTTCTTTCTTTCTTTCTTTCTTTCTTTCTTTCTTTCTTTCTTTCTTTCTTTCTTTCTTTCTTTCTTTCTTTCTTTCTTTTTTTGTAAATTTTATATGAGTTTTCACAAAGAGAAAAAAAATACAAATAAAACATCTTTTTAAAAGCAGCATAATCCCGGGTTACATTTCTTCGTCCAGACACAAATTCAGGTTCATGCTCATTTTTATATTCTATTCCATATCTTATTACTATTTTACATTTTCTGCATAGCTTCTCCCCTCTTTTGATTTTCTCAATTTTATTTTAATTATCTCATCTCAATTCAAATCATTGTATTTATATTTTTTGTCTGTCCTGTTTCAATTATCTGTTATCTTTTCTCATTAAACAAAATTTCTCCTGTAGTTACTGATTGGAGTATGACGCCTTTATATCTTTTCCCTAAAGTTGTAACATTCAATATAATACATAACTTCCATTGGGATTCTGCTTGGTACATTCTTAAAATACACACTGTATTCTTAAAAAAAGAAAAAAATTATAAATGTATATAATTAAAACAACATTCCATTCCAAGTCAATTCTATCATTAATATTAATATTCATTAAAGTCTTAACATCTTTAACATTACTTTTCAATTAAATATCATACTTCTATGGGAACAATTATAAGCTTTCCATAGTTAATTCCCCCCCCTTCACTTATATTTTATAAAACATTAACTAATTAAAATGTTCCCGTTCCTTCCTAATTCAATTTTCTCATTTATTTTATTTCACTTATTTTATTCACAAACATTTCACTAAATTACACTAACTATTTTATCCTCATTTTAATCATACGTTGTTTACAATTTTCTAAAGTTATTTCTATTACTAATATAACAATACACGATCGCGGATTTCTGTCTGTCGCCGAAGCCCTTCAAACCGGAAGTCGGCCCTACACCATTTCTGATAGTCTCTTAGTTGTCAGTATAGGGAAGGAGAGAGAAGGAAAAAAATAAGCCAAACCTTTCCCTTTTCACTTTCCTTCGCTGCTTCCGACTCTTCCTTGGGAGCGGTTATTTTTTGTAAGTTTAAATTCCAGGGTACCTTGGTTGTTGCTTTTACAATTTAACCCAGTCAGCCAAAACTTTCACTTCTTATCTTCCTTCTGCACATTCTTTTCCGGTTGAGTTCTTCTTTGTGGTAGCCATTTCGGACCACCGCTGCAACTGCCTTTGGGAAAGGGAGTAATGGCCAGTTGAGGAGGAGAGATGTGGCTCTCCTCGATCCTGTTGGTGGTTCTCTTCACTTTCTCTTCTCTTCGGCCCTCTTCACTGCCTCTACGGGGTGGCTTAGCTCTGAAACCAGCCGGCTCAGGGCACTTCAGCGGTGAGCCCAAACAGAAACCGCGCACGATCGCGGATTTCTGTCTGTCGCCGAAGCCCTTCAAACCGGAAGTCGGCCCTACACCATTTCTGATAGATGGCAATCCAGTCTCTTCTTGAAAGCTTTCAAGGATGAAGCTCCCACAACTTCAGAAGGCAACTTCTGTTCCATTAGTTGAAAAAGAGGACATGATAAGCAACCTTCCAATATTTGGGGAGCTCCCACAAAGAAGAGGGAGTCAAGCTATTCTCTAAAGCATCTGGAGGCTGGAAAAGAAGCAATGGGTGGAAACTAACCAAGGAGAGAAGCAACCTACAAATAAGCATGATGCATGAACCCATTAAGGTTCAAATTAATGTTACACACAGAGTCTAGAAGCTTAGAAGATCACCGAGGATCCCTTTTGGAAGATCTGATAAGCTTCTGCTAACTGCTATCTGACATGATAGCAGTGTTCCAATATCTAAGGGGTTGTTGTGGTTAGCCGGCAGCAGATGCGGATAGCTGAGGACAGCAAGGACTCAGACGAGGGGCCAGGACCATTAGGGAGTGGACTGTTGACTTCAGAGATTGTGGGGGCTGGCAGCAGCAATGAGGAGGTTCCTGAGGAGCCTGTGCCAAGTGCGCATGTACGCAGGATTGCTCGCAGGAAAGAGCAGAACCAGAAACTTTGGATATTACATTCTTAGGAAGTGTGATATTAATTCCACTTTTGATACATTTTTTTCCTCCACTGTAAGGCTCAAGAAAACCTAGATGATGCAATAACAAGAAGATGCAGTCAGTTAATTCATGGTGTAATTAAATGTGCATAAATATTTGTAAATCAGCATATTCATCACTACAAACGTTGGTGAGTGGATGCGTTTATGGAACGCGCTATTTCAGATAATTGCAGGCTGGTATGGAAACAGCATAAAACAGAATTAGGAACAAATATTGGAAGCTAATCCAAACAAGGGAGAGATCCATACATTGCAATTTACAATTGGGGAAATTTAGATAAGTCAATAGGCATTTTTTTTTCAAGGAGTTAAAAAAAAAACCCACCCTATTTGTTCCAGGCTGTACTCTTTACTGTTTCTCAGAATAATAAAATAAGAGAGTTGGAAGGGACCATGGAGGCCTTCTAGCCCAACCCTGTCATGACCTTGGTAGAGTTGGACTCTGAGGAAGAGGAGGAAGTGTGGCTCCGGAGGTTGTGGAGGAGACTGGAAAAAGGGCAGAGGCCGGCTGGGCAGTCAGAGGAAGAACCAGGCCCATTCCCTCTTCATTGTAGGACACGCAGGAAGGAATGGAGAAAGAAACAACTTGGCTTAAGAGAGAGGAAGTGGTCATGATCCCTCTCATTGGCTACAGCTGGGGAGACGAGAAGAGAGACGGTTACAACACAGGTTGCCAAAAGCAAAGTGTGTGTTATATTGGACTGTAGTTATCTTGGTTGGTGTCCTTCCAACAGACTCTGCCTTGTTATCTCCTTGAAGCTGGTAATTGTTTATTCTAGTCCATTGTGGAAATTCCTTCACTGTAGTTTGCTTTAGTTTTTTTATTTCACCTCTATCTGCTCATTAAGTTTAGACTGTATTGCTTTCTTTTGAATTTTTGAATAAGTTTTATCTCCAACGGAGAATTATTGAACATCGGGGCCAAGTTGGAGGCATTAAAGGACATTTATTTATGTTTTGGATTTTGTTACATTTGTGTTACACTCCAAATCATCACACACACCCTGCTCAGGCAGGAAATCCAATTTCATTCCAGACAAATTAATTTCCATCTGTTGCTTCTTGTCCTGTCTTCAGGTGCTTTGGAGAATATCTTGGGCCCCTCATCTTTGTGAGCTCCCCTAAAATATTGGAACTGCTATCATGTCACCTCTAATCCTTCTTTTCTCTAGACTAGCTGTGCCCAATTTCTATACCCTCCAGTCCCCTAATCAACAGAATAACAGAGTTGGAAGGGATCTTATAGGTCATCTAGTCCAACCCACTCCCTCCCAATCAGGGGACCCTACATCATCTTTCATCTCATTCACAAACAGAAATATTTTGTGGGTTTCTGTCAATATTCTGAGCATTCAACCTCAATTTTGGCATTTAGTAATTTCCAGGGTGATTCCTGGGGCATTCACAGCTCAAGACGTGCTTAAACTTTAGCTTGGCTTTATAAATAAATATTAAATAGATGTTCATCTTTCTCGGATTCAGTGCTGTGTTGTTGTTTTTTTATATATCACCCATCCAGGGATGTTGAGGAAACAATCCATTGATTATAGAGTTTTGTTTGTTCTGTCTGGATGTTGAATGTTTATTTATCTTCCCTGGGATTGATGGATGCAGTGCCATTATTTTGTTGGGTTGGCTTGAACCAACCATCTGTTCGCGGGCATTTTGCAAACAGCAGAACTGGGAAGTTGGATGGGAAAGAATGCTGTGTCGGTAGCTATACTGTATCTGCCCATTTGTTAGCAATAATATTTTCATGGCCTTTTATTCTAAGGCCTGCTTCTTTCTGGCAACCGTAGCCTTTTCCACTAAAGCTTGGCCTAAATCAAGTCAGCTCAGTAACAATTGTTGATTGCACATATGGCTTCCTTTAAAAACACACAATTATTTTTCATTTTGCCTACCTCTTCTTGTTGTGCACCATTATTTCCCCTGGTTTGGGATCTGAAAAAGCAGAATAGAAAGAGCATTGGCTCTTTTGGACGTTGGTGTTGGAGATGACTTCGATACCATGGACAGCGACCAAAAGAAATTGGATCGTCACCATTTGTCAAAACAAGTTGTGACGCGTTTTGGCTCAATGCTGTTGAGTTTTGAGGTATCTAAGAGAGCATCGAGCTGGCTTCTCCTTGATCTGCGGGATCTTGAGACTTCTTGCAAGCAGGTAAAAGAAAGATGCGGAATAATAACAAGAAGTAAGCAAAATGAAATATTTAAGGAAGATGTGTTTTCGTTCAGTTTGCTAAGAGACCCCAGGCCTAGGAATGACTTATATTCTCTTCTGTTGTTCCTTTGCATTCAAAAACAGTAATAGAACTAAAAGTGGGTGATAGAGGTTTTATTTGTATGTTTCTCTCTGTGCGTATCACACGTCATGTTTTGTGAGCTCTTGTAGTCTTGTTGATCTTGGTGCTTTGCTGACATCGACATGATGCCTGAATTTTTCATGAATAAAATGTTCTGCTGCAGTTCTGAATTCAACCATCTTTTGGAAGGAAGGAAGGAAAGAGGAAGGGAGGGAGGGAGGAAAGGAAGAAAGGAAGGGCATGGGAGAGGAGAAAAGGAAGTAGAGATGAAAGAAAACAGAAGGGAAATAAGGAAGGGAGGGAAGGAAGAGGGAGGAAGGAAGGAGATGGGAAAGAGGAAGGAGGGCAGGGAGATGAGAGAATAAAGGGAGGAAATAAGACAGGGCGGGAGGGAGGGAAGGAGGGAAGAAGGAAGGGAGGGAAGATGAGAAAAGTAAGTAAAGATGAGAGGAGGAAGGAAAGAAATAAAGAAGGGAGGGAGGGAGGCAGAAAAGCAGGAAGGCGGGAGATGATAAAAGGAAGTAGAGATCAGGAAAGGAAGAAAGAAAGAAAGAAAGAAAGGAAGGAAGGAAGGAAGGAAGGAAGGAAGGAAGGAAGGAAGGAAGGAAGGAAGGAAGGAAGAAACAAAGAAAGAAAGTATTTCAGAACCATAACTCTAAAACTTCCCACTGCTGGCAGCATAAATCTGAATTTCTATGATCTAGCTACGTGACTCAGCATTTATAAAATTCTTGATTCACAGCAATGTCACAGGACATTAAAAAAAAAAAAAATGGCAGTCTCGCTTAAAAAGAGATTTGTAGGCCAGCCCTGTTTCGTGCATAAAATCCAGAACTTGCTACTCATCTCTTGTAGAAAAATCTGGAACTGGTTCCACTGTGGAGCCTGCCAAGCCAATCTCCATCCCAGCAGTGAAAGCTCCTAAGACTGGCTGTGTTTACCCATCACACAAGCCATGGTTTGTTGAACAAACAAACCACCTCATAGCTGAGTGCAATACGGGAAACCATCCAGAGTCTGTAACTCAGTGAGTATTATATTCCAGTTGCTGAGTGCAGGGAGACAGAAGGGTTCAGCCATATCTTTTCAAATTTGCAACTGGAAATCCTGATTCCTCCGTTCTTCTCTTCAACACCTTCTCTTTCTTCTTTGTTCCTGCCTTCCTTCCCCTCTTCAAATATTCCCAAGCATCACATCGTTTCAAAGGCATCGGCAAGGAGAAGAAAATTATCTAGGGTTGACAATGACACTCTAACACATATTTGGATATTTATTCATGAGATCAAAAGGAGAAAGCAGCATCCCATATGCTTTCGGATTTATCTCTGCATGCTTATAGGTAGCACGTGCATTGCCTTGCTATAACTGTCATGGACGATGCTGGGATAAGACGAATAATTTCCCCAGGTTTCAGCTACAAGTGGGGAAATGTAATCATCACACACTTTTGAAGCGCGGGATACATATTTTGGCTGCCAAAGCTTTGATTCTTTTCGTTTTGCATTTGTGGCTCCCTAGTGCGCAACCATCGTATTTCTCCGCCATTGATATTGATGTCAATCAAGTAGAATTTACAGCTGCATGACAGCTGCATGTAGATCAAAGCAAATCTGGTTTTACCCATTGACGTAAGTCATAAGTGCAAGGACTGCTCTTAACTGTTATTCAGTGAACAGTTGCAGGTTGAGGGCTACCTGCATTGCTGAAGTTTCTGGCTGGTCTACCAGGGCAAAATTCTACCAGGGTAGAATGAATTTGTTGTTGTTAGCTGAGAAGTCGTGTCTGACCCATTGTGACCCCATGGACAACATTCCTCCAGGCCTTCCTGTCCTCTACCATCTTCCGGAGCCCATTTAAGCTCACACCTACATTCCATCCAGCCCCCTCATTCTCTGTCATCCCCTTCTTCTTCTATTGCCCTCCATCGTTCCCAGTATTTAAGCTCTTCTCCAGGGAGTCCTTCCTTCTCATTAGATGGCCAAAGTTTTTGAGTTTCATCTTCAGGATCTAGCCTTCTAAAGAGAAGTTAGGGTTGATCTCCTCTAGGACTGACCTTAAATTACAGTAATCTCAGCGAGAGGTGCCAAGGAGAATGAGTGACTGGTCTCAATACATCTCAATGCATTTGGCCACAGTTACATAAATGGAGGAGGAAGTCCACACTGCTTGGTGGAATAGAGGTCCATCACGACTGTGTCCCAGTAAGACTTCATCAGGATCTAAGAATGTGAGAGACCCATTTGGTTGACTCCAGTCCTTCATGGTCCATTATGAAGTTGAGATCTGGACCAGCTTTCTGGTTCTAACAACCTCTTTATATATTCAGTGATGCATAAAGATGCAGCTGGAACATCTCTGGGTACATTTCAAGTGCAAAATATCAATAAAGGTGTCCATAAATGGAATGGGACAACTTGCCACAGCCAACTCATCATGGCCTACTCCCCACGGCCAACTCTACATGAGCAATCTCACTGCAGGGCAATTCAACAATTCAATTTAATTATTGAAAATAATCAAGGAATTATTTTAATTTTTATCATTAACATTTCACTTTATCCTTCCTTTTGCATACTTTCTTTAATGATTTTATTCCACCATTTCCTTGATAGTAGTGTAACTCTTGTCCTACGTGGAGTTGTTCCCTGGCAAGTTGGCCATGGTGAGTTGTCTTGTGGTGAGTTGGCCATGGTGAGTTGGCCATGGTGAGTTGACCATGGTGTGTTGGCTATGGCGAGTTGGCCATAGTGAGTTGGCTGTGGCAAGTTGGTCATACTGAGTTGGCCATGGCAGTTGACTGCAGTGAGTTGGCCATGTCAAGTTGGCCATGGTGAGTTGTCTTGTGGTGAGTTGGCCATGGTGAGTTGACCATGGTGTGTTGGCTATGACGAGTTGGCCATAGTGAGTTGGCTGTGGCAAGTTGATCATACTGAGATGGCCATGGCAGTTGACTGCAGTGAGTTGACCATGTCAAGTTGGCCATGGTGAGTTGTCTTGTGGTGAGTTGGCCATGATGAGTTGACCATGGTGTGTTGGCTATGGCGAGTTGGCCATAGTGAGTTGGCTGTGGCAAGTTGGTCATACTGAGATGGCCATGGCAGTTGACTGCAGTGAGTTGGCCATGTCAAGTTGGCCACGGTGAGTTGACCCATTCGATTAATAGACACTTTCATTGGCCTCAATGAAATTGGGCTAGAGCAATACATTCATTAGGATGTCCTTTCTTTGATGTTATCACAACTCCTTCCAGATGCCTAGGCATCCCTGGTTCTGTTTCCCACCTTAGTGCAGGACATTTGGAAAATGGCTAGACCTTCAAGGCCAAAAGATACGGCCAATTTTGTGAAGATATAAATGGGCAGAATGGAAGGGTAGCCAAGGAACGTCTTTCAAATCATGGTCCACGGACAGAATCCTAGGACTAAACAGCGATAAGTCTTGCAAAAGGATACAAATAAAGACATTATGGCTAGTCAACCTGCCAGTTCCAATAGCAAAACCAGATCTTTTAAAGCTTGGCAATTGCTAAGCAACCCACATCCCAAAGTCTAATTAGCACTGCCCCCGAATTACCCTTGCTCTCATAGCTATAAGAATGAATTAACCTGTTTTAGCGTGATCTTCAGCTAAGGGAGGACTTTTGGGGGAAAGCATCTCAACACATTGGTGTAGACAACATTGAGCTAAGCAAGTGGTTTGGCTCTTTAGAAAGCAATTGTTTTTCATTCTTTCTGATTTTCATTCCGATTTTGCATGGCTTGTCCAGGGTTGGCGAATACTCCATCAATGAACAACAGATCTTCCAGCACGGTTGGCGAAAGTCAAATCTTCCATTCATGGGAAATACGGATTTTATTAGCGGGGCCACCTTGGTAAAACTTCTCGCCGCATTAGGAGAATTTCCTTGCAGGATTAGCCTGGAGGCAGATTGAAATCCAGGAAAGATGCCATAAGAGAGATTGTAAAAATATCTCTATATCTATGATCCTTATTGCCGCAGTCATCGCCAAAAAGGAGATGCTGCATTTCTTCCCCGTTTTATTTTTGATATTCGCTGCCACCAGCCTTGGTAAATCAATTTCAAAAGAGAAAAGCGCCAGAGTAAAAGCCATGATGCAAATTACAATAGGAAGTACTAGTAATCCTATTTTACGGCCCAATTTTGGTGGTGCATTAGAATTGCCTGTGCACAATTGGCTGCTTTCAGAGTCTTTTAGCATTGTTATATGTGAGTAAATGCTACAGTTTTTGTAGCTAACGAGGGTTTTATTAACTGGAATTTTTTTAAAAAATATATTGTCTCTATCTCTTTCTTTCTCCTCTTCTCCTCCCTCCATTCCCTCCCTCCTCCCTTCTATATTCTTCTTCCTCCCATCCTCCCTTACACCCTTCTCCTTCCTTCCTTCCTTCCTTCCTTCCTTCCTTCCTTCCTTCCTTCCTTCCTTCCCTTCTTCCCTCCCTCCCTCCCTCCCTCCCTTCTTTCCTTCCTTCCATTCCTTCCTTCCTTCCTTCCTTCCTTCCTTCCTTCCTTCCTTCCTTCCTTCCTTCCTTCCTTCCTTCCTTCCTTCCCTTCCCTTCCCTTCCCTTCCCTTCCCTTCCTTCCCTTCCCTTCCTTCCCTTTCCTTTCCTTTCCTTTCCTTTCCTTCCTTTTTTACTGAAAGCTTAGTAGTATTTATTACCTGTATGCAGGAAAATGATTCCAGCTCGAACTATATCATATTTCTTATATAGTGAAACATTCTGCAGGTTAATACGTAGATGAAAGAATGGAAGGAAACTCTACGAAAATGGACAATGAAGAAAGACCATCCATTTCTCAAGTTTTGGCCGTTCTGTGCCAAGCAGCTTGTTCTATTCAGATAATGAAAATGGCATTAATTCTTCAAAGAACGACCTCGCTCTTCGGGTTTTTCACTGCCGTTTCCACCAACCAATTCTAGCCTGCCAACTTCATGACACCAACAGAGGAGAGCCTTCAGCTACTGGCCCATGCCCGGCACTGTGGGCCAGAAAGGTGATTTAATTGGAGCAAATCTCCCTCATTTAGCAACAGAAGTTCTGGGTTCAGTTGTGGTCATAATCTGAGGAATACCTGCCTATTCTGTTATTCCAAGAAAGCCCATCAGTTCTGAAGGTCAGATCTTATGTCAAGAAGACACATTTGCCTTGTATTGTGTGATTGAACACACTAGGAATTTGCACTGGAGATAAATTCCTTGGGTGTTCAATCACACTTGACCAATAAAGAATTCTATTCTATTCTATTCTACACTACGCTACGCTACGCTACGCTACTCTATTCTTGTAATCTACTTTATTCTGTAACCTGTTCTGTGTTCTGTGTTCTCTGTTCTATTCTGTCCTGTCTTGTCCTGACCTATGCTGAGCATAGGGTTAAAAGTAAACCCCAAACGTGTGCAGAATCTTCTCTAAAAAACCAAGCGCTGCATTAATTAAGCAACGGACAGAAGGCCGGGCCGACCAACCACAAGCCGGGAGCTCTGTAAATCTTGCTTTAGAAATATCAATTTGTGTTATCAGACTTTACCTATAGATTTATGGACCTTTCAGGGTCTGCTTTCCTGTCTGTAATCACTTTGGCATTTTCGGGTGAAATTCTCAGGTGAAGCTTCGCGTTTCCAGCGTGAAATAATGGGATATATTGACAGAGTAGCCAGGACAGCAGTTTTGTTTAGAAAAATTGCCCATCTATGAAATGTCAAAGGTGTGTGTGTGGCGGGGGTGGGTGGGGGGTGGGGAGGCAGAGGAAGTATATATTTCCAACCTAGAGGGCTTATTGCTGGTAATGGATGGGGAAGAAAAGAACGGATTGTGAAGTGGGTAGATGGGAGGAAAAATTGAAATATTGGGGGCCAAAGGGAGTCGAGCCAGTTTGGACTCCGTTTTGGTTTTGTGGCTGGTGAAAAAAAATAAAAGCTAATGCAATCCTAAGTTGCATTAACACAGGGACAGAGTCAGGATCAAGGGAGGGACTAATACTAATCTATAAAGCCTTAGTAGGACCACACCTAGAGTACTGCATCCAGTTTTGGTCACCACACTATAAAAAAGATGTTGAGACTCTAGAAAGAATGCAGAGAAGAGCAACCAGGATGATGAGGGGATTGGAGGCTAAAACATACGACGAACAGTTGCAGGAACTGGGCCTGGCTAGTCTGGGGAAGAGAAGGACCAGGGGAGACAGGATAGCATCTTCCAATATTTGAGGGGCTGCCACAGAGAGGAGGAAGAGGTCAAGCTATTATCCAAGGCACCCAAAGGCCAGACAAGGAATAATGGATGGAAACCGATCAAGGTGAGACTCAGCCTGGAAATAAGGAGGACTTTCCTGACCATGAGAACAGTCCACCCTTGGAACAGAAGTTGCCTTCAGAAGTTGTGAGAGCTTCATCCCTGGAAGCTTTCAAGAAAGAGACTGGACTGCCATCTGTCAGAAATGGTGTACGGTCTCCTGCTTGGGCGGGGTGGTGGTGGACTAGATGACCTACAAGGTCCCTTCCAACTCTGCAAACTGTTAAAACTGAATCGAGCCAGTTGCTATGGTTATACAAAAGAAAATTTACACGAAAACCAGGCCCAACGTGGACGCATAGGTTGAAAAAGAGGCCGAATATACTTCATGACTTACAACCACAACTGAGCCACAGATTTTCATTGCTCAGCAAAACATTGGCTAAGTGAATTTTGGCCTCCATTTTACGACCTCTCTTGCCACAGTTATTCAGAGAATCCCTGCTGTAAAATGGTTGTTAAGTGAATTTGGCTTCCCTAACGGTTTTGGTCGCAAAAGATGGGGTCCCCGGAACACTGCAACCATCATAAACACAAGTCAGTTGCCAATGCTCTTGTTTAGCAACCAAAATTTTGGGATCAATTGTTGTGGTAAGTCGAGGACTACCTCTAGTTAAACTCCTTCCCTTTTTCTGGGAATTTCTCCTCTGTGTCGTGAGGCCCCAAAATAACCCAAATGATGTAAGTTCTCCTGCTGGAGCAGAGGGGTTGGATTAGATAACTTCTGAGGTCCCTTCCAGCCCTGAATTGCTGTGCTGTGCTGTGCCAAGCATCCAAGTTTGGATCGCAATGACCATGGGAATACTGCCAAAATTGTAACTGTTGAAAAATGGGTCGTAAGTCACTTTTTTTCAGCACCGTTGTAAGCTTGAGTGGTCCCAAAACCAACTGTTGTAAAGTCGAGGACTTCCTGTATGGAGGAAGGACTTCCAATATGTCAAGGATTTCCTGTATTCTTTCCTTTGATCAACAATCATCTTGTCATGCCCTTGGTAGAGTCGGACTCTGAGGGAGAGGAGGAACAGCCAACAGGGAGTGGAGGTGTGGCTCCAGAGGTTGTGGAGGAGGCTGGGGAAGGGCAGAGGCCGGCTGGGCAGTCAGCCCTCTGCATCCTAGGACATGCAGGGAGGAACAGAGGAGGAAACAACTTGGCTTACGAGAGAGGAAGCGGCCATGATCCCTCTCATTGGTTACTGCTGGGGAGATGAGTAAGAGAGACGGTTAAAACACAGGTTGCCAGAAGCAAAGTGTGTGTTGTTTTGGGCTGAAGTTATCTTGGTTGGTGTCCTTCCAACAGACTGTGCCTTGTTATCTCCTTGAAGTTGGTAAGTACTTCTCCTGGTCCATTGTGGAATCTCCTTCATTGTAGTTTGTTTTGGTTTTTTATTTCACCTCTATCTGCTCATTAAATTCGGATTATATTGCCTTCTTTTGAAGACTATTTTTGAGTACATTTTATTTCCAACTGAGAATTATTGAACAGTAGGACCAAGTTGGAGGCATTAAAGGACATTTATTTATGTTTTGGATTGTGTTACGTTTGGGTTACACTCTGGGTCATCACATAGCTATGTTAATTCTTTCATCAACTATCTGTCTGCCTTGTCTCATATTTTTGGTGGTGGTGGGAATCTTAAAAATGATTTATAACTCCCTTAACGTGGCTTAGTCACTAATCTGTTTTTAAATCCGCTCTACTCTAGACATGCAATTACAGCCCAGGTCTGTCCATCACGGAGGGATTCAGAGCCATAAACACCCAAAGACGTTTGACACTGGCTCTCTTTTTTTCCTTGATCCTTTGCAAATTGGGGTCAGGCTGCACTTTGAAGGGAGAAACAAGCTGCTTGATAGCTGAGCCTGCCTCTTCATTCATAACCAGCAATCTGGAGGAAGTGCAACGACTAGCTGTGAATATTAGTCACAAAGTATGAAAGTTCTCCTGGGGCCTAATTTTCAGGTTGGTTCAGAGAAACACAGACACAGAGAGAGAGAGAGAAGGGGGGAAAGGAGGGAGGGACAGAGGGAGAGAAAGAGACAGAGAGAGAGACAGAGAGAGAGAGACAGAGACAGAGAGACAGAGAGAGAGAAGTGTGCTCTTAAATTGCTCTTGATGGCTGTATGCCAGGAGACAAGTGGAGAAGGCCCCGCTAATGGATGGACTTTGGTGCACAAACCACTGGGCTCTATTTTTAATAGCGGGGAGGAAAAGGGCACCAGATACAGTAGATCAGAAGTCTCCAAACTTGGCAACTTTAAGACTCCCAGAATTCTCCTGCCAGCTATGCTGGGAGTTGGAAGTCCTCAAGTCTTAAAGTTGCCAGGTTTGGGGACCCCTGCACTAGAGGTAGCGAAGATAGAAGAGAGGATAGAGAACCTTAGTTTGGGGTTGAACTGTGGGGTCCTTGGTGCTCTCTGAGCTTGGTTGTTGTCTTGCAGCGGTTCCATGCTCCAGCTAGGTTACTCGTCAGTGCTAGAAGGGAGTCAGGTTTGTGGAGTATAGGAGAAAGAAGAGGGGAAGGAGGAGTAGGGTGCTCTCTGAGTTTGGTTGTTTTCTTGCAGATGTTTCATGATCCAACTAGGTAACATAATCAGACAGCTAGCTAGCTAGCTAGATGGATAGATAGATAGATAGATGATAGTTAGATAGTTAGATAATTAGTTAGTTAGATAGATACTGTAGATAGATAGATAGATAGATAGATAGATAGATAGATAGATAGATAGATAGATAGATAGATAGATAGATAGTTGGTAAGTAGGTAGGTAGGTAGATAGATAGATACATAGATAGGTAGATAGATAGATAGATAGATAGATAGATAGATAGATAGATAGATAGATAGCATGGTGGCCTAGATCTGAAGATACTCACCTTCCACTTGGAAGGTTGAGAGTTCAATCCTAGGTAGTAGCAGGCATTTATTTTCTAGAGCACGAAGAAAAAATATGTGCTGTGAACTCCATGTGGTGTTAGGCAGGGCATCTGACCAGCAAATGCTTAACTCCGTCCAGTTGCCCAACTCTACCCTGAATTAAGGGATTACAGGGTCATAAAGGAGAATTAGATAGATAGATAGATAGATAGATAGATAGATAGATAGATAGAATGGATGGGTGAATGGATGGATGGACGGACGAATGGACAGATCCGTCTGTATAATGTGTCTGTATAATCCTATCTATCTGTCTATATCTATCTATCTATCTATCTATCTATCTATCTATCTATCTATCTATCTATCTATCTATCTCTATCCAAATTCCTTGTGTGTCCAATCACACTTGGCCAATAAAAGAATTCTAATTCTAATTCATTCTATTTATCTATCTATTATCTATCTATCTATCTATCTATCTATCTATCTATCTATCTATCTATCCATCCATCCATCCAAATTCCTTGTGTGTCCAATCACACTTGGCCAATAAAAGAATTCTAATTCTAATTCTAATTCTAATTCTAATTCTAATTCTAATTCTAATTCTAATTCTAATTCTAATTCTAATTCTAATTCTAATTCTAATTCTATCTATCTATCTATCTATCTATCTATCTATCTATCTATCTATCTATCTATCTATCATCTATCTATCTATCTATCACCACGGGGAAATAATTAGGAATAAATACATCCCTTCAGGATGGGTCCAACAACCTTGAGTTGGGAGAAGATGCATGCTTTATAAAATGACTCTGCATGTGCAACGTAGGATATATTTTATATTCTCCCAGGAGAAACAAACACTGAACATCAGGACAATGGCTATCCATCTCCATGGAGATGTGATTTGGAATTACCACTGTTGAATCATTTAAGCAGTGTGCATTTAACCTGGCTCCTTTTCAGCTGATGCTGTAGGTATGAAGAAGTTGAGGAGTGAAGATTTACGCTCTGGAGGGTCTCCACTTTCTGGTCTTAAAGGAGGAAAGAGATCGTTCTTGTTCCAAAATGCCAGCCAAGAGAACATGGGATGTTTGTGCGCAGAAGCCATGTTAACAGCCCTCCCATAACAGCCTGTCTCTTTATGCCATGGGAGGAAATGTTTTATCTCACCACTGTCAGCTCATAATTAAAACATCTAAATGGAGACTGAAAGAATGGAGCGAATCTTTCTTAAGTCCCTTCTCATCTACTGCTCCTCCCTTATGCTCCGATGTGCTTAAAGTAATCAAAACGAATGTAACGCCTTTCAAGCCTTTTCAAGAGAAGAAGAAATTGGCCATCAGCGAAATCAAGGCTGATCGGTTGGTGACCCCAGTTTCAGTCCCAGAAGGGAGAGGAGGGAATCAGAAGAGCTGAAAATATGGATTCCAGACATCTGTCGGAGAAGGAATGGCAGAACTGGAGGTGGAGTTAAAAGAGGAATCAACCTAGAATCCCTACATGGTCACAAGCGGATGAAGTTCAGCTCCCCTTGAATTCTGTTGACCCTTATCCAACTCTAAGCAGGTGCTAACCATTAGCTGAGGTGCAGAATGATATAGGGCTGTGATGGAGAACCTATGGCACATATGTCCAAAGTGGCAAGCGAAACCATGTTTCCCGGCATGCACAGCCTTCCCTGTTTGTCTTCTGGGTTTCTGGCACACATGCATGCATGACAATCAGCTATCCTTCATGCCTGGTTGATAGTGCCGAAAACTGGCCTGCGCATGTGTGCTGGTCAGCTGATCGTCAATCATGCATGCACTCTAGAACCCGGAAATTCAGCTTTTCCGGAGCGTGACCCCGATGAGCGTGCATGCGCGATGTTTCCGCGCAACCTTTTTGGCACTTGGTGCTGAAAAGGTTTGGCCATCACTGATATACGGACTCCTGTTTGTTGGACTACAAGACTTCCAAGGTCTCTTCCAACTCTGCTATTCTACATTCCAAGATTCCTATGCAAAGCTTTTTAGCAACAAATCAGTTTAATTGGACTTTCACATGAGAACCAGGTTTAACCTCACCTAGGAAGATCAGTAGAGGTTCTTCTCCAGAGGTGGTATTCAGCCAGTTCTGACAGGTTCTGGAGAACTGGTAGAGGAAATTTTGAGTAGTTCGGAGAACCGGCAAAGACCACCTCTGACTGGTCCTGCCCCCAACTCTTCTCTGCCTCCCATTGAGTCCCAGCTGATCGGAGGTGGGATTTGCCAGTTCTCCAAACCACTCAAAATTTCCGCTACTGGTTCTCCAGAACTGGTCAGAACTGGATACTGAACTGAGGGTTGATTTCATTACCTTTCCAGTATGAAATAATCCAGGAAATCAATCAAAGGGTGAGAAAAACCACTACTGCAATCACATCACATTATACCTTTCTTCCTTTTCTTCTTTTTTTTTCCAGTGACAAGATAGACATGCATTTTGATCCCTGGATTTCATAGTATTTTTTAAATTCAGCTTTTCCTCTACAGCAAGAAAAGTGAGTGCTTTCTGCCCCTCCTTCTTCCAAAGCTTAAGTTTTGTAGGGGAAATGGGGAAAGTTTATTAAGGGCAGGGAGAAAGAGAGAACACGTGCTTCCTTATGGATGAGGCTTAAAAATGATGGAAAATCCATGGCACTTTAAAGGCTGGCTATTGATTTATGCTACTGTGTGGCTAAGAACAAGCTTTGCATGAAAAAAAAAAACTGAAAATAAAATAGAAACAGGCTCCCGATTCCAGGTTTGGTGTTTTCAATTAAAAGGAGACCATGGCACCGATGATGGAAAAATCTTGTTTTTTGTTTTGTTTTTAATCTTTGTTTGAGATTCCTGCCAGCTCAGGCCATATCAGATAAACAGAACAGCTTGATTCAATGGTGCAGTCAATGGTTTGAGTTTGTGGAGGAAAACTGACTTGATTGTTATAAGGCAGCAACCGGGTGGGGAAAGAAAGGCGCTTGGCAGCTTGAATTTCCAGGTTCTCATCCAGTCCTTCTGAAGCCTTTACTGGCTGTTAGATCTTAAAAAATGGATGAGATTCTTCACTCACGGGTTGGGTTTTCCACATACTTTGGGAACAAAGTCCATATGGAGATTCTCAGTCATCCAGGTTATGGTTATCCCAAAAATGCTTTCTGAAAAGGCAACTGGACTTTGTTCTTCTTTGAAGACGTTTCACTTCTCATCCAAGAAGCTTTGTCAGTTCTTTCAGAAGGCAACTGGACTTCTCAGGTTAAATAAATGAATAATTTTTTAAAAAAGCACAATCAATTGAATTTCCTGAAAAATAACTTTTCCTAAAATGGTACTTCGAATATTGCTTCTCCAAAATATCTATGTTAATTCTCAATTGCTCTGATGCTGTATTTATTTATTAATTGAATTTATTAAATGCCAAAAAAGGGAAGAACTACATCTGCATAAAGGATTACAGTGAGAAAAAGAACATTTGTGGACTCAAACATGGTCCAGAGGTTAAGCTGGTAGGATAATTGGCATTTAGGTCTGCTACCTTTTGAGGTTTAGATGTGGCAGTGGGCAGCTGGCTCACTCACGGCAGAGAACAGGCAGGCATCTCAACTGAATTAGGGTGTCATCCAAGATTTGAAGGGCTTGTAGATGATCCAAGCTTATCTGGCCTATGATGCAGTTTCATCTATTCATTTCAACCCCAATCTGTGCTAAACACTCACTCAGGATCAGACCTCGGCTACGGAGCTCTGATTATGGGAAAGGGTTTGGATTCCAAAGCTGGACAGAGTATTT
The DNA here is from genome assembly GCF_049901715.1 of Pseudonaja textilis. Classification (NCBI taxonomy): domain Eukaryota; kingdom Metazoa; phylum Chordata; class Lepidosauria; order Squamata; family Elapidae; genus Pseudonaja; species Pseudonaja textilis. The sequence goes on from NC_142006.1 coordinate 3,993,279, forward strand.
TCTTCCTTGTTGTTCCCTCACCCATCCTAATTTTTGCTAGAATGGGTGAAAATTTGCTTTTGAAGGAGAGAGATGACCCCAAATGGCCATGGATGGAGTTTGGTGGTCTTGCGTTGATAATATCTCATCGATAACATATTTCCAATACCTCAGGGGCTGCCCCAAAGAAAAGGGAGTCAAGCTATTCTCCAAAGCACCTGAAGGCAGGAGAAGAAGCAACGGATGGAAATTGATCAAGGAGAGAAGCGACCTAGAACCAAGGAGAAATATCTTGACTGTGAGAACAATTAATCTGTGGATTAGATTGTTCAGAAGTTTTGGGCGCTCCGACACTGGAGGTTTTGAAGAAGAGATTGGACAACCCTTTGTCTAAAATGATTTAGAGTTTCATGCCCCTGGATTAGAAAACCTTCAAGGTCCCTTCCAACTTCGTTACTCTATTAACCAGAACTGCTTGCCTCCAGAACTTGTGGGCGCTCCATCACTGGAGACTTTTAAGTAGAGACCCGACAGTCCCTTGTCTGAAATAGTATAGGTTCTCCTGCTTGAGCAGGGGGCTGGACTAGAAGACCTCCAAAATCCCTCCCAGCTCATTCATTCTTTTCTATTCCACCGAGAATTATTTCCTAGGCCGCAGGCAGACCTAAGGGAAATCGGACCATCCCAGCAAGGCAGCCATGCCGTACAATTTTCTCTCTGTCTCTCTCCCTTCCCCGCCTCAGTCTTAGTCGCTTTGCATAATGCCGGTTGCATAAATGCAAGCTTTTTAATTGACTCCTGTTGGACTAGTGGGAGATCAAGGAGGTGAGCAGTGAATCTAGGATGAGTGCTTCTGAATGACTCTTCTCACTCAGCTCATTAGGAGAAGTGGGAGTTTGTCTCTGACGGACCAGAAAGGGACTCTCAGACTTCAGGGGTTGAACGGGCGGGGGGGGCGCCTCCGGCCGTCATTTCATCTCCTGGTGGCTGGTCCTGCAAACCTAGGCAGATGTTGTTGTCCTTTGCGAGGGGGAGGAATTTTAATCAAGGGCTGATTTCGCTGCGGAAAAGGACAGCCCTCGTTTGTCATTTTATTTATTTATTTTGATTTGTCAACCGCTTACAAGATAATAGGTATAAGTCTATACATAGTTATGAATACATGAAATGGGTACATATAAGACAAATAAAAAGAAACAACATGGTAGGCACGTTGGTGCACGTATTCACACCCCCTACAGACCTCTTAGGAAAGGGGTGAGGTCAATAGTAGATGGTCTAAGGTTAAAGTTTTTGGGGTTTGGGGAAGAAACTACAGAGTCAGGTAGAGTATTCCAGACTTTGACTGCTCTGTTGCTGAAGGCGTATTTCCTGCAATCAAGTTAAGGAGAAGAGCAAACTCTCTCCAGACCCGTTGAAAGTTCCTTCAAAAAGAAAGAAAGAAACACGGCCTGTTTCTTGCATCGAATGTTCAAGTGGACCTTCTTGGAGAACTGGAACGTCTCCATCATCTGGCGATGGATCGAACGTGCCTGGGCTAAGCCGGAAGAAGTTTAAGAGAGCGCCGTGAACCCCTTCATTTCAATTGCAAGCTGTAAACGTTCTCCTTGATCGATAACAGAAGATCTGGAATGTTTTTGAAGTCTTAAAATGGTTTCTTGTTACTTTTTTTTCTCCCCCCGGTTCCGGGGAGGAATTAATTTGGGCTTTTATCAAGACTCGCTGAATAGGCTTGGTTGGATTTACAGGCAAAAAAAAAAAGCATTTAGCTGTTCGACTTAGGGACTATTTTTTTTAAAGGAGTCCAGAATCATTCCCAGGACTCTTGCAAATTCTGCAACCTATATTTCACCCGCTTTTCTATTTCTAAAATGATGAGCTCAAGTATGCTTTTAGCAATTATGGGATGCTTAAAGTCTCCTTTCTTCCCACCAGATATTGTGTGACATCATTTCAGAATCATCCTCCGCTGAACAGAACAGCTGGTATTGCATTTCGTTTGCTCCAAATAAATCTTTTTTTGGGTGGGGTGGGGTGGGGGGGATGACTTTCATTTATTTCTTTTCCTAGATAAAATTAACAATGATAATTTTAGAATTTGCCTGGGTATTTTCAGGGATGGTGTGGGGCGTAGGTGGAAATTATATATATATCTATATCTATGAAGGATTAAATAAAGATTACGTAAAGCATGACAGGGCACAGGAGAGGATGGGAAAGTGTGATAGAAACGTGCAAATATAGAAACCTTAAGAAATTTGACATGATAGCAGTCTTCCAATATTGGAGGGCTCGCCACAAAAAAGATGGGACCAATCTATTCCCCAAAGCACCCAAAAGGCAAAACAAGAAGCAATGGGTGGAAACTGATCAAGGAGAGAAGCAACCTGGGATTAACAAGAAACTTCTTATCATGGAGGACAATTCACCAGTGGAATTCACCAGTTCTGCTTGTCTCCAGAAGTTGTGGCCGCTCCATCACTGGAGGTTTTTAAGAAGATGTTGGATAACCATTTGTCTGAAGTGGTGTAGGGTTTCCTGCCTAGGCAGGGGGTTGGACTAGAAGACCTCCAAGGTCCCTTCCAACTCTGTTATTCCTCCCCACCCCACTAACCTGCTTTCCAGCTCCGTTCTCCTGTGCAGGGCAACCAAAGAAGACCCAGCCGATCAGCTGGGACTCAATGGGAGGCAGAGAAGAGATGGGGTTGGCGGGGCCAGTCAGAGGTGGGTTTTGCCAGTTCTCCAAACTACTCAAAATTTCCGCTACTGGTTCTCCAGAACTGGTCAGAACTGGCTGAATACCACCTCTGGTCGACCCATTCTTCTCCCCACAAAGCTCCCATGAAATTCCAGATTAAAGCACCCCAGACAGAGGGCTGTTTTGAGTCTACTTGAATGACTCAACACGAGGCCTATCGCCTCTCTAAATCATGACTTTCCCTGTCAGGTTGCTTTTTCTAGAGGGGAACATTTTTCATCACATTCAACCAGAATGCTACAACGTCCACTGATTGACCTGCTGGCTGTGTGTAAATCAACAAGATGGCTTTGCGTATTCAGAAAGAGTTGGAGGAAAATAAGATTAAAATTATTCTTATCAGAGGCTGGATGCTCCATGCACTTGATGTAATTCTCCTTCCTCATCTATCTTCCAGATGAGATTAAAAAGAATATATTTGTTTGTTTTCCTGAAGCAGGGCGGAGCACATCGGCGTCTTTTTTTAAAAAAGAAATAAATAAATCCATATTTTATTTATTTTGTTCTTCATGGGCAGAATCCAGCAGTGAGAAATATATGTATTTTTTTTTTAAAAAAAGGTAATAAAAGTGGTAATCCATCAAAAAGGAAAAAAAAAAGAGATAAACCCAACACAAAACTTATTCAAAAGAAAAGAAATTCATCTTGAACATTAAAAATAAATCCACTGGCACATTTTTAAACACCTTATCCTAGCAATGTAAAACTCAGACTTCCAAGAAAACTTCATATTTAGGAAGCTCACGAGGTATATCTTTCCTAATTATCCTACAGTTTTCTTCCTTGATTATACAGATAGAAACAGCCCAAGTTTTAAATACAATTACAGGTTTGCTATTTTAGATTCTGCTTGTCTTTAAACATGATCCATGGCTTGCGAGATATTAGAAAGTTATTTCATATGGTGATTCTGGTTTTTCCTTTCTTTTCTTTTCTTTTCACTGGTTGTTTGCATCCTTTTGGTAATCAGGTAATATAATGGAAGGAATATAAATCCTTCCATTCACAACCATCCTGTCAGAGCTGAAGAAGCTTCTTGGATGAGAAGCAAAATGTCTTCAAAGAAAAAACAAGAAAGTCAACTTGCCTCCTGAAAAAAAAGCACCTTTGGGACAACCGTGACCTGGAGGACGGAGAATCTCTACAGAATCCGAGAAAATAGTTTCCTAGTTCTTCAATTGCAACTGAAGCTTTACGAAGCTTCTCCTCTGGAAATATTGAATTGCTAACTAGGGCATACAAAACCTTCGCTAGACCAATGCTTGAATACAGCTCATCTGTCTGGAAGCCGCACTGTATATCGGACATTCATACAAATTGAGCGAGTCCAGAGGTATTTCACGAGAAGAGTCCTGCACTCCTCTACTCGCAACAGAATACCCTATGCCTCCTTGAAATTTTGGGCTTGGACAACCTTGAACTATGGTTGGACTTCAACGTAGTACACAAAATTATCTGCTACAATGTCCTACCAGTCAATGACTACTTCAGCTTCAATCGCAACAAGACAAGAGCACACAACAGATACAAACTCAAGGTAAACCGCTCCAAACTTGATTGCAGAAAGTGCGACTTGAGCAACAGAGTGGTCAATGCCTGGAATGCCCTACCTGGCTCTGTTGTTACATCATCTAACCCTCCCCCACTCCTTTAACCTCAAACTATCTACTATTGACCTCACCCCATTCCTAAGAGGTCTGTAAGGGGCGTGCATAAGTGCACCATCGTGCCTACCATCCCTGTCCTATTGTCCCCATTTATTCATACCTATTTCCTGTATTCATACTCATGTTTATACTTATTATCTTTGTAAGTGATTGACAAATCAAATAAATAAATAAATAAAATAAATAAATAAACCAATGCATTTCCATGCACCTTCTTGTTTATGAGCAATAAACTCTAGAAGGATGAAGAATAAGATCCCAGCAAAGAGTTTTCTAACTTCTTGAGGTGCAACCAATGCATTTCCATGAGCCTTCTCAATTTTGACCTTACCTGTATGGGAGGTGGAGACAGGCTCCATCGTAACAGCAGTGGTTCAAAGAAAATACGATGGGTCCCGTGTCTCACAGTTTAATTTAGATAAAGAAGCTCTCGGGAAGGGGAGAGTTTTCACTCCTGTCTTCCTTTCTTGGTCTCTGCAATTTTAAATAAATAAAAATGAGGGGGTTGTTTTTTGCCTCAGGCACATCTCTGCCGGGTGTTTGGCAGGTCTGCTCAAGAGTGATTCCATGAAAAGAACCACACAAAAGAAAGAAGGAAACGGTGTGCTTGAAATTCCAACACAAACTTAAAAAGAAAAACCTGGATGCATTTTTGTGGCCGGCTCAGAATGGATCTGAAATAAATATGGGAGGAAACCTAATAAGTACCGTTTTTAATGCTCTCAAAGAAGTTCAGTCCCAGTCTGTGTAAGGAACTACTTTTCCCTATGGTAAAAGGTAAAGGTTCCCGTCGCACATACGTGCTAGTCGTTTCCGGCTCTAGGGGACGGTGCTCATCTCTGTTACAAAGCCAAACAGCCAGAGCTGTCCAAAGACGCCTCAGTGGTCATGTGGCCGGCATGACTAAACCCCGAAGGCACATGGAACCTTGTTCCCTTCCCATCAAAGGGGGTCCCTATTTTTCTACTTGCATTTTTTACATGCTTTCGAACTGCTAGGTTGGCAGAAGCTGGGACAAGGAACAGGAGCTCGCTCCGTTACGCAGCAACTAGGGATTCGAACCGCCGAACTGCCGACCTTTCTGATCGACAAGCTCATCATCTTAGCCACTGAGCCACCACGTCTCCTTTTCCTACAGTAAGTAAGATCATTTGATAAGCCAGTGCTGATCCTGGTTTGGAAGCCACAAGAGAGATGTACATGTTTTGCAGTCCTGAAATTGATTGGCTGGAATTGAAAAGTTGATGAACTTGGCCCATTGGGGATAGTTTCGATGTTGATCGGAGAGGATGCTCATGTGATCGTGACTTCACAATGAAAGCCACCAGCCTTTTGCAAACAAGAATTCATTAGATCCCTACATTCCTTCCCTTGTCATCATCGTTGTTTGTTTTTTTTTGTTTCCACAATTGTTCTAGCACTCCAAACCCATGGCAGCTTCATTTATCCAGATTATGGGGAAAAGTTTGCGATCCAGGTTGCCGTTCATGAACAAGACCCCTCTGCAACTCAGTTCTTCTTTATTTGGGGACCATCTGTTCCTCCGTTCATTTTTTTTGCAAGCCAAAGAGAACATATTTCACAGTGACGTCACCGAAAAGTAAGATAAATGCTATTTTAATGCACGGGTGACATATGTTCTTTTTTCTTCCACACATTTGGTGATAGTTTCTCTTTCTCTCTTTCTCTCTCTTTTCCCCTCCCTCCCTCCCCCGCTCTCTCTCCCCTCCACCTTCCCAAAAACAAACAATGGAGGACTCCCAACCTCCAAATAGACTTGTTAAGAGCAGCTCTAAAAGGAGACGGATTACTAGAAGAGGGAGAAGGGTATATATCATTTTAGAGAGATCAATACATAAATAAAAACTGCCTACCTGCTAGTTTCCAAGGAAATAGAAAAAAAAAACGTTCTCAAAGGGAAAACAACTGTGCTTGCAAAGCCTGAAAATTCAAGGTAAAAATGGCGATAAAAAACAACGTCTATCAGGAATTTATTCTAGCGAAAGCTGGTGGGACTATCAAAACTAAGTCTAACTAAGAGGCGGATTTTATGACAGGTATCACTCTTGATATGTGGAGGCTGAGGAGACCCTTTTGGGAAGCCCTACGCCCCACTGGTTTATCTTGACAAAGGAAAGCAGAGTTATCCATGGATATTAAGCCCAGAACTGTAAGTTAGATTGGGAAGTCCAAAACACATCTTGGAAAAAGCCATCTTGAATATGGGTCAGTTTCCCCCCGCCCCTCAATCTCAGTTTTTAGAGCCAGGTCCTTTAAAAGAAAATGGGAAAAAAAAAAAACCTTCACTCTTGGACAAAGGGGCATATAATTATTTGCTTTTAGTTTGCACTTCCCATCTGTTCCTTTCGCAAAATGTCAAAATGTCAAAATGAGCACTCAACTTTTCTCTGCCAAAAGCCAGCTGCTTCATCAGATGTAGTTGACCCAATTCCATGATGCTGATGCTAAAACTTATAGAAGGTTCTGGGAAAAGCTCTCCTCGCTTGGATGGTTCCAGGAGATGGGAAGAGACCCGTGATTTCTTTCGGGAAAAAAAAAAAACTTGCTTACTTTCTATTTTTACAATCCCCTTTTCTAGAAACACAATTCTAGGCTGCATCAATAGAGGGATAGACTCAAGATCACGTGAAGTGTTAACGCCACTTTATAAAGCCTTGGTAAGGCCACACTGGGAATATTGTGCTCAGTTTTGGTTGCCATGATGTAAACAAGAGGTTGAGACTCTGGAAAGAGGGCAGAGAAGAGCAACAAAGATGATTAGGGAACCGGAGGCTAAAACATAGGAAGAACGGTTGCAGGGATCATGAATGTCTCGTCTAGTGAAAAAGAGGACATGATAGCCATCTTCCAATATTTGGGGAGGATTTCTACTTGTTCTGATGTGCAGCGTGCTCTATAGTGTCATTTTGAGTTTATGTCCGGGATGTGACGGGTCCGTAAATATTTTGACATCCCTCTTTTTTACTTGAGCATTGTACATTAACAATGCCTTGGCAAGACCAAACTTGGAAGGCGGCATCCAGTTTTGATCACCACAATATAAAAAAAGACGTTGAGACTCTAGAAGGAGCACAGGGAAAACCAACAAGGATGATTTAGGGGACTGGAGGCTAAAACGTACGAAGAATGGTTGCAGGAACTAGGCCAGGGGTGGGCAACTATGGCCCTTTTATGAATTATGGACTGCAACTCCCAGAATTCCTGAGCAAGCCATGCTAGCTCAGGAATTTTGGGAGTTGAAGTCCACAAGTCATAAAGGGGCCATAGTTGCCCACCTCTGAACTAGGCATTCTAGCTTAATGAAAAGAAGGAATGGGGGTGACATGATAGCAGTGTCCCATATTTGAGGGGCTGCCACAGAGAACAGGGGATCAATCTGTTCTCCCAAAAGCAGGTCAAGAAGCAATGGTTGGAAACTAATCAAGGAAGGAAGCAAGCTGGAATTAAGGAGAAACTTCCTAACAGTGAGGATAATCAATCGGTGGAACACCTTGCCTCTAGAAGCTGTGGGGGCTTCACCATTGGAGGTTTTTAAGAAGAGACTGGACAGCCGCCTGTCTAAAATGGCATAGGGTCTCCTGCTTAAGCAGAGGATTGGACTAGATGTTCTGGCTCACGCCCTTTTCCAACAAATCAAACACAATCCAAAAGGAACCGAAACCTTGTAATGATTTTACAAAATAATTAGCGGTGATAAGCACAAGCCTTGCCAAACCGTGCGAGACTTGCCAAAAGATAACAGACAAGAAATAATTTGCAATAACAAGAATTCTCAAATACAAACTCAGGATACTAGAATGTGCACGAGGCTGGAGTTTCAAAACGTCTTTGCCGTCTGCAAAGTACGTTCGCTTCACAGCTGGCTTTTATCTTCTTGAAAGAGGGGCCATTATCTTGCAGCCTTACTCCCGAATCGCTCATGCTGTTGTAGCTGCTCTTTCCTACGAGCAATCCTGCGTGCATATGTACTTGGCACAGGCTCCTCAGGAACCTCCTCATCGCTGCTGCTAGCCCCCCACAATCTCTGAAGGCAGCAGTCCACTCCCTGATGGTCCTGGCCCCTCATCTGAGTCCTCGCTCTCCTCAACCATCTGCACCTGCTACTGGCTAACCACAACACTAGAAGACCTCCCAAATCCCTTCCATCTCTGTTATTCTGTTCTGAAGCTGGAATGTGCCCACAAGCCATGATTTAAAGTTGTTTTCTCTATCTGGATATTAGTGACTATTATCTCTTGCAAATCTTAGAAAAAGGATAGGGTAGAGACGGAAGGTAATCAACAGATGTCCTTGAAAGTTCTCCTTAAATTCAACCTGTCATTTATCTTCATCTTGCTTATTGAAGGAGCTCGATGGCCGGTTGCTTAAACTGTCCAATGGAAGTTAAATCAAAGAAGGGCAAATTTCTCACTTAAATCCTAATTTCCCCAAACTCAGGTTCATTCTGTCGTATTTCGGCATCAATTTGCTTCTCCATCGTTTCCCCCAAACCATTGTGATATTTTCTGGGGTGGCTTAAAGGTGGAACTTTTGCTTCACAATCAGGAGACTGTGAGTTTGATCCTATGTAGATATCTGGGCAAAATGAAAATATATCTGCTGAACAAAACTCCACACTGGAGACGGGAAGGGCATCCAGCCAGTAAAACACTCTGTTAGCTCCAGTCTCCACCCCATAAGGGATTATGGAGTCATTAAAAGAAGATGATGATGGCAATATTTTCTGCCTTTTCACAAACATTTTACTACCCAATTTTTGCCTACAACTTTTCTTAGCAAATGAACCTTTCTGTACATTTTTCCAAACAGGCGCATTCGGGGTGAGCAGTTTCTTTTATGGACAGAGATATTTTTATATTTCGCAATCATTCCCCCCCTCATTTTATATGGGTTTTGAAATACTTTGCATTTCCCAGAGATGGGAAAACAACCTGCTTTCTCTTCTTATATGGGTCCATGAAGTGAGGACAAGGCAAATTTTCTATTAAAATGCAAACTCAACTAACTTTCCCTTCCTCCGTTCTTGCAATGCAATCAAATTTTCACAACTTCTGAAAACACTACTGGGAAATTCCAAGAAATCTTTGAGATTATAGTAATTCCCCACCCCTCCCATCCAAGTGCCAAACTCCGGACCAAAAAAGACTCCAATTTTCTAATAGCCCTCTCTCCTTTTCCTCATCCCTGTTTTTTTTTATTATTTTTGAGCAGTTTTTTGGAAACATTCCCCTTAATCATATCTTGAATTAATGTGGGGCTTGTTCATTCCGAGCTCTCATTACCCTCTTAATTAACCGTGCACAGATGGAAAAAGTCGAAACTGCTTCAGTTGCGTTGTTCTGCTAGTTTTAAAATGAGATGGCAGATGGAAAGCATGGCAAAAAAAGGACCAGCTCACAGGCAGGATACAAGTTTTCAAGCTGTCACCAAAACGTCAGCAAACGTTCCCATCTGTTTAGTGGAGAAATCGGGCACCGAAAGGGTTGGGATGCCAACCAGCCAACATAAGTTCAAAGGATTCCAAACAACATAGGCAGACTAGCAAGTTTCTCCCTCCTTGGTTCTCTTTTAAGAACCCTCTTCTTTGGAAGATGTACCACGAATTGTGGCTTGCGAGACAAACGCTACAACCACAAACCCAGGATTCCGTTGAGAAACCGAAGGAGGAGTCAAGTGAGGATCTAGCTTGGAGTCAAAGTTACAATGGCACTGAAAAAAAATGGCCCTTACCACTGTTGCAGCATCCCCATGGTCATGTGATCAAAATTCAGACACTTGCCAAGTGACTCATATTTATGACCGTTGCAGTGTCCCAGGGTGTGTGTCATGTGATCTCCTCTTGCGACCTTCTGACAAGCAAAGTCAATGGGGAAGCCAGATTCCCTTAACAACCATGTGACTCACTTAACAACTGTGGCAAGAAAGGTCATGTGGTGGGGCCAAAACGTCTTGCTTATCGATAGAAATTTTGGGCTTCCATCAACAGTCGTAATTCGAAGACTACCTGTAGAAAAACAAGCTTAAGAGCAATAGACCATAAGCTGGCATGTTGAAAGGAGCAATTCTAAAATGAGTCAGTCAAGACTCATTTTTAGAGAGTGATGGGAGATGTGAACATACGAAGATGTGAACATACGATGAACGGTTGCAGGAATTGAGCATGGCTAGTCTAGGGAAGAAAAGGACCAGGGGAGACAGGATAGCAGTCTACCAATATTTGAGGGGCTGCCACAGAGGGGAGGAAGGGGTCAAGCTATTCTCTAAAGCGCCTGTAGGCCAGACAAGGAATAATAGATGGAAACTGAACAAGGAGAAATTTAACCTGGAAATAAGGAAAAACTTTCTGACAGAGAGAACAATCAACCATTGGAACAGAAGTTGCCCTTGGAAGTTGTGGGAGCACCATCCCTTGAGACTTTCAAGAAGAGATTGGACTGCCATTTGTCAGAAATGGTGTAGGGTCTCCTGCTTGGGCAGGGGGTTGGACTAGATGACCTACAAAGTCCCTTCCAACTCTCTTATTATGTCATTTTTATATGTAATCCATTGGATCCCTTTAAAACCTGCCCAGTTTAAATAAGGGCCATTTTGCTTTATTTATAACGGTCTTGGGAGGCACTAAGCACCCCAAAAGAGATTGCAAAGAGCCATTTGGCTGTTCTTCTTCTTCTTCGCCCCTGGATTGATCATCCATTTATATAAACTCTCATTAGTCCAAGAGCCATTTGGTCTAATGTCAGGTTCCTAGAGGTTACTAAATCCCAATTAGATATGATTAAGCAGGAATGGCCACAGAACACCAATCAACTATCTTAATTCAGACATTTCCACTCTAGTTTTGTTTCATGGCTGAATCATAAAAGCCTTTGTCATCTGCATAAGACCAGCCCTGGTCCAAGGTCTCTGAGGTGGCTTTCTTCCTGATGAAATCCTCTTTGTTTGGAGCTTGGATTTTGGGTTAATTGGCTGAATGTTTGGATGCCTTATCATCCTCTGGTCAACACACTATTAAAAAAAAGATGTTGAGACTCTGGAAAGAGTGCAGAGAAGAGCAACAAGAATGATCAGGGATCTGGAGGCTAAAACATACAAAGAATGATTTCAGGAATTGGGTGGGTCTAGTTTTCCCAGTTGCAACATATGGTTCTGAACATTGGACCATAAGAAAGGCTGAGTGCCAAAGAATGGAGGCCTTTGAACTATGGTGCTGGAGAAGACTCCTGTGAGTCCCTTGGATTGCAAGGTGATCCAACTGGTCAATCCTAGAGAAGATCAACCCTGGCTACTCCTTAGAAGGCCAGATCCTGAAGATGAAACTCAAATACTTTGGCCACCTAATGAGAAGGAAGGACTCACTAGACAAGAGCTTAAATGCTGGGAACAATTGTGGGCAATAGAAGAAGAAGGGGACAGCAGAGAAGGAGGTGGCTGGATGGAGTCCCTGAAGCAGTAGGCATGAGCTTAAATGGTCTCCAGAAGATGGTAGAGGACAGGAAGGCCTGGAGGAACGTTGTCCATGGGGTTGTGATGGGTCGGACATAACTTTGCAACTAGCAACCAAGTCTAATGAAAAAGGGGAGACATGATAACGGTGTTCCAATATTTGAAGGTCTACCACAAAGAAAAAGGTGTCAAACTATTTTCCAAAGCACCAGAGGGCAGGAGAAGAAGCAATGGGTGGAAACTAACCAAGGAGAGAAGCAACCTAGAACTAAGGGGAAATTTCCTGACAGTGAGAGCAATCAAACAATGGAAGAGCTTGCCTTCAGAAGTTGTGGGCGCTCCATCATTGGAGGCTTCCAAAAAGAGACGGGGCAACCATTTGTCTGAAATGATATAGAATTTCCTCCTTTACCAGTGGGTTGGTTTAGAAGACCTCCAAGGTCCCTTCCAACTCTATTATTTCTATGTTCAGTATGTCTTTAGACTGCACACTGTTGATTCCTCTTAACAGGTCTTATGACCATCAATCTAGTTTTCTCTAACTTCTGCCCAGGGTCACCACATCACCCCACTTCATGGTAGTGCATAGGGTGCCCTTAAAAACCCAACTTGAATCCTTTTTGATGGGAAGCCCATCATCCCCTGCTGATGCATGGGTTTGGAGAGTCCAAAACCCAAATGCAGAGAGCCTTGACCAAACAAGAGGACCAAATTTGACCAAACAAGTGAGCCAAACTTTACAAGAAGCCCCTTTTGGCTGCTAGATACATATATCTCATTCCTCTTTCGATGAGAAGCCATTTCCCAAGGTGCTTTTTACAAATACAGACATACGTATCATATTCCCACCTCTTTTTCAACGGCTCCTTTCCATCCTCCTGAAATCCTCATGCTCAAATCATGCCTGGAACTATTAAAGATGTTGGCACAAGCTGGTTTAAAGCCAATTCCATTTAAGTCCCCCCGTATCATTCTCAAACATATTTCTCTCCCCCCCCACACACCCCTTTTATTAAATCTATGGTCTGGCTGGGCTGGCTCAGTCTTTTAAATAGAAATTGCTGCCTTGGCTAAACGTTGGCTTTCAGTGATTACAATAAATATCTGACAGCAAAGAAAATAAGGAAAGAGACAGGCGAAGAATGATCTTCCTTGTCATACGACTGAGACACCAGTAAGAAAGTGCGTGTGTGTGTGTCTCTCTCTCTTTCTCTGTGTGTGTCTGTGTGTTTACCTCCCTCTGTATTTTATCTGGTTTTGTTTTCTCCCCAGTCCATTAACCATTGTTAATTGCTGTGTTCTTTGCGGTCAAAGGTGGCTCATTTGACAAGGGTACTGGAAAACAGTTGGGGCATTTTACAATCCTTCTTGTAAACACACACACATGCACAGCCAGCCAGAGACACAACTGCAACAACCTTCTCAGGGGGGAGAAATGGGTGACCCCAAAATCTGAAATGAAAACGCTGAGCTATTCATCTCTAAAGTTAAAAGGGATGTCATCCATCAGAGGTAGGATATATATATATATATATATATATATAGATAGATAGATAGATAGATAGATAGATAGATAGATGGATGGATGGATGGATGGATGGATGGATGGATGGATGGATGGATGGATGGATGGATGGATGGATGGATGGATGGATGGATGGATAGATAGATAGATAGATAGATAGATAGATAGATAGATAGATAGATATCACACACACACACATTTTTTTCCCTGGTGTCCCTCACGATTCATGAAATTCCTCTTTGCTTTTTTAGTCTGGGCGGATTTCCTCCCAGATAAAAGTAAAAAATGGAATGGTGGGTCACATCCCCACCATTATCGGCATCAGAGACGGAGGCATCAAAATAATAGATTGGAGAGAGACGTGGCGAAATACACAGGAAGGCAAAATTTAAAAGTGGAGGAAAAGCAAGGGGGGGCAGCTTTAGCATCTCCGCAGCCTCGTATTATAGGGTTTTTGAATACAGAGATTCAAAGGCTGCTCTTTAAACCCGGGTTGGTCCACAGGTCATTCAAAAAGATCGTGAGGAGTCCAGGGATCTTGGAGGTCCTCTATTCCAACCCCCCCTGCTCAAGCAAGAACCTCTACACCATTTCAGACAAATGTCCAATCTCTTCTGAAAGGCCTCCAGTGATGGAGCACCCACAGCTTCTGCAGGCAAGTTGTTCCAGTGATTAATTGTTCTCACTGTCAGAAAAGTTCTCCTTAATTCTAGGTTGCTTCTCTCCTTGATTAGTTTCCATCCATCGCTTCTCGTCCTGCCTTCAGCTGCTTTGCAAAATAGGTCAACTCCCTCTTCTTTGGGGCAGCCCCTCAAATATTGGAAGATTGCGATCATATCCCCCCCTTTTCATTAGACTAGACCAGTGATGGGATCCAGCCAGTTCACACCAGTTTGGGAGAACCGGTTGTTAACTTTCTGAGCAGTTTGGTGAACTGGTTGTTGGAAGAAATCATTAGAGCAGAGAACCGGTTGTTAACTTATTTGAATCCCACCACTGGACTAGACGTATCCAATCTATACCTATAAAAGCGAAATACCACTCACACAAAATCCCCAGAACCGTTAGGCCTACAGTATTTCCTATATTATTATTATTATTATTATTATTATTATTATTATTATTATTATTATTATTATTATTATTATTATTATTATTAACATACTCTGATGCTAAGGAGTTCTATTCCCCCTCCTCACCTAAAAAGAAATCTCTTCCAAATGCAAAACGCAAGCAGAGGAGAGGAGTTTCAATTTTAGTTTCACAGCAGCAAGCAGCTTCAATACAGAACAGTTGAGCTAAGCCACGCCCAGGCTCCTTGCTGTCTCCTTCTTGCTCACCCAGAAAATACTGCTTCAATTTCCGAACAGCCCTCAACTCTCATACACACTGACAGGATGCTAGCCAGATGAATACCGATGGATGCTGGTAGGCAGAGGCAGAATTCCCTCCCACACCTTATTTTCCTCCCCCAAAACTAAGCCCGACCACATAGTTTTGTAGCGAAGCATGGGTATCGAGCTAGTTCCTTCATATGTTTTAGCCTCCAGTCCCTAATCTTTGTTGCTCTTCTTTGCACTCTTTCTAGAGTCTCAACATTCTTGGCTTCCAACATCTTCAAGCTGACCCAGAAAATCTCTTGCTTGCAAAGGTTAAGGAGGCAGCTTTGATGGCATTAGAGCCTCTTCCTAAATAATTATATGCCTTCCTGCTCTCTTTCTGCCCTGAGGCTGTTTCATTCTTCATATGGCATAAATGAATTTAATTAGTACCTGGAAATGTGAAAAATCAGGTCGCCTCTTCCCATGTGCAGCTCCCTGACAAGATGGGTTGATGTTACCACCCACCCACCCACTCCTGCGACTCCTCCCCTTCATATATTTTTTTTCTAATTGGGTAAATATTAATTAGCTGGAATTTCATGCCAAGGATGAAGACGTTAAACTGTCATTAACGAACAGGTCGCGCCGTTCTCTTCCCCAAGTGTCTCACGTTGACGGCATGGAGTTAAGCATGACATTACAAACAAACAAAAAAAAAATGGAAGAAACTTCTGTGATCTACCATCGGCTTCTAGCTCAAGACAAGAAGCCGTGTGCCTGTTTTAGCAGCTAATTATTTTCTGATTGTCACATGGGATTATCAGCAGGTTGGGGGTTAAGGAAGTCCACCCCTCCCCATAGGGCATGAGTTCAAGTTTGCACTGAAACAGTTTTCCAGTTCTGGGTCAAAAAAGTGGTTCTGGGAGCAGGATTTGAAGTGGGAGATCTAGTGAGTTCCTTAACCCAAGAAGCATGAGCTAGGTCAACTAATAATAACAATAACAACAATAATAATAAGGATGCAATGGTTCGGTGGCTAAGACACTGAGGGATCAGCAGTCCGAATCCCTAGCGCCGCGTAACGGAGTGAGCTCCTCTTACTTGTCCCAGCTTCTGCCAACCTAGCAGTTCGAAAGCATGTAAAAAAATTAGAAAAATAGAGACCCCTTTGGTGGGAAGATAACAACACACTGTGCGCCTTCGGCGTTTAGTCATGCTGGCCACATGACCATGGAGACTTCTTCAGACAGCGCTGGCTCTTCGGCTTTGTAATGGAGGTGAGTACTGTCCCCGCCAGAGCCAGAAATGACTAGCATGTGTGTGCGAGGGGAACCTTTATCTTGATACCACTCTACAAAGCCTTAGTAAGGCCACACCTAGAGCACTGCATCCAGTTTTGGTCACCACACTATTAAAAAGAGGTTGAGACTCTAGAAAAAGTGAAGAGAAGAGCAACCAGGATGATGAGGGGACTGGAGGCTAAAACATACGAAGAACGGTTACAGGAACTGGGCTTGGCTAGTCTAGGGAAGAGAAGGACCAGGGGAGACAGGATAGCAGTCTTCCAATATTTGAGGGGCTGCCACAGAGAGGAGGAAGGGGTCAAGCTATTTTCTAAAGCACCCAAAGGCCAGACAAGGAATAATGGGTGGAAACTGAACAAGGAGAGATTCAATCTAGAAATAAGGATAAAATATTCTGACAGTGAGAGCAATCAACCCATGGAACGGAAGTTGCCTTCGGAAGTTGTGGGAGTTTCATCCCTGGAAGCTTTCAAGAAGAGACGGGATTGCCACCCGTCAGAAATGGTGTAGGGTCTCCTATTGGGCAGGGGGTTGGATTAGATGACCTAGAAGGTCCCTTCCAACTCTGTTATTCTATAGGAGGATGAATCTCTGATGGGTTGGTCCTACTTCTTCAAGGAAATGCCTCATGTTGCCATGTTCAAGAATCAGTTGCCAATTCAAGATTGCAAGCTATCTGTCCTGTCTTCAGGTGCTATGGAGAATAGATCAACCCCCTCTTCTTTGTAGCAGCCCCTCAAATATTAGAAGACTGCTATCATGTCACCCTACTCCATCTTTTCACTAGATTAGAGATATCCAATGCCTGCAGCCATTGTTCGCGTGTTTTAACCTCGTCTTTGTTGCTCTTCTCTGCACTCTTTCCAAAGTCTCAACATCATTTTTGTATCATGGAAAGCAAAACCTAGTAGAATATTCCAAGTATGGTCTTACCAAGGCATTTTTATTTATCATTTGATTATTTGAAAGGAGCCTACTAAGTCCCACCTGGAGATCCAGAAGAGAACAGAATCTTGCCTGCAGACTTCCAATCCAAAAGAAACTTAGACTTAAGAGAGAGAAAAAATGGAGAGTGTCTAAAAAAAACCTTCCAAACTCCACAGCCAAACTTGTGTTGTTGAATTATCAGACAGTTGTGTTTTGCCAGGGTGATTCTCCTCACCCCACTTTCCCATCCATCAATGTTGTTCACCTCTCCTTTTTTTTTTTCTGCTCTCCCTCCTCTAAAAGATGGCCTGGTTCTTTGTATAGTTTGCCCCCCCCCCCCAAATAGAAATAACAATGAAAAACTGAGCTTACAGCTGGAACTGAAAGAAATATAGAACGTTAGCAGTTCACTGAACTATGATATGAACAAGTTGGGTGTTGAGAAAAAGAAACCTGAGATTAAGAGTTCATTTCCAGGATTCATAAAGCTTTCTCCTTTTGTGGTATATTTCTAAACACTGTGTCTAAGATAGGTGTCATCTGTTTTCTTCTAGAATTACACCCGCAGACAAATGTCAACTTCTGAAGTCTCTTCTGTCCTTGTTAAAGGGTAGTGCTAGTAAATAAAGGGAAATATTGAGAGAGAGAGAAAGAGAGAGAGAGAGAGAGAGAGTGCATGCAGAGATCAGAATTACAGAATTCTGAAATTCTGATCTCTGCATGCGCTCTCTCTCTCTCTCTCTCTTAATAATTCCCTTTATTTATTCCTTATTTTATAACTGTGACTGCTAGCGAATAATTGTGCTTCATGTATATGCATATTATTATCAGTGAGAGGAAGAGGAGGAGGTGGAGGAGATGAATGAAGGGTCCTTGGTCCCCTCTGAAGTTGGTTTTCTTTTTTTGAAGATGTTTCATTACCCAAACTAAGTAACATCATCAGTGTGGATAATGTTATCTACTTTGGGTAATGAAATGTCTGCAAGGGAACAACCAAGCTCAGAGAGCACCAACAGTCCTCCTCCTCCTCCTCCTCCTCCTCAAAACCCCCACTCCCTGATGATATTACCTAGCTTGGTAATGAAGTGTCTGCAAGAAAGTGAGCACCAAGGACACCACAGTCCTTCTTCTCCTTCTCCTTCTCCTTCTCCTTCTCCTTCTCTTTCTCCTTCTCCCTCCCTCCTCCTTGCAAATCCCATTCCCTTCTAACCCTGATGATATCACCTACTTGGGTCAGGAAATGTCTGCAAGAAAACTTCCACACTCAGAGAATACCAAGGGCCGCTCCTTTCCACCTCGAGTGACCAAGTTCCTCCTTTATTTGCTGTTTAATCCATTCCGGCCTGATGAGAAGGCCGGATTTGCACCCAAGGCTACCAGATTGACTTCCCTACCAGGTTGCCAAACATTACGAAGCCCAGGTGAGCTCTTTACAGTTTTGAGAGCCAGGAGAAAAGAAGAAAAAATACGATACGTCAGACAGTTCAACCTTGACCTCGCAGAAATGAAACTCTGGGTTTGGTGGGAGCGGAGTTTGTTCAGCGGTGGAAATGAACAGCCTGGGGAGAGGAAGGGCAAAAGAGACGGGCCTCTCACCCGATTGCAAAACGAAGAGATGCTCCGTGGCTTCCCATTATCGATTCTCAGAGGAGACCTTAAGAATTGCAGCTTTGATTTGGCCCAAACCTCGGAGCAATTAGCGACTTCTGTAGGCTCATCAAGCCAGGCATTTAAACGTCAAGGTGGTTGGAAAACTCCCCACCGGTTCCCTTAAGTGTGTATTTCTTTTGATTTGCCTTGCTATTTCTTGCTTTTATTTGTTTCCCTTTTTGGGATCATTAAAAATAGGGGGCTGTAACCTTTGGTGACTGCACAGCAGCTTCAGCACCAAGTGAGCAGCTGATCATTGCTTGTTTTAATCTAATGCGAATTGAAAAGTCCACAAATATTTGGAAAGGGAGGAAAGGAAGGTATTGTGGGGTTGGGTTTATTATTATTATTATTTGACACAAAAAATGACTGTGTACACAGCAAACGAAATATGCTGAATTTCGTATCACAAATCACTAGTTGAACACTTCCCAAGCATTTAGGAATGCGTGATGTATCTTCTTCTTCTTCTTCTTCTTCTTCTTCTTCTTCTTCTTCTTCTTCTTCTTCTTCTTCTTCTTCTTCTTCTTCTTCTTCTTCTTCTTCTTCTTCTTCTTCTTCTTCTTCTTCTTCTTCTTCTTCTCCTTCTCCTTCTCCTTCTCCTTCTCCTCCTCCTCCTCCTCCTCCTCCTCCTCCTCCTCCTCCTCCTCCTCCTCCATTATTGATTTATTATTATTATTGTTGTTGTTGTTATTATTTATTGATGATGAAGATGAAGATGATGTTTAGTGAGATTCATAGCCTTTGGGGCTGCTTGATAACTCAACAGCTTGACTCCTAACCAAGGACCTAGGAACTGTTCAGGTAGCGTCGGAGGATATAAACTGTTCCAAGTAGGGTGGTTTTTTGTAGAATCAGGGTATTCAAGTCTGATAAATTCAGGATTTCCAAATAACGAGGCAGCCCTTTAGGTATTGCTCCAAGGGCTCCAAATATAATTGGGATAACACACAATTTCTTTTTCCAAATTCGCTCAACTTCAATTTGTAAGTCCTGATACTTTGTGATTTTTTCTTGCTGCGTGTCTTCAATTCGTGCATCACCAGATATTGCGATGTCAATGAACCAAATCTTTTTCTTTTCAACTATTGTTATGTCAGGTGTGTTGTGGGCCAAGTGCCGGTCTGTCTGAATTCTGAAGTCCCACAAGATTTTGACTTTTTCATTCTCCAGAACCTTCTCAACTTGATGTTCCCAGTAGTTGTTATTATATTCAAATCCAAACTACTAAATCTCAACACAATTCAGAAAAGTTTTCCCCACTCTTGGTAGTAAATGAAAAGCAAAGGCAGGGACGATGGTATCATAAACCTCCCATCCAGATCAAAAATTGTGTCTCAGTCACCCAGGTCATGGTTGTCTCAAACCATGTACTTTTTTGTACATACTTTTTTGAAGAGGCAGCTGGGCTTTCTTGTTTTTCTTTGAAGACGTTTTGCTTCTCATCCAAGAAGCTGATGAAGCTCCTTGGATGAGAAGTGAAACTTCTTCAAAGAAAAACAAGAAAGCCCTGCTGCCTCTTGGAAAAAAAAAAACACATCTCTGAAGGTTTTTAAGAAGAATAGTCACTTGTCTGGAATGGTATAGGGTACCCTGCTTCAGCCAGGGGCTGGACTAGAAGACCTCCAAGGTCCCTTCCAGCTCTATTCTGATAGATTGAAATACAGTTTTTTTTCCCTTTGACATCATGTTTTCCCTCAAAAACCAACATTATTGAGTTTAAATAAATCCCACAACATCCTGGTCCAAAAGTGTTTTACCCTGGCGTTTGCCAAAAAGGCTGCTTACAGATTTTAGCCCAAGGTACTTCCAGATAAAGGCTAGAAAACATTGTAGTTGGAAGTCCCTCGGATACTAAAAATGTACTGTATAGCAATCATTGGAGAACAGCACACAATTTTTCCCCCACTGCCTGTGTGTGGTAATGAATTTATTGATCTTGCCGTTGTTTTTTTTTAAAAAGCACAACAGTTATTTCAGAGATAAATGCCTCTCATTTGAAGTCATTAAATCTGCCATATTGAGGACAGTTGGGGAAGAAATTGCCCAGTGTTGGAAAAGTGGAGAAAAGGGAAAAAAACACAATTGCTTTGCTACCTCTTGTTCAGTTAAAAAAAAAAAAAAAGAACACCGATTTAATAATCTGTCAGATGTTTTGGGCGAATGGAGAAAAATTGAACAGTGAGACGCGCTATTTTCAAAGGTGCTTATTTAGGAGCAATGTGGAACTGAAGGGGCGTTGAAGGCCATCAAAATTGAGTCTTGTAGACTAGAACGTCAGCCTAGAAACAAAAGAAGATGAAGTCACGTCCTTATGACTCATTGCATCTGTTGAGAATTTTGAGCAGGAAATCTACCTATCTAGAGATTTCCTTGTCATCTCTTGCATTTTTTTTTTTAAAAAATGTCTTCCACCATGTTGCTCTTCTCAACAGATGGATGGCCCATTCTTTGTTTCAAGGCCTCAAAAGACCTATCAGTAGCTGGCAATATGGTAAAACCGGGATTCCTGTTGATAACTCTTCCCCAACATTCAATCAAAACAGGAGACACGTCAACCATTCGGACCAATGCAATGAAAACCAACAGGCAGATGGTCCATCTTTTGTTGAGACTTTTCAGGAGTTGGCAGTATGGTAAAACCAGGATTCCTGTTGAATAATTCTTCCCCAACCTTCAATCGAATCCAGAAACAGGTCAACCATTCCAATCAATGCAACAAAAACCAACAGGTGGTTGGTTCGTCCTTTCTTTCAAGACCTCAGAAGACCTATCAGTAGCTGGCAATATGGTAAAAACTCCGATTGCTGTTGAGGACTCTTCCCCAACCTTCAGTCAAAACAGGAGACACATAACCATTCTGATCCATGCAACAAAAAGCAACAAGTAGATGGTCCATCCTTTGCTTCAAGGCCTCAGAAGACCTATCAGTAGCTGGCAATATGGTTCTGGTTGATAAGTTCAATCGAAACAAGAAGACCCATCAACTGTTCTGACCGATGCCATGAAAAGCTCATTTGGAATTCTTGACACATGAGGCTCGTGTATCTCTGCACCGCTTGGACTAGAAATAAATAAATAAAGGGGATATTGATGGTGGGACAAGTGAAATTCTGCATATCCACTCTCTCCTCCCTGCTTCCTTTATCGCTGATTCTGTAACAGCTGTTTAATTAATTGCTTGAGTGGTTCCCTAATACATCTTATTTACATACAAAATTACGGAATAATGGCAAGCTTTTGAATTGAGTGTGAATTTAATGCCTGCTCGCCATGCATAGCGGGCTACGACTACTCCAGAAAAAAAAAAAAAAAACAATAACCACAACGCAAAAACAAAAATGCAGGGTGGTTTCAATTGCCAGTGTTCGTCTCACCTCCCTTATCACTCTTTCTCTCCTTCTCTTGATGTTTTCTAAACTCTTTTCCACGCCCTACAATTAGTGGGGTTTATTTTCCTGGTGTTGTTTTACACGTGTTAGGAGTTGCCTGTTGAAGTGGTAAGAGACAGAAAGGATGTTTGATGTTTGGAGAAGGAAAAGAGCAGAATAGAACAGCTGGAAGGGACCCTCTGATCCAACTCCCTTCTCCAGAGGAAACCTCATATCATTTCAGACAAATGGTTGTCCAATCTCTTCTTAAAAGATTCCAGTGGTAGAGCACCCACAACTTCTGAAGGCAAGTTATTTCACTGATTCATTGTTCCCAAGGTCAGGAAAATCCCCCTTAGTCCTAGTTTGGTTAGTTTCCATCCATTGCTTCTTGTCCTACCTTCAGAGAATAGGTTGACCCTCCTCTCAAACATTGTAACACTGCTATCATGTCACCCCTAGTCCTTCTTTTCATTAAAAGAAGGAGGGCTAAAATCGGAACTGGCGCGCAACTGAACTGCTCAAGACAACCCATTGAGGATGGTGGTGGACCATGAATGGAAGAGAAGAACATTAAATCTTTCTGTTCCAGATTTCCTCCATGCCTGATGAGTCCTGTCTGGACCTAAAACATCCTTGTTCAGCTGTTGGACAGTGCTCCCTTTCTCCTTATTCCTTCACCCCCTGCCCCCTTTTAAAAAAGAAACACAAGAAGGATGTGTTTCTTCTTCTTTTTAAAAAAAGAACAATGCAATCCCAGATTGTATTAACAGAGGGATAGAATCAAAATCATGCGAGGTATTAGTCTTACTTTATAGAGCCCTAGTAAGACCACACGTAGAATACTGCATTCCGTTTTGGTTGACACAATATAAACAAGACATTGAGACTCTGGAAATAGTGCAGAGAAGAGCAACAAAGAGGATTAGGGGATTGGAGACTGAAACATATGAAGAATGGTTGCAGGAATTGTGTACATCTAAGGGGTGACATGATAGCAGTCTTCATATATTTGAGTGGCTGCCCCAAAGAAGAGGGAGTCAAGCTATTCTCCAAAGCACCTGAGGACAGGACAAGAAGAAATGGGTGGAAACTAATCGAGGAGAGAAGCAACCTAGAACTAAGGAAACATTTCTTCACAGTGAGAACAAATAACTAGTGTAACAGGATGCCTTCAGAAGTTGTAGGCATTCCATCACTGGAGGTTTTTAAGAAGAGACTGGAGAGTCACTTATCTGAAATGGTATAAGTTCTTCTGCTTGAACAGGGGCTGGACTAGAAGACCTCCAAAGTCCCTTCCAGGTCATTCTATTCTGTTCTTTTGAGGAGAAACCCCTGTAGAAAAGCTTTAACATCCCAAAGAGCATGATTCTCCCAAAAGTATAGAAGAAAAGGAAAAAAAAATGTATCCCAAAGGTATCTGATGGTGTGATTATAGCCACTTCATCTTATTAACCCTTGAACCTTAAATTAATCCTTAATTAGTGGAATGACTTGCCTCCAGAAGTTGAGGGTACTTCAACCTAGAACCTGGACTAGAACCTCTCCAAAGTTCCTTCCAACTCTGTTATTTTGATCTTTCTTTTTGTTCCAGTTGGATATACAATGCCCCAAATTGAGAAAAAAGTTGAGTCTACTATTTTATTCTGACCTTCAAATGCACTTTCTTGCTTCCAAGTTCACATGCAGGTTGATGCTGGCTCACTGGAGCAATGTAGCATTAGCGACATTGCTTCCTTAGACTTCAAGGCTGTTATTTTCACTGCAACTCCACCCATACTTGTCAATTCTTGGTCCACAGCTATGGCCTGCGCCTGTGACAGCGCTTCCAGCTTGTTTTTGCTTCCTCAAAACCAATTTTTTTTTACTCGATATTTTATGCAGACGGATAAACAACAAGCTCGGAGAAGCTGGGATGCCTTCTTCGAGTTTGACAAAAGCTTCAAAGCTGCCTCAGCCAAAGTTGTTTTAAATATAATTCATGCTCTCTTACAGACAAGAACTAAGAATATAAGGAAGGCTCTGGTGCATTAAATCAAAATATTACCTGATCAGCATCTTACTCTCTATACGAGTCACTCTTCATGAATTTTATCAGCAGGGCTTAAAGTCAACAGCTGTGTTCCCCCGAACACGCTTAACTAAGCCAGACAAAGATCTGGATAATGCCATTCCCACAACATATCCTAGGTGTGGTTAATGTTAAATCTTAGTGGGTTATGGGAGATGGTGAATTTTATTGCTTTAATCTATGGTTTAGGGCAGGGCACAAAGCCATAAACTTGAGTTATTGAGGTTAAATGTCTTGTGTGAATCTAATCACTTTTTCTCTTCTTTTGGCCTTTATTTAATTAAAATAAAGGGGGAAAAGGCTGTAATAAAAAAGGAAAAGGGGGAAGAAATGTAAGTTTTATATATAAAAGCGATATAAATGTTTATAGAAGAGAACCTTGGTAACTGAGGGTTGAGCTGTGGGGTCCTTGGTGCTGCTTGAGCTTGGTAGTTTTCTTGTAGATGTTTCATAACCCAACTAGGTAACATCATCAGTGCTAGAAAGGAGTGGGTTGTGTGGAGTGGAACAGGAGGAGGAGCAGGAGGAGGAAGAGGAGGAGGAGGACTATGGAGTTCTTGTTGATCTCTGAGCTTGGTAGTTCTCTCACAGATATTTCAATACCCAACTGGGTAACGTCATCTATACACATGATCTTATCTAATTGGCCCATGACACATCCATAAGCAAAAAACCAAATTCAGAAAGCACCAAGGACTCCATAAACCTTTATATACAACAGCTTCGGTAAAGGATGACCATATATCATTGTAATTGTCCATATATAATCTATAATTGTAAGTGACTCATTCATAAGTTGAAAGAAACATCAGGTCTTCAATCCACTGAGTAATTGAAGCCATAAATTTATCTTTCCAATGGAGAGGGACTACTCTCTTACCAGTAAGAAGGGAACAGAATTAATTCCTGCTGGCCAACCATCAATTATCAGAAAGACTTTTTTGCTTGACTGGTTAAATTTGGAAGAAGAAAAATAAATGAACAACTATTACAAAGAGTGTTTTGATCAGCGGATATAGTTTGAAGTGGTCTTCCATGATAGACAGAATCTCCTACCCTGCTGACTTCTTGAGATGTTTAACTATGTTGTAGAATTCTGAGAAGCATGGGGTTGATCTATGGAACCTGCCTCATATCCAAAAATTGAGGTGGACCTTTTCTAAGATAAATGTAAGATTAAAATAAATAAACAAACCTTGCTCCAACCCATGAGTTAAAACGAATGCATTTCATAAAGGCCCTTTATAATTCAGTTCATAGTTTTCTTGCCCAACCACTTTCAATTTTGTTATCTTCAGCTGAGGTAGACCTTCCCGTTCTTCTTCTCAGCTGTTATGACTAAAGGTCCATGGAGATTCTCAGTCATCCAAGTCATGGTTATCTCAAAGGTGCTTTTTTCAGGAAGCAACTGGATTTTCTACCTCTCTCCCTCTCTTTCCCTCTCCCTCTCCATCCATCCATCCATCCATCCATCCATCCATCCATCCATCCATCCATCTCACATCTACCTATATCTATCTATCTATCTATCTATCTATCTATCTATCTATCTATCTATCTATCTATCTATCTATCTATCTATCTATCTATCTATCTATCTATCTATCTATCTATCTATCTATCTATGGTGGAGTTGTCCTCTCTTGGCAGGGCCTTCACTTTTATGATATTCAATGTGTCTGGTTTAGGTCTTCTTCCACAAATGACCTTTGGATTCATTAAGGATTTCTGCCATGTGGAACTGAGCTCTAATTTAGCTGTCTGGTGATTATAAACTTCACCGGGACTCTCTGGATGCACCGAAGTCATCGATCATCGGCAAACTCTCATACGTGATTCAGACACCCTCTGCAGATTCTCCTGCTAGCTATTGATTCTGATGACATTATCTATCAGTTACAAAAGCTTTTATTCCTCCAAAGAGTCTTCCCCCCACCTCTCATCAAAGAATCTGCATATTTATTTTTGCAACATGATTTATGAGAACTTCATCGCAGGTTAGAAAGAAAATTGAATTTGCAGACGATTGACACACCAAGGGAAATCAGACAAACCTGGGAGAATCTAAAGACGGATGAAGAGATAGGTGTTGGGTTTCACATCAGGGACCAGCAGTAAATCACAGCTCTCCAGATGTTTAAACCCTTAATTTAGAGCTAGGCTGAACTTGCCAGAGGTTTGTCAGGCATAACATGGCTAGATGAACAATTTTATGGCAGACAAGGATGTGGCTAGGTTAAACCAAGTCAACAGCTGGCTATTCATCATATCGTAAAGACATTATATATCTGGTATATGATGATGCACCGATGATGTTATCCAGTTGGGTAATGAAATATCTGCAAGAAAACAACCAAGCTCAGAGAGTACCAAGGACCCCACAGTTTTCCTCCTCCTCCTCTTCTTCCTCCCTTCCTCCTCCTCCCTTCCTCCTCCTCCCCACAAACTCCACTACCTTCTAGCACTGAAGATGTTACAATGATCGCTGATGACATAAAGCATAACACAATCAAGTTCAGAAAGCATCAAAGTTCCTACAGTTGTCCTCCTCCTTCTCTTCTTCTCCTATCCTCCTCCTCCTCCTCCTCCTCCTCCTCCTCCTCCTCCTCCTAGCAAACCCCATTCCCTTCTAGTTTTGATGTTGTAGCCTAGTTGGATCATGAAATGTCTGTGAGAAAAAAATGCAGCTCTGAGAGCACCAAGGACCCCTCAGTTCCACCCTGAGCTACCCATAATCTCTCCTATCCTTTATCCATGAGGCAATATGCACATCTAAGCTATTTTGTTCCATCAACAGAAGCTTGATAATTCAAGGTGTAGATTTTGTCTAAGGATCCCTCTAGTTTGGAAGCATTTCACCAAGAAATCGAAGCATAGTTTAAAGGTGGAATGGTTCAAGAAGAAACCAAGCATTGACCAATATTGCTAGAAGAAATAAACCTGGAGCTTGAGTGGGAGGTTTTAGGTGGCTTTAAGGAGAGGTCACTTGAGTCAGATCAACAGAATATCATAATGGGAAGTCTTCCAAAGTCTAAATACATTGGATGGGAGAAGACCATCCAACAGCTTCTACAATATTAACCATTAAGTGAACAGTGCCAGGCTTACCTGGAAGGTGAGTGAGGTTTCCTTGATCAACCCTCCATCTCAGAAAAGGTGTATTCAACAAATAAAGATGTCAACTCAGTTTTGTGATCTTTTTCTGTGTTCTTTTTCTTGTGTTCTTTTTTTTTTTAAATTCACCTGTCGTTTCTTTCCACATGACGACGCTGGAAACGTGGGTAATTTCTCACTTTGTTCCATTTTTTTTGATGAGTGAAACATATCCTGCCAATCCCATGCCTACTGAGATGGTTACTTACAGATAGTTCTCGACTTACAACCTTCCATTGAGTTCAAAGTTCCAATGGCACAGGAAAAAAATAAAAGACCTATGACCGCTTTTCAAATTGATGACCGTTGCAGGATCACAGGGTCATGTGATCACAATTCGAAGGCTTGGCAACTGGCATGTACTTAGGGTGATTGTAGTTTCCCAGGGAATCATGTGATCCATTTCAGAGAGAGAAAGGAAAAAGAGGGAGAGAAAAAGAAAGAGAGAAAAAGGAGAGAAAGGGAGAGAGAGAGAGAGAGAGCAAAGGAGAAAGAGAGAGGAAGAGAGAGAATGAGAAAAAGGGAGAGAGAAAAGAGAGAAAGAAAGAAAGAAAGGGGGAGAGAGAGAGAGAGAGAAAAGGAGAAGGAGAAAGGAAGAGAGAAAGAATGAGAAAAAGGGAGAGAGAGAGAGAAAAAAAAGGAAAAAAGAGGAGAGAAAGGGAGAGAGAGAGAGAGAGAGAGAGAGGGAGAGAGGGAGGGAAAGAATATGCCATCCCAAGAATTATTACAATCTGAACAATTGAAAAGCACTGGAAAGCAACCATTCCTCACCGCCTGCTTCCCCAAGTTTGCCTCATTAATTGACATCTCATTAAAAGATCATTAAGAAGCTGAAAACGAGATGACACACACTCACATATGCACTGCACAAGATAAAGCTCGGGATGTTAAAAAAAAAGGCATGGCGTTTTGGTAATGAAAACCCAGCAGAATTAAATGTGGACTGCTAAGTGATGAAATAATTAAGAAAACCTGAAGGAGCATATGTAAATATGCATTCGTGGCAGGCAGATAGTGTATTTACATATCTATATAGTCATTCATCAATAAATACGCAGGCGGTTGCATTAAAGGTAGAATCTTAGGCAGGATGCTAAGATGATCCATCTGAAGCCATCATTGAGAAGATGGTGGCTTATTGCAGAAAAGAGAGGGAGTGGAGAGGAGAAAAGGAGAGAATGAAGGAGAGAGAAGAGAAGAGAGGGAAGGAGAGAGAAGAAAAGAGAGGGAAGAGAAGAGAAGGAATGGAGTGGAGAAGAGAGGGGGAGAAGGAAGGAAGGGAGAGAAGAGAAGAAGAAAGGGAAGGAAGGGAAGAAAGAGAAAAGGAAGAGAAGAAGAAAAGAGAAGAGAAAGAGTGGAGTGGAGAAGAGAGGGAGGAAGGAAGGAAGGAGAGAGAAGAGAAGAAGAAAGGGAAGGAAAGAAAGAAATCTTGGACTATTTTCCTTGTCCAAATAACTCCAGGACCATGGACGATCAAGTTAGTCCTTGACCAGAAGATGGAAAATTCTTCCTCCTAAATGTATGTTGTACTTTAATAAAGCTGAAATTGTTGCTTATAAGTAAAGGATATAGCTTCTTCTTCTTTTTTTTTTCAATAGCTACCTGTGTGGAAGCAAAATTGGAAAATACTAGCTGCGATCACACATGGACAAAATAATAAGTACTTTTGTCCTTCCCCACTCTGCAGTTATTACCACCGAACAAAAAGAAAAATAGAAAATCCAGGGTAGGATTACAAGATGAATAAAGTTGATTAGAAAACCATCACAACAGCCTAGAAAGGGGTAAATCTATTCCTTTTCCTTTCTAATAGTTTTTTTTTAAAGTTAATTTTACAAAGTTAACAGGGAGTTTGTTTTAAAAAAAGTTTAGGGCTTCCCGTCTTCCTTGAGACAACATATGCATGTCATTTTGCCTTCACATTCTTAATCTTCAAAACCTGGAAAATTGGTTCAGAAATCTCTGGAAGTTCTTCCTTTTGGACTGGAGATTTAACAGAACAACAGAGTTGGAAGGGGCCTTGGAGGTCTTCTAGTCCAACCCATGACTCAAGCAGGAAACCCTACATCATTTTAGACAATGGTTGTCCAAATTCTTCTTAAAATTTTCCAGTGATGGAGCACCCACAACTTCTGAAGGCAACTTGTTCCACAGATTAATTGTTCTGACTGTCAGAAAAGTTCTCCTTAGTTCTAGGTTGCTTCTCTCCTTGATCAGTTTCCATCCATTGTTTCTTCTCCTGCCTTTAGGTGCTTTGGAGAATAAGTTGACCCCCCACTTCTTTGTGGCAGCTACTCATTGTTATCACATCACCCCTAGTCCTTTCTTCTTCTTCTAAGGGTCCTCAGTTGAATCTCCCCTGTTTGCAGCACAAGAAAACCCAATATGGGTGCCAAGACGTTCCCAAGACGTTCTACAATATCCAAAAACTGAATAATAACAGAATAAGAGAGTTGGAAAAGACTGTAGGTCATCTAATCCAACCAAGTAGGAGACCCTACACCATTTCTGACAGGTGGCAGTCCAGTCTCTTCTTGAAAGCTTCCAGTGATGAAGCTCCCACAACTTCTGAAGGCAACCTCTGTCCCATGGGTTGGTTGTTCTCACTGTCAGAAAAAAAAAATCCTCCTTCTTTCTAGGTTGAATCTCTCCTGGATCAGTTTCCATCCATTGTTCCTTGTCTGGCCTTTGGGTGCTTTAGTTTAGAAAATAGCTTGACCCCCTTCCTCCTCTCTGTGGCAGCCCCTCAAATATTGGAAAACTGCTATCCTGTCTCTCCTGGTCCTTCTCTTCACTAGAGTAGCCAGGCCCAGTTCCTGCAACCGTTCATCATATGGTTTAGCCTCCAGTCCCCTCATCATCCTGGTTGCTCTTCTCTGCATTTTTTCTAGAGTCTCAACCTCTTTTTTATAGTGTGGTGACTCAAACTGGATGTGGTACTCTAGGTGTGGCCTCACTAAAGATTTATAGAGTGGTATTAGTATCTCACTTGATCTTGATTGAATCCCTCTGGCACATTAATAAACTTGGATCTCACCGCCTTCCATGAAAAAAAAGGAGGGGCCATTTGAGGCCAGGGGTGTTGGGTGGAGACCTCAGCCAAGCTGGATTTATTGCTGGCAAACACCCCGGGTGTTTATTCCGCAAAGAATTCATTAGCCCAAGCCTCCTTCAGCAATCCACAGTTAGCAGCAAACACAGTTTATAATACGCAACATGCTCTCATCTTCTCCGTCTATTGAAGGAGTGATTTAATTGTCCAACATTAGCAGATCAGCAGTTCCAATGGCCTTGTTTTGATCTTAGTTTTTCACTCACTCAAAGAAACGAGCTTGCTCGTCTCTGAAGTGCACAGAGAAGTTCTTTGACAGATACTTTATTCATCTTCCTCATTTATTTTCCAATACTGATGATGTTTGCATGTTTTTTTTCTTTCTTTCTTTCCCCCAGTTGAAAGCAGTTTTTTAAAAACAATCTCTGATTAGTCCCACGTCTTTTTCACTCTCTGGTACTTTTATCCCTCAATAAAAAAAAAAACCATCCATTTATGGAAGGTGCTCGGGCAATTTTTGGAAATTATTATTATGGCTATTGTTTAAACATCTTCTGAAGTTGAAAACTATGGCGACAAATATATCTCTCTCTCTCTCTTTCTCTCTCTCTCTCTGCCTTGCTGGATGTCATCACTGTTTGAGATGACAATTTAGAAGTCTTTTGAATTGCCAGCGGAGGGTTAGGAAAATACAACAGAAAAGTCAAAAGTGTGCATTCTGACAGCCCTCTTTAATTAGGGATTATCCTCATATTTTATTCCCCGCCCTTGATAAAACACTATCACGATTTCCCCTCCCTTTAAAAAAACATTGCTTTTTGAGTTGCAAATCTTGGCTGCATTAAAAATCAAACCTTTCTGTCTGGAAATTCAATCAGGTCACTGCCTTCCAGGTATTCTAGCTTCTAATTCTCATCAAAAAACCTGAGCATCTGCCGGACTGGCTGAGCCACATAGGAACTGTAGTCAAACACCCTGAAAGTTATCGAAATGTCAGATACGGTGAAGTACAGTGGTCCTTGATTTGGCCTCTTAGTGACTGTTTGAAGTTATGATGGACTTCTGCTTTTTGGCAAAACTGCACCCACGGTGAAACATTGCTTCACTTAACAACTAGAGTTTGCTTAACAACCATTACAAAAAGGGTTGTAAAATCGAACGATTATATGACCAATGTGTTTTGCAACTATCACAACTTATATTGATGTGTAGCGACCATTATGGACGTGACTTGAGAACAATCTGTAAATTCTGGGCAAACCCCTGATTCTCTTTTGAGATTTTGAAAATATGACTTTTAACAGCTCTGTTCTGTCTCAGTTTTGATTAAAAGTCTATACAGCATCTGTCTGTGTTGTTTGCCTGTTCATCTATCTATGTGTCTTCTCCCTCCCACCTTCCTTCCTTCCTTCCTTCCTTCCTTCCTTCCTTCCTTCCTTCCTTCCTTCCTTCCTTCCTTCCTTCCTTCCTTCCTTCCTTCCTTCCTTCTTACCCTCCTTCCCTCCCTCCCTCTTGTCTTTTTGCATATGTTTCTTTTAATATATATCTGTTTTTCTACTTCAGTGGAGGAAGTCAGCTTTTCTTCCAGGTAGAAAAAAAGTTTCTGGCTTCGCTGTTTCTTCTTAACGCTGCAAAGTTTAGAGAAATTTAAACCTTGGAAGATAATTGTCCACCGATGCCCAGATGAGCAGAGAAAGCATTAATTAGGTCACCCTCAAATGTGAAACAAACCTTTTTCTTCTCCACCCTCCTGTTCGGTGCTCCAAATCTGGCAAAAAACCTAACCCAGGAAACAGTTGTTGCTCAAAGAACCGGGGGGAGATCGTCTGTGATACAGATAGAGAGTTGGCCTTTGTAAAAGAAGCAACTCACATTTGCTGGCAAATTCAAATGTTAAAAAAAAAAGAAAAAGAAAGAAAAAGGAAAAAAAAAGAAAAAGAAAAGAAGCACCTTGGTCTTGCTTGGGTCTAATTGGAATCACAAAGGAGCTTCATGACAGCTTCCTTCAGAAGAAATCCATTCTTGGCACAAGGGAGAAAGAAATGCATTTTTAGAAACTGAGGGGGAAAAAAAGAAGGTCAAATTAGAACTGGGAGATAGAAGCTGCTAGTAAAAGTGTCGAAGCAAGTAATAATAGTTAGCTGAAGAGGGAAGCTAATAATATTTCTGAATGGAAACTGGAACAAAGAGAGGGAGAAATTTCTGGTTTACACAAGAAGAAGGAAGCCGTATACAGATTTTTTTTTCTGTTTCAAATCCTCTGGTTTTGAGCCATCTCTGAATAAATAGCATCTTGGATTTCTTTTCTTTTTTTAATATAAATTTTGTTTGGGTTTTCACAAAAACATAATACAAATAAAACACCTTTTTTTGAGAATAGCATGATCCCGGGTTATCACTTCTTCACACGGACACAAACTCAATTTCATATTCACCTTTGTGTTCTTTTAGCATTTTGGATTTCTAAGGTAAGCTTCACCAACCTTTCAGACTTCAGGGACTACTAAATTCACAATTTTAAATCCCACAGACGACTCATGACCAACTCAGTTGTGATCATAACTCAAGGACTATCTGTATATGATATGTTAGCTGCCTAATGACCAGCTCAATTGTGATCATAACTCAAGGACTATCTGTATAGGATATGTTAGTGTTGTGGTTCGCCGGCAGCCTGCGCAGATGGCAGTGGAATTGAACAGTGGGGAAGAACAGGGACCAACCCAGGAGTCTGGAGAGGACTCAGACAAGGGTCCTGTGTCCAATATGCAGAGATGGGGCCAGGACCATCTGGGAGGGGGGTGCTGCCTCCAGAACATCTGGATTCTGGCAGCAGGGAGGAAGAGGAACGAGGGGAGCCTGTTCCCAGTGCGCGCATGCATAGAGCTGCCAGAAGGCAAGAGCAGTTAAAACAAAAAGGGTGACTCAGGAGTAAGGCTTGGAGGTGATTGCCCCTCCCATAAGGTATAAAGGAAGTACAAAGGGAGGAAAACCTTTGTAGGAAGCAACGTCGTCTGCTCTGGTCGGTTTGGAACCTGAAAGCTCCGTGGTGAATTCGTTCTCTCTTTGGTTTTAAAAGACTAATTGGGACTTTAGTCGTTGGCAGCACTTCAAGTCAGATAAAGGTGTGTTCTTATCAGACTTCTCCTGAAGAACTTTGGCAGACATCCCTGGGACTAATTATAACTGGCTGAGACTCCTTCTGGGCTGTGAATGATGATAAGTCCCAGCCATTGAACTAAAATAAAAAGGGTTTTGGATTTTAAGTGTGTTTGTTGGTGTCTTAGGAAGCCTTGGTCAGACCAGTTAGATCTTCCAAAGCCTTAATGGCAAACTGTAAGAAAGTCTACAATTTGAGTCTCTTGAGATATGAGTATCATCATCATCATCATCTTTTAATGACCCCATAATCTGGACAACTGAATGGAACTGAGTGTTTAATGGCCGGATGCCCTTCCTGTCACCAATGCAGAGTTTTTTCCACCCAGCAGATATATTCTCATTGTGCCTAGAGAAAGAAATATTTGCCTCCTCTCTAGATCCACCTCTAAGCCACTGCAACCACTCCCTTGAGAGATGGGTATCTGTAAAAAAAAATAAAAAATTCCTATATCCTAATTTGGAGTTTATATTTCCTTAACTTTCTTCAGGATTAAGAAACCCAAGAGAGGTTTAACTGGAGAAGATTAGCGAAAAATGATGTAAAAGATACCCTATTAATGGACGACATCGGCAGGAATAATTTGATTATGGGCGGCTTACTGAGAAATACAATTTCCAAACGAGGAGTCTATGGAAACAGTCTTGGGAAAAATACATTAGAGTGGAACCATTTGATTCTTAGCAACAAAGGAAGAAGAATGGATTACAAGAAGGGTGAAAAACAGCTTCCTAAAACAAATACGCTGTGTAAATATCTACATACACAACAAGCAGCTTTCGGTGGGTTATGTTTTTCTAACTACAGAAAGAAAATCAGTTTGTAAAACAGCTTCATCCATCTCTATCGGGGCTCTGCACCGCACTGGAGTATTTCTAGACGTGATTAAGTGATCGTTAGCTTTTGCTTTAAGCTGGGAGAAGAACGAAGAATTTACATGATTACAATTCCAAAATGTTCATAGCTAAATGGGTCAGGAAGACCTGAGAAAACGAGAGTTTAGTAAGAGTTTGCTAAATGAGGGTTTAGTGAGACCAGACCTGGAATACTGCATCCAGTTTTGGTCATCACCATATTACAAAAAAGATGTTGAGACTTTGGAAAAAGTGCAGAGAAGAGCAATTAAGATGATCAAAGGTCTGGAGATTAAAACATATGAAGAACGGTTGCAGGATTTGGGTTTGACCAGTCTAGAGCAAAGAAGGACTAGGGAAGACATGATAGCAGTATTCCAGTATACTTCAACCTTCAACTGTCTACTGTGTCACCCCATT
Organism: Pseudonaja textilis; assembly: GCF_049901715.1. Classification (NCBI taxonomy): domain Eukaryota; kingdom Metazoa; phylum Chordata; class Lepidosauria; order Squamata; family Elapidae; genus Pseudonaja; species Pseudonaja textilis. The sequence goes on from NC_142006.1 coordinate 4,027,956, forward strand.
CCTAAGAGGTCTGCAAGGAACATGCATAAACATACCAGCGTGCCTACTGTTCCCATCCTAATGTCCCCTTTTATTTGTACCCATTGCATGTAATCATAATAATGTTCTAATTATATCCGTTACCTAATACATGCTTGACAAAATGAAATAAAAATAAATAAATATATATGTTTTTGGAGCCAAATAATTTGTGAACTTGCTAAGGTTGATAAGAATGGCTTTCAAAATTCAGATCCTGTGTTTTTGTGGGATGAAAACTTAATTACATTTATTTATTTTATTTTATTTATTTATTTATTTTTGTCAATTGCTTACAAGATCATAGGTATAAGTAAAAACATAGTTATGAATACATGGATACATATAAGAAAAATAAAAAAATATATAAAAGAAACAATAGGACAGGGATGGTAGGCACGTTGGTGCACTTATGCACGGCCCCTACAGACCTCTTAGGAAAGGGGTGAGGTCAATAGTAGACAGTCTAAGGTTAAAGTTTTTGGGGTTTGGGGAAGAAACCACAGAGTCAGGTAGAGTATTCCAGACATTGACCACTCTGTTGCTGAAGTCGTATTTCCTGCAATCAAGTTTGGTGCGATTAACCTTGAGTTTGTATCTATTGTTTGCTCTTGTGTTGTTATGGTTGAAGCTGAAGTATTCATTGACAGGTAGGACATCGCAATATATGCTTTTATATACTATACTTAGATCGGACCGAAGGCGGCGTAGTTCTAGGTTTTCTAGGTCTAGAATTTCAAGTCTGGTGGCATAAGGTATTCTGCAATGAGTAGAGGAGTGGAGAACTCTTCTTGTGAAATATTTCTGGACTTTCTCAACTGTGCAAATATCAGATGAGTAATGTGGGTTCCAGACTGATGAGCTATATTCGAGTATTGGTCTAGCAAATGTTTTATATGCTCTAGTTAGTAGTGTAATATTACCAGAGAAAAAGCTACGTAAGATTAAGTTAACAACTCTTAACGACTTTTTGGCTATGTACTGTAGTTACAGTGGGCTCTAGCATTTAGGTCATTAGGGATGAGTACTCCAAGATCCTTGAAAGAGTTTGGATCATCAACAAGATCTTGATTATTCAGCCTGTATTTTAGTTTCTGATGTTTTTTGCCAATATGTAGGACAGAGCATTTATTTGTTGAGATTTGAAGTTGCCATTTGCTTGACCATTCTGATACATAGTCAAGGTCTTTTTGAAGGGTAGTAGTATTGTCAGTGGTATTGAACAGCTATATATCATCAGCGAAGAGAATGCAGTTGCTCTTAATATGATCACAGAGGTCATTTATATAGAGTATGAAGAGAATTGGTCCTAGAACACTGCCTTAGGGAACACCACTGTTGACAGGTACAGAATTTGATAGGACGCTCCCAATTTTGACCATTTGGTGTCTGTTTGACAGGAATGCTTCTATCCAGTTATGCAGTTGTCCAGAGATACCATAAGATTTTAGTTTTAGGAGTAGTTTGTTGTGTACCACTGAATCAAAGGCTTTACAGAAGTCTATGTAGATTGCGTCTATTGCTTTGCCCTGATCGATTTGTGTCGTCCGTATGTTTTTGCAGTGTAAGAGTTGCAGATTACAGGATAGTTTTTTTCCTGAAACCAAATTGTTTATTAGAGAGTAGGTTTTTGTCTCTAAGGGGAGGATGATGGATTGATTAATAATTGATTCCATGCCTTTACAGGTGACGCAGCAAAAAGAGATTGTTGGTCTGTAACTCTGTGGACTCCACTGAAACTTTTTCAAGAATCAAGTTGCAAATCACACAGCCAACCTTGGCTTATTTTGAGCCGCATTGGTTCATACGTCAAGCATTAAGGAGAGAGGGGAGGGGAGAGAGAGAGAGAGAGAGAGAAGGGCGTTCAATTGCTCAGCTTTGGTGCTTCACACGACAGTGAGATTTTGAACAATAGGAGACAACCTCGCACATGCCACAATACCTAGTCACAACGGAGCAATTAAAGGCAATTACAGTATGCTTTATATTATAGGACAAACAGCTCGCAACATTAAAGTCTGGGAAAATCTCTCCTGAACGCGCTAATAACGTATTAATGTATTAATTCCTTTAATCCTGTCAAACTTCCACCGTATTACTGTTTTTCAAAGAAAAAGAAAAGACGAAGGAGAGGCGGCAATAATAATAAGAAAAAATGAACAAGAAAAGCACCGTGCTATTTATTAATAGCAGCTTGGTCTTAATTGTATCTTTTTACGTTTTTTGGAGGGGAGTTCAGTCAGAAATAGATTAAGATATTTGTCTGTTCTGGAAGGGGCTTTAGGCTGAGACAAAGAGACTAAAAAGGAAAAAAAAAACAATGTTTTGATTTGTTGCCTTTTCTTTGCTTCTCCCAGCTCTTAATGGAGGGTTTTTACTGTTATTTCATCTTGTTATTTCATCTTGCCCTTCTGACTGTTAGCAAAATGTAGACATACTCAGCTCTGAAATGTGGCTGTAAAGCTTTAATTCTCATTTAATTGTCCTTCTAAAAAACGGTTTCTCAGCCTTCCCCTTCTCTTCTTCAATGTTGCTTTAAAAGAATGCTCAATTTTTCAAGTCCCCGAGTTATTATTTCAATGCTAAATTTGGATAGCAGGCCCACCACGGCTGGCTGGCAGATGCTTTGCAAATTGCGTTCCCTCCTTTCCTCTCCAGCCCCCTCACCCCCCTCTAACTTTTTTGTGAATTATTGATCTTCCTCCAGCATGGAATTTGTCTTCATTAGACTTATGCCTCTCCATTGCTGGTATTAATATGAAATTTGGGGCGGCCGATTGATCCGTTGCTTCTGGAACGGGGACGCGATGTGGCGGGCCTTTACTGGGGGCTCCCCGGAGCGGAGTTCTCCTTTGCCAAATGCCAAAAATGGAAATGAGATTTCAGAAAGATGAATCAGAGATTAGATGAGAGGTTATTACGAGTCCCCCTTTGCGTGCTTCGGCCCAAATTAAATTTCAGCACGGAGCAGGGTGTGTGTGTGTGTGTGTGTACGTGTGTGTTGGGAGGAATTGAGAAATCAGCTCAAAATATCAGTCTCTTGCTCATTCCGGACATGTGGATTTCGGCAGTTCAAAGCATTAAAAATCATTACTTTTAGCACCGGGGCACTAAATTTAATGTTATGGCAGCCATTCCAACAGATAGCAAAAAGAGGAGAAAGCTAGCCCGATAGCTGAAATGCTATTAATATTTGGCCATAGCTATAGCGTTCCATCAAAAATTCCTGAATAGTTGCCATTAGAACCAGCCATGATGAGAAGGATTATTTGAAGAACTGGTGTCTAAATATGCGTTCCCCCCCCCCCCCCTTTTATATTATCCATAACTTACATCTAAGGGGTGGGGGGGTGGGGGGAAAAGCTAGGGAATGATTGTTCTAATTTCAAACTTCATAAATGGTCCTGCAATTCTTTGGGGGGATTTTTTAAAAAAAAAGGCTTGCAAAAGAACGCTATAAATCATTTAAATTAAAACCATATGAGGCATAATCCGAAGGAGAGATTGCTACATTTGCATGTTGAAATCCTGGAGAGAAGGCAGCATAAAAAGCTGAAGGAGAGGATAAAGACGACAACAACGCAATACAAAATCAGGAACTTGGCGTATGGCGCGTATTTTGAGAACTTGTGTTCGGTGCTAATTTTGAACATCTCGAGTTCAACTCTTCCCCCTAGGCTTACAAGATCCACCTACCGTCCCTCCTGCTTCTCCACCTAATTCTCTGCTCCTCTCCTATTGTGGATGGGAAGTTATCAAATCCTGAACAGGTATGGATGTGCTTAGAAAGGAGAGGGATCGATTGCTATCTCCTAAAACTAAAATCTGATGCGGTTTAATCTAAATTAATCTATCCACTCAACTTGTCTATCTCTCCTTATCTTTCTCTTTACTCAACTTGTCTGCCTGCCTGTCTGCCTGCCTGTCTATCATCCATCCATCCATCCACCCATCCACTCACTCACCCACCCATCCATCCATCTATCTCTATCCATCCATCTCTATCTATATGTCTCTGTCTATCATCTACTTACTGTCTGTCTGTCTGTCTGTCTGTCTGTCTGTCTGTCCATCTCTCTCTCTCTCTCTCTCTCTCTCCTATCTATCTATCTCCATCCATCCATCTCTGTCTCTATCTATTGGTCTCTGTCTGTCTATCATCCCTCTTTCTCTTTCTCTCCCTCCCTCTCCCCCCTCTCTCTTTCTCTTTCTCTCCCTCCCTCTCCTCTATCTATCTATCTATCTATCTATCTATAATATTATATATATGTATATTCATCATCAATCTATCTATCGATCATCTAACGGATGTATCTACTCAACTTGTCCATCCAACCTTATTTATCTGTCTGTCTTTCTGTCTATCTATCTATCTATCTATCTATCTATCTATCTATCTATCTATCTATCTATCATCTATCTATCTATCCAACCTATCCATCTATTCAATTTACCTATCTATTTACCCACACATCCACCCATCCCCACTCATGCACTCACCCATCCACCTCCTTCCACCCATCCCTCCACCCATCCATCTACCCATCCATCCATCCATCCATCCATCCTACCACTTGCCACGGACCATTCCACTTTCCCATAATATCCTTCCTTCTCTCTGCACACCCACCCACCCACCCGCCCACACTTGAGTGACAGGAAGCTGGAGCAGTGGAATCACCTCCCACTCCATGAGAAACGTCAGCTGCTAGAGCTGAGATTTCCTGACAGTCCGTGTTGAAATTCTTTGGAAGTTTGACAGGATTACAGAGGATTAATACATTAAGGCATTAGGACTGCATTCACTGAGGTTTTTCAAAGTCACCAGGTTTTCATCTCTCTGTCCCATTGCATACAAGAAGAAGCCTTAATAACCCAAAGAAAAGAATCCGTGCCATCAATAGCCTTAATATTTGCCTACACATTCCAAGACTGCCAAAAATTGAATGCCTGTAAGCCGCCTAAAGTCGCCTCCGCGAGATGGGTGGCATTCCAGTTTAATAAACAAACAAATACAGTTTTAGAAATTGACATTGGAATCAGAAACTGTATGGTCAAACTGATCTTAGCATTAGAATTTTTTCTTTCTTTCTACATTCAACCGGAACCTGCCTCCCTGAACATTAAATTCATTATTTTGTGTCCTGATCTCTAGAGGGATAGGAAACAGCTTATGATTTTTCAATGTAACATCATTTTAGATGCTTGCAGAATGAAATATATTCTATTTTCTTCCCTGCAAGTTTAAAAAGACTCGATGCTCTCAGACTGGCCTTGGGGAAAATATAGGTTAAGGTAAAGTTTCCCCTCGCACATACGTGCTAGTCGTTTCTGGCTCTAGGGGGTGGTGCTCATCTCCATTACAAAGCCGAAGAGCCAGCGCTGTCCGAAGACGTCTCCGTGGTCATGTGGCTGGCAGGACTAAAGGCCGAAGGCGCATGGAACGCTGTTACCTTCCCACCAAAGGTGGTCCCTATTTTTCTACTTGCATTTGTTTACATGCTTTTGAACTGCTAGGTTGGCAGAAGCTGGGACAAGTAACAGGAGCTCCCTCCATTGTGCGGCGCTAGGGATTCGAACTGCCGAATTGCTGACCTTTCTGATAGACAAACTCAGTGTCTTAGCCACTGAGCCACCGTGTCCCTTGGGGAAAATATGCTTTCCACTAAATGAGCTTTGTCATGGACAGCATCATCATCATCATCATGGATGCTTTTTTCCTCCTCTTTTTAATAATTTGTCAACATTTCTACATCCTCAGTTAAATCATATTTCAGGATTTATTTATTTTTTTAAAAAAAACATGGCATTAGAAGATATTTTTTTCCCCTTTTTTGTGGTGCTTTATGCTTTTGGATGGAAGGAGTCAGGAGATTTTATCTTGACCCTCTTTCTCTCTCCCTCTCTCTTTCATCTATCCATCTTTCTATTTATATCATCATCTATCCACTAATCTATCATCTATCATCTTTTCTCTCTGTATTCTATTCTATTCTATTCTATTCTATTCTATTCTATTCTATTCTATTCTATTCTATTCTATTCTATTCTATTCTATTCTATTCTATTCTATTCTATTCTATTCTATTCTATTCCATTCCACTCCATTCCACTCCATTCCTTTCCATTCTTCATTCCACTCCACTCCACTCCACTCCGTTCCATTCCATTCTTCATTCCACTCCACTCCACTCCGTTCCATTCCATTCCATTCCATTCCATTCCATTCCATTCCATTCCATTCCATTCCATTCCATTCTATCCTATTCTATTCTTGCCTTCATAAGTTGTGGGAGCTTCATCCCTGGAAGCTTTGAAGAAAACACTGGACTGCCATTTGTCAGAAATGTTGTAGGATCTCCTGCTTGGGTGCGTGTGGGGGTTGGATAAGTTGACCTACAATGGCCCTTCCAACTCTGTTCTGTTCTAAATGTTATTCTGTTATTCTCTCCTCCAGCATGCACTCAGGGGCTTGCTTTTGGAAAAACAACAACAACAACAGTAAAGTTAAAAACATACAGTCAAATTAAGATTAGATTTAAGACTAAGATCCGTGCACAGTTAAAAGCCTAATTATGCTGATGCATCTCAGTGGGTTTGCTAAGACATGGAATTACACTTATGTAGGCAGATAGTGGACCGCTGCAGACTTCAGAATTCAGGGAGGTATTTTCCCCTCCCTCCACAAAGCCTTGTTAACAATGCCCTCCTGCTCTCTTGTACTTCCAAGCCTTTAATCTGGTCCTTTAATATATGCTCAGAAGACAATTTAGGCAGGAAATATTTCCTGAGCCCTCGAGCTTCAACATCCTTGGCTCAATGTTCTAAGGAGAAGAACGGCTGCCAAGTTATTCCAAAGCTACATCAAAGGGAATTAATTCTACGAAGCTAGTTTCCCATGAGACGATACACATATTTGGAGACCCAGCGTAGAAGTCTTATTGTGTCTTATTCAACAGCCAGCTATATGCCCCGAGGACCACATAAAGACCAAGTACTATCTAAGCCCAATTCTTGGCAGAACAGCCTGATGGGACCCTAATAGCAAAGTGTCCTACTTCTTTTGAGGCAGCACCGTATCCATACTTAGCCAAACTGCCCAATTTATCATCTAGCCAGCTCACTTAAGAGACCATTATATTAAATTGATGTGCTTTTTTTTTTAAGGAAGTCCCTCAAGATCTGGTTTAATGTCATCAGGCCTTGGGTGGGTGGGAGACCTCAGGAAAGCGGGGAGATTTTATTTTATTTATTGAATTTATTTATTTTGTCAAGAGCTTACAATATAACAGAAACAAGAACAAACATAAGTTTAAACACAAGAAATAGGAACTAATAATTGGGGACTATAGAACAGGGATGGTAGGCATGACTGTGCACTTATGCACGCCCCTTAAGAATAGAAGAGAGGATAATATAGGAATAGAGCAGGGTAGAATATAGTAGAGTAGAGTAGAGTAGAGTAGAGTAGAGGAATATAGGAAGAGAAGAGGAGAGGATAATATAGGAATAGAATAGGGTAGAATAGAGTAGAGTAGAGTAGAGTAGGATAGAATAGGATAGAATAGAATAGAATAGAATAGAATAGAATAGAATAGAATAGAATAGAATAGAATAGAATAGTGTCAATTCACAAAGCATCCCTACTCTTGAATTCCCATAAGCTTCCTACATTCCTGAGTTTTTCTGATAGGGTCCCCGGATTAATCAAAAAGCTTTGAACTATAAAGCTAGTTGACAATGGAAGAAAAATAGGTAATATTTATGAAGGGGGCTCCACATCCTTTTCTCTTTAGAGCTGCATCCTTTCCTCATCCCTCTTTGCCGCACTAACCCAAGAAAGGGAAGAGTCCACCTAGTCTTCTGAAAGTGAAGCAACTGCCTGAAACATTGGGGACAACTTGAAACTTGGTGGCTTGTAGGAAACAAGAAGTGTGGGGAAAAAAAGGAGTCTGTGTCACCAACAGATTGTGTCTGTTCTTGTTGTGGATGAAATGTCTGGGAATCAGGATTCCAAGGATGGGAAGGTAGAGAAGGATTCCTGGCAGCTGTGACCAGGAACTTCTATTTATCTATTTTAAAAACCTGCATCAACATCCATCTAGATGGACCTAAATGTATCTATGTTGTTTTATCTGCATTTATATGTCTCTTGAACAACTGGATTCTGAAGGAAACGAACCCTTCTCTAGCTGAGCCGCCAATGAAGGAGCTGTTCAAGGTGCTGAAGGCTTATTTGCAGTTCCGAATCTCTGTCCGTGGTGCTGAAGCTCCTTTGGTGGTGCTGTTATCCACGGGGCTGAATATCCCCGATGTTGAAGTTGTTAGTCACATAATACTTTGTGTCTGTGTGTGTGTGTGTGTGTTTGTGTGTGTGTGAGAGAGAGAGAGAGAGAGAGAGACAGACAGACAGACAGACAGACAGAGACAGAGAGACAGAGATAGAGAGAAATATGCATAGCTTAAGAAGTTTTGTGACCACTATTCTTCAATGCACCACGAAACTAAGTTTTGTGAACAGACAACATTTTTCCTCCTGATCCTGGAAACGGTAGCAGCTGGTATTCAAAGGCTCTTCCCTTGCCAGCAAGTGGGAAGCAGCCAACTCATTAGCCATTTTAGCAGTAGGGAATTCACCTCCCCCCAGCTACTAGCCTCCAGAATGGGATGCCCTGTTACATCCAGTGCTAATAAAACAGCTGGGGGTTCAGGACGCATCCATTGTGTCTGAAGAGATGTTCTATCTATTCACAGCAATATCATATTGTGTTGATGGTCACTTTGATGCCTGACAACAGAGATTCATCTTGGCAATACGTTTACCCAAGCCTTAGGCTGTGTACTTCAACTCTTGGGTGTACTTCCAAAAGTTGCTATCAAAATGTAATTGTCAACATACTGGATGGGAGAAATCTTGACTTTATTTTCATTGTACAACCCCCATAATCCCTTAATTCGGGGTAGAGTTAGTGCAATTGAATGGAGATAAGTATATTTACTGGCTGGATGCTCTTCCTAACACCTATGTGGAGTTCATAGCAGGTTTTTTTTTTCTTTACACCCTAAGAGAGAAACATTTGCCGCTACCTAGGATTGAACTCTCAACCTTCCAAGTGGGAGGTGAGCTTCTTCACCCTTAGGCCACCACGGTGGTGGAGGAATTCTGATCAATGGTGTCCAAATCCATCGGATTGCAATTTGGTTGAGGTTTGTGAGTCGAATTGTCAGATCAAAGCGACGGGAAGATTTGGCTTTATAAAATGCCCTCCTGCTTAAGCTCAAGTAACCCACTTTCAAACTGGTTTAAAGGTGTTTTTTTTTTTTTTAAAGGGTTGAAGGTGGTTTAAAGGCCACTGATTCAGTTCATTGATCAAACCAGTTGGCACTTCATTTTGGATATTTTTGTCTGGAGGAAAGAATGAGACTGAATCTCCTTCAACTTGAGTGTTTGAATCAATGCTTTTGCTTGGGCCTAGTTAATAAACTTGCAAGGAGAAGCCAAATAAATTACCCCTTTATACTTTCACTTTTAAATTGAATCAGATGTAGGTCACTATATGAGCTGCCTTACTCCTTTCTTCATTTTGCCAATTCCAACAGTACAGTCACTGGAATATTCACTCAAAAGGAACCTATGGCCTTCTGAATTTTTTTTTTAAAGACTTAATTTATACCCCAAAGTAAATGATGGGAGGGGGAATATCTATTCCCACCCTTGTTCTTTTTCTGCTCGCAGCTTTATTTTGGCCACCCAAAGTGCCCTTTTTGGTTGAAAGGGTAAGATATAAATCACACAAATAAAATAGCATATTTTCAATACCATTAGGGATATACAGTCCCTCACGGCTTCCCTTGTTTGTGATTTGTACAAAATGAAAATAGAATCCTCATGAATATGAGGGCAAGGAAGCTCAGCGAGAACATACAAGGGTTTGCAATCAAGCAAAAGAATTTGAAAAGCCTCTTTGCAGGAATGGCGCCTTGAAAATATTGGAAATAGGAATAGGATAGGGTAGAGTAAAGTAGAATCGAATAGAATAGAATAGAATAGAATAGAATAGAATAGAATAGAATAGAATAGAATACACGAATGAAGAATAGAATGGAATAGAAGAGAATCTTCTATATATATAAAAGTGAAATACCACTCATGCATCATCACAAAATCTCTAGAACCGTAAAGCCTACAAATATGAAATTTGGCACCTATATTCCTCTTGGCTTCTAGGGGCTCACTAAGAAGGGATTTTACAAAATGACCCTCAGAGCGTTTAGAATATTTCCTATATTATTATTAACATGCTCTGATGCTAAGTAGTTCTATTCCCCCACCCCACCTGAAAAGAAATCTGTTCCAAATACAAAACACAAGCAGAGGAGAGGAGTGACCATTTGAGTTTCAGTTTCACAGCACCAAGCAGCTTTTCTGAGCTAAGCCACGCCCAGGCTCCTTGCTGTCTCCTTCTTGCCTACACAGCAAATGCTGTTTCAGTTTCCAAACAGCCCTCCGCTCTCTCACACCATGACAGGATTCTAGCCAGATGAACACCAATAGATGCTGGTAGGCAGAGGCAGAATTTCTTTCCCCTTATTTTCCTCCCGCAAAATTAAGCCTGACCACATTATCGAGCTAGTATGGAATATATAATATGTAGAATGGAATGGAATAGAATGGAACAAAACAGAACAGAACAGAACAGAACAGAAAGAGAGTAGAGTAGAGTAGAGTAGAGTAGAGTAGAGTAGAGTAGAGTAGAGTAGAAAAGAAGAGAAGAGAAGAGAAGAGAAGAGAAGAGAAGAGAAGAGAAGAGAAGAGAAGAGAAGAGAAGAGAAGAGAAGAGAATTTGATCTTGCAGAATAGAATAGCTTTATTTGGCCAAGTGTGATTAGACCCACAAGAAATTTGTCTCAAGTGTAGAAGCTCTCAGTATACATGCAAAACAACAGAATAATAATAATCACAACAATGATGCCAATAAGGTCATAGAAAAAAGGAGAAGAATAATAGTAACAAGTCATAATTAAACATTGGAATTAGAAACGGGACTTTTAAAATTTCCTTCTTATTTCTAAAGAGGTTGGGGTTAATTGCCTCATGGACCCAACATTTGCATGCGGTTTTGTTTCATTTTCTTTTTGGTCTCTAATTCTTGTCTTGTTAAACATGCAGGCTTCCTTCTCTACAGGACAAGTGGATGTATTTATATCTGTATCTTTTGCAGCATGGATGATTCCATTACAGCCTAACCAATGTTTTCCAAAAAAAAAAAAAAAAAAGAAGAAAAAAGAAAAGTCAAGTGTAAACAGGAACAATTTATTCTTTTACAAGACATGGTTGCATTGGGCCCAGAGGGTAACAAGCTGAAAATTGCTCTACAGAATTCAGTTTGCAACAAACAAACACAACAACAACAAAAAATAAATAAACCACAGAGACAACGCAAGAGCTATGTAGTTAAATTAAGCATTTTGTCTGTTATTCTTAAGGAATGAAAGTGTTCGGCTTCTTGTATGAATGAAAAGAAACCCTTCTGAATCAGAGTGGTAATTTTATGGCTTGAAAAAAAATTTCTAGCTTTTTGTTTTGTGAAATCCTTCACTGGTTTTGGAAGTAGGTCCCTGGATTTGGAAATTAAGCACCCATTCAGAGCTTGGAGGAGATCTTTCCCCCCATTTTTTTTGAAGGTCTTCTGCTTGGAGAAGAGAAGATGCAGAAAGAGAAAATTAGGGATATGAGCGAGAAATAATCCTAAAGGTGCTTTTTCAAAAAGCAGCTGGACTTCCTTTGTTTTTCCTTGAAGACAGTTTGCTTCTTGTCCAAGAAGCTTCTTCGGTTCTGAATGCATGGTGGACGATGGAAGGATCGATATTCTTAGCAGTCATCTGGTTGTTAGCACTCTTTCTGAGAATTGTTGAGGACAGTTGGAAGTTTATCTGTGCCATCAAGATCACGTGAATAAAAACGGTTGGGGAACCTTCTTGGAACTGCTGAAAGGACTCTTCCTTCCTTTCCCCACGTTCTCCTTCTCCACTTTCTTATTCTCCTTCTTCACTTTCTCCAACTTCTCCTTCTCCTCTCCTTCTCCTCCTGTAGAGCACTTTCTCTTTCTCCTTCTCCACCTTCTTCTCTACTTCCTCCTTCTCCACCTTCTCCTTTCTCCTCCTCCTTCTCCCCTTTCTCCTTCTCCTTCTCCATCTTCTCCTTTCTCCTTCTCCACTTTCTCCTCTCTTTCTACTCCTGTAGAGCATTTTCTCCTTCTCCACCTTCTACTTCTCTACTTTCTCCATCTCCTTCTTCACTTTCTCCTTCTTTCTCCTTCTCCATTTTCTCCTCTCCTACTCCTGTAGAGCACTTTCATTTTCTCCTTCTCCACCTTCTCATTTTCCACTTTCTCCGTCTCCTTCTTCACTTTCTCCTTCTTTCTCCTTCTCCACCTTCTCCTTCTTCACCTCCTCCTTCTCCCCTTTTTCCTTCTCCTTCTCCACCATCTCCTTCTCCACCTTCTCCTTCTCTACTCCCTCCTTCTCCACCTTCTCTTCCTTCACCTCCTCCTTCTCCACCTCCTCCTTCTCCTTCTCCACCTTCTCCTTCTTCACCTCCTCCTTCTCCCCTTTCTCCTTCTCCTTCTCCCCTTTCTCCTTCTCCTTCTCCATCTTCTCCTTCTTTCTCCTTCTCCACTTTCTCCTCTCCTTTTACTCCTGTAGAGCAACTTTCTCTTTCTCCTCCTCCACCTCCTCCTTCTCCACCTTCTCCCCCACTGCACCCTCTCCTCCTTTCACAGCAACCTACAATTTGTTTCAATGTACTCCCAGGTTGTATCACCCAAATGGGAGGAAGGGGAATAGTGAACTGGTTGTTGAACCTAAATTCTGAATCAAGGCTGGCAGTTTCCCCACCATGGCAGGTAGAAAAACACAGATTCGCAGCTCCCTGATTAATGTGATTGTTTGGAGCATTCATTCAGCTTCCTGGATTGATAAATGTCAAACCTGCCCTTCACTTTATAAATTGCTGATTTTATTGCTGTTTGTATTCATTTTCTTAACAGCTGTGAACAAGTCTTGGCTGGGTTCCCATGGCATAAAGGTACCAATCATTTCCCACTTCCCAGTTATACAATCACAGAGAAGGGTCCGTGAAGATCATCAAGCCCACCCCGAGAGCCACTTTTACAGTGGGCCAAGAGGATGATCACGTACCTCTGTTTAAATGCCGGTGTGTCAGAAGATTGAGTCATTCTTGGAGGTTGGCCATCAATGTTGGATAACGTGATCACTTATCTGGAAGCCATTTCTTTTTTTTAGTCCTCTCAACGTAAGTCCTTGACTTATGACCACAACCGATCCCAACACTTCTATCACTAGTTGTTAAGTGAGTTTTGCTCCATTTTATGATCTTCCTTGCCACAACTGTGAAGGGAATTACTGCAATTCTGACAGTCATATCTACGGTTATTAAGCAAATCTGGCTTCCCCCGTTGACTTTGCTTGTTCAGAAAGTAATCATGTGACCCCAGGACATAGCAACAGTCATAAGTACATGCCAGTTGCCAAGCATCCGAATTGTGATCACATGACTCTGGGGACGCTGCAACGGTCGTCAGTGTGAAAAACTTACAACCCTTAAAGTTGCGAGATACTTTTTTTCAGTGCCATTTTAACTTTGAACAGCCACGAAATGAATGGTTGTAAGTCAAGAACTACCTGTAAAAGAGAATGGCATATCTCTCTCTATAAAAGCGAAAGGCCGCTCACCCATCATCACAAAATCTCCAGGACTGTTATGTCTACAAACTTGAAATTTGGCCTGTATGCTCCTCTCGGCTTCTAGGTGCTCACTAAGAAAGGCTTTTTTGAAATGACCATCAGAGCATTAGTATTTCGTATATTATTATTATTAACATGCTCTGATGCTAAGGAGTTCTAGTCCCCCCTCCCCACCTGAAAAGAAATCTGTTCCAACTGCAAAACACAAGCAGAGGAGAGGAGTTTCAGTTTTACTTTCACAGCACCAAGCAGCTGTAGTACAGAACAGCTGAGCTAAGCCACGCCCAGGCTCCTTGCTGTCTCCTTGCTCACACAGCAAATACTCTTTCAGTTTCCAAACAGCCCTCCACTCTCTCACACACTGACAGGATGCTAGCCAGATGAATACCGAATGGATGCTGGTAGGCAGAGGCAGGATTTTTTCCCCCCTTATCTTCCTCCCCAAAAACTAAGCCTGACCCCATCGTTTCGTAGTGAAGCACGGGTATCGAGCTAGTTTTACTTATAATTTGGCTCTTTTTATCCCTGCCCGTCCCATAGAAAAAGGGATGAAGCGATCAGTCCGTGAAAAGATAGGATTCTATGCATTCGTTTTGATTTAGAGTTGCCTTGATATTAAAACAGAAAAAATAAATAAATCCCGCAGGTCACAGGAAATGAAAACCCAATTAATTTAAAGAAACTTAAAAGAAAACAGCCAAACGTCATGACATTTCCAACCAGAGAAGGCGAAGAAATGAAGCAAACTGGAAGGATCATATTTCATATCAAAGCCGAACAAAATGACGAGAGAAAAAAAAAAATCTGAGTTGTAAATAAATTGGAGGAGGGGTTACCATTGATCAGATCATTTGGCCTAGTGTGACTTCTCATTACAATTCCCCAGGGGCACTTCTGTGTCCGCCTTCATGTCTTTTCATTCATATTTTCTATTTTCCAAATGTCCGGCAGGGATAGTTTATCTTAAACAGAATCCAAATTTAATGGTCAGTCTTCCCACAAAAAAAGATGCAGCCTTAAAATAATAAGAATTACTTTCTCTTTTCACTAGCCCTGGCTTTAACTCGCCCCCATTACGGTTTTTCAGCCCCTGCTACCCAAAGTATCTTTCTTTCGTGGTTTGGATAAAGTCTCTGGGAGTCATCTCTTCATCAATCAATCAATCAATCAATCAATCAATCAATCAATATAAAGCTGGAAGGGATCTTCAATTCCCCTGCTCAAACAGAAGACCCTGTCAACTCATAAAACATTTCTATGGTCTTTTTAGAGTTGCCAGCAGAAAGGGAGGGGGGAGCAGTGCGGCAGCTTGGAAATCGAAAGTGCATTCCATAAATAGTTTTCAAGATAGTAACCAGGTGACTGAAGTTTGTACCGTGCAAAATTCTAACTGGAGTGTATGATTGATGACTCTTGGCTATGGATGTGTCCCATTGGAGAATATGAATTATGATACACCCGGGAGGGTGGGGGGGGAATCAGAGTCAAGGGTGACAATGAATGATGTGTCTCAGAGTCGGCTACACCCAGGCAGTGCTGGGCATGTTAACTCTCAATAAATCCTTTTGAAGTTTTGGAAGTTTGGCTCAAGACTCGTGATTTCATTGGGGTAACTGCCAGAATCCTGACATTTTAGACAGATGGCTGTCTGGTCTTTTCTTAAAAACCTCATCTCTCATCCTGGTGCCCTCTAAATCAACATCTCCATTGCAACCTGTAGGAATTCATCTCCCATCCAGGGGTGGGATTCAAATTTTTTAACAGCTGATTCTGTGGGCGTGGCTTAGTTGGTGGACATGGCTTGGTGGTCATGTGACTGGCTGGGCCTGGCCAACTCAACATCACTCACATCGAGACATGCATCTCCTTGCCTGGCCTCTCAAGACTGTGGGGATGCGCACCAGTCGTAAGTGTGAAAAACGGTCATAAGTCACTTTTTTCAGTGCCATTGTAACTTTAAATGGTCACTCCACACAAGCAAAGTACCAGCAAAGGAGGGAAGAAAAACCTTCAGAGAAGTTCTTGAGACAGGAAGTCTAATCCTGCCAAGAATGGAATAAGGGTTAACGGAGAGGCAGTTTCTGGCAGCAACACCAGAATGTTTCCTTCCTGCCTTCCTTACAGGATTAGCCCAGTAATTTCTTCTAACAACCGGTTCTCCAAACTGCTTAGAATGTTAACAACCGGTTCTAGCAAATAGGTGCGAACTGGTAGAATCCCAACCCCGCTCCCATCCGTGTTCCCTCTAAATCAACATCCGCATTGAAACCTGTAGGAATTCCTCTCCCATCCTGGTTCCCTCTCCATCCACACCTCTCTCTGAAGGATGGCAGCAAGCTTCAGTAGCTCTTATCGCATCCCTGTTTCACCTGAATTGCATTCTCATTCGCACTCTGCCTTCCTTGTTACATTCTGTACCTCCTGGTGGGCATCTTGGGCGAGCATCCATAAACACTTGAACATTCAAGTGTGTCTCTACTGGTAGATTTAACCAGGGAGTCCAGGCCCAATAGGAAGAACTAGGTCAACTGACAGTTTGGATGACTTAAGGTCTCTAAGGAAGTGTGTGTGTGTATGTGTGTGTGTGTGTGTATTTATATATAAAATCCTTTCGTCTATTTTTGCAGAGTGCATATTCTGTATATCAACCACCTTTCTCTGTTCGGTTCCAGGTGACCTACATTGCATGCCAAAGTAATTTGCAACAAGCAACATCCCTTCTCCAAAACAGCGTGAGACCGAAGCAAACCATTCTCAAACAGTTTGCAAGGAGGTAGAAAATAAGGGATGTCATTTCATCACCCTTATTATTTATTATGAGTTCATCTTTTCTTCTCTTTTATTATAATATCCTGCCTGGTGGGGAGTCCCGGCCAAATATTGCAAAAGGCTTCCAGGAGGTTTCTTCTGCCCATTCCCCAATTTTCCCCTGTGATTGTCAGAACACAACATTCTTTGTTCACGTTGATATTACCTTTGTGTTTGGTTATCGAAAATCCACATTGCTACAATATTTGCAGGGATGACGTTGTAATGAGTGATGAGACAGCCTGCTGTTACCTACCAGCCTTCAACCTGGATATGGTCAGGAAAAAAGGAGGCGAAAGAAAGGAAGGAAGGAAGGAAAAAGAAAGAAAGAAAGAAAGAAAGAAAGAAAAAGAGAAAGGGAAAGGGAAAGAAAGAAAAAAGAAGAAAGTAAAAAATGGAAGGAAAGAAAGAAAGAAAGGAGGAAGGAAGGAAAAGGAAAAGAAAAGAAAGAAGGAAAGAAAAAGAGAAAGAAGGTAAGAAAGAAAGAAAAAGAGAAAGAAAGGAAAAAGGAGAAAGAAAGAAAAAGAAAGAAGGAAAAGAATGGAAGGAAAGAAGGAAGCAAAAGGAAAAGGAAAGAAAGAAAGAAGGAAAGAAAAAAGAGAAAGTGAAAGAAAGAAAGGAAAAAGAAGAAAGAAAGAAAAAGAAAGAAGGAAAGGAATAGAAGGAAAGAAAGAAAGGAGGAAGGAAGGAAAAGGAAGGAAAAGGAAAGAAAGAAGGAAAGAAAAAAGAGAAAGAAGAAAAGAAAGAAAAAGAAAGAAAGAAAAAAAGGAGAAAGAAAGAAAAAGAGAAAGAAGGAAAGGAAAGGAAAGGAAAGGAAAGGAAGGGAAGGAAGGAAGGAAGGAAGGAAGGAAGGAAGGAAGGAAGGAAGGAAGGAAGGAAGGAAGGAAGGAAGGACAAGCTTTGATTTGTGAAGATGTTGGGTAGTCATTTGTTATTAAGACCTAAAATCTCCTCTGTTCAGTAGAATTGGATCAAAAAACGTTTGTGAAGATTTAGATGGTCAATTCTACAGCCTTCCGGATGCTCCATGAGCCTATAGAGATATCCAGAAGGGGAATTTCTACAGGGCCTCCTTCCTATCATTTCCAAGTTTTGTAAAAGTTCTCAAAACTACCTGCAAGTGATTCTGCTCCACGTGTTGCAGGGAGGGGCAGGAAGAGGCAAAAAAAAAGAAAAAGAAGAAAAAAGGATTGCTTCCCTCCTAGGACGTGGTGGCCTTTTCCAGAAGACAGTTTAATCTTTTCAGAGATGGATGAATAGGGAGCTCAATAATCTAGTCATGCCAACCGAGGATGAGAAGAGACTGAGTGAATTTCAATAGAGGATAAGCAAGAAAAAGGAGCCACAAACCGCTCCCGCGTGAGTCCTCTGTGAGATTTGCAACATTTTCGGCTGAAATATTCAGAGGGGACAGAAAATGGCACTTGAGCCTCTTCGGTTGATCTATGTTCCTCCCGGCACCTTCCTTGACCTACTTGGGAAAGATCAACGGGCAGCCTTTCCTGTCTGTAGGTCTGATGCAGGGAAGAGGGATCCAGCAGAAATAAATCAGATCACACTGCCTTGGCAAATTCGGTCCCTTGTAATGTTGATACAAAGCAACCTACAACTCTTGCACAGCGGCTCAGTGGTTAAGGACACTGAGCTTGTCAACAGGAGATCTGGCAACACGGGTTCGAGACCCGAGCTCCGCAGAATGGGAGGGTTTTAATCTCTTTAATCATTGTAGTTGCTCTTCTTTGAACATTTTCCAAAGTCCCAACATCTTTGTTTTTTGTAATATGGTGATCAAAACTGGATGCAGTATTCCAGGTGTGGCCTTACTAAGGATTTATAAAGTAGTACTAATACTTCCTCACCGGTGCAGCTATCCAATCTGCCACAGACCCATCTCTTTTACGCAGGAGATGTGCACGTGTGAAAAATACAGAATACGAACTCTGGCTGATTAACAAAATGCACTTTGCCCCCAGGTTAATAGCAGATTTCACAGCCTTGCTGTGGAGTAATTGTTAATTAAGGGAGGTCTTGCAACACTGGCGTTTTCGTGTTTTGGTGTGTTTCAATGTTCTCCAGATAACTGGCGCCCTTTGAGATTAAAGGTTGGTTGGATAATATTGGGGGGCGGGGGGAGGGACACAAGTATTTCAAATCTAACCTTCATGTGTGTGCATGCACACTCTGGAAAAAAGACAAAGCAATTCAGAACAATACAGAAAGAGAAAGAAACTGACTGCCATTCTAATGCTTCATCTGAAAAACATGGGTTCACTTGGCAAAAAAAATCCTGCATTGAAATCTTTCAAAGAACCTCTCCTTCCTTCCTTCCTTCCTTCCTTCCTTCCTTCCTTCCTTCCTTCCTTCCTTCCTTCCTTCCTTCCTTCCTTCCTTCCTCCCTCCCTCCCTTCCTTAGTTCAGGATCTTCAATCCTTCCTTCCTTCCTGAGTTCAGCATCTTTCAGTCTTTCCTTCCTTCCTTCCTCCCTCCCCCTTTCCTTCCTTCCTTCCTTCCTTCCTTCCTTCCTTCCTTCCTTCCTTCCTTCCTTCCTTCCTTCCTTCCTTCCTTCCTTCCTTCCTTCCTAAGTTCAGGATCTTTCAATCCTTCCTTCCTTCCTGAGTTCAGCATCTTTCAGTCTTTTTTCCTTCCTTCCTTCCTTCCTTCCTTCCTTCCTTCCTCCCTCCCTCCCTCCCTCCCTCCCTCCCTCCCTCCCTTCCTTCCTTCCTTCCTTCCTTCCTTCCTAAGTTCAGGATCTTTCAATCCTTCCTTTCTTCCTGAGTTCAGCATCTTTCAGTCTTTCCTTCCTTCCTTCCCTCCTCCCTCCCTTCCTTCCTTCCTGATTTTTAAATTACTGATAGCCTAGTTTCCCACAATCACTTTTAATATATATTAAACTAGCAAAAATAAACCAAATTCACCCAACACACTTAGTCATAAAAACCAACCAGAGCCAATATTAACCAAGATCTGCCTGTTACGGGAATGCAACCTCTAGATCTCTACCCAACCCAGTTTAATACGTGAGATGCAACAGTCTTCAGTGGATAAATAGAGTTGCATATGTGAAGGAATAAAGACAGTGAAAAACCAACTTATTCCAATGCAACCAACCAACTCCATGCAAGATTTCTAGATAAGTTTAGGCATCCAACGGTTTCTGTTCTAACAAGCTTTCAATTATTCTCAGATAAATTGTTTTTAGTAGTTGGAATCCTGACACTGTTGCGGTCTCACTTTATTATCCTCTTTCTTTTAGCTTTGTTAAATAGGCTGCTGGTTTACTGACTTATTTTTCTGTTGATTTGTAGAACTTTTTTTTTGAAAAATGTCTCAGGCCTTTTCTTTTTTTTCTAAGGGCAGAAAAGCCAACATTGGCTTCGACAATGCAACAAAAAAAATGCCAATTGCTAAATCTCTGTTTGAAGTGAGGATAAACATCACACAGAAATAAGGATTGTGGGTTTTTTTTTCCCCATTGAGTGGATGTCTTTGGAAGACACCTGAGTAAATCTACTCTGCATTTATCCACCCATTCCTTGCAATCAGTGAACCAACATCTCAAATGCTCTATGTCCAGGATGTGTATTATGGAACGCAATCAATCAACTCAACCTCTTCGATGAGAGTGACTTTTGTGAGTTGTGCTCCTGCCTTTTCCTGTGTCTGGGTGTCTCCAGGTGTGTTTGCTGCCAAAGTGTGTTCTTTGTCACCACTTATATTTGGGAAATGTGCAGGATAACTCTGCTCAAAATGTTCAACCTTTGTGTGTCTAGAACTTCAAATCCAACAGATTTTCCTAGAGTCCTTCTGTCAGAGACGTTCTATTTTGTAAAGACTACTTCTCCTAAACATTTAGCGTCATTTCTTCCTTTGGGCTAATGAATCCTTAAAATGACTTTTCTATGGCTTGTAATTTACCCCAAAATTGTTCTCAATGACAAGAGCTGGTTAAATAGATCAAACACCATCGATGGCTTACCAACTTGTTGAAAAGGAGATGCTCATGAACTGTGAATGTCCCCTTGCTCATCCTTAGTCCTTTTGAATCCAGACAATATCATAGTTGAATTAAATCAATCAGCTAAAAGAGAGAAAGAAACAACAAGACGTGGGTGAGTGGAAAAGGAGAGAATGGACAGTATCTAAAATAGTGAGTGTAAAAATAGGGCATCGATTAAGAGTATGTGCAACATGGCCTCGTTCTCAAAATTGGGGCCGTGAGCAGCCATGGACCAGTCAGAACAGTACAAACAGCATAATCCCCCCCCTCCCTTCCTGGTTTATATTCCAATGTACAATTTGGCCTCACAACAATCTTTTGATGGGGGGGAGGGGGGGGAGAGGAAGAGGAAGAAAGAGAAAGAAAAGAGAGGGATTCTTTAGAATATCTGAGAGAGAGAAAGAGAAAGAAAGAGAGAAAGGCAGATAAAGAGAGAGAAGAGAGAGACAGACAGGAAGGGAGAAAGGGAGTAAGAGAGAGAAAGAGAAAGAAAGAAAGAAAGAAAGAAAGAAAGAAAGAAAGGAAGGAAGGAAGAAAGGAAGGAAGGAAGGAAGGAAGGAAGGAAGGAAGGAAGGAAGGAAGGAGAGAGATTCTTTAGGATATCTGAGAGAGAGAGAGAGAGAGAGAGAGAGAGAGAAAGAAAGAGAAAGGCAGAGAAAGAGAGAGAAGAGACAGACAGACAGAAAGGGAGAAAGAGAGAAAGAGAGAAAGAGAAAGAAAGAAAGAAGAGAGAGAGAGATTCTTTAGAATATCTGAGAGAGAGAGAAAGAAAAAGAAAGAGAGAAAAAGAGAAAGACAAAGAGAGAGAGGGAGGGAGAGAGAAACTAAGGGACTTAGCCTCCAGCTACTTGATCATATTTGTTGCTCTTCTCTGCACTCTTTCTAGGGGTCTGAACATTTTTTTGGTATAATCACACATATAAATAGATACCCCACCTCCTTAAGGTTCAAGGAAATGCATTTCTGCCTGACTGTAGTGGTCTACATTAGTTCTTCTAGTTTTGGCAAAGACTTCAAACTTTGAAGACTTGAAAAGAAAATAAATGAAAAAAAAAAAGGACTAGGGGAGACATGATAGCAGAGTTCCAATATCTCAGGGGCTGCCCCAAAGAAGAGGGAGTCAAGCTATTCTCCAAAGCACCAGAAGGCAGGACAAGAAGCAACAGATGGAAACTTATAAAGGAGAGAAGCAGCCTAGAACTAAGGAGAAATTTCATGATAAGTTAGAAAAATTAATCAGTGAAATGAATGCAGTGCCTCCAGGATTTTTGGTGCTCCAACACTGGAGGCTTTTAAGAAAAGACTGGACAACCCACTTGTTGGAAATGGTACAGTTTCCTGCTTGAGCAGGGGGTTGGACTAGAAGACCTCCAAGGTCCCTTCCAACTCTGTTATTCTTGAGTTGCTAAAACGCTTCTTCCTGCATGTCTTTCAGGACAATTAGTTTCCAAGTCTTGTCCCTGAAACCATCACCCAACTTCTAATAACTCTTGCAATATCTCTATGGAGATGTGCACCATATGGAGTTAATTAGGAGCACAACAAAACAATCAATTAGTCCCTTAATTAGTTTTCCCAGGGAAAATGATAACAAATATAAACAAGGTATTCAAACAAATGTCCAATTCACATTGATAGTGGCGATGCCTCCCATCTTTCATCAGAGCAGGCCTGTGTTACAACCTCATTCCAGACTTCAATTTATTCCAGAAGCATCGACTGTAAAATTTAGTCCCCCGTCCAACCATTGCGTTAATCTCGAAGATAAATTCTTTACAATATCTGAATACAACAGAAAACGGAAGGTGGGAAAGTCTTATGAAGGAGGAGGAGGAGAAGGAGGAGAAGGAAGAAGAAGAAGAGGAGGAGGAGGAAGAAGAAGAGGAAGAGGAAGAAGAAGAGGAGGAGGAGGAGGAGGAGGAGGAGGAGGAGGGATCAAAACAGAAAAAAAAAAAGCCAGGATGTCACAGAAAAGCAATTTGAAAGGAAAGAAATATCCTTACAATAGTGAGGTTGATTTATTTTCTACACTTTTTCTTCCGGTATCTATGGATCAGGCTGAATAATGGGGGCCTTCAGACAGATGAAGGTGCCTGATTGCAATGGTTCAAATATACTTCCCTTTCCTAGACTTTTTTTAAAGGCCTAGGCATAATATTCCAACTGCTCCATGTTTTTGAGACCTCATTAGTCGAGTACGCACGTCCAGGATAATCTGGGGAGTTTGAAAACACACGTAATATTCTATTACATTGTTTTTTTCCTGTAGGGATCTCCGTAAGAGTCATATTTTACCCTTGTTTGATTCAATGTATAGACAGAAGCAGTTTGGTGTCATGGTTAAAGCATCGGACTGGAAACTGGGAGACTGTGAGTTCTAGACACTAAGCTATCTGGGTGATCTTCATTCCACAAACCCAACTTCCTTCTAGCACTGATGATGTTATCTAGTTGGGTAATGAAATGTCTGCAAGAAAACAACCAAGCTCAGAGAGCACCAAGGACCCCATAGTCCTCCTCCTCCTCTGGCCCAGTACTCTTCAATATCTTCATTAATGACATAGATGAGGGAATAGAAGAGGAACTTACCAAATTTGCAGATGACACTAAGCTGACAGGAACAGCTAACATCCAAGAAGATAGGCTCAAGATCCAGATGGATCTTGACAGACTTGAACACTGGGCCATATTTAACAAAATGGAATTCAATGTAGAGAAAAGTAAAGACCGACACTTAGGTAAGAAAAACCAAAAGGATACATATAGACCGGGTGAAACCAGTCTCAATAGCAGTAACAGTGAGAGGGATCTTGGAGTCTTAGTGGACAATCGGCTAAATAGGAGCCAGCAGTGTGCAGCAGCAGCCAAAAAAGCTAATGCAATCCTAAATTGTATTAACAGAGGGATACAATCAAGATCAAGGGAGGTACTAATACTACACTATAAAGCCTTAGTAAGATCACATCTAGAGTACTGCATCCAATTTTGGTCACCACATTATAAAAAAGATGTTGAGACTCTAGAAAGAGTGCAGAGAAGACCAACCAGGATGATTAGGGGACTGGAGGCTAAAACATACAATGAACAATTACAGGAACTGGGCATGGCTAGTCTAGTGAAGAGAAGGACCAAGGGAGACATGATAGCAGTCTTCCAGTATTTGAGGGGCCGCCACAGAGAGGGGCGGGGGGTGTCAATCTATTTTCTAAAGCACCTGTAGGCCAGACCAGGAATAATGGATGGAAACTGAACAAGGAGAGATTTAACCTGGATTTAAGAGATTTAAACTTTCTGACAGTGAGAACAATCAACCCATGGATCAGAAGTTGCCCTTGGAAGTTGTGGGAGCACCATCACTCGAGACTTTCAAGAAGACATTGGATTGCCATTTGTCAGAAATGGTGTAGGGTCTCCCGCTTGGGCGTGGGGTTGGACTAGATGACCTACAAGGTCCCTTCCAACTCTGATTATCTGTTATCCTCCTCCTCCCAAACCCCACGCCCTTCTAGCATTGATATTACCTAGTTGGGTAATGAAAAGTCTGCAAGAAAAACAACCAATTCAGGAAAAAAAAGCTGTCCTTCCGTCGAGTAGTTGTTCTGGTGCGCAGTGCCCTATAGCATCGCTTTGTGGATAGAAGTTGAAACAGTTTATGTCCAGGTTGTGAGGGCATTTTCTGAAGGAAAAGCTTCAGAAGTTGTTTTTCTAAGGACTTTCAAGAACGAGAGGAAGAGAAGGAGGAGGAGCAGAACAGGAAAACAATGCCTGAAAGCTATTTTAAATATTGGAAGGGGGTGTTTAAACGAAAGCCCAACTCTTAACAATCTTCTGGTTAGAATGCAAATAGGTCAGCTTTCTTTGAGTGACCCACGCTAAGTGGTTTAATGCAACCAGCAGCCAGCAGCTCATGAATTTTGCATGACGTGCCCAAGTTCCATGAGTTTGCAAGTGTCTCCCTCATAATGAAGCCTCCACGTATTTATCTCCATCTCTCAGGCAAAGTACATAAATATTTTTAAAACCGGGGAAGAGGGAAAAAAGAAAAAAAAAAGAAGAAGAAACAAGCAAGTAAGCAAGAAAAAGCTGAGGGGAAAAAAATGATTCGGTTGCATTTAAGCATGTCTCCCCAATTTGTTCTTACAACCGTTTAAGTTAGCCCAGACCTGTTTTTTTATTTATTTATTTTATTTCTGCATATATATATACATCATAGCCAGAGGGTAGAAAACCTCTCTTGGTGTATTTATTTTCTTGGAAAAAGACATTAAAAAAAGAAAAAAAGAAAGAGGGGAAAAAAAAAGAACTTGAAATACATTTACAAGGGAAAAACAGCCTGCCTTGCTATCTAATGCTCCTTTCATCCAGTTCTGTTGGATGAAAGAATTTGCTTTTAACATTTATTTTGAGGAACAGGGTTGCATGCGTTTTGACAGTGAAGTGTGACCTTGCTGCATTTATTTCGGGGTACGGAGAAGAAAAACTGTGTGAAGGTCCTCTCTTTGACTTCATAATCCTTTCTTTGGTACTCTGAAGACTCCTTGACTTCTCCTACTTCCAATGGAACCTGAAGAAGGACATCAAAAAATAAATGTTTCTAAAAGGGTTTTCTCAGGTCTGGAAGGAGGAGAAGCCAGGGAGGACGGAGAATAATAGAACGATTTACTCTCCAAAATTCCCCTTTTGCTCATATGGAATATGAGAATTTGGTGGCAATTTGGGGTGGTCTCTAGAAAGACCTTCAAGAGTTTGGAGCTCAGCAACTCGCTCCTACCAAGGTCAAGAATGGTCTTCTATGTCCAGCTGCAGAGAAGATCTTGGGTGTAGAAGGGCAAGTCCTATGTCAATGGAGATTCTCAGTCCTCCAGGTCATGGTTGTCCCAAAGGTGCTTTTTCAGGAGGCAAACTGGACTTTCTGGTTTTTCCTGGAAGATCTTTCGCTTCTCACACAAGAAGCTTCTTCAGCTCTGGCATAGCTAAATGTCTATGGAGGTTTTTCAGTCATCCAGATCCTTGCTGTCCCAAAGGTATTTTTTCAAGAGGCAATTGGACCTCTTGAAAAAGCACCTTTGGCACAAGCCCTACGACTCAATTTCCTTCTGAACCAATTTCCAAAACCCAATTGAGAGGCTTGATTGACGATGTGGAAAATTTCTAGGGTTTTATGGCTTTTGACAGGGCTCTGGAACATTTTCAGGGTCCCCCAACGTTAGAACCCACTCTTTCTGTCTCTCTCTGTCTCTGTCTCTCTGTCTCTCTCTTTCTCCTAAACCCTTCTTGCTTTTCAAAGATGGAGCAACTGCAGAGTGCAGAAGGTCAATGCTGGGAGAGCTGAGACAGCAAGCGGAAAGGAAGAAAATGTCAGAATGACTTTTATTGTTTTTATGATGCTCCTTAGGCCCAATATAATGCCTCAATTTTAGAGGCAAACAATTGGAGAGCAAGGCAGCATCTTGCAATGACATTACTGAAATGTGGCATTCCCTGCTGAGTTACATTTCTGGATGGTATTTTGCTACTGATGGCTACTTATGCATTCTCTGACACAGTTCTCCAGGGACACATTGCCGTTCCTCTTTTCTTATATTTTTTTATCCCCCCCCTAGTTAAGTGCGGCTATTAAACTGGTCCAACTCTATCTGCCCCCGATGCAGCAAGAGCTGTCATTGTTTTTACTTGATAAAGCAGATACATCCCTCTTGTCTTTGCTACAACAGAGCAGCAAAACCTGTTCCCACAAGGAGGATGAATTCAGTGGGGGCAAAGAGGATAGTGGGGTGATTTCTGCAGCCACATACACACATACACAGACACCGTCTCTCATTTCTCTCTCTCTCTCTCTTTTCTAGCTATCTATCATCTATGCATCTAACTATCATCTATCTCCCTCTCTCCCACTCCCTCTTTCTCTCTCTCTCTCTCTCTCCTTATCTATATCCATTGTAATGATTGGACCATGTCATGGACTATTGGGTGCAGGGGTCGGATTTTGGATTCTCTTTGAGCTAGGAAAACCCCAGATGTGTTTCCTCAGATGTGCCAATATGACATCTCTAATAAAATGGATCTTGTAGAAGATGAGAGTCTCGGAGTCTTTTAATTTGCTACCTGGGAGGCTGAAAAATGGTTGAGGAAACTGAAAAATGTGAATTTTGTGTTGTTATGAGGAAGGAGGGAAGGCGTTGCCTTGGCAAAGAGTGAATGCCCGATGACTTACTCTGCCTAGCAGGGACAGCATCCAGAAATAGACTGAACTGAAACCCAAAACTCTTGAAAAAGTTTCTCTGAGGACTTTGGTCCTGGGAGACTCTGTTCCTCCCCGTTGAAGAAGATTGATTTCTTGTCACATAAGTTCAACCGTTAAGGAAATAGGTGCTTGTCCTGTTCCCCAGACCTGTCACATTTACTTCTCTAATGAACCCGTTTACACAGACCTCGGCAATGGATGGAAACCTTTTCTGACACACTTGTCAAGTGAAGAGGCAGGGAAGGGTGGGGAGGGACAACGGATTTGAGGCGGTGAACTTTGAGCATGGAGAAGGACGGTGACAAGGGAATTTGGTGCACTCGTCAGAATAGGGCAAAGAGGAGAGGAGAGAAAATAATCATAAAAAAATAAGTTTAGAAGTTATTGGTGGTTTTCTTTTTAATCTCTGATATCCATGCACTGTCTAACAGGGTTAGGGAGCCAGCTTGGTCTACTGGTGAAGACACCAGGCCAGAAAGGGGATGACTGTGAGTTCTAGTCCCACCTTAGGCATGAAAGCTGGCTGGGTGATTTGGGGACAATTACCAGGAGATGGTGAGTTCTAGTCCCGCCTTAGCCATAAAATCCATCTGGATGACTTTGGACCCATCACCAGGAGAGGGTGAGTTCAAGTCCCACCTTTGGAATGAGAACTGGCTGGATGATTTTGAGACAATCATTAGAAGATGGTGAGTTCTAATCCCACGGGCATGAAAACTGACTAGATGATTTTGGGACAATCACCAGGAGACGGTGAGTTCTAGTCCCACCTTAGGCATGAAAACTGGCTGGATGATTCGGGGCCAATTTGCCAGGAGGTGATGAGTTTGAACTGTTTCCCAGTTTGCTGTTTGGTTGCGGTGAGGAACTGGTGAGGGGGGAAAAAATGAAGTTTTACAACAACCTGTCCCAGTTAAGCTTCTCTAAACAGATCATGGGATTGGCATAACTGCCCACTGCTGGAATTTGAATTATTTATCAGCACTGCTACTGTCAGAGGCAAACAGATCCATTGACTCTGTCAACAGATCTCTGGCTAAAATCACTGCCCTGGTTAACCAGTCCGAGTCTTTCCTGAGGCTCTTCATCTAAGCTCCAAGGAGCTTCAGAGATCCTGAGACCCAATTCTATTACTCAGAATATCAATCTCTTCTCTTCTCTTCTCTTCTCTTCTCTTCTCTTCTCTTCTCTTCTCTTCTCTTCTCTTCTCTTCTCTTCTCTTCTCTCCACTCCTCTCCTCTCCTCTCCTATTCATATTTCATAGATGTCATTGCAATATCTGAGATGGACCATGTAAACTCAACTAAACCAGTAGACACGGAACTGTAACATCACCCAACAAAAGATTTAATCGCTCTAATGAAAGGTTGTCAGCCAAAGAATCAATGAAAATAAAGCCTTCGTGTCTTGCGAATGCTAGGTAAATGTTTTAAAAGTGATAGGCGAGCAAAACAATTGATCTAAATGCTACAGCAGTTGAAAAGGCTTTTCATTTAAAAAAAAAAACATATTTCTCTAGTCATTTAAAAAAAGAGGACTAAATAATAAAGACAAGTCTTGCAATCTTCCTGCCTGCATATAAATAAAGCAATCAGAAGATAACGGGAGTCTCGGAGTGCTTTGGAGAGGCTTATTGGATTGAATTGGGCAAACCAAGGTTAGACTCTAAGTAATGTTTTTATCCTCGGAATGTTTTTGATGGATACACACGAAAGGGGCTCAACATTTCTTTCATGCTACCTGGAAGTTTATGTCCCATCCTGGGGCCAATAAATGCAATGACAATGATTGCCACACAAAGTTTGCAAGTCCGCTTCAAAACGCGTTTTAATTCTGATGAATTGATTAAACCGTGCCAGAGATTGTGACCGGTTTGACAAAACTGCACTCGAGTGTAATATCCTAGAGTAGGGCAAGGGGAAGACACCCAACAATGTCAAGGCCAAAGCAAAGAAACACGGATGAAGAAGCGCAAGGAATATAGCAGGGAAGAGGAGGGAAAGAGGACGGTGAAAGGATTTGGCAAACCGAGAGCGCTCCTCTCTCTTGAGGA
The DNA here is from genome assembly GCF_049901715.1 of Pseudonaja textilis. NCBI lineage: Eukaryota > Metazoa > Chordata > Lepidosauria > Squamata > Elapidae > Pseudonaja > Pseudonaja textilis. The sequence goes on from NC_142006.1 coordinate 4,056,843, forward strand.
TGGGTCTTGGCAAATGGCCAATCATGCTCTTGGCTTTCAGGAAAAAAAAAACCACACACCCATAGATAAAAATGGATCGAAAGAGAGAAAACGGGAGAGAGAGAGAGAAAAAAAATCAGCTTTCTCCTGCAGCTAACGATGAAACCAAGGAGGATTAATTATAAATAAAAAAAGCAGCTGCGAAGCTTGCTTGGAGTCTTCCTTCCTCCCCTTTCAAAGGGATCTGAACTGTTCATTATTGATCACCCACAAACTTTCTCTCCCACCCACTCCCACTTCACTCTGTCTTTCAAGAGAGATCAGAGCTTCAGCCAACTTGACAAACAGACGTTGCCTCCCCTGCAACTCCAAGAAATAAAGTAAGGCGCCCGAGACGGAAAGAGATCTTTCTCCAGCCAGCCAGGAGTCGAGACCCAAGAAGTCCAAGTTGTCTCAGAAGGGATTCAGAACTTAAGGTTTCATTTTCTTCTACTTTTTTGGTTTCCCTTTTTCTTTCGCTTTATAGTCTTCATAAATAAGAAGATGCACCCACCGAATTTGGGCAAAACAGAAGACTTCGTTCCTACTGGAATCGGGCTATGAGAGCACAGAATTCCACCAGACACAACATCCGACTGGATCAGGGTCTACAAATACAAGGACTCATGTCCTTGTCTCCTTGGCTTTTTGGACCACTTTGAAGAAGACCCAGAAGTCTAAAGTTCCCCAGTCTAAAATTCTGTAGCACATCAAACTCAAAAGTTAAACCGCACCAAACTTGATTGCAGGAAATATGACTTCAGCAACAGAGTGGTCAATGCCTGGAACGCACTACCCGACTCTGTTTCTTCCCCAAACCCCCTAAAACTTCAATCTTAGACTGTCTACTGTTGACCTCACCCCATTCCTAAGAGTTCCGTAAAGGAGCGTGCATAAGTGCAGCAATGTGCCTTCGAAGGCACAAGGAACGCAAAAGTGGTCCTTATTTTTCTACTTGCATTTTTTTACACGCTTTCAAACTGCTTAGGTTGGCAGAAGCTGGGACAAGGAACGGGAGCTCGCTCCGTGATGCAGCGCTGGGGATTCAAACCACTGAACTTCCAACCTTTCTGAGCAACAAGCTCATCATCCTAGCTACTGAGCCACTGTTTCCCCTTTTGTCTAGATAAACCCTGGCTTAATATTGGCAGTCCAAGAAACTGTTTCCTTTAGACCTGAATTGCCACAATTCCTTCTCTTTCCACTTCTTGCAATGACGGATTTTTTTAAAAAAAGGTATATGTTGTACAAATGGCAGAATAAAAGATTTCAACTAACCATTAGGGAAAAAAAAACATTACTCACTGATGGTGGAATCAAAAGCCTAGAATAATACTCAGAGTCTATTAGAGAGATATTTTAGCAGCAGCTGAATAGACTAAAAGAGGCATGTTGTAATATAGAATTGTCTTGGCAGGCGGCCAGATTAAATGATTTTTAAAGGACCTTTTGAATCCTGGGAGTCAATGACCTCTTTTCTGGATGAGTTCTTTTCCAGCCGATTTTGTTTTTTTCATGCGCAGAGATCTCCATAGTTTATCAAAGGAAAAGTTTTGTTTTTTTATATATATTTGGAGGGAGGCGATTGCTCCAACAGTGGTTGTATAGGAAAGAGATGTGGTGGCTCAGTGGGTAAGACGCTGAGCTTTTTGATCATAAAGGTTGGCAGTTTGACAGTTCGAATCCCTAGCGCTGCATCACGGAGTGACTTCCCGTTCCTTGTCCCAGCTTCTGCCAACCTAGCAGTTCGAAAGCATGTAAAAATGCAAGTAGAAAAATAGGGACCCCCTTTGATGGGAAGGTAACAGCACTCCGTGCGGCTTCGGCATTTAGTCATACTGGCCACATGACCATGGTGATGTGTTCGGACAGCGCTGGCTCTTCGGCTTTGTAACGGAGATGAGCACCGCCCCCTAGAACTGGAAATGACCAGCACAGATGTGTGAGGGGAACATTTACCTATAGGAAAGAACCAGGGACAGCCAGAGGGGAGAGAAACCAAAATTAAAATCAATTTCTTATCAGGAAGAAAGAAAACAAGCTTCTCTCTCTCTCTCTGTCTCTGTCTCTCTCTCTCTCTCTCTCTCTCTCTCAGAACCGGCAAATCCCACCACTGACTGGCCCCGTCCCCATCTATTCTCCACCTCCCAAGTCCCAGCTGATTGGCTGGGTCTTCTTTAGTTGCCCTGAACAGGAGAACAGAGCTGGAAAGCAGGTTAGTGGGGTGGGGAGGGAATGGGGATTTTGCAATATCCTTCCCCTGCCACGCCCACCAAGCCACGCCCACCAAGCCATGCCCACAGACCACCACGCCCACCAAGCCACACCCACAGCTGATCGGCTGGGTCTTCTTTGGTTGCCCTGCACAGGAGAACAGAGCTGAAAAGCAGGTTAGTGGAGTGGAGAGGGAAGGGGGATTTTGCAGTATCCTTCCCCTGCCATGCCCACCAAGCCACGCCCACATAACCGGTAGTAAAATTTTTTGAATCCCACCACTGCTTTAGTTGTTATGTTATCCTTTTCATCACAACCTCAATCAATAGCTTTGGCTAATGCATGGTCCAAGATTCAGTAATGGATATATCACAGATCTAATTTCTCCACTTTCCAAGTTGGAGCATCCTACAGTAGAGTCATGAGTTTCTCCATGGTCAGAGACCATGATCCCTACTCTTCCCTTATACTTGTGAATTGTACTTTAGGGAGAAAAATTGCTTTTAGAGCTTAGACTTGGTACTTAAAAATAACAGAATAACAGAGTTGGAAGAGGGACCCTGTACAAGCACGAGAACCTAGGCCATTTCAAACAAATGATTGTCCAATCTCTTCTTAAAAACCAACAGTGATGGAGCCCCCACAACTTCCGAATTTGTCAATTTGCTTCTGGTCCAACTTTCAGGTGCTTTGGAGAATAGCTTGACTCCCTCTTCTTTGAGGCAGCCCCTGAGATATTGGAAGGCTGCTATCGCATCACCCTTAGTCCTTCTTTTCATTAAACTAGACAGACCCAATTCCATCCATTGTTCTTCCTATGTTTTGGCCTCCAGTCCCTCTAAATCAGGCCCAGTCTGTTTATCTTTGAATTTCATAATTGCCTCCTGGGAAACAGTGGATGTGACCAAGCAAGATAATTCAGACTTTTTGTCTTACTGATGCTCATCTGGCATCCTTACCACCCGTTTAAAAATTGAGGGCAGGATTTCCTCTGATCATTTAAGAACCTCCGAAATTAAAAAAAAAAAGAAATAGATAGATAGGCCCATTCCCTGGGTTTGCAGCTCAGATGCGTCTCATTCATGTCACTTGCTTTTCCCTCCCCCTGATAAATAAATAAATAAAATAGGTGGCGGCTTTTCCACTTTCTGCTCCGTGGGTGATTTGTTTTGCATTAATGCCTTTCATAACTCATACGTAGCGCCATTAAAAATTAACGCTGAGCGCTGACATAAACAAATGAAATTTGTATTATTAATGCTTTACATAGGTAAGACTTTGTAATAACAGATTCATCATAACGGGCTGTTTTAATTAAATGGCTCACTCCTTCCCTAAAATGATTACAGGCGTAGACTTGAGGTGTGGATAAAAATGAGATTTTCAACGGGTTATCAATAGGATCTTTGCTGTAGCTACTTCTTTGTTTTGTGGGAAGGTTTTGCTTGTGACAGATAACCTCCGAGTACCTCTTTTTTTATGGCTAATTCTAATGATGAGCTAAACCATGGGTAGCTAAACTACATGGTCGACCACGGTGTGCTAAACCACCTTAGCCACTCATCATACAAAGCTCAACCACAGTGTGCTAAACTACATGTTAGTCACCCATCGTACCAACCTCAGCCACGGTGTACAAAATCATGGGTAGCCATTGATCATGATAAGCCCAACTATGGTGTCTCAACTCATGAGCGCTAATCCCTCATCACACCGCACCAAAACCAAGCCAACCACTTGATGATTTAGAATATTGTGTGACCTATCTCACTTTAAGACCATTCAACCTTGGTCATCTCCCATTCTTGAAAATGGTTGTCGTTAGGAAAGTCTTGATGTCCAGCTGAAATCAAGTCTTCAAACCCATTGATGTTTTTGTCCTCTCTTCTGGGAGAAAAAGACCAGACCATGTAAAGGTTGGCGTTCTCCACATCAAAGCTTATCCAAATCCTTCTGAAGTTGCTGGGAGATTGAAGTAAAGCCATCTGCAGGCACATCAACTATTCTGCCCTTCTTCTATGGTTTTTCCCCCTCCTTTGTCCTTGACCATCATGTTGGCTGTCTTCAGACAAATGTATTGCTTGGAGATGCCTAGAGTCAACAGAAAACTTCCTTGGAGAAGTGTAACCTGTGGGTTTTAAGAATGATGGCAAAGTGGTAAAGAGAACTAAAGGGCACACGTTGGCATGAAACAAAAGGACAGGATGTCACAAACTTATCTCCCCATTCAGACAAAGAAAGGCTGAACAAAGAACCTTCCTCACACCAATGATTCTGAAAAAGAATTGGTTGGCAACTGTCAAACTCTATAAAGCCTTAGTAAGACCACACCTAGAGTACTGCATCCAGTTTTGGTCACCACACTAATAAAAAGATGTTGAGACTCTAGAAAGAGTGCAGAGAAGAGCAACCAGGATCGTTAGGGGACTGGAGACTAAAACATACGATGAATGGTTGCAGGAACTGGACCTGGCTAGTCAAGAGAAGGTCCAGGGGAGACAGGAGAGCAGTCTCCCAATATTTGAGGGGCTGCTGCAGAAAGGAGGAGGGGATCAAGCTATTTTCATATATTATATGACCTACAAGGTCCCTCCCAACTCCGTTCATCTGTTAAAACTGTCTCATCTCGGTCTTCCAGGACTGCTAGTTTTCATTCTGATCCCAAGCAAATCCAAGGTTCTGCGGAATTGGCAGACAAGAATGGATGCCAAGACCTAAGAGGGTTTTCCTGTAGAACAGGGGACAGACGTCGCCGTCAGTAACGCACCAAAGGGAGTTGGTTGCAGTGCAGATAGAAGGATGCGGATGAGTTACAAGGGGTCCCTTTGAAGCCTAGCAACTAGAGATGGAAAGGCAGCACGGAGAGGAGTGGCAGCGCGGAATAGGAAATTTCTCAAAATGTAACTCAGTCAAGTTCACCTTCAGTGCGAACAGAGATCTTCTCTTATCCGGGTTATTTGTGTGACTTTGATGTTGACAAATCCTTTTCCTTGCCAGATTTTCAGAAGTGGTTTGCCTTTGTCTCTTTCTTTGGCTGTGAAAGAGCGACTGGGCTTAGGTCACCTAAAACGTGTGCCTTTCTTAGTAGAAATATAGAGGGTTGAATGGCTGGGGTGGGCTGCTGGGAGTTCGCAGGGGTTTGGAGAACCCCAAATCCCACTCTTGGCTGCCCCCCACTGTTGCAGCAAACTCAGGACACAAGGCCTGGTGTCTTCCCCACCACCTCAAACCGGCTCTCGTCCTAGGATGAAGATCGTCAGGCGATGATGCCTTTGCAAGTTGTCAACGATGTGTGTGAACGTTCACACTGATGTGTGTGGGTGGGATTGGTGGTGTAAATTAGCTGGCACAAGCAAGAAGACTAAATGTAGGGATGAAATAGCAGCTACCCTCCCCCCACCCGCCCCCAGATTGTCATCTGCTTCTTGCAAAACCTGACTGATGATATAGGCCAGGTGACACTGTTTCGTTGCCCCGGGCTCCGTGGGGCTATGCCGGCTGCAGGAACAGGAATTAGAGCAAGCAAGCAGAACTACACAACCAGTTTCACACATGGCTGGAAACCACGTACCAAAACCAGACAGCCTTTGACCATGAAGATATGGTTCCTTAGGAACTGGATGTATCGTCAAAACCTCTTCTCTATTAAGTGCAGGAGGGGAGAATTACGCAAAATATGCGGCCTCAAAATGATGTAAGGTAAACGTTCCCCTCGCACATCCGTGCTAGCCATTTCTGGCTCTAGGCGGCTGTACTCATCTCCATCACAAAGCCGAAGAGCCAGCGCTGTCCGAAGACCGTCTCCGTGGTCATGTGGCCGGCATGACTAAATGCCGAAGGTGCACAGAACGCTGTTACCTTCCCACCAATGTGGTCCCTATTTTTCTACTTGCATTTTTTACATGCTTTCGAACTGCTAGGTTGGCAGAAGCTGGGACAAGGAACAGGAGCTCGCTCTGTGATGCGGCGCTAGGGATTCGAACCGCCGAACTGCCGAGCTTTCTGATCGACAAGCTCAGCGTCTTAGCCACTGAGCCACTGCAGGTGGTAAAGACCCTGCAGTTAAATTAAAACCTGAATAAACGTCACTGTGCCTTGCCATCTCGATTTTAGGGAGTGTGACGTTTGGTGTTAAAAAATTATTCTCCCTTACTTGATAATACGTTTTCAGCTCACAACTGTGGTCACAAATCGAGGACAACCAGAGAAACCCAGAGGATAAATGGATTTCATTTTATGAGATGTCTTAAACAAGAGACTGGACAACTATCCATGAGGGATGGTATGCCCTAACTTATAGTCCTGGGTTGGGGGTTGAATGTGATGTTTCAGCAACCTCTTCCAATAGCTGGAAAAAAGACTACTATAAACCATGATTCTCAAACCCCAACATTGACGGTGAGATAATAAACCAAGAAAGCCATCTGAGAAGCTGAGAATCCAGCTACAGGAACCAGCCAAGCACCAAGCCCAGCTACTCCCAGTCCCAAATTTTAACATCTTCTCAGCCAAACCAAATATAAAGTTGCAAGGGATAGAATCACGATCATGTGATGTGTTAGTACCGCTTTGTAATGCCTTGGTAAGGCCACACTTGGAATATGGTGCCCAGTTTTGGTCACCATGTTATAATAAAGTTGTTGAGGCTGTAGAAAGAATGCAGAGAAGAACAGCAAAGATGATTAGGGGACTGGAGACTAAACATATGAAGAACAGTTACAGGAACTGGGCATGGCTAGTCAAGTGAAGAGAAAGACCAGGCCTTCCAATATTTGAACGGCTGCCACAGAGAGGAAGGAGTCAAGCTATTCTCCAAAGCACCTGAAGGCAGGACAAGAAGCAATGGGTGGAAACTAATCCAGGTGAGAAGCAACCTAGAACTAAGGAGAAACTCCCCGACTGTGAGAACAATCAATGAGTGGAACAACTTGCCTTCAGAAGTTTTGGGTGCTCCAATGCTGGAGATTTTTAAGAAGAGACTGGACAGCTACTTGCCTGGAATGGTATAGGGGTTGGACTAGAAGACCTCTAAGGTCCCTTCCAACTTGGTTATTCTGTATTCTGTTAAGCTGGTTGCAGCGGAAGGGAACCAGGTTACAGCCAGAGGGGAATAAAATCAATACCGATCGATTTCTTATCAGGAAGAAAGAAACAAGCATTTTGTTTCTTGTTACGCTGTCTTGATTGAATCATGTGACTAAGAGATTAGACAACCTTTTGTTTTAAATGCTATAGGGTCCTCAGGGGGTTGGACTAGAAGACCTCAGAGTTCCCTTCCGATGCTGTGATATTCCTGCTATATTGTTCCAATGAAGGGATTCATCTTGGCACATTCACAATGCCCAGAGCTGGTAGAGAGAAGGGAGAGATATGTGACGTGTCCAATTACTAGGCCTGGGATTGTTGGCTTTAAGCCCACGTGCACCCAAGGTATAAATTTTACTTTCAGGAGTAGAGTACTGCAAAGCTCTCGGTGGCCTGCCTGGTTTGAAGGAAGAGACAAGGGCCTCTGAAATGTCCCCATCTTGTTGACTTGGCAGTCGGAGGCCTGTGTGCATTTTGCTAATGTCGCATCAATAATTGATCCACATCAAATGAGGAATTATTAGCTGCCACGCTGGCTCCTGGCACTCAATGGCCGGTCTTCTTGCCAGACAACTGTGCGATGGATGTGTTTGAAGGAGAGCGGAGTTCCAGAGAGATTCACCCTCTGATTCATTCTCTGGGTTGCGCCGTCAATCAACGCTTGTTCCTGCCTTCATTTCCCCATCGCCGGAGGCTGCGAAGAGTAAGCTCGACATGAGGAAGTGCAGAAGAGTCTATGAAGAGAGAGAAGGATTGAGGCTCCGCTTGGCAACCAATTGACGCAGATTTTTCTGAGATTTGGAAGGAAGGCAGAGGCAATGTGCTCCAGAAATTCTCCACCACGCCGTTAGAAAATCAGCCTTATAATGAGCTTTCCTGCTTCACAAAACCCTAGTGAGGCCATATCTGGAATACTGCAAATGATTTTGGTCCCCCTACTACAAAAAAGATGTCGAGACTTCGGAAAAACTTCCAAGAAGAGCAACTAAGATGATCAAAGGTCTGGAGATTAAAACATATGAAGAACTGCTGCAGGATTTGGGTTTGGCCAGTCTAAAGAAAAGAAGAATTAAGGGGTGACATGATAGCAGCATTACTGTATTTATGGGGCTGCCACAAAGAAGAGGGAGGGTCAACTTATTCTCCAAAGCACCTGAGGGCAGGAGAAGAAGCAATGGGTGGAAACTAGTCCAGGTGAGAAGCAACCTAGAACTAAGGAGAAATTTCCTGACAGTTAGAAGAATTAACCAGTGGAACTACTTGCCTCCAGAAGTTGTAAATTCTCCAACACCGGAAGTTTTTAAGAAGAGATTGGATAACTAGCTGTCTGAAGTGGTGTAGGGTTTCCTGCTTAAGCTGGGTTAGACTAGAAGACCTCCAAGGTCCCTTCCAACTCTGTTAGTCTATTCTATTCTTTACCTTGAGAGCAGAAAAGGACGGAGAGATTTACAATCTTGTCATTCTTCTCAATCCACAGAGCTCTCGAGCTATGGAGATGTGGATCTGTCTTCTACGAGTATTCAGCTGTCTGGATTTTGCACCATTGGCTTCAGTGACGGTGGAACTACATCTTACACTTCTACTTAGGTGGTGTCAAAATCCTCCAATCTTACTTTGATCCTGCTCAGTCAGACTGGATATTTCTCCCCTTCTGGACTAAAAGAACAGAAAAAAAAAAAAATCCACCCCACTCATATTTATGTTCAACCTTGTTTGAATAAAGTATTCTTGGATCCTTCTGTCTTGAACTCTTCCTTGACCCTCCATCATGGCTTTCTCTGTTTTTGGGGGGTTTGATGCCTTCTCCCAGAATTTGTGACGTTCTTTCGTACAGTTGGAACACAGCAACAGAGTTTGAGCTCTTTGCAATCCTTTGCAAGATTTCAAAAGCCCCAAGCTCTTGGATGAAAACAGTTTGAGGTGTGAGTCACAAAAAAACGATAACACAGCATGCTAGTCAAGGACGTGTGAACCAGCCCCAAAGACAAAACGACAAAGATTTTGTGTTTTTCAAAAAAGAAAAAAAAAGAAAGGAAACACGCAGACACATACACAACGTTGGTAATCTGCCTACCAAAGCATCAACACTGTTTTCTGCTGTCCCAACATTCAGAGATTAAGTGTGTTGCAAGTTTAATTCTAGAAGCCCACAAAAGGCTTCGAACATAGAGTCACGGAGCTGAAAGGGGCCCCAGAGGTCTTCTAGTCCAACCTCCTACTCAAGGCAAGAGCCTTATTTCCAGGTTAAACCTCTCCTTGTTCAGTTTCCATCCATTATTCCTTGTCTGGCCTACAGGCACTTTAGAAAATAGCTTGACCCCTTCCTCCTCTCTGTGGCAGCCCCTCAAATACTGGAAGGCTTCTCTCCTGTCTCCCCTGGTTCTTCTCTTCACTAGACTAGCCAGGCCCAGTTCCCGCAATGTATGTTTCAGTCTCCAGTCCCCTCATCTTCCCGGTTGCTCGCTTCTGCTTAAAGAAGCAGGCAGCTCCTTTTTAGAAATACGCTTTAGGGAAGAAATGTGATGTTTTCCCTGCAACTAGGCGGCGGCATAATCTTGCAGACAGGATGGTTCAAGTGACCTTCCAATGAAGAAAGGTAAAAAAAATAATAATATTCCCTCTTGCATACTAAACAAATAAACACGGATCCCTGGAAGGGATGGAAACTGAACGAGGAGCTGAGCCTTTCCTCTGGTACTGTTTATGCTTTTAAGCAGACTGATAATTGCTGACAGTGTACCTTGACTGCACCGTTTATCATTTGCAGAGAGAGAAAAGGGAGAAGAAGGAAAAACTCTCACCAAGTTTAAGAGTAAGCAATAAACAGCAAGGGGGCGATTCGATAGGTTTCCACACATTTTTTTGCAAACTCATAATTTTCTTTTCCATTCAGCTTTCAAGCTGGCGGGCAATTAAAGGGAAAACTTTCCCAAAATTGGTGTTTCTAGCCCGTATTTCATTGCACGAAGCATTCCTCCCTCCCTTCAAAATTCATAACTAGGTGTTCCTTGGAGCGAATACAAGTAGGCGATCTCTGAAAAAAGACCTCACAACGCAAAGCCTCGGAAGGACCAGCTGTTTGTGGACATTTTGGCAGGCTTCAATTGGCAATCCCGATACCTGGAATGCAATCATAAGGGACATTTGGCACGGCTCCTTAAATCCTCTTTGCAGGGATGCAAACCTGAATCCGATTCATTTCTTTTGAACGGTTCAGAGATGGTTTTGGGTGCCGCCGTTGATCCAATCCAATCCAATCTGGATGAAAGGAATTGCGCCTGAAGGACAGATTGCAATTTGAATCGGAAGTTGTGGAATTGAGCCTCCCAATCGGATTCCAAATTCAGATCAGTTTTAGGAGGGCTGCATGACTCTGAGATTTCATATAAAATATAAGAGCAGGCGACAAGATGACTTACAAGGTTCCTTCCAACTCTGATTATCTGTAATATGCACCAAGATCCATTTCTCTCCTTAGCAATGGAATTATTGCAATTAAGGAAATATTATGGAATAGTATTTTCATTGTTCTACTCCATGATCTTTCTCCAATCCCAACCTATCATGGTGGTTTTCAAGCTTTGTTGGCAACATCTGGAGATATTGGATAACATGACCTTAATGAGAGAAGCGAAGGACCTTGGTTAGGGTCTGGTCCAGAGGGAAAGCAACATAATGTGTGGCTGGAGAATGGGAAAACCATAATATGTTTACTCTGATTTTATTCGGGGGGGGGGTAGAAACCACCAAATAGTCCCATTATATGATAATTATTTGGTATTAAATTATTGAAGCAGTTGAATTATTCACATTGTTTTGGAGACACAGGCCAGACTGGCGACTGGTTTCAAAGGAAAAATAAAATAACCATGTCTTCCTGAATGCATTGGGAGACACGGAGGTGGCTTGTCTAGAAGTTTTCATAAATTTCAATTCAAGAAAAGCATCTGAAGAAGGATGGGAGGTGGGGGAAAGAAAGAGGCCGAAGACTGAGAAAGATAATATTGAGAAAGTTGAAAAATTAGGGCCAGAGCCTTCAATCTTACAAAACAAGAGGCTCAACTTGTTGAACAAGATGTTTCTTCTAATTTTGATAACCTCTTTCCCTGAACTGTTCTAGCAGATGGCCGTTACCTACTCAACTTTGATGTCAGCTCATTAAAACATTTCTATGCCAGTTTTAGAGTGGACATGAACTGGGTGGAGGGAATTTTGAAGGAGCAGTGCAGCAGTTTAAAACCGAAAGTGCATTTCATTCTGAAAGGGAGCTGCAGTAAAGACTGATGGTGAATCTCATGACTGAAGGGTCCTTGGTGCTCTGTGAGCTTGTTTTTTTTTTCTTATAGACATTTCATTACCCAACTAGATAACATTATCACTGCTAGAAGGGAGTAGGGTTTGCTGTATGATTGCATACAGTTCAGAGGTGGTCTTCAGCAGGTTCTGATCAGTTCTGGAGAACCGGTAGTGGAAATTTTGAGTAGTTCAGAGAAGCAGTGGTAACCACCCACCGTGAGTGGAGATTTTACAGTATCCTTCCCCTGCCACACCCACTAAGCCACACCCACCAAGTCATGCCACGCCTACCAAGCCACACCCACAGAACTGGTAGTAAACATTTTTGAATCTCACCACTGATACAGTTCCTTCTAGCACTGACGATGTTCCCTAGTTTGGGTAGTGAAACGTCTGCAAAGAAAAATAACCAAGTTCAGAAACCACCAAGGACCTCACAGCTCCTCCCCTCCTCCTCCTCCTCCTCTCCACCATTTCCACTTCCATCTAGAACTGATGACATCACCTAGTTGAGTCATGAAACATCTTCAAGAAAACCACCAAGTTCAGAGAGCATCAAGGACCCCTCAGGTCAACCCTGAGATATAAAGATTCTCCTTTGTTGGAAACTTCTAACTCTCTTGTGAGAGTTTAGTTGCTCTGGGGAAAAAGGGGAAGGAAAGGAAAACTCTACAAACTATAAGAGCAGTGGAACAAAAATATGGAAAAAGAATCTGTGGTCAGAGCTCCTAACCTACTTGGGAAAAAGGAAACAGCTTCCTATCCACCTAATCTCTGCTCAATTTTGATACCACCAGCCTACCTGTGAAACACGGGAGATGTATCTATTTGGTAGCTCTGTAGGGGAAGAGAAGCTCAGCTAAATGGATATTATAACTCTCCCTTACCCTGGGGTTCAGTCATTTGCTGTGTCCAGAAAACAAGACTTTGATGATTCCATTATTTTCTTGGTGCTGTTCCCCCCAGCCCTCCAATCTAACTGCCCTGGATATGCCAAAATCAAAACCTCAGATACCACTATTTCTTTAAACGACACATCAGACATGAAAAGAAATAATGAAGAAGCGAATGAAGAGATAAAACACAAGACAACTGAAAGAGAAATAAAATGAGATCTCTCTTCTGATACTGCAGAGACGGGGAGGGAGAGAGAGGGGGAGAAAGAGGGAGGGAGAGAAAGAGAGGGAGGGAGAAAAAAGAGAGAGAGAGGGATGGAGAGGGGGAAGGGAGAGAGGGAGAGGGAGAGATAGACGGAGGGAGAGAGAGGGAAGGAGGGAGAGGGAGAGGACGAAAGGGAGAGGAGGAGAGAGAGGGAGAGAAAGAGAGAGATGGAGAGAGGGAGAAAGAGAGAAAGAGAGGGAGATAAAGAGAGAGGGAGATGAAGAGGGGGAGAAAGAAAGGGAGAGAAAGAGTGAGATGTCGAGAGAGAGGGAGCAAAAGAGAGAGAGGGAGAGAGAAGGAAGGAAGAGAGGGAAGAAGAGAGGAAGAGAGGGTGAGAGAGAGAGAAAGAGAGAGAGGGGGAGAGAGTGAGGGGGGGAGAGAAAGAGAGAATATGAAGAACTTTTCAAGTAGCCTCATTTCTAGGCAACCAAAGATTTAACCCGCAACAGTAATTCACCACACACTTATACATCTACAGTTCTCTCCTTTCCTTTCTTCGGCTAAATAGAAGGGCTTTTAGGTTTATATATGGCACATAATAAGGAGACCCTCATCCCGAGGCATCCACCCTAAACAAATTTTCTTTCCAAGTGGCCTCTGCAAACGACGGAGGAGCCACGGCTGTCTAAAATAAGACCTATTCCAAGGTGCATCGCCATTCGAGGCGCACGATTTAAGTCATAAAGAGGCATCTTCAAGAAAAGGAGTGTTTTCATGACATCAGTCTTCCATTAGTTGAGGGGCTGCCAACAAAGAGTGGGGGGTGGTCAAGCACCCAAAAGCAGGAGAAGAAGCAACGGATGGAAACAAAACAAGGAGAGGAGTAACCTAGAACTCAGGAGGAAATTTCCTGACAGTGAGGACAGTTAACCAGTGGAACCGCCAGAAGTTGTGGGTGCTTCATCGCTGGAGGTTTCTAAGAAGAGATTGAACACTCATTTGTTTGAATTGATCTAGGGTCTCCTTCTTGAGCATGGGGTTGGACTATAAGACCTCTACGGTTCCTTCTAGTTCTATTCTGATTCATTGATTCCATCTCTTTGGAAACCGAAAGGCATTTTCCAAAGCACCAGAAGGACAGACAAGAAACAATGGATGGAAACAAACCAAGGAGGGAAGCAACTTGGAATTAAGGAGAAACTTCCTAACCGCGAAGACAGTTAACCAGTGGAACTGCTTGCCTCCAGAAGTTGTTCAACACTGAAGGTTTTTAAGAAAAGAACGGAAGCCACTTGTCTGAAATTGTAGGGTTTCCTGCTTCAGCAGGGGGTCGGAATAGAAGACCTCCAGAAGAATAACACGGGGGCAATGACGGCTGAGCTCATTGAAGCAATGAGATTTAGTTAGGGAAGTCATCTTCATTGGGCTTGTAAGACTTACTCTACCACCAGGGAATACCCCCTGAGGCAATTTCCAGATGTGACTTTTGGGGATGAAGGTGTGGTGTTTGTAGAAGCACCACTGGAAGGCGAGAAAGGTCAGGATAGAGAGAGATCTCTTTGGAGAAAATCCATGTGGGCACAAAGACTCAACACGGACTCCATCGTACACAACTGATCAATCATGTCTCTGGAGATTCTCCGCCATCCATGGTTGTCATGGTTGTCCCAAAGGTGTTTTTTCAAGAGTAACTGAACTTTGTTTTTATCTTGAAGATGTCTTGCTTCTCATCCAAGAAGCTTCTTCAGTTCTTCAAAAGGCAGCTGGATTTTGTTTTTTCCTTGAAGACGTTTCGCTTCTTATCCAAGAAGCTTCTTCAGTTCTTCAAAAGGCCACTGGTCTTTGTTTTTCCTTGAAGACATTTCACTCCTCATCCAAGAAGCTTCTGCAGTTCTTTAGAAGGCAACTGGACTCTGTTTTTCCTCGAAGATGTTTCGCTTCTCATCCAAGAAGCTTCTTCAGTTCTTCAGAAGTCAACCGGTCTCTGTTTTTCTTTGAAGACATTTCACTTCTCATCCAAGAAGCTTCTGCAGTTCTTTAGAAAGCAACTGGACTTTGTTTTTCCTCAAAGACGTTTCGCTTCTCATCCGAAAAGCTTCTTCAGTTCTGAAAACTGGGAAGCCAACAGACATTTACATCTTCTGGTTGGCCTTTTTACAGTTGGATCTGCCAAGGAGGTGACGTATGATTTTGTTGGAAATTTACTCTTTATCCTTCTTATTTGCAGTCAATACCTCTAATTCTACAAATGCATCAGGGGGAACGGGGAATAAAAAGAAGGATGGCAGTAGAAGACCAAGAAGAGAAAAATCAATCTCATGTGAATAGAAGGTGTTTACATACTCAAATCCAGACATGCTGCTTTCCAATCGATTCGTCCTCCCGCAGCAGTGAAATTCAGGTGTTTGAAGCTGGGCTAGTAACGCAACAGAAGACAGCTAACTGGAATATCCTTCCTCATGGATTAAAAAAAAAACACTTATTGTTATTCTCCTTTAGAGGTAGATTCAGCGAAATATGCAAGCACAGCATTCCAATTTTCCCCCTCTTGCCTTCCCATGGACTGCTGTCCAGCCATTCAACCTATTCAGCAGTCAGAAAATAAGATCATTTGCATTGGGGGGTGTATGTGTGTGTGTGGAAAGCAACGTATTTTCTCCCTCCTACCAGGCTCGGTGGCTGGGATTTATAAGCAATCATGGCTCTGAAAATTAACGATAGGCTGGGTGTCAAAATGACCTTCTAGAATCATGTGAAATGTTAATGCCACTTTATAAAGCCTTAGCAAGGCCACTCCAGGAATGCTTGCATCCAGTTTTAGCCCCCACATTATAAAAAAAAGACGTTGAGAGTTTGGGAAAAGCACAAAGAAGAACAACTAAAATGATTAAAGAGCTGAAGACAAAAACGCACAGAATGGTTGCAGGAATTGGGTTTGGTTAGTCTAGACTAGAGAAAAGAAGGACTCGTGGGGACGTAACAGAGGGGCTGCCCCAAAGGAGAAGGGATCAACTTATTTTCCAAAGCACCAGAAGGCAACAATGGGTGGAAACTGATCAAGGAGAGAAGCAACCTGGGATTAAGGAGAAATTTCTTATCAGGGAGGACAATTAACCAGCTTGTCACCAGAAGTTGTGGCCACTCCATCACTGGAGGTTTTTATGAAAACACTGGAGAGCCACCTATCTGAAAGGGTGAAAGGATGTGCTGCTTGAACAAGGGTTGGACTAGAAGACCTCCAACACCCTCCCAGCTCTCTATTCTGATTTCTTCTTTCCTGGACGTTTTCAACCTTTGGGAAGGAAGTTAGTAGCTTCCTCTTTTTATGTTCAGGCAGCTTTATAATTTCTTTACAATTCCTTTGTGGCGGGGTGGAGGTTGCATATCTTGTGCAACCTCACAATAGGATGGTGGGGCGTGATGGTCTGATTTTATAAGAATAACAACAGAATAACAGAGTTGGAAGGGACCTTGGAGGTCTTCTAGTCCAACCCCCTGCAAGCAAGAAACCTTGCACCATTTCAGACAACTAGTTGTCCATTTTTTTCTTCAAAATCTCCAGTGATGGAGCCCCCAGAGCTTCTTGAGCCAAGTCGTTCCACTGATTAATTGTTCTCACTATAAGGAAATTTCTCCTTAGTTCTAGGTTGCTTCTCTCTTTGATTAGTTTCCATCTATTGCTTCTTGTCCTGCCCTCTGGTGCTTTGGAAAATTAATTGACTCCCTTCTTCTTTGTGGCAGCGCCTCAAATAGTGGAATACTGCTATCGTGTCACCCGTAACTCTTCTTCCTCCCCTCAGACCACGGATATTTAGAAGGAAGGGGAGGGGAAAAAAAACCTGCATTTTGTTTTCCTCCAGTGGTTTTGCATTTTGGAAGTCACATTTTTGTGTGTGCAAAAGTTGAGAATTCTAAAGAACGGTTTTCTCAGCCCCATATGCTCTGTAGCTATTTATGTTCTTGAGTACCCTGAAAATAAAATGGTTAACCAATGTGTGACCACAGCTCTTTGGGATGTCTTTTCCTGCATTAGGAAACTACGAGAAAGATTTTTTTTTTTTTCTCTCCTGCAGCTGTTTGCAAATTGCAATCTGTCCGAGCTCAAGAGCCTTTTCTCTACGGGAGAGTCATACCTCATCCATTTTGGGAACGTTCCTTAATTCCACCCCTTCCCCTCTTTATCCGCTATGATTTGCATTTCCAGAAAAGAACAAGGGAAGAAAACATTTGCATTCTCTTTGGCTAGTCCTCTTGGAGACAAAAGGTGTTGTCAGGTCACCCTTATTTAGGAATCATTTAAAATTAAAACCCAAACAGAAGAATGAATAAATCATAAGAGCTGGAAGGTTTATGGGGAAATCGATGTTGCTGTAATTTTTAAATTGGCACGGGCTCAATGCCTGTCAACGAGACATGCCTGGTTATGCCAGCAGCCTCCTAAATCTATCTGACTTAAGTTTTTATTCAGGTGTTCACTTTGGGTCCGGGTGGTGGAATTTCATAACACCGTGATCGATACATTGGAATATGTGTTCCAAATAGGTCTTCCCTGATCGTAGAAATACAGTGTCAGCTTTGGAAGCCATATTAGCACCAGAAGCTTCCACACTGCCACACTCCTGTGCCTGGAAAATTAGGAGGGGGGGGATATTGTAGAGTGGTTGCCGTGAGACATAATAGCATTTTTCTTTACAGTCAAGGAGAGGTCATGGGATTCCTGCACCTGGAGGAGGAGTGCTGTAAGGGATGTCTCAAATTGGGAGGGAGGGTGATTGGGCCAGGTGATGGAGTGATGGGTGCAGGGGATGGATTTTGTGTTTTTTAATTATTGGAGGGCAAACCCAGTTGAATCAATCGGAATAGAGCTGGAAGGGACCTTGGCGTCATCTAGTCCAGCCCCCCCCATCCAAGCAGGAGACCCTACTTCATTTCTGACAGATGGCAGTCCAGTCTCTTCTTGAAAGCCTCCAGGGATGAAGCTCCCGTAACTTCTGAAGGCAATTTCTGTACCACCAGTTGATTGTTCTCGCTATCATCCAAAATTTCAGGTTGAATGATTGAATGGACAAACAAACGAATAAACAAACAAACAAAATCAATACATAAATGATTTGTAGCTCTTAGATTTGAAGGCTGGGATCCTGGAACTGTGGTTCAGAAGCACCATCTGTTTTCCTTGCCAAAGAATCTAAATTCAATATTCCTGTTCTGCTCGTTGTCAGTAAGGCCAAGTTTCAACGAGTTGAACTATCTCAATAAAGTCAGAAATGTGCCACTGAGAGTTAATGACAGCTTTGAACATCACAGAGACCTTGGAGAGTAATTTTAGAGTGTTATTTTCTATTTTTTTTAATGCTTAGAGATTTTAAAATTCACTCTGTCTCCTACATGAGGGATCTCCAACGCCTGGTCCATGAACCAGCACCGGTCTGTGGCATGCCAGCAACCAGTCCACACAAACAAGTGAAGCTCCACTTGTGGGATGTAGACAGTACCCCAAACGCCACACCCTCTCCGGCCTGTGGAAAAACCTTTCCACACTCAATCAGTCCCTAGTGCACAAAAAGTTGGGTGCCACTCAGAAGTGGGATCCTACACGTTCCACTACTGGTTTGGTGATTGCATGCCCACACATGCACCCTGGGGTGGGATTCTACTGGTTCTGTCTGACTCTGTAGAACTGGTAGCTCTGAAGAGCAGCAGACGTAGAATCGGTTCTAGGTCTGCTGCTGTTTTGGCCCACCCGCCCGCCTGGGCTCTTACCTGAACTTTATTTCCTGCTTTTTCAACTTCAGCTGCTGTGTGAGGCACAGTTGTGGTTGAAAAAGCAGGAAAAAAAATGCTTTTCCAACTGCTGCGCACCTGCGCGCAGCTGTCCAGGCAGCAAGCTGACGACAATTTACACGCATGTGCAGCGCAAATCGTAAATCACCGAACCAGTAGTTACACCGGTCAGATCCCATCCTTGCATGCATCTAACACGTGTGCCAGCTTTCCCCACACCAGCTGAGGCCTGCAGTGCCAATCAGCTAAGAGGATAAAGCGCAGGGGTAGGTGGGAGGGCTGATCCTGCATTTTTCTCTTCTTTTTCCTCTCAGCTGATTGTGGAGTATTTTTTTTTCTTCCTCTCAAGCTTTTTTTCTTTTGACTACCGGTTCGAGTGAACCGATCCAAACCGGTAGCATTCCACCACTGGTGCCACTGTCCTACATGGTTTCTATCTCTGGAGAATGATGAAAAGGGGGACTATTTTATGCCGGCTTAGGACTGGAATAAAGATTTAGACTGGAATAAAGCTGGAAGGGGCCTTGGAGGTCTTCTAGTCCACCCCCCTGCTCAAGCAGGAGGACCTGTACCATTTCGGGTAAGTGACTGACGATTTCTGAAGGCAACTTCTGTTCCGCTGGTTAATTGTCCTCACTGTTAGAAAGTTTTCTCCTTCATTCCAGGTTGGTTCTCTCCTTCTGTTGTTTCTTGTCCTGCCTTCTGGTGCTTTGGAAAATAAATCAACCCCCTCTTCTTTTTGGCAGCCCCCTCAAATATTGCTATCATCATCTCCTTTTTATGACCCCATTATCCGTTGTGGGGTGGAGTCTGGGCAACTGAATGGAGCTAGCAGAGTGTTTACTGGCTGGATGCCCTTCTTGTCACCAGTATGGAGTTTTGTTCAGCAGATATATTCTCATTGTGCCCAGAGAGAACAATATCTGCCTCTACCTGGGATCAAACTCACAGCTTCCTGATTGTGAGGTGAGAACTCCACCTCTAGGCCACCGCACCTCTCTGGCTGCTATCATGTCACCCCTAATTCTTCTTTTCTTTAGACATACTCAAATCCTGCAGATGTTCTTCGTATGTTTTAGTCTCCAGGCCTTTGATCTTAGTTGCTCTTCTCCAAACTTTTTCCAAAGTCTCAACATCTTTTTTTATTTTATTTGGGTAGGATAATCCTTGCATTTCAGCAGGTCCAGTAGACATTCAACCAACCTGGTCCAGGCCTGTTTGGTATTTGAAACCCTGACAGGCGCGGCCAGGAAATAATAAGATTTTAAACTAGACTGGGAAATCAAACCAATATCTTAGGAGACGCCAGTGACAAACCCCGTTTGCAATTATCATTAAGAAAATCACTTGATGTGTAGAAGCTGCCAGGAGATGAGCTCACCCTGGTTCATGGCGTGCACTTGCCCAGTTGCAAAGCAGAAATGCCAGGCTCACTCAAATCTATGATGGGATCGGTGGAAGAAATATCCCAAAATGCAATTTCACTAATGATAAAAAATTGCGGTGTTGAATTGCTTGAAGGTTGGCAGTCTTTAGGTCTTCCTTGGTTGATCCTAATCAAATCTCCAGTTAAAAGGAATTTAGAATTTTATCACTCATGGATCAGAGCTTGGTTGTACAACACCCAGTTCCCTTCTAACTTTCTTCTTCAGGTTTTTTTTCCCTCTTACCCTTATTTCCTATACTTAAATGATGAGAATAGGGGACGTGGTGGCTCAGTGGCTAAGACGCTGAGCTTGTTGATCAGAAAGCTCGGCAGTTCAGCGGTTTGAATCCCTAGCGCCCCTTAACGGAGTGAGCTCCTGTTCCTTGTCCCAACCTAGCAGTTCGAAAGCATGTAAAAAAAAAATGCAAGTAGAAAAATAGGGACCCCTTTGGCAGGAAGGTAACAGAGTTCTGTCCGCCTTCAGCTTTTACTCATGCTGGCCACATGACCACACAGACATCGTCGGCGGCGCTGGCTTTTCCCTTTGTAATGGAAATGAGCACCGCCCCCTAGAGCCAGAAACGAATAACTTAAATGACGAGAGTAGGAGATTGGGTTGACATGTTATTCCTCATCCCAAATTTCCTGCTTCTGATTTCCTCGGAGGATACGAATCCTCAAATCATTTTCTCTCCTTAAGTAAGTGGAAGGACCAACAGGTTCTACATGGCGTGCTTGTTTTTTGTTTTTGTTTTATTTTGCAGACTAGAAAACTTGTCCTTTCATTCATCAAAGAGAGGGGGTCTCACCTGCATAAAGCCTTCTTAAAAACATCTGCAATATACATTAGTTTGTCCTTTTCTCCCCCAAATCGAGGGGGAGGGAGAAAGCGAGAGAGATGTCCGATTATTAATGCGCTTGCTTTCCCCGAGCAGCTTTTAGCTTCTTATCACTCCATGTTCCTAAGCAGAGACACCAGCTGAATTTGAAAGAGCCCGCTAAAGTCAGCCACGGAGAAACCAATATCTGAACGCTGCAGGAAAGAAGCATCAGGGAACAAGGGAAATGCAAAAGTCGGAGAAAGGTTTCTATTAGGAGGAGCTGGCTGGGAGCAGATGTCTGAAAATTCGACAACAGTGACAACAACAAAAAAATTTAATGGAGCCTTCTCATCAGGATCTCCGAATCAGCTTTGGAGTTGACTGGCTGTGGCAAAGAGCCAGCTACCCTGGATGGGCCTTTCTTAAGGAGACTTCAGTTGAAAGAATTGTGCAGCGAAGAATCGCTAAGATGAGGACAGTAGAGTTCATTGGAAAGATATTTCCGGAATCTGTGTGATCCTAGTTTAGAGGAGGGGATTCAAATTTTTTTTACTACTGCTTCTGTGGGCATGGTTTGGTGGGCGTGGTGAGGCTTGGTGGGCATAGCAGGGGAAGGATACTGCAAAATCCCCCTTCCCTCCCCATCCCGCTAACCTTCTTTCCAGCTCCGTTCTTCTGTGCAGGGCAACCAAAGGAGACCCAGCCGATCGGCTGGGACTCGATGGGAGGCAGAGAAGAGATGGGGTTGGCGGGGCCAGTCAGAGGCGGGATTGGACGGTTGTCCGAACTACTCAACATTTCCGCTACCGGTTCTCCAGAACTGGTCAGAACCTGCTGAATACCCACCTCTGGTCTAGAGTACAAGCCAACTGTCACCTCCATGATCTCCATCAGCTGGGATAGAAGTGGACAAGGAATCTGTCAAATCCATGAAGAGCTGTTCAGGTACCCAGGAACAAGTGAAGAGGTATCTCCCAAAATGTACAATTTTGATAAGAAAGTTTTTTTTTAAAAAAAGCATTTTTTTGAGTTCTATTTGCTGCCTTAGAGAACCTCTTGTTCTCCAGGTTGTTGAGACTCTAGAAAGAATGCAGAGAAGAGCAACCAAGATGATGAGGGGACTGGAGACTAAAACATATGAAGAACGGTTGCAGGAATTGGGCATGGCTAGTCTAGTGGACAGAACGACCAGGCGAGACAGGAGAGAAGAGAAGTCTTCCAATATTTGAGGGGCTGCCATAGAGAGGAGGGGGTCAAGCTATTTTCTAAAGCACCTGTAGGCCAGACAAGGAATAATGATGAACAAGGAGAGATTCAACCTGGAAATAAGGATACATTTTCTGAGAGTGAGAACAATCAACCCACGGAACAGAAGTTGCCTTCAGAGGTTGTGGGAGCTTCATTCCTGGAAGATTTCAAGAAGAGACTGGACTGCCATCTGTCAGAAATGGTATAGGTAGGATCTCCTGCTTGGGCAGGGGGTTGGACTAGATGACCTACAAGGTCCCTTCCAACTCTGTTCATCTAAAATAATCTCATGAAGAACGCCCTATCTATGAACATCTCATTCAGGAGCGCTTCTCTTTTTCAGACTGTTACTCTCTTTTCAGGTTGTTTCCCACCATCATTTTGCTCACCAAATCCAGTTTTTTAAGCCGTTCCCACAGAAGAGAAGGAACCGAAATGCAGGCCATGGGAAGACCTACAAGACAATCTGGCCTTCCTCCCTTCCCACTTTTGAAACAGAAGCAGCCTAATAGCATCTTATTTATATTTCCCCAGAGAGGACTCAAACACATTTCAATATCACTGCAACGCTGTTAATTGAAATCAGTAATTTCTGCGCTCATTAATAACAAATCTCTAGGAAGAAATAACCCCACCACAATTAATGATCACCATTAAAGGAAAAAAACAAACAAACAAACCACTGGGTCCTTTTTATAGCAAGACACAGAACTTTGGGTTCGTTTTATAGCTGATTAGCAAAGATTAAACTGTGCGCCCCTATCTTCTGGCTTGCTAAATATACATGTGCGCGGGAATACAATTTAGAAAGGCTAAATCTACCTCACGGCTGTCAGCAGGTTGGGCTGTAGATTTTATAACGTGGGAAGAATGCTCAAAAATGTTCCAGAGGTCAACCAACAAATGATTCTACACATTAAACTAACAGTGCATTGGGGGAAAAAAAGGGGGTGGGGCTATTCCTTTGTACTTTCAAAGGAGAAAAACTAATTTCTGCAATTTTAGAGGGTGGAATTAATCTGGTCTGTTCCTATCCTCCCCTCCTCCCATTGAAATTCGCTTCCCGCTTTGGAGAATTCCACGATTTTGATGGGTTTTCAGTTGACAATAGCTGGTCAACTACAATTTTGGGAGCAATTTTATTCTGTCCACTTTGCACGCTCCCTTCTAGTAGTCGGCCATTAGCTTGAGTTGGCTAAAAGCTTTGGAGGAGAAGCAAATGGGCTTTTGAGATTCTCGCCTCCGGTGGTGAGCAGAGAAATGGGAAGAAGAAGGAACGTTGTTGACCTGAAGTTCTCCAAGACAGGAGAAATCTTCCAACCCCTTTCTCTTCCGTGTGTGTGTGTGTGTGTGTGTGTGTGTGTGTGTGTGTGTGTGTGACAATAACATTGCAATTAAACAAAAATGGAAAATCCCTATTCCTATTGGAGGCAAGGAGAAAAGCCAGGGAGGCTGAAGAGACCAGAGAGGAGATGGAAAGAATTTCCTGACAGTGAGAACAAAGATTCAGTGGAACGCAGGGCTGGGCTGCTGGGGGTTCACAGGGGTTCGGGGGAGACCCCTAGCTAAGATTCTGTGCAGTTTGGAGAACCCCACCAAAATCCCACTCATGGCTGGCCCCGCCCATCTTGCCCCTCCCTTCCCAGGAGTCCCCACATGGCCCATTTTGGATGCAGGTAAGTGCAGGGCCTGCACGGAGGCTCCGGGAGGGTGAAAAACGGGCCTCTCAGAAGCTCAGGTTGTTCTTCGGTTCTAATTTAGCTGCTTTCTTGCAGATGTTTCATTACCCAACTAGGTAACATCATCAGTGCCTGAAGGGAGTGGAGTTTGCTTTCTGTTCGTATACAATACAACCACACTGCTTTCAAGCACTGATGATGTTACTTAGTTGGGTAATGAAGGCCACAAAGAGCACCAAGTCTTCTTGTAACAGTCTTCTTCTTCTTCTTCTTCTTCTTCTTCTTCTTCTTCTTCTTCTTCTTCTTCTTCTTCTTCTTCTTCTTCTTCTTCTTCTTCTTCTTCTTCTTCTTCTTCTTCTTCTTCTTCTTCTTCTTCTTCTTCTTCTTCTTCTTCTTCTTCTTCTTCTTCTTCTTCTTCTTCTTCTTCTTCTCCTCCTCCTCCTCCTCCTCCTCCTCCTCCTCCTCCTCCTCCTCCTCCTTCTTCCCATCCTCCTCCTCCCCCACTTCCTCCTTGCAAATCCCATTTCCTTCTAGCACTGATGATGTTACTTGGTGGAATAATGAACCACCAAGCTCAGTTCAACCCTAAAAACATTCTCTTCTACCAGCCCTAACTTACTCTTTGCTCTAATTTCAGGTTTGGTTTTAGACTTGCCTCCTGGCTTACTCTAACTATTTAGTTAGCCCCACAAATCCTCTGTAGTTCTGCCCTGAAATGACTGGTGAGATTATTTCACTAGAAACGTGCCACCAAAATGAATTTGACAGAATAATCTGATGTTAATGAGCGCCTAACATTCTGCATGTGCTTTTGATGAATAGATAATGAACTAAAATAAGAGTTTCATAACAACAGTGACAATAATTGAATAACAGAAACAATTAAGCATCCCGAGAGCTGGGAGACCTGTGTTCTGATTTGGGTTGGAACCACTATGCTATATATTTATAGGTGGCCTGGGCTAAGAAAGTGATTGGCTGAAAGTCACCCAGCCATCTTTCCTGCTTAAGGCAGGACTAGAACTCACCATCTCCTGGTGGTTGGCTCAAAGTCATCCAGCTGGCTTTCATGCCTAAGGTGGGACTAGAACTCACAGTCTCCTGGAAATTGGCTAAACTGGCTTTCATGCCTAAGGCAGGACTAGAACTCACCATCTCCTGGTGATTGGCTTAAAATCACCCAGCTGGCTTTCATGCCTAAGGCAGGACTAGAACTCACTGTCTCCTGGTGATTGGCCTAAAGTCACCCAGCCAGCTTTCTTGCCTAAGGTGGGACTTGGAGCTCACCCTCTCCCAGTGACTGGCTCAAAGTCACCCATTCGCCTTTCACATCCCAGGCAAAACTAGAATTCACAGCCTCCCGGTTTGTAGACCAGCGCCTTAACCACTACTCCAAAAATATACATTTATGGCCATGAATTTGCGAGAATCCATTTCACGTCAGCTTTGTTGGGAGGTGCAATTTTGAGCTCCGGGTCAGGATTAGCCGGGAGAATAAATATACCCCGGTGTCTAATTGAAGGCCGTTGTCATTCAACATCAGCCAGACGTCAAATAATTCAAGCAATTTTCCATTAAAAACAGCGTCAGCAAGCAAGGCATCCGTTTCTATAAACCAAATGGGTTTGGGTGTTTTTAATTTCTTTGGTTTTTTTTTTCCTCCTCCTCTTTCATTTGTTCTCCGGTGCTGGCGAAATTATATTAAAAAATCATCAACAACAAAAGTCACATGATCTTCCTAATCCGTATCGCAGTGCATTAGGGACTTTTTTCTCCCTCTCTCACAAACATGCCGATTATAATAATACCCCTGTCCATTTCTAAAAAAAAAAACCCCGAAATGTTCAGATAATTAAAATAGGAAACAAACAGCCATTTCTTTCCTACTTCAATTTTGCAAATCCCTTAAAGGGAGAGAAAAATGGCCATTTCATAGAGATATGGTGTTTGATAATATGTGATAAGGACTCGGGGAGGAGAAGAACTGGCAGATTAAAGAAAGATAAAGGCATTGAGGTTCACATTGTGAACATGATTAGAAAAGGTAAAATGGCACAAGGAGGAATTTTTGGTCCCAGGTGAATAAAAAACACCATCATGGTAGCCACATCGTAAGGGAAAGGGAAGAAATTTCATAAATCAATAATTTTTAGAAACAATAGGAAGCTGGCAAGATGGGAACCTATTAACAACCAGTGGGTTTCCCTTCTTCCCCCTCTTTTTTGATTCACTGAAACCAGAGGTAGACTATCTGGAACATGAAGGTCATATATGGTTGTGAGCAGGAGTGAGATTCAAATTTCTTAACAACCAGTTCAGTGGGCGTGGCCTAATTTGTGGGTGTGGCTTGGTGGTCATGTGACTGGGTGGGAGTGGTTTGCTGGCTGGGCATGGCTTGTATGTAAATATTGTAAATATTTATGTAAATATTGAATTTTTTATATAAAAAAGAGCAACTTTTACCCAAAATCAAGCAAAGCAGGCAGGCAGATTGAGTTGCTCACAGAATCACAGCTTCACTCAGAGATCTATCTTTCTGCAATCTGCTGCCTGAGCCTGCACTGAAAAATAGAAGCTTCAATCCTAAGGAAGGTTCAGCTCTGCTTTTAGATTAGCTAGAAAGCAAGAAATCCAACAATGTTCTGTTTTCTAGCTAATCTAAATCTCCTGGCACAGAAGAACAGCTGATAGTCGGGAGGGGAAAAAAAGTAAAAATAGCAACTTAGCAGGCAAGCTTGATGGAGCGCATGCCAGGTAAGGAGTGAGTGGGCAGGGAGGGGAGGGGCACAGCCAGCCGGTGGCACGATTTGCCGGTTCTCTGAACTGGGCAGAATCATAACAACTGGTTCTATAGAACCGGTCCTACGAGGTAGGATCCCACCCCTGGTTGTGAGATACTTCAACGTGGACTTCAAGCATGGAAAATACAGGAGATCTGAATCATACGAGATCTTGATTCCTAGATCATTTCAGAATAACAGAACGACAGAGTTGGAAAGGCCTTTTGAGTCCAACTCCTCAAACAGGAGACCCTATTTTATTTTGGACAAATGGCTCATTCCATGATTTCCATGAAGCTGTTTTCATTTGCTTCGGAACATTTTCAAACAAATGGTTATTCAGTTTCTTCTTAAAAACCTCCAGTGATGGAGCACCCAAAACTTCTTATGTTGGATCTTACATTTCATGATGAAAGTATTTTATTTTTTCTTCTGTACACTGAGAGCATATGCACCAAAGACAATTCACCTTGTGTGTCCAATCACACTTGGCCAATAAAAAATTCTCTTCTCTTCTCTTCTCTTCTCTTTTCTCTATCCTATCCTATCCTATCCTATCCTATCCTATCCTATCCTATCCTATCCTATCCTATCCTTTTTTAATTCTATTCTGGAGGCAAACTATTTCACTGGTTAATTCTTCTTACCATTAGTAAGTTTCTCCTTAATTCCAGATTTCTGCTCTCCTTAATTAGTTTCCATACATTGCTTCTTGTCTTGTCTTCTGAAGTTAGGGTAACAGAATAATCGAGTTGGAAGGGACCTTGGAGGTCTTCTAGTCCAATCAAGCAGGAGACCCAATGCTATTTTGGACAAAGAACTAATTTGTTGTTCTGTCATTTCCTACATCTCAGATAACTTCAGAACACAGACACCATGAGATATATTGCACTGATTAAAGTTGTGCGGCTGGTGCGTCCAGGACTTTAGTGAATCCAAGACTTTAATTCCTACAGTACAGTGGGTGTAAAAGGTGATACAAATTAGTGTGCTTCTGTTTACAATTTAAGACTTTAACTCCTACAACACAGTGGCTCTCACCTCACAAACTCTTCCTCAGTTAATAAAAATAACATCACAATCCAATTCCTCATACATCTACATTAACTCACACAATTATATTATAAAGATTTAAGTGAATTGACTTAATAGAAGTGAATCTGTAAGTGAATTGTGAGTTAATAAGTGAACTGTCTTAAGTAGAAGATTAGGCAGGGATGTTAATTTCCAAGTCATCCTTCAGCTGGGAGTCAAGAAATTATAGAATATAAAAAGAGAGGTAATTTCCCTGGATAATTATAATTTTAGTTGATGTTGGGAAGAAAGGAAGGGAGGGAGGGGGAGGAAGAAGAAAGGAAGGAAGGATGGGAAGGGAAGGGAGGGGGAGTGGAAGGGAGAAGGAAGGAAGGAAGGAAGGAAGGAAGGAAGGAAGGAAGGAAGGAAGGAAGGAAGGAAGGAAGGAAGGGAGAGAGGGAGGGAGGGAGGGAGGAAGTAAATTTTTTCCAACTTGCAATTTTTCTGAGTGTTTACAAACTATCAAAAGTTTTCCAAACTTTTTGAATTGATATGCAAACTCAAACTCAGCCCTTTGGTTTTTTTTTTTAGAAAGATGGACTTGTTGATTTTTCTGCAGTTGAGAAAAAAATGCACAAGGAAACACGAGGAAGGGAAAAGGCACACCAGAACATGATTACTGGCAAAAACCTAGTGTTCTCATGAGGAGAAAATTGTGGGTAAAAAGCACGCCTAGGGAAAATAATGTAGAAATATTAGGACAGATGTTTGATGAAAACGCACCGGTATTTTCATATTTTATTTTAATTGCCAACTGAGGTGGAAAGGGGACAATTATTTGATTCGTGTTCCCTTTGGCTTGTGTTTCTTTTGTATTTCAGAAGGAAATACAATTATGGGTTAATTACAGGTTTCGTGTGAGTGCCATATATTCTACTCCAGAGACTACAATCCCAGCTGTGGTCTTAGATAGTAATATTGAAGAAATCTTGCAGCATGGATGCCGAGGTAAATGTCTATGAAGATTCTCAGTCATCCACGTTATGGTTCTGCCAAAGGTGCTTTCTCAAATGGCAACTAGACTTTATTTTCCCTTGAAGATGTTTCGGTTCTCATCCAAGAAGCTGCTTCTTCTGAACTGAAGAAGCTTCTTAGATGAGAAGTGTAATGTCTTCAATGAAAAACAAAGTCCAGTTGCGTTTTGAAAAAAACAAACAACCTTTGGGACAATCAATTGATCAATCAATTTATAGGAGACAACAACATATACTGCTTGTAGAGTTCGCTTGGAGGTGGAACGAAAGCCGTTTCCAAAGCTGTTGGAACCCACCCAGATTTCTATTTCATTTCTATGTCTTTCTTTTTATTTTTTTGCCGTTGTTGCCATCTTTCTTCTGATGTTGGAAGTGCCTGAAAAAAAGGTTGAGAGTGGCGAATCCGCATCCTGTCAAGCGCCAGGGAAATGAGGAGATTCAGAAACTGAAGAATGAAAGAAGCTCCTTGAATGAGAAGTGAAACACCTTCAAGGAAAAAAGCCATGTCCAGTTGCCTTTTTTTGGGGGAAAAAAAGCACTTTGGGGCTGCTGGGGTAGATCATTCCCTTAACAGTTGGAAAATGGGAACTGCCCTGAGGGACTCCCAAACTTTTCAGAACTGTGCAGCAATAGATTTCTTTTTTTAAGGATTGCAAAAAAATTTTTCCAGCAGGTCAATGAAACGTTAAGTCAGAAAAAGACTTTCAGCCTGCAACCTTCATGCATCCTTCAGCTTCATTCAATAATGTCTGGCTCCCATTTATTACTTTAACTATCTAGAGCTGAAACAATTCTTAAAAGTTCCCTAAGCATTCCTCAGGTCAATAAAGCCAATTGGAAAAGAACTTTGAGTGGATCCATTAGCAAATAACTTTGACTACAAATGCTGGCATGGCACATTACCGAATGTAACTAAAGTTTTCCTCCAAGGCAGCTTATGAAGAGGAGCTGAAAGAGGATACCGTCAAAATGATGGGCGGATTTTTGGATTTTGTGAGTATTTTTGGGGGGGGGTTGGATGCTGGCAGGTGAGGTCTTTAGAATACCTACTGAAAAGACAGCAAACTCAGACCTAATGGAAGAGAGAAAGGGAGGAGGAGGAGGATGAAGAAAGAAGAGAAGGAGGGGAGGAAGAGAAGGAGGAGGAGGAGAAGGAGAAGAAGAGGAGGAAGAAGAAGAAGAGGAGGAGAAGGAGGAGAAGGAAAAGTTGCGGTTGAATGCAAAATGTTTCATTACCTGGCTAGGTAAGATAATTAGTACTAGAAGGGAATGGGGTTTGCAGAGAGGAGAAAAAGGAGGAAGGGAGGGGAAGAGAAAGAAAGGAAGGAATAGGAGTGGGAAGGGAGGAAGAGAAGGAGGAGAAGAAGGAGAAGGTCAATAACCAGCATTGATTATGTCACCTAGTTTGGTAGTGAAATGTCAAGAAAAGAACCAAACTCAGAGAGCACTGCAGGATCCGACAAACTCAAATCTACACAGGTATCTGAATTTTTAAAGACTCTCCAAGAACCCACCAACTCTATCCCAAATCCTTCAACTTTCCCACCCAAGATGTGGGCTGAATTCTTCCCCTACACTAGGCTGGAGTCTGAGTAACTAGGCTGCGCCATCTGCCAAGAGTGGGCCAGTGGACGTGCAAATGACATATCAGCCTACGATGAGTAAGCCCGAGCGTTTGAAGGGAGGTGGCGTTGGCGCCTTATCATGTCATATGGATGGCCACCCGTGGGCTAAAAAGGACTCTGTGCCAAAAAAATTGCTTTGTGTGTGTGTGTGTGTGTGTGTGTGTGTGTTTTAAAAAACCTCATCTCACTTAATTGGATGGGGGGAAAAAATTAAAGGGCATCGATAAAACATCGTTTTATGTGAATGCGATTGTCTCATGCTGCATTTCAAGGCTGGCGAGAGAAACTTTAATAGGTTCTAAGAAGGGAGAGGATTAACAGAAGAATAGAAATAGGAATAGAATAGAATAGAGTAGAATAGAATAGAATAGAACAGGAAAGAATAGAGTAGAATAGAATAGAATAGAACAGGAAAGAATAGAATAGAATAGAATAGAATAGAATAGAATAGAATAGAACAGGAAAGAATAGAATAGAATAGAGTAGAATAGAACAGGAAAGAATAGAATAGAATAGAATAGAATAGAACAGGAAAGAATAGAATAGAATAGAATAGAATAGAGTAGAATAGAACAGGAAAGAATAGAATAGAATAGAATAGAATAGAATAGAATAGAAATATTGGTCTTAAATAGTGGTCTTAAAACGAAGAGAAAATCACTAGTAACCACCTTCAGCTTCCTGAAGGAAGGTGTGACATAAAGCTTACAACATAATCATAACAATGGAGATTATTGATGCAGAGAAAGGACACAGCTGGCCGGACGTGAATGGAGAGATGTGAAACCGATCTGAATAATGTATTTCTTCCCACAATGAAAAAAAAAAATCATTTCCCCCCACCTCACAGCTCCTGAACATCTTAAGGGTACCTTATCTGTAGCTCTATCAATTCCTTTGGTAGTTTTTCTATTCAGCTTCCGCTTCTTACTTGTTGCGATAACTGTAGAAAGAACAACAACAAAAAACCCCCTCATCGCTCCCAATCTATTTAGCAGATGCTCTTTTTTTCCCCCCTACTTTTACTCTGTGTCCCTCTGTGAAGAATGCAGCTTAACCAGGTTTTAAACCTCCCCCTCTTGCCATTGTGAACGGGTGTATATAATTTGGTCTCACGAACCTTTGCCGTCTATGGCAGTCACCGCGACTGGAGTCTGTGGCTTTCCCGTCAGGTCTTTCCTAGCAAAAGCTCTCATTAGCATCACTTTGCTCAATTAAATGGGATTTAGCCCAGTTTGGCATCCAAAATGCAGAAATCGAATGGGAGATGGCCTGAAGCATTCATGAGGAGAGGCAACGTGGATGCTACTTGGGCTGGTGGCACTGGAAAAATGACAGCTGGCAGTGGCCGTTTTCAAGGAGGATGTGGAATAGAATAACAGAGTTGGAAGGGACCTTGGAGGTCTTCTAGTCCAACCCCCTGCCTAGGCAGGAAACCCTACACCACTTCAGACAATGATTATCCAATGTCTTCTTAAAAACTTCCAGTGTTGGAGCAATTCAGAACTTCTGGAGGCAAGTTGTTCCATTGGTTAATTCTTCTAACTATCAGGAAATTTCTCCTTAGTTCTAAGTTGCTTCTCTCCTTGATTAGTTTTCATCCATTGCTTCCTCTCCTGCCTTCTGGTGCTTTGGAGAATAGCTTGACTCCTTTGTGACAGTCCCTGAGATATTGGAACACTACTATCAAGTCTCCCCGGTCCTTCTCTTTATTAAACTAGACATACCCAGTTCCTGCAACCGTTCTTCATATGTTTTAGCCTACAGTCCTCAAATCATTTTTGTATTTCATTTTGTCATGGAATAGAGCAGGGCAGAGGCCCAGCCACCTGGTGGGTACTGGGAGGGAAAGAGATGCCAGTCAGGTGACAGAGGCAACAATCAGAACCAGGAACTGAGCAAAGAGTCCATAAAGAATTGTCACAATTCTTTCCCTCACCAGGAAGGTTAAAAATTGGACAACATTTTTCTGAAATGGTCTAGGAGGTTGGACTAAAAGATTTCCAAGGTCCCTTCCAAATCTGTTATTTTATTAGATGACCCTGTCTACTGGGTAGATGTCTATTGGATGATCAAGCCACAACCAAGGAATATAATATCCCTAAACACCTGCTCAAACCAGCAATGTATGTTTTGTTGTAGGACAAGAGCAGGAGAGGTGGAAGGTAGAGTGAAACATGCCATCAGCTTAGAGCCATTAATTTCACACAAGAGGTCCAAGTCTAACCCCAGTTGAGTTGCACTGATCCTAATCTGGTGCCAGTTTAGTATTGGATTGGAGTTGACTACATACTATACAATAAATCTTTCAAAATGCAACTTGATATGTGGTCCTGATCTTTGTCCCTGCACCAGAACCCAATTCAGTTCATTTTCACTTAAATTCACTTTCTGGTTTTCCCCGCCTTTGAATCAACCCAGGTACCCAAATATCTCCAAACATGACCATCTCTTTTTCCATTCTAGACTAGTGTTGTCAATGTTGTTTATTGGAGGAAAGGCAACCATCCAGGTTTAAATAACACTTACAAACAGGTGCAGAATATTTTCCATATACACCCAATGGGTGTATTTTGGAAAATAAGAAAAATCAAAACGAAAGGAAGGCAGGGAGGGAGGGAATTTCTCCTTGGTGTGCAATGTCGGCTGGAGGAGTCTTAGAAGTGGGCCAGAGGTCTACAAATATCAGTTTAGGTCACTGATAGGTCAGAATGATCAGTGGAAGTGAAATGATGGATCACAACTTCTGCGGAGTCTGGCAAATGAGTAGTTAGTGAGTTGACCTCAAGCTGCATCTATGACAATCAACTCAATGGCTTAATTTTTCCTCCAAGTTACCATGGGTCATTTTAATTTTCTCAGGCAGGCTCTTCAGGCATAGTGGGACATCTGCTTGCTTCAATTACTGCTTTGGAGAGCTGGAAGAAGTGAACATTTTCGTAATGAAATGGAAAAAAAAAAAAGGCAATCGGCATCCTAACGGATCTCGCTGATTTTCCAAATACATAAACCCTGGCAAACTCCATCTGGACTTTCTCCGTGTCCAGATCTAAAAGAGATTTTAGAATACAATCACTGAACTGGGAGTGACCTCAGAGGTCTTGCAGACCAACCCGTCCTCAAGGCAGGAGATTTTATTTGACCATCCCATGCATTTGCACCAAGACAAATTCCTTGTGGGTCCAATCACACTTGGCCAATAAAAAGAATTCTAATTCTAAATGGTTGTCAGGTCTATTTTTGAAAACCTCCAATGATGGACCACCCACAATTCCAGGAAGCAAACTGTTCCACTGATTAATTGTTGTTGTTGTTAGTTGCGAAGTAATGTCCGACCCATCGCAACCCCATGGACAATGTTCCTCCAGGCCTCTACCATCTTCTGGTGTCCGTTGAAGCTCACGCCGGCTGCTTCAGGGACTCCATCCAGCCCCCTCCTTCTCTGCCGTCCCCTTCTTCCTCTATTGCCCTCAATCTTTCCCAGCATTAGGCTCTTCTCCTGGGAGTCCTTCCTTCTCATGAGGTGGCCGAAGTCTTTGAGTTTCATAATTGTTAATAAATTCAAAATTCAAATTCAGAATCGAGCTGGAAGGGAACTTGGTGGTCTTCTAGTCCAACTGCCTGCTCAACAGGAAACCTTACATCATTTTAGGCAAGTGACTGTCCAGTCTCTTCTTGAAAACCTCCAGTGATGAAGCGCCCGCGACTTCTGGTGGCAAGCTGTCCCACTGGTTAATTGTCCTTCCTGTCAGAAAGTTTCTCCTAAATCCCAGGTTGCTTCTCTCCTTGATGAGTTTCCATCCGTCACTTCTTGTCGTGGATTGTTTTTCCAAGTCCAAGTTCCAAGTTGCGAAACAAACCGAGATGCTGACCTATTTGAACAGGACGGCATTAGGGCTTCTTTGATGCACACACACACACACACACACATACACACACACAAAGAAGCATCTGGGTCCCGACATCAATATTGTTGCATAATTAATGCAAGGTCTTATCTAAGGCAGACTGGAGTGGGACGGAGTGTTTTCAAAAAAATCAATTTTCTGCCTGAATTACAAACACTACAAATTGAAGCCGATAAAGGTGGAGGGAATCTCGTACAGGCAAACGAAGGAGGGAAGTGTCTTAATTAGAGCAACAAAGCTCATCCCCCAAATCTTAGCTTTGCTTCATTCGGAGATCACCTGGTCTTGGGCTTCAAGTTTTTTGCAGACATGAAGGTGAACAACAAAAACAAACAAGCAGGAGGATTGAAGCACCTGGCAGACAAGGAGTACTAAATTGATTTCCCTTTTAACAGGAACTGCAAATATGAAAATGTAATTATTCTCCAAAGCCTTGTTGCTGAAGGCATCACCGGTTCTCCCAAACATGCATTTTCAAGAGGCAACTGGGCTTTCTTGGTTTTTTTCTTTGAAGGCATTTGACTTCTCATCTAAGAAGCTTCTTCAGCCAAACCTCTCCACAAGCAGGAAAGCCTACACCACTGCAGACCAATGGTTGTCTAATCTCTTCTTAAAAACCTCCAGTGTTGAAGCACCCACAACTTACAGAGGCATGGTATTCCACTGATACATTGATCTGGGATCATAGACTAATAGAATAATAGAGTTGGAAGGAACCTAAGAGGTCTTCTAGTCTAACCCCCTTCTCAAGCAGGAGACCTTCAGACAAAACAGTTTTCCAATCTCTTCTTGAAAACCTTCAGTGTTTGGAGTACCCCATTTTTCATTTTAAGTTTCTAATGTGTAGGTTTTGTAAAATTTCATAAAATTATTCTGAAACCGAGAACAATTTTTGTAGATTTCCCAGGGCAGATTTTTATTTTATTTTATTTTATTATTTTTTTATTTATTTTATTTTATTTTATTTTATTTTATTTTATTTTATTTTATTTTATATTTTATTTTATTTTATTTATTTTATTTTATTTTATTTTATTTTATTTTATTATTTTATTTTATTTTATTTTATTTTATTTTATTTTGTTTTGTTTTGTTTTGTTTTGTTTTATTTTATTATTTTATTTTATTTTTTATTTTATTTTATTTTATTTTATATTTTATTTTATTATTTTTGATTATTTTATTTTATTTTATTATTTTATATTTTATTTTATTATTATTTCATTATTTTATTTATTTTATTTTTTATTTTTTATTATTATTTTTTATTTTATTTTATTTTATTTTATTTTATTGCCATGGGCTCATGCAGATGTAGGTGCCCAAAGCCCCAAGGCATAGTAAAACAGTTGAAACTTCTCTCTGTGCCCTACCTGGTAGCTTTCAGTTCAGTTAAGAAACTCACGCTAGGTTTACTGCGATCTGAACACGACCTCATTTTTATTCCTGGCAGGGACACCTGGTACAAAATTCACAGTAGGCTCTCTTTCAACATTCGGCGCTTTTGAGTTTTTCTGTTTTACACCGTCTAGCTAATGGTACTGACCTACCTTGGAGGGTGCTGCAAGGCTGAGTTAATTAACTTTTTTAAAAGTGCTTTGGTTCAGCTCCTGTGTGAGCGGGAGAGAGAGAGAGAGGTAGAGAAGTAGAGAATCCAGATATCTTCTAACGCATGTCACAACAATCCAACCTCAGTGCGTTAGGCTGAGTCTAAGGAAAAAAAGGTTTGCTTTGATTTTAATATTAATGGCTTGGAAGCTGAACCCTCAAAGGGGCCATGTAGATATTCAAGGGGTGAAACCGATCTTAAGGCCCTTTCTCAGAATTTTCTTCCTGGAATGAATTTGTGCAAGAAAGGCAATGGGTTGACTCTGCGGCTAAACTCCAAAGACTGAAATGTCAAATTGTCTAAAGGTAAATTGAAGATCTGTAACATGATTCCAACCTTTGGGTGATATTCCAGAGGTTAAAGTTGTGACAAAGTGACAATTATGGCTAATCCAAACCGTGTGAAATACCCATGCAGCTACTGAGATGGAGAGAAATAATAGCTTTCCAGATGTGGCTAAGCTAGTGCCTATTCTAACCAGCGTAGCCAGAGGTGGAACCTGCTAAGAGTCCACCCAAATCTTATGGGCCATGGGTTCCTCACCCCTATGTTAACACCAAGATAGGACAATTGTGGGGAAGATGGTCAAGAATGAGAGAAAGAACAGATAACACTGGCAAACTGCCAGTTAGGCTAGAAGGAGGGGTGAAACAGGGATCTAGCTTGGAATCATTGCACAGATGCAAGCAACATAAGATCCATGAAGCCTTATCTGGTTATTCCCAGGGGAAGACAAACAATTTGGTGCAATTCTTGTAACATGGGCAATATGTAATAAAGTTACTGACTATAGCTGTTCAAGAGTGACTCGGGTTACTTGCTTCTGCGTAAATAATCAAGAAATAAACCCAACAAGCTGACTGGCAGAGTATTTTATAAATGGCAGCTCAGCCCAGGGACAAGAAAAACCAGGAAGGAGTGTTTTAAGATTCTGTCTTAATTATCTCTCTAGAAACGAGAGATAAACATTCTGCAGTTTTCAGGATTCTGTGTTTACCCAAGGTTATGTAGGCTGAAAGGTATGCGGTGACTCAGTGGCCAAGACTTGTCGATCTGAAAGGTCGGCAGTTTGGCAGTTCGAATCCCTAGCGCCGCATAACGGAGTGAGCTCCTGTTCCTTGTCCCAGCTTCTGCCAACCTAGCAGTTCGAAAGCACATAAAAAATGGAAGTAGAAAAATAGGGACCCCTTTGGTGGGAAGATAACAGTGTTCCGTGCACCTTTGGCATTTAGTTGTGCCGGCCACATGACTACGGAGATGTATTCGGACAGCTCTGGCTCTTTGGCTTTGCAACGGAGATGAGCACCATCCCCTAGAGCCGGAAGCGACAAGCACGGATGAGCAAGTGGAATCTTTACCTATGAAGGCTGAGCCTGATGGAGGGGTCAAATGTATCATAAGTCACGAATCCCTGCGTGCCCACAAGAGAACTAAGTCCAGCCCATCTTAAATGCCTCTTATTTCCAGCTCAATTCCCTTGACTGTTAGTAGTTCAAATTTTTGCAGAGAGCTTAAGCTAGCAGTAAATCTTTATACTCATTTGAACTGCCTGAATCTCCTGATTTCCCCAGCGTGGGACATTAGCATTAAAGACATCTCCCTGAAATCTATGTACTGTAGGTCTAGCTTTCTTGATCTTGTCCACTTGGGAGGGTTCTGATGGAGAGGAATCACCTGGAAAGGATTCTTATCTTGATTAAGCAAAGGAGTTGGACAGTTTGAAGATCCCCAATGGTACTAAAATATCCTAAGCTTGGATCTAAATGAAATTCCCTAGCTGACCTCAGCAGCAAGCTACTAATTAATAGCACCCAGGCTGTTCAACCATTACTTCTTGTGCTGGTCTATTTTCCTTCAAATATCAGGAGGGACGTTATGCAATGGTTGCAGGAATTGGGTCTGGCCAGCTTTAGAGAAAAGAAGGACTGGGGTAACATGATAGCAGGATTCCAGTATTTTAGGGAATGCCAAAAAAGAAGAGAGGAAGGACTTATCCTCCAAAGCACCAGAAGGCAGGACAAGAAACAATGGATGGAAACTAATCAAGGAGAGAAATGAGGGCAATTAACTAGTGAAACAGTTTGCTTCCAGAAATCATCTGTGTTCCATCACTAGAGGTTTTTAAGAAGAGACTGGATAGTCATTTGTCTGAGATGTTGTAGGGTCTTCTGCTTGAGCACGGGCTGGACTAGAAGACCTCCAAGGTTCCTTCCAGCTCTATTCCGATGGATGGATGGATGGGTTGAATGCACAAAGGAATGCCCCCGACCAAAGCAGAGCACCACTTTTAGCCAAAACAGCCCCGTTCTTGCGTGTACAGATGGAAGCATCTGCAGGCGGTGTAATTATAGTTTCATTCTCCAATCTTCTTGGAAGGAGGGGCAGGAGCTATGGCGAAATTACGCATCTCCCGGTCTGCGTGATATTTACTTTAATAGCCATAAATTTACAGTTTATCCTGAAATCCTCTTCCTAGCTTCCATTAGTGGGAGGTTTTTATGGCCTGCCTGAATGCCACACACACATCTGTGGAGTGCACAACAAATGTGAGTTTTCTGTTGCTCCAGATGTGCCTGCTTCCCATCCGCTTTCAACATCGGTTATATGCACACGACACTGTTTGACAAGTTTAACATTCCCCAGTGGTAGGATTCACATTTTTTTTTTACTACCAGTTCAGTGGATGTGGCTAGGTGGGTGTGGCAGGGGAAGGATCCTGCAAAATCTCCATTCCCTCCTCACCCCACTAACCTGCTTTCCAGCTCCGTTCTCCTGTGCAGGGCAACAAAAGAAGACCCAGCTGATCAGCTGGGACTCAATGGGAGGCAGAGAAGAGGTGGGGGCGAGGCCAGTCAGAGGTGGGATTTGCCAGTTCTCCAAACTACTCCAAATTTCCCCTACTGGTTCTCCAGAACTGGTCAGAACCTGCTAATACCTACCTGTCCAGAGACCCCCTTCTCCCCCTGGAGGTCATGGTTGTCCCAAAGCCCTTTATTCCTGTG
Organism: Pseudonaja textilis; assembly: GCF_049901715.1. Classification (NCBI taxonomy): domain Eukaryota; kingdom Metazoa; phylum Chordata; class Lepidosauria; order Squamata; family Elapidae; genus Pseudonaja; species Pseudonaja textilis. The sequence continues at coordinate 4,095,487 of NC_142006.1, forward strand.
ATTGGCTCAAGGTCTGGTTTCTAAAGTTTTGCAAACCAGACACCATCCATTCTGCAATTCTCATCCCATCTAATTTCCATAAATTCTTTTTTCTTTTTCTTTTTGCTACTCTTTATTTGGGGCATTACAAAAACCATCCTAGCGACATGCCTTCAGCGCTGAACGGCGAGAGAAAAACTGCTCCAGCCTCATTCACTGTGTGGTATGTGTGTCTTTTAATTATTTAGCAGGCCTCATGAATTCTAAATACATTTCATTATTTTGAGGTGAATCAGCTCCTAACCCTGGAGATGACCAGTGATTTATTTATAACACCAGGTTTTTTTTCTTTCTTTCTTACCATTTGTGCAGCATACCGATGAAAATTTCCGTATCCCCCAGCTGGTTAAAGTTGATTTCAAGATCTCTTTTTTTAGCTGTACAACAAATGGAAGTTGGAGAACAGCTCCAGAAATGTCAACCAAGTTTTGGACAACTTGAAGTCTTTTTTTTTTTTTTCCCAAGGCTGTCTTGGAATTAAGCATTCATGTTCATCATTGCTTCTGAATCCCAAAGTACCGGTGACCCCATCCTTATGACACATCTGCCAACTAACCTATCTTTGCTTCCTTCTTCAATACCCACCAATTTTGCAAAAAGTGAAGGTAGGACTCTCCGATTTTTCTCATGTTAGAAGTTCTTCCATGTCAGTTTCCAGGAGGCAAAACACAGCATTGGTGGGATTCTAAAATTAACAAATAAGGATGAGAATCTACTCATCTTTTGCCTATGGAGACTCAGAGACATCCAAGTGTTCATAGTTTTAAATTTTTAGGAACTCATGTTTCCGACAACCTTACTTGGTCGGTCCACATTATGGCCACTGTAAAGAAGGCCCAACAGCGCCTGCACTTTCTGAGGTTGCTGAAAAAGGGTGATCTGGGTGAGAAGTTGCTGGTTACTTTTTACCGGTCTACTATCAGGAGCATTTTGGCATATTGTGTAACGGTGTGGTATGCTGGATGCTCTGTAGTGGATGAGAAGACGCTCCAGAGAGTTATAAACACAGCACACACAAAAATCATCGGTGCTCTCTTTCTTCTTTGGAAGAGATGGCGAAGACCCGAATCCTCTCTAGAACACTAAAAATCCCCACAGACCGTTCTCATCCTGGACATTCATATTTCGATCTGTTACCATCAGGGAGGAGTTATAGGTGTCTTAAAATGAGGACGAATAGATTGAGAAACAGTTTCGTTTTCAAGGCAGTCTTGGATCAAACACTGCATTTGTGATTTAATCCTATTATTATTATTATTATTATTATTATTATTATTATTATTATTTTTAAAACTCTGTAGTGTGATGTGATGTGGTTGTTTGGGGCACTGTGCTTGAGTAGTTTTCACATTTCATTGTATTCATGGAATGCAATGACAATAAAGGTATCCTAATATGCTAATTCTAAAAGGTGATAGTTGTCTTAAAGGGCCTTCCTCCAGAGCCAAGTAGACGTTCTTGTTTTTCTTTGAAGACATTTCACTTCTCATCCAGGAAGCTTCTTCAGTTCTGGCAGAGCTAAATGTCTATGGAGATTCTTAGTTATCCAGATCATGGTTGTCCAAAAGGTGCTTTTTCAAGAGGCAAGTAGACTTCCTTGTTTTTCTCTGAAGACATTTTGCTTCTCATCTAAGAAGCTTCTACTGCTTTGGCATAGCTAAATATGCTAATTTGGTGATGTTCTAATTCGTCCCGTTACGTTTATTGAATGCTTGTGGCCTTTCAGTCTTTATAAAGCTCATTCAACATAGCTGAGGGAATTGTGTTTAAAGGAAATATGTGTTTTTATTGCATTATTTTGAGAGGAACGATGTATTGTATTTCCCCCCCTAGAATTAGGATCCTTGTTCACTCATTTTTCTTTTAATTTTCCTGGACAGCAATTCAGGGGGAAATAATAGAATAATTAGGGATGTGGAAGGTGAGACATTCATTCTAAATTTTTAGAAAATAATAATAGCTTATAATTTTTTTTAAAAAAAGATATACATGTGCACTCTCATATGCACAACAGTAATAACTGGGGCTCTTTTGTCATTATGGGACATGTAATCCAAACCCTGAGGGGTTGTCTCAGAAAAATAACCTTTATTTGTTTGATTGCTTCTCTTCGGTTAATTTGGCTTAATTACTATATTTTCCTATTAGGCTTTAATTACATACGGTATTTTCATTATGAAGGGTAATGTTTCTCAGAAAGCCGTGTCAAAAGCAAAAGGGATATTATGGGTTTTTGTATTTTACTTCATTAAACCTAGGATCAAAAGTTCTGCTTTTTTTTTTTTTTTTTACAAAAGTAGAAATACAGATAGATAGTATTTGAACTGCTAATTTGTTTTTATTCCATGATGCCTGCCTGCCTGCTTCTCTCTCTCTCTCCTTCTCTCTCTTATCTATCTATCTATCTATCTATCTATCTATCTATCTATCTATCTATCTATCTATCTATCTATCTATCTATCTCTCTATCCATCCATCTATCTCTGCCTGCCTTCCTGCCTTTCTCTCTCTCTCTCTCTCTCTCTCTATCTATCTATCTATCTATCTATCTATCTATCTATCTATCTATCTATCTATCTATCTATCATCTAATTTATCATTCTGTCTGTCTGTCTGTCTATTTGTCTATCATCACCTCTGTGCTTCCGCTTTGTTATACAGAGGGGTATATAATATTCTTTTCAAGTTATGAATTACTAATTATGCTAGCAATGGGTAGAAGTCAAATCTCCTTTAAGTTCAACTCAGCTTCTGTTGACTTCATGAACACTTCCACAACAGACATGGATGTTAAATCCTAGCTCCCTCATTACTATGAACCAGCCAGGTGTGACTCTCCAAAACATTAAAGAAAATGTCCCTCATCAGTCACAAAACAACTGTCCACCTCTAAACAACGGATGGAAACTCATCGAGGAGAGATGTTACCTAGAACTAAGGAGAAACTTCTTGACAGTGAGGACAATTAACCATGGAACAGCTTGCCACCAGAAATCATGGGCACTCCATTACTGGAGGCTTTTAAGAAGAGACTGGACAGCCATTTGTCCAGAATTGTATAGGGTCTCCTGCTTGGCTGTCCAATTATTCTGGACAAATGGCTGTTCAATCTCTTGTTTAAAACCTGCAGTGAGGGAGGGAGGTCATTCCACTGATTAATTGTTCTTACCATCAATAAATTCTTCCTTAATTCTAGGTTGAGTCTCTCCTTGATTGGTTTTCATCCATTGCTTCTTGTTGGACTAGAAGACTCCAAGCTCTCTTCGAACCCCATAATCCATCCTTCCTTCCTTCCTTCCTTCCTTTCTTCCTTCCTTCCTTCCTTCCTTCCTTCCTTCCTTCCTTCCTTCCTTCCTTCCTTCCTTCCTGTCTGAAATGGTATAGAGTCTCCTGCTTGAGCAGGGGGTTGGACTAGAAGACCTCCAAGGTCCCTTCCACCTCTATTCTGATTGGTTGGTTGATATTCTAAAAGAGTATCTTGGATGTTATAAAAGGAAAAGTTAATGTATTTTTCCCAAATGATGGAGTGGGGAAGGGAGGAAAGGACTCTTCGAATCAACCCTTGCTTACTCGGCAGGCATACAATTTCCGAGTTGCATATTCTAATCCATTTCTGTTGCCTGTGATTTAATGCACCCGTTAAGGCTTTTGATGTCAGCCTCCCCGAAAAGAGAAAAAAAAAATTAAAAATTCATTGCTGACCTTTGCATGGCATGGCACTTTCTCAAACAGTTGCATTTGGCTGGTGCATCAGAGTCCAGATTTTAGGGGGTTTTCCAGCAAAGGAAGAAGAGAGAAACCTGGGAAATGAAAAACTAGCAACCCTCACAAAGATGCTCAAAATTAGAGACCTGGGTGTGAAAACAAGCCAAACTTTTGACAATCCAAAAGGGAGGAATGCAAAAAGATGTTCTTAAGAAAAATAATAAAAAACAAACAAAAGACAATTCTTAAAAAAAAAAAACAACTCCTGAAGATTTCCAAAAGAAACAGAAATGAGAAACTGAAGGCACACACTTAAAAACACCCCTTAAAAACAAGGAGCAGAAGAGGAAGAAAAAACCAAACGAACACTATTCTTGAATGTCCTTGGAGATTTATTTATTTTATTTTCCTCTCCCAGCCTGCAAATTTGGGTTTGTCTATGAGAAGATAAGATAGTGAGAAATGCATTTTTATTTTTATTTTTTTTGCAGGAAGCAAACAGTAAAGCTGTTTCCCCGGACAGATAAGAAGGCAACTTTCTATTTGATGCTCCCTTGTATGATGTGGATACATTATCGGAGAGGCAGAAGCGAAATAACACCATTTGAAACCATCCGTGGAGCAGGTGAATAAAGTGCATTCCCTTTCTCCCCCCCCTGCAAAAAAAATAACCCACAAGAAAAAAAAGGAACAAAAAAACGATAACCCTAATAATTCATAACGGCTATGGATTGAAGAAAGGCAGAGATAATTTCGATCAGGCAAGGGAAGAGTTGTATTTATGAAACCGTGCTAGCAAATAACGCTCAACCTCCGGTCCTTAGTGAGAGGTCAATAAATTATTGATGCAAAATTTTGCAGTAGCAAAAATCCAAAGTGAGTTGGCAGCCCAGTTTTCATGTTCAACCTGTCTTTCTTTCTCTCTTTTTTAAATTATTTCCTCCAAGAAGGGCAATTTTTGGTGTCTCAAAAGCAAAACAAAAAACCCTACAGCTTGCCATCCGAAGTTGTTAGGTGCTTCATCACTGGAGGTTTTTAAGAAAAGACTGGGCAGCCACCTGTCTGAAATGGTATAGGGTCTCCTGCTTGAGCAGGGGGATGGACTAGAAGACCTCCAAGGTCCCTTCCAACTCTGTTATTCTAGGTTCTATGTTCAATTCCTTCCAGCTCTGTTCTGATTGAAAAAAAGGACGCAGGGATCTGTCCGCTTCTATCTTAAACGAATTTCCCTGGAGAAATCTGATCTCAGTAGTGTTAGAAGAAATATCCATCTTCGGTTCGGTTCCAAGCTGGGAAAAAGACACTGGAAACATGAAGGCTGATTGGAAAGATGGCTGAGCGAGGAACAAAACCACCCGTGTCTATGGTTCTGACCAATTGGTTTGATGAGCACATGGATTTTTCTAAAAGATTCATTCTTTTTCAGAGTTGCTGCTAGTGGGGTGAAGCATCAGATGATGGGATGTATGTACAGAGGAGGCCCTGGAGAATCTGAGGAAGGGTCATATGTGGAGATAGGACCCGGGTATGGATGGAGGGGACATGAGGGTGAGGAATATGAATTCGGATAAAAACATTTTCTCTTGTCTTGGTTTCTTTGCCTTGAGCAGCCTTCCTGTCTTCTCCCTCTCTATAGAAGGAGGGGGGTTGCACGGGTGGGGTGGGGTCCTGCCTCAGACAAAGATTTAAAACTGCTTTACTTTTCTCTGTGGAAGTGCAGGGGGGGGGCGCAGGGAGTGGTGGGAGCTTCCTTGAGCTGCTCTGCAACAGGAAACACATTCTTAGCGAGGGAGAAGTTAGTACCCTAAACCACTAGCCAGGATATAAGGAACAAGAATAGCTTGCTTATAAGAAAAAAACAACCCCAAACCACACAGGTGACACATGAAACGAGGACACTTCGCAAGCCCAGAAGTATTTCACGAGAAGAGTCCTCCACTCCTCTGCTCGCAACAGAATACCCTATATCCTCAGACTTGAAATTTTGGGCTTGGACAATCTTGAACTACGTTGCCTACGGTTGGACTTAAGTGTAGTACACAAAATTATCTGCTACGATGTTCTACCGGAGGCTGGCTCTGTAAACCGCTTAGAGAGGGCTGTAAACAGGGGTGGGATTCTACCAGTTTGCACCTATTCACTAGAACCGGTTGTTAACCTTCTAAGCAGTTTGGAGAACTGGTTGTTAGAAGAAATTACTGGCCTAATCCTGTAAGGAAGGCAGGAAGGAAACATTCTGGTGTTGCTTACAGAAACTGCTTCTCCATTAACCCTTATTACATTCTTGGTCAGGACTAGACTTCCTGTCTCAGGAACTTCTCTGGAGTTTTTTCCCCCTCCTTTGCTGGTACTTTGCTTGTGTGGAGTGACCATTCAAAGTGACAATGGCACTGAAAAAAGTGACTTATGACCCTTTTTCACACTTACGACTATTGCAGCGTCCCCACAGTCATGAGAGGCCAGGCGAAGAGATGCGTGCCTCGATGTGAGTGATATTGAGTTGGCCATGCCCAGCCATTAACATGACCACCAAGCCATGTCCACTCAGTCACATGACCACCAAGCCACGCCCACCACCCTAAGCCACGCCAACAGAACCGGTTGTTAAAAATTTTGAATCCCACCCCTGCATGTTTCTCCATTTCTCATTTAGGGAAATAAAATATTCTGTCTTTTTAAATATTCCTCAAAATATTTCATTCTTCTAGAAGAGACGAGGCTTCCCACAGTAGAAAAGGGAAGAAATAGGAGATTTAATTGCCACGGGATGCAATGTTTTACTGACGTTGTTGTCTATATATCTATAATTTATGTTAAGGCTTTTTTTAAAAAAAAAAAAATGAATGTAAAATAAAAAAAAGAAAAGAAAAACCAAAGAGGAAACTAAAAGGGCCACTAAGGGGGGAAAAATAGAAAAGGAAGAAAAAAAGATAGAAAGAAATAGCTACTTCTTTACCGCAATTATCTGTGTAATTATAAATTTACCTTTTACTTTATAGCTATGACATAACTCTTTATAATCTATCCTGTCTAATCATCAAAACCATAAATCACGAGTAGATTTTTTTCCGTTTTATGCAAATCTCTAGACATTCATCTATTTTCTCTAAAGAGATGTCACTTCCTTTATATAAGTAGGAATAATATTCATAAAATTCTTTTTGTGCTGCCTCACTATCCATTAATGCAGAATCTCCCTCTTGTAATTTTAATGTAGTATTCTTTTTCTTTGTTTAATTTATACGCTAGCCACTTCCCTGGTTTATTTGCAAACTCAGACCGTTTTTTTTTTTTTTTTTGGCTTTCCATAACTCATTTTTATTTCATTTCTCTTGATGATGGTGGCTGTACAAACTTAATTTGTTGAGAAATACTTACCTTCTCTGGAAGTCCCTTAATTCTTCTTTCCTCTTTATCTCATTGAAAATAGCTTATATTTTCTTCTGACCCTTTTTTTAGTACGTTATTATGTCGCATAAAATAATCTCTAATAAAAGCCTAATAATGTATGCCAAACCATTGCTAAACTAGACTCTTTATCTAAACTATTTTGGAAAGAATTTTTTTTTAATTTCTTTTAACAACCCTCCTGTATTAATATCTTTTGAGGGAACAACTACTGGTTTTCAAACACTTGTCAAGATCAAATACGGTTTGTACAGAGACCAGAAATCTTTTATAACTCAACATCACTCAATCTGAGAGAATATTTTAATTCATTTCAGGTTCATAACATTGGAAACAGGAAAAATAATCCTACGAATGGCCCGAATAAGTTTTTTTTTTTATTGGAATTAACAATTGACTTAGTCGCGATTGACCTTGAACAAAACTGCAGATGTTTTGAGCTGTTCGCTTATGGAGCTTCAACTGTAGATTCACAATGAAAAGTTAACCTGAACGTTTCTGTACATGTGTTATTTTTGCTTGCTGGTAAGGTCTGTAGTAAATTAAAATGGAATAGTAGGAAAATAGTTTTTGACTTTATAAAGCCACACTTAGAATACTGCATCCAGTTTTGATCACCACAGTATAAAAAAGAAGTTGAGAGTCTAGAAACAGTCCAGAGAAGAGCAACGAAGATGATTAGGGGACTGGAGGCTAAAACATATGAAGAATGGTTTTAGGAATTGGATATGTCTAGTTTAATGAAAGAAGGATTAGGGGTGACATGATAGCAGTCTTCCAATATTTGAGAGACTGCCACAAAGAAGATGTGAAAAACAGAGTTGGAAGGGGACTTTGGAGGTCTTCTAGTCCAACCCCCTGCCTAGGCAGGAAACCCTACACCACTTCATCCAACATCTTCTTAAAAACTTCCAGTGTTGGAGCATTCACAACTTCTAAGGAACTAAGGAAATTTCTCCTTAGTTCTAAATTGGACAACCATTTTTTTTCCCCTGAAATGGTACAGGGTCTTCTCTTCAGCAGTGGGTTGAACTAGATCGGAAGACTTCCAGGGTCTCTTCCAACACTGTTATTCTGACTAAACATTAGGAGAAAACAGTACATTAAATTTCATAACCTCTCCTAACTCTGTTATTGCAAATAGACATATGATGTAATCAAATGGAAGCAAAGTCTATTCCTGCCTTACCTATCTTTGAGATAACTCTGGCTAGAGATATAGCCATGTTCTAATGATCTTGGTTGGATAGTGTCACAGTTACTAATAAACACCCTCCTGTGTCTGTTTTTAAAACCGATTTTATGGCTTATCCTGTCCCGTTGGATATTGTTACATTACATCAGAGCGAAGTCTATTTAACCATATAGAATTATAGGCGCCCTTTCCATGAATGCCAAAAAAATAATAATGGGGACATCTATTCTTCCCCCCATAAAGCTGCTTAGATAAATTTTAAGTGTGTTGTGTTCAGGAGGTAACGGTGGTGAAAGAAGAGAATTTACTGGCTGCCTGGTTATTAAGGCCTCATAAATATTACCTTCTATAATGCAGTGTCTTAGAAGGAAGGAAAATGGTTGGAAATAAAGATTTGATGGGGAGGGAAATGAGATTGGGCTTGTATAATATTGGTTCTTCTTATAATAAAGTGCCCACTAAGTGGATTGTAATATTTCTCTATGGGGCTTGAAAATCCAAGAGTTGAAAAAAAGGAGAAAATAGGGCATTAGGATTGGTTTTCAACCAGAAGGGATAACAATATGCCCTGAGTCTTTGAATTAGGTGACCATTAGGTGGTACATTGAATTAGGTGATCTTCATAACTTTTCCTCGCTCTGTTATTGAAAATAGACAGTGAGAACAATTAAGCAATGGAACAACTTGCCACCAGAAGGTATGGCTGCGCCAGTCAGCTCCCCTAAAAAAAACTGAATTTTTGAATCGAGGAAGAAAGCGGGGGTCCAATCTATGTGAAAATCAGGGCTGTCCACTCTGATTTTTGAAAAACTTAAAAAAAAAAAGAAGTTTTCCGAATGCAAAAATCCATTTCAGTTGGAAGAGACTTTGAACCCAATTTTTGAAGCCAAGTTTCTGAAAGTACAGTGAATCAATCTGAGGATGACAGTGAGTTTTGTTGGAAGAATGGCATAACCAACTCCAATCTTCAGTGACTGAGACTCAATTTGCTGGGAAGCTCACAGTTCAGCGGAGTCTTCCATAGCTTTAAGATACTCAGCCCTTCTTGAAAAATAAAAAAAGAAAGAAAGAAAGATAGGATGGCATTTAAATATCCCCCCTTTCCTATCCTTTCTTTTCTAGTTCACTGCTTTCCACTTTCCTTGAAAAGTTAGTTACTTAGGTAGGCAGGGAAGAGAAAGACTCAGTCATGAATTTTAAACACAGCCCAATTCCAAGTTACTTTTCTTTTCTTTTGCAACAAGGCAAAACTCGTCTACGTTTTGTCTGAATTGAGGAGGAGGCAAAGTTCAACTTGCAGGATATATAGAAATATTTGTTTTTTTAAAAAAATTCCCCCACCCCACCCCCCACACAAAACAAATGTACGGCTTTGCTATTCTCTTGGAAATATCTTGAAAAGGGCAGGATATTGGACTCTGAGACAATAGGAAGAGAAATAGTCTAGCAAGGAAGTGGGTTGGCATTGTAATGAGAAAAAGATGGGTTTTTTTTGTGGTGGGGGGAAAGAATGAAGTTGAATAAAGAGAAGCCAATTTTTTTTTTTTTTTATTGGGCCCAGAATATCCTAAATGCCTTTGGGAAACACTGCGGAGAGGAGGAGAAAGGACAACGAAAGAACTTATTGGAAAAAATCCTACATATTTTCCCCAAATTATTTTTAAGGGTCTCCTTTTTTGCAGTGGTTATTCATATGCTGTGTCGCTTGGTTTATAAACCAACATTTGGTCGATTTATTACTACTCCAGCCTGAGCCCTTGATGCTCTCCGAGCTGGGTAGTTTTCTTGCAGACATTTCATTACTGAATTAGGTAACATCATTAGTGCTAGAAGAGAATGGAGGTGACAAAGGAGGAGGAGGAGGAGAACTGTGGGGTCTTTGGTGCTCTCTGAGTTTGATAATTTTCTTACAGGCATTTCATAACCCAACTAGGTAACATCTTCAGGACTAGAAGAGAGCGGGATTAATAAGAGAAATAAGAGCAAACTTACTCCTTACTAGCACTGATGGTGTTAATGTACATTGGTAATTGAAAGTCTGCAAGAAAACAACCAAACTCAGAGGACCCCACAGTCCTCTTCTTCCTCCTCCTCCTCCTCCTCCTCCTCCTCCTCCTCTTCACAAACTCTCCTCCCTTCTAGCACTGATCACATTACTTAGTTTGGGTAATGAAACGTCTGCAAGAAAATCACCAAACTCAGGGAGCAACAAGGACCCTACAGTCCTCCTCCTCCTCTTCCTCCTCCTCTTCCTCCTCCCCGACCTCTACCCACTCCTCCCATACCCCATTCCCTCCAGCACTGATGTTGTTACCTAGGTTGGGTCATGAAATGCCTGCAAGAATACAAACAAGCTCAGAGAGCACCAAAGACCCCACAGTCCTCCTCCTCCTCCTCTCCACTATTTTTCTTCCCATTGTCCCTTTGAACAGTCCCTAAAAGAACCACTGTAAGCCAAGGATTACCCCTACAAAACTAACACTGTATTAACGTGAGCTCTTCACGTGGGGACCCAGTTGTTATTTTAGGCCAGATGGGAAAACAATCAAATGTAAACTAGGTTTGCCGGCAGCACTCCAACCGAAAGACAAATTTCCAAGCAAGGTTGGGCCAGGTTGAGACGAACTGCCTTGCCAGCACAAGAGTGATTGCTGAAAGTTTTATTATGACAGTTGCAACTCCTTTCTTCTCTCGCCCACTCTCGCTTTCTCCTCTGTGGCCTTTTTTTTCTGCTAGGCTGCTCCCGGCGTAAAATGCAATTCTGGATTCAAATCACAATTGTCCAAAGACTCCTGATTATAATCATAGGTTTCCCGGAGCCGGAGAAATGGCTTGGCTGTGATGATAAAGGTTTCCGATGAAAGCTTTGTTTCAAGGTCTGGTGTTCGCTGCATATTTAATCTGGTTGAACGGAATAGCTGGGGACGAAGATGTGCTAGCAGCCCTCAAATAAGATAATTGAATGTAAACCAATTTCAACAGCAAAATGTCTCATTTCAGCCAAGCATAAATACCCGGGAATAGTTATTTCCATTTAGCAAATGAACAGAAATTCCAGCTTAGCTGTGCAAGAGAGATTTCTCTTTTTCTCTTTTTGCCTACTTTATCTTCTAGGGAAGAGAGAGACCTTAACTAGTCCCCGATTCCCCAGCCTTGGTGGGCTCCGATTTGTCCGAAATGGTATAGGGTTTCCTGCCTGAGCTGGGCGGCGGGGGGGGGTTGGACTAGAAGACCTCCAAGGTCCCCTTCAACTCTGTTATTCTGTTATTTGAAGTTCAGGGCTCTGAATTCTATTTTTCTCTGTTCATCTTTTAGCCATCCAGGAAACCCTCCTTTCAAAAATCCGAGGCATATTGCTAAATCTATGCTTATCATCAGTGAAAAAAAAAAAGCCCCATTTTGAAATGTCCACAATTGTTTTCGAATGCAAGAACTGAACTGGTGCTTTTGCTTAAAAGCTGCCCTGTATCTCCTTCTCTTTATGGTTTCAGGTGCATATTAAAAACAAAAACAACAAAACACTCAGTTTTCCTTTGCTTTGGAGTGCAAAGCGGAACTGGCTACACCGTGTAGGAGAATCCATGCAGAAAAGTAAATGAAAATGCTGAGGGCAGGAAGATAAGCCCATTCCCCATAAGGTGAATGATTTATTCTCCTCGGCTGGGTTTGCCTTTCTCCTGCCAAAGAGGGTAGACAGATTTAAGTCTGTCCATCTTTCCTTGAAGTCTCTTATGGTATGAGTACACTGGGAGGTGGGGGGAGGAGGGGGAGGAGGAGGAGGAGGATTGGGGGTTCTTTGTTACTCACTGAGCTTGGTTGTTTACCTGGAGGAGTTTAATTATCCCACTAAGTAACATCATCAGTAGTAGAAATGGGGTTTGCAAGGATGAGGATGAGAAGGAGGAGGGGAAGCAGAAGTGGAAGAAGAAAGAGGAGGAGGAGGAGGAGGAGGAGGAGGAGGAGGAGGAGGGGAGGGGGAAGAAGAGGAGGAGGAGGAGGAGGAGGAGGAGGAGGAAGAAGAAGAAGAAGAAGAAGAAGAAGAAGAGGAGGAGGAGGAGGAGGAGGAGGAGGAGGAGGAGGAGGAGGAGGAGGAGGAGGAGGAGGAGGACAAAATAGACATACTCTAAAATCGGACCATGAGGTTCTGTCTTTACCACATGAATAGCAACTGCCCTACCAAGCCAAACCACTCCCCTACTCACCCTGTAGGCCAGCAGCTTCTAATCTCAGGTGACTCAGGTATCCAGGATCCAAAACCAAAGTAACCACAAAGATGGAATGCCTAGAAAAGCCTCATTTTTATGGAACCTCTCTAGCTAGTCTAGAGAAGAGGAGGACCAAGGGAGACAGGATAGCATTCTTCCAATTTTGAGGGGCTGCTATAGAGAGGAGGAGGGGGTCAAGCTATTTTCTAAAGCACCTGAAGGCCAGACAAGGAACAATGGATGGAAGCTGAACAAGGAGAGATTCAACCTTGAAATAAGGAGGACTTTGTTGACAGTGAGAACAATCAACCCATGGAACAGAAGTTGCCTTCGGAGGCTGTGGGAGCTTCATCCCTGGAAGCTTTCAAGAAGAGGCTGGACTGCCACCTGCCAGATGTAGGGCCTCCTGCTTGGTGTCAAAAAAATTAGCCATCGCTGGTGTTGGGTCTCCTGCTTGGGTGAGGGGGTTGGACTAGAGGACATACAAGGTCCCTTCCAATTCTGATAATCTGTTAAAAGATCTGTTAGAAGATTGTGGTGAATTAGTTGGCTCAAGAGGATGGTGTAATATTTTGTTAGCATGCTAGCCTCGTTAGCATAAAAGCCTCAGTGGCACAATGGTTAGAGCACAGTACTGCAGGCCACTTCTGCTGACTGCCAGCTGCTTGCAATTTGACAGTTCGAATCTCACCAGGCTCAAGGTCGACTCAGCCTTCCGTCCTTCTGAGGTGGGTAAAATGAGGACCCAGATTGTTGGGGACAAACAGGCTGACTCTGTAAACCACTTAGAGAGGGCTTTAAAGCACTATAAAGAAGTATATGTCTAAGTGCTATTGTTTTCTTCTGCTCCTTCTTCCTTTCTCTCCCCCTTTCTCTCTCCTTCCTTCCTTCCTTCCTTCCTTCCTTCCTTCCTTCCTTCCTTCCTTCCTTCCTTCCTTCCTTCCTTCCTTGCCATGATGATGTAGTGGTTCGAATGCAACACTGGATACAAACTCTGCCAACAACCAGCAGTTCAATCCTGATGGACTCAAGGTTGACTCAGCCTTCCGTCCTTCCTAGGTGGGTAAAATGAGGACCCAGATTGTTGGGGGGTAAGAGGCTGACTCTGTAAACCGCTTAGAGGAGGCTGTAAAGCACTGTAAAGTGGTATATAAGTCTAAGGGCGATTGCTATTTCATTGAAGAAACTCCAGCCTAAGCAAAAAAACTACGCTTGTAAACCAAGCCTAGTAGCTGGCTCCAGCAAGCACGGCCAACCCAAGCGAAACCAACTCTATGAATTGTCAAGGCAGCATCTTTATATGTTTGATTGACACTGAAGTGTCAATCAAACTTAAAAAGCCTCTGATGGATCTCTAATGACCAACGGCGGTCAAACATCTTTGGCACGTGTGTCCACGTGAACCGGCTGAGATCGAAGATCAAACACCAGGGCCCTTGCTTTGTGCCATTACGACTCATTCTTTCATTAGTTGGAGAAGGCAAAGAAATTTTTCCCATTACTGAAGTCCATTAAGCAAAAAGCATGGCGGGGCGGGGGAGGAAATCACCGTTTGATTTAGTCAAGCAACACGGCAATATTGGCAAGGTAATCACATAAAAGTGACACCTTTTATGGTTGAGCTGTTTGATTTTACGTCAGCGCGCTTCAATTTCACACATTTTTATGATCATATATAGGCCTAACGCATGCGTTAAGCAGCATAAAGGTTAGATAAATTGTTTTAGCATTTCAGCATAGTGGGTTGGTGCCGAGGTGCGGAATTTTTTTATTTTTATTTTTAAAATTATCCGGCGCAGGTGGCTGGAGCAACCTCAAATGATTTGCACAATGAAATTTGCAAAAGAACATCAGCACTTCTTCCTATTTAGGACTCCTATTTAAGCGACAGTTGGAGTTGGTTAGGGGGATGCTGAGAAACACCAGTTTTTCACTCCTGGTTGCAGACAAGCTGCCTTTGGTCTGTAGGGTCCTTGGTGCTCTCTGAGCTTGGTTGTTGTCTTGCAGACATTTCATTACCCGACTAGGTAACTTCATCAACCCTAGAAGGGAGTGAGGTTTCCTCTCTCTCCCTTCTAGCACTGATGATGTTACTTAGTTGAGTAATGAAACAACTGCAAGACAACAAGCAACCCCAGAGAGTACCAAGGATCCCACAGTCCTCATCCTTCTCTCCCCTGCTCTTAATTCTTGTCTTTCTCTCTCTCTTCTCCTCCCCTTCTCCTTCTCCAGAAACCTTACTCCATTCTAGCATTAGTTTGGTAACGAAATGTTTGCAAGAAAACCGCTAAGCTCAGAGAGTACCAGGGACCTCACAGTCCTCCTCCTCCCCTTCCCTCTCCTTCCCCTCCTCTCTCTTCTCCCCTTCTTCCCCTGTTCCTCCTGCTCCCTCCACAGACCTTACTCCCTACTAGCATTGATGATGTTTCCTAGTTTGGTAATGAAACGTTTTCAAGAAAACATCCAAGCTCAGAGAGCACCAAAGTTCCCACATTCCTCCTCCTCCTCCTCTTCCTCCTCCTCCTCCTCCCACAAACACCAAGGACCACAATCCAATCCTGCCATGGCTTGTCCGTTCTATTCTGCAAACTGTTTTGGATCAAGTCTGCATCTGATGCAATTTTGGAATAACCTCGTTCTTCATTATTAAACGATGGAAGCTTTTCGTGCAGCAATCTTGAGACTCCAACTGTTTTGCAAGACATTTTCTGTCTCCTCTCAATTTCCCTTCCCAAGTCTCCCTCTCTCTCTCTCTCTCCGTAGAAAACCGCAGCACATCTGTGCATATTTGTTTGTTTGTTTTTAACTCCGAGGGGCGAAATAACGATAATAATAATAATAAAAATCGGCAGCTTCGGCAATTAAGTGAGTGGGAGGAAAGTTGGTTTCATACTTTATAATTATTACTTGATTTTTTTTTTCCTCCTTCGTTCTCCCCCTCCCTTCAGAACATCTTTTCGAGATTAAGTCCAATTAGGAAACAGATGGCAACAAAATGTTGTCAAACATTTCGGACAGACAGCAAATTACTGGCTTAATTATGGAAATAATTAAAATTTATATTTACACCTGATCATCCAAACAAGGGTGAAAACACCAATTTCAGGGTTTGTTATGATCTTTGGCGAGGTGTCAGCCCAGGACAGCTTCTCTGTCGGCATGCATCTAACTTCCTAATAAAGTATCTCCAGCAGGGAGCACTAAGACTGCAACAGAGGGGGAGAAGAAAATCGGGGAATTGCAACTTCTCCTCTGAATTTGAGTTCCAGCCAGAAATTCATTTCAGTTTTGCTTTCCAGCTCAACGGGAGAACTCAAAAACTGAGGGGGAAATTACACTGATTTCCAATTTCCACTCTAATCATTGCCCATCATCAAGCTTGGAGTCCTTCTGTTGGCTGGAACCATGATTATCATCTTCTTCTTCTTCTTCTTCTTCTTCTTCTTCTTCTTCTTCTTCTTCTTCTTCTTCTTCTTCTTCTTCTTCTTCTTCTTCTTCTTCTTCTTCTTCTTCCTCTTCCTCTTCCTCTTCCTCTTCCTCTTCCTCTTCCTCTTCCTCTCTTCCTCTTCCTCTTCCTCTTCTTCCTCTCCTCCTCCTCCTCCTCCTCCTCCTCCTCCGCCTCCTCCTCCTCCTCCTCCTCCTCCTCCTCCTCCTCCTCCTTCTATTATTCAGGCTTTAGAAGAAGAAATCTGAGGCTAGTAGGATAGGCAGGATCTACGGCCACAACATCCCAAGAAAGACTCTAGGGAGGGAAGATTAAAACAAACAAAAATGCCTCTTTATTAAAGGTGGCAAACAGTCCAGATCTCAGCTACTTTGCTGGATCTAAAAAAATGCCTCTTTATTAAAGGTAGTTGATACCCCAGATCTCAGCTACCTTCCTGGATCTCAAAAATGCTTCTTATTAAAAGTGATGGACATCCCAGATCTCAGCTACTTTCCTGGATCTCAAAAATGTCTCTTTATTAAAGGTGATGGACATCGCAGATCTCACCTCCTTTCCTGGACCTGAAGCACCAACTCTCTAGTCAATCGCTTTGAAAGCTGGTTTCAGTGTTGTCCACTATCTACAGTATTCTTGGGAAACTGCCAGCTAGGCTGTAAGGACGGGTCAAGTAGGGACCTAGTTTGGAGTCCTTGCACAGCCCCAAGAGCCATAAACTTGACCTCCCCCAAGATCCACAAAACTTTAGCTGGTCATTTCCAGAGGAAGGCAAATAGCCTGGGAAGATTCTTGTAACTTAGGCAGAGAGGAAGAAAGTTGCTGCTTTTTAACTATGTATGATTGGACTTCAGTTGTTTGTTCCTGGCAGCCCTCAGGATGAGAAATTGGTTCAGGGACCTGCATTTGGTAGCTTCAAATCCCAAATCAAAGCATCAAGGAAGAGTAGAGAGGAAAACAAACAGAAGTGACCGAAACCAAAATGTAACCCTAACGTTAAAGAAAAGACACTGAAAATTACAATAGATAGCAGGGTAACAAACAGAACAGAGTTTTGGCTAAACTAAAGGGCCTTCTTTATCCTTTCTGTCTCTCACCCCTCCGTATTTGCAAAAGGGTGCAGCTTCTCCGTGGCAACCCAGTATGTCGATTGGTCCAAATTGGGCATAATCACACTCTTACTTTAAACATACAGAAGTCAGGTTGCCCTCCCAGGTGAGTTTTATGCTTTAAGTGTTTCCCAACCTAGCAATTTATCAGAGTGCTTCTCATCTGTATCTTCTCTATTTAATGCTGTATGTTAGGTAGCCTCTTTGGATGGGGTTTCTCCCCTGTTTGGTGTGTGTGATTGTTATCGGTGATAAGGATTATTAACTCCATAAGCAAAGATGATTGCCGGGTCTGAGGAAATATAAATGATTGCATTTATCCGAGTTCCAATCAGGATTATCTCCACATTTGGGGGCGTTTAAATTGATCTTCTGATTATGTAGTATCAGAAAACCTGGGTTCCTACTAGACCGGTCTATTCTACTTCTAATTCCAGTTCCAGTTCTGGTTCCATTTCTGATTCTAGTAATAGTTCTGGTTCCAGTTTCAGTTCTGATTCTGGTTCTAGTAATAGTTCCAGTTCTACTTCTGGTTTTGGTTCTAGTAATAGTTCTAGTAATGGTTCTGGTTCCAGTTCTGGTTCTGGTTCTATTCATCACCCAACATTGTCCATCTGTCAATATCCAGGGCTTATAATTCTTTTTGTTTTTTGGGGAAAAAAATATACAAATTTGGAAGCCCTCCAGAAAAACAAAATAAAACCAATCTTCAAAGTTTTTTTAACCTGCTTTTCTAATGAAAAACTTTTTATCATGCGTAAAGTTCCTGGGATTAAAGGATAAGATCTTTCCAGAAGCGACCAACTTCTTCAATCCCTCCAAATCTGAAGGCCTTCTTCAGCTTCTGAGGTGGGTCAACACCTTCCAAGGAAAATCCACAGAGAAACTTTGCAAGCTTCCAGATTTCTACTTTTGACCTGAACTTTATGAGTTTGGAATCTCAAATGAGTTCAGGGCGCCATCATCTTCCTTTCTGCGCTGACCATCTGCTTAGTTCAAACTAAATGAGATTCTGCCTGAAACTGACTTGGCATTTGATTGGAAACAGTTGAAATGTAATCTAAGTGTGCGGTTTTTAAAAAATAGGATTATAACCCCCACCCGCCCAAATTCTCACAACTGGAATGTGGTTTATTACGGCAACATGTGCATCTGTATTTAAAGCCTGGCTGGGAATCTGGGGCTCCTGGCAGAAGGCTGGCGCAGCCGTTAATCCACACAAGAGAATATTTCTTTTACGAAAAGCTTGCAAATACTTTTGTGATAAATATGTACAAATGATAATATACCGGAATAAAGAAGAGCTATAATAGACCTGCTTCTTGTCTTGGTAGCACTCTGTTTTAACCGCGGAAACATAAATCTGTGGGAAGCTGATTTTATTAGGCATAAATTGGACCAACATTTTGTTAATTAATTAGAAGTGCCATACAATCCAGCGCGTGATTATCAACCTACAAGCTGCTCTGGGTGAAATTGTAGGTTTTCTTTCTTTCTTTCTTACACAAATATTAGAGGATGAGCACTGATTTAGTTACACAATTGGGAGGAGGAAGAGGAAGAGGGAGAGATAAGATATCTTGCTAACTTGGGCAATTATTTAAGAAAATGAAATTGTAAAGAGATGAATAAATCATATCTTCATTAAAGAGGGGATTTTTTTAGAGCAATAAGTGGCGTAGGATCTCCTGCTTGGGCAGGGGGTTGGACTAGATGACCTACAAGGTCCCTCCCAACTCTGTTAATCTGTTAATCTCCCACAGCCTGTCGACATTGTATTTCCAACTCAATCCTAAAAGAAGACAACAGGAAGTAAGGGTTCCCCCCCCCCCAATAATGGGTCTAAGGGAAAATTTTGCTTTCCAGAAATTATCGAATCTCTTGTTTACGGAGTCCCAAAGGTACTTTTTCAGGGGGCAACTGGACTTTCTGGTTTTGTTTTGAAAAGGTTTCACTTCTCATCCAAGAAGCTTCTTCTGTTCTGGCAAAGTTGAATGTCTGTGGAGATTCTCAGGTCATGGTTATCCCAAAGGTGCTTTTTCAAGAGGCAACTGGGCTGTGCTTTTTTTTTCCCTTGAAGACTTTTCACTTCTCCTCCAAGAAGCTTCTTCAATTCACATTTGAAGAGATCTTTGCTTACTGAATTGTGGGTGAATTCTAACTAGAGCTTCTAGCTAGAAATTTTGTCTCTTTGTTGATGGATCTCCTTCAAAGAGGAGAGAAACAGAATATTTCTTCCATCCTTCTGCAGTTCTGAAATACCTTTGAGTAATTAGTTCCTCCCCTAAATTCCCATTTTTACCTTCCTGTTTACCACCTACCAATTCCAGAGGGTGGATTTTAGAATTCTGCTGGACGCCCCTGTAATTCTGAAGTCCACTCATGACAATGTTTGATCCAATGGCCAGTGCCTTGCCTGAAAACCAGACAACTATCTTAACAGGGCCGATTAAAGCATTCATGCCTCGTTCCTAAATAAAATTTAAAAATCTCCTAATGAAGGTAATAAATAAAATTATAGCCTGATGATACATTATTTGACGCCTCATTGAGTTTTTGCTCCTTGGATTATGAATGGCTTAGCCATGCTAAATAGTCAATATACATATTATCAAAGGGTGTTAAAATATGTATTTATGAAATGAAATCCATACACCAACTAAGACAGAGTGGAAATAAGAGGAGGAGGGAGACCTAGTGAAGAGTCTGGCAAAAGTCATTAAATCAAACACCAAAATAGTGGGAAAGGCTCCCTCTATAAATCCATAATCTTAAATAAGTTATAAGACAGTGCTTTAGGGATGAATTATCACTGGTCTTTTATCTAATAGGCTTCTTCGTTTCAAATTCTTGTTTGTTTTCTCCAAAGAACATATTTATGCCCATAAATATCCAGGCCCAACAAACGCGATCAACATTTTTCATGATGGAGGTTATTCTTGATGAAGCCCCCAAAGGGTAGGGCAGATTTACCATCAGTGGTGCGGTGGAATGTAGTCTGGATTCCCAGGAGGGAGGAGCTGTATTCCAGAGGACAGTGAAGTTTGGATAGACTGGTTGGGAGGAAGAGGCTCAAGGCATCTCCTTCCTCGTGATGCCCGTCGCTGCTTTAGTTTGGCAAGATTTCTGCCTATCGATGAGGAAGAATAAAGGAAACTGCTCAGGAGAACCTCAACGTGTCTCTCTTGGTTTTTGGAGCCTGAAAATTGGTAGGGTTGTCCCATCTGGTTACCGCACGTTCCATAGCTAAACCATGACTCCTAGAAGACCCACCATTCAAATTTGTTGGACGATTAAGTCATTTGTTGGACGATTGAGTCCATTCCATTCCATTCCATTCTTCCAGTCCACTTTCTACTTTCTATTCTATTCCATCTTTAATTCTAATTCTATTCTATTCCATTTTCTATTTTCTATTCTATTTTTAATTCTAATTCTATTCTATTCCATCTGTAATTCTAATTCTATTCCATTTTCTATTCTATTCTATCTTTAATTCTAATTCTAATTTTAATTCTATTCCATTCCATTCCATTCTTCCACTCTACTTTCTACTTTCTATTCTATTCCATCTTTAATTCTAATTCTGTTCTATTCCATTTTCTATTTTCTATTCTATTTTTAATTCTAATTCTATTCTATTCCATCTTTAATTCTAATTCTATTTTATTTCATTTTCTTTCATTTCACTTTCTACTTTCTATTCTATTCCATCTTTAATTCTAATTCTATTCCATTTTCTATTTTCTATTCTATTCTATCTTTAATTCTAATTTTAATTCTATTCCATTCCGTTCCATTCCATTCTATTCTTCCATTCCACTTTCTATTTCCTATCCCACCCCATCCTATCCCACTAGCCATACCCAATTCCTGCAGCTGGTCCTCCAGACTGCATCAACTCCAACCCCTTTAATTAAATTAAGAAGACCCACATTTCTGCTCACCTTGTGACTTTCAGGGTCTCTGCTCAAAATGAGAAGCCACTGAAAGACAACTCAGTTGTCACTGATCGATTTTCTTACAGTAAACATGAGTGCATCACAGTGAGACCGGCTTCCATTCCTGATTCTTTTGCCCAGTTTCTCTTTCAGTAGCTGGTAAGTGTTCTGCTTGAGTGCCCATCTCCTTTCTCCCTGGTGAATGCAGTTTGTTTTTCCTTTTTTCCCCCTTTCCGCCTCCCCTGGTGAGTTTCATCTTAGGTTGTAACGATAGTGTAAGACTGGAGTAGAGTTCTTACAGGCAACTTTATTAAGGCTACAATATGATTGTTTTCCCTCTGCTAATTTCCACTACCAGCATGGAGCTGGGCCCTTGGTAAATCTAATATCGACAAAAATTTACCCTCTATGTAGCAGGGATGGTTAAATACATCCCTGGGGAAGTCTATTGATGGTTTTAAGAGGGAATATTCAACATCCCATTATTGTAAACTTAAATATCATTTTCAATCTGTTTGGAGATTGAACGATACAATTTTCTCCTCCTTCCACTCCTCCTCTCCTTTCTGTTCCTGCAGCAAAAGACATTAGATAAATGGTGATTTGCCCCAAATATTTCAACTCTTAAAAGAGAGAGTGAACAAAAATCACATTTGAACGCTCATTGGAAAAAACAAAGCAAATGCCCCCATATTTCAAAACAAATTAGTTTCCTGCGGGCCCTCTGATAATTAATAGGGTTATGCAAATTTGCTCCAATTTGATCTGAACAATGGATTCCATTTAGATCATCTGTTCAACCCCATTTATTTATGTACCATAGTTGTGTTGTGCCATGCCAGAACCCAACGGAATCTGGAATCATTTGATTCAATACACAAAATTGTTGAAGCCAATTGCTTAGTTTCTAGCATCTGTCTCTGCCAGTCAAGGTGGAAAGTCAATTTTAAGATCGACTTTCGAGAGCTTCGCAATCGCTGGATCAAATCTTTGCTTAGCCACCTTCTATGGCATTTTAATTTTTAAACCTTTGATTGGGATCCTAGAAATATTCACCCACGTTTGTGGGGTTACTGGTGTTGTAAATTTAACAGCCGTGTTGCACATAGGTGCAATGGAGATATTCTTGAAGTTGCAAATAACCGTGGTTAGAATGTTCAACCTTTGTATTAACCCTGTCTTAACCCAGTTTAATGAATCACAGATCCCCTTAGGGAGCAAAATTTTTTAGAAAGGAATCGCTGGTTTAAAAATTGGTGTTGTCAAGAGAACTTTGGTCTTCTTTCTAGTACTAATGTTGTTACCTAGTTGGGTAATGAAAGTGTTGGAAGTCGCGATTCTCTTCTAGGAAAACAGCCCCCACCCTTAGTCAAGTAGGACTATTAAAATAGCTGGAGCCAGCTTGCTTTTCACAACAAAGGAAGGAGAAAATTACAGGCATGAGATACAGAGAAAAAAACCCTACAAACTAGCTAAGATCCTTTTCCATAGAAATCAAATAGATGGCAAGCTATAAAACTTGTGAAAAGCAAATCAAGAGGCATAACAGGAAACTCAGGATATTTCAACCTAATGCAACAAGCAGCTACAAAGTGAACAAGCAGCTACCATAAAACAATTACTCCTACCAAGATCCCAGGAAGAGATTCCAATCTCAAGAGACAGGAACTCATCACACACACACACGCACAAATCAACGACTTCAAGGGTTCACACTTACAAAATCAAAGGATCTGAAGGGTATAAAAAAGGATTTCTCTACTCACAAGATTAGATTAATCCTAGGAACGCTGTGAGATTTCTTTTTACCTGCCTTCCTATTAATAAGCTGATTCTGACTTTCAACGCAGCTGACCAAATCATTTTGCATTTCTCCCAGCCGGGAAATTTGAATCCACAAAAGGAAAGAACTTTGCCTATTCCTTAAAGGGCAAGGCTTCTTTTTTTCCTTTCCTCAAAAGAAAACAAGCAAGCTTAGAAAGTACCAAGGGCCCCATAGTCCTCCTCCTCCTCTTCCTTCCCCTCCCTCCTTTCTAGCACTGATGTTGTTACCTAGTTGGGTAATGAAAGAAAACCAAGCTTAGAGAGTACCAAGGACCCCATAGTCATTGTCCTCCTCCTCCTCCTCCTCCTTCCCCCCACTCCTTTCTAGCACTGATGTTGTTACCTAGTTGGGTAATGAAAGAAAACAAGCAAGCTCAGAGGGCACCAAAGACTCCTCATCTCTACGTTCTGTTGGAACAATGAGACCTCAGACTTCCATGATGGGAATCCAAATTTCCAACTAAGATGCACAGACCGAGTCGAGAGTAGAGTATTAATTTTTCGATTGTGAATACCTCAACCGCTTTGTAGCCAAGGATGCTTTCTCTCTCCTGCCATATCTCTCTCTCCCTTCCTTTTATTTTGCCTTTTGTTTCTAAGCTTCCACTCAGCAGCGCCGAGCAGTGCTTAAAACCCATCTTCTTATCTGATTTGGAGTTTAGTGCCTGGAAGTCCTCAAGCTGCTTTATCTAAAGATCCGCAGCATATAATGGAGTACTTAAAATTCAACAGCTGTATATATATATATATAAAAAACCACACACACACACACTCAAACATGTAGAATTTCTCCAAAGATACTTCAAAAGGGAAGCCAATGGAAGGAAAGGAAAAATCGAGCCATTCCAACAATACAGGTTACATGAAATGTTTATTGGGATGGGTTTCGGGGAAATGCATATTCCTGAGAGTCATCTTTTCTGACTCAATTCATACCTGGATCACGATTCTGGAGGTTTGTGCCTTACCCCATGCTGCTGAATTTATTCTTGTTCCACGAAAGAGAAAGAAAATAGCTAAGAGGGATTCATGATTCAGCAGGATCTCCAGATTTGGGGGAGCGAACTTACTACATTTTGAATGAAAGAATCCCCATTTCAATCAAACGATTAACACAAACACATACACAACATTAAGCCCACATCGTATTCATAGCACATGTCGTATTCTGCAAATGTGTAGGTTGTGAGGTCCTCGGGGCTCCTCTGAGCTTAGCTGTTTTCTTGCAAATGTTTTCTTGCTATTCGATTCATGCTAGCACTGAGAAGGTTACTTAGATGGATAATGAAACGTCTGCAAGAAAACAAGCAAACTCAGAGAGCAGCAAGGACCACTCCTCCTCCTCCTCCTCCTCCTCCTCCTCCTCCCCCTCCTCCTCCTCCTCCTCCTCCTCCTTGTCCTCCTCCTCTCCACATACCCACTCCCTTCTAACACTGATAATGTTACCTAGTTGGGTAATGAAACATCTGCAAGAAAACAACCAAGGTCAGAGCATCAAGGACCTCATAGTCATTGTTTTCCTCTTCTACCACGACCGTCTCTCCTCCTCCTCCTCCTCCTCCTCCTCCTCCTCCTCCTCCTCCTCCTCCTCCTCCTCCTCCTCCTCCTCCTCCTCCTCCTCCTCCTCCTCCTCCTCCTCTCCACATACCCACTCAGGTTTTGAATGTATGTACATACATACATACATACATACATACAAACATGTTTTCTTAAGTTTTTGCGGGTACTTACATTTATGGTATTCAGCTTTGTTCAGATATTTTCCCACGTCATTATAGTTGTGCTTTTAAAGTTGTAGCAACATTTCGGCAGAATCTCATCTGCCATCATCAGGCTTCTGTATTGTGTTCGTCTATGAGTTGGACTTTTACAGTGGTTTCAGTTTTAAATTTGGGGCTAGCCTACTTCTGTGCCAGAATGGTTTTTTCTTCATCCTGATTGGTTGGGAGTCTTGGTTTATTGGTCTTGGAGTTTGCTGTGTTCTGCTTGATTGGTGTTTTTAATATCTTCTGTCTGTTTTGTGGTTTTTTTTTTGTCTTGGTTGGCTGGCAACATTGTGTTCCTGTATTGGAGGCTTTTAGTGCAGCTTGGCTCCAATACAGGAACACAATGCTGCCAGCCAACCAAGACAAAAAAAGCCACAAAACAGACAGAAGATATTAGATATTCTGCCGAAACGTTGCTACAACTTTAAAAGCACAACTATAATGACGTGGGAAAATACCCAAACAAAGCTGAATAACTAACATACATACATACATACATACATACATACATACATACATACAAGATTCTTCCACCTAGAAAGGATGTCTAATACATTATTCTGTCACCACTTTGAGATGCAGAGGATGAGTCCCCGTCTACAAAGTCAGAAAATACCTTCTGAGACTTTTTGACTCAACTACATCTTCAGATGGATATTGCTATGAAGCCAGCATCAAGCGGGAGATTTGCTATGATGGGATGATAAAACCAGCCTCAGCTTTGTACGTTTGCAAGAAACCAATTATGTTATCTAGGCTCCCTGGCCTCTTTTCCCTGGATGATCTCACATCTAAGAGGAAATCACTTTGCACAGTCTATTACAAATTGTTTCCCAGTTTTGGGAAGGAAGAGCACCAAAAAAAAACAAAAACCCTGCAGATTGTTGCCACAGGTCCAGTCCTGGAGACATAACGCTGGCACAAATAGACTTTCAAGGTTTTTAACCAAAGGTGGAGGCAGGAAAAATCTTTTAGGGTGGACCATTTCTCCAGATAACTTTGGGGGAATAAGAAATGCTTTTAGGAGTTTCTTAAGGTGCTGTTGCTGAAAATGCTACACACATACAAGCACACACAGAGAGGGAGGGAGGGAGAGAGAGAGAAAGAGAGAAGAGAGGAGAGAGAGAGAGAAAGGGTGGAGAGGAGAGAGAGAAAGAAAGAGGTGAGGAGAGGAGAGAGGAAAGAGAGAAAGGAGAGAGAAAGAGTAAGAGAGAGGAGGAGAGAGAAGAGAGAGAGAAAGAGGTGAGGAGAGGAGAGAGAGAGGAGAGAGAAGAGAGAAAGAAAGAGGTGAGGAGAGGAGAGAGGAAAGAGAGAAAGGAGAGAGAGAGAGATAGAAAGAGAGGTGAGGAGAGAGGAGAGAGAGAGAAAGAAAGGTGAGGAGAGGAGAGAGGGAGGAAGAGAGGAGAGAGAGAAAGAAAGAGAGGTGAGAAGAGGAGAGAGGAGAGAGGAGAGAGAGAGGAGGGAGAAGAGAGAAAGAAAGAGAAATGAGGAGAGGAGAGAGGGAGAGAAGAGAGAAAGAGAGGAGTGGAGAAAGAGACAGAGACAGAGAAACTCAGAGAAAGACACACAGACATCAACAATCCTGAAAGAAGTTTCTTTCATTGCTTCTTTTGGCTTTGAAGGGTGGAAAAAGAGAATCATAGGTAGCTAACTGGTCCAGAATTTTGATCACATGACCATGAGGATACTACAAGGGTCGCAAGTGTGAATAAGTCAATTAATGGATGGAAACTGATCGAGGAGAGATTCAACCTAGAAATAAGGAGAAATTTCCTGACAGTGAGAACAATCAACCCATGGAGCAGAAGTTGCCTTCAGAAGTTGTGGGAGCTTCACTACTGGAAGCTTTCAAAAAGAGACTGGACTGCCACCTGTCAGAAATGGTGTAGGGTCTCCTGCTTGGGTGAGGGGTTGGCCTAGATGACCTACAAGGTCACTTCCAACTCTGTTGTTTTATTATTATTCTAAACAGTTGTAAGTTGAAGGCTACCTGTATTTCGCAGTACTCTATAGCGCCAACGGTTGGCTGTATCCCCAAATCTCCTTCCGGCTGGGAGAGAGTCCTAAACTATGGGCTGGTTTTCCTCCCTCCATGCCTTCTTTCTGAACCTTCAAGTGCGCATGGGTCTACGTGTTCACAAGAACTATGCTTATTATTATTTATTTTTTTAAAAAACTTGCCCCTTAGTCCTGGGCATAATTAGAGTTTTCTGATTTCCATCGCAATTGGGTCACTCTTCATAGCAATCAAAAGAGCCATGCATTTGAATCAACTCAGAACTATTTAAGCACCGATTAGATGATGATCCTTTTTACCCCTAGACAAAAGGTCAGCTGTCTTCTGGCTCGGCTGTCCGGGTGATTCTCAGACGGCTCTTGATTAATGGTCAGAGATGAGGCAGATGAGATGCCAAATGTGTATTCAAGAGCATCAAATTCTGGGTCATCTTTTAACCTTTGCCCTCCCATTAATATTCCAAAGGCTTTAAATATTTCACGTACGGTTAATAAATATTAGATCTGGCCTCTTCCGGAGGAATCAAGGATGTTTGGCAACGTTTGGGAGGAATTAAGAGGAAAGGGGGCCTCTTCGGTGTGAAAAAAATCATTGGCCTGGAAGGGACCTTGGAGGTCTTCTAGTCTGACCCCCTGCTCAAGCAGGGAACCCTAAACTGCTACAGATCAATGGTTGTCCAATCTCTTCTTGAAAACCTCCAGTGATGGAACACCTGCAAATTCTAGAGGCAAGCTGTTTCACTGATAGGAAATTTTCTGTTCAGTTCCAGGTTGATTCTCTCCTGGATTAGTTTCTATCTCGGCTTCAGGTGCTTGGGAGAATAGGTTGACCACACTCTTCGTTGTGGCAGCCCTTCAAATATTGAAACACGATGGGTAACTTGGTTAACCTTTCCTTCTTTGCCTCTTCCATCTCTCTTCTCCATCGTCTTCATTAGGTGACAGGAACTGTCTTTGCTTCAAAGGGCTTTCATTTCTCCTCCACCTGAACGAGTGGAAAAAGCATGACAGATGCTGGAAAAAGATCAATTTTATTTAAATGGAATGCGGCAAACATGGCGTGAAGATCCTTCAAGCTGAGCTTGACTTGAGCAGATTTCACGGGTTATGCGAAATCTGGGCAACAATACGTCATTTATTGCCACTGTTTTCCTCCAGAAGGGTTATACATCTTCTTAAATGAGGTTTTTGGTTGTCTCCCATATATCTATATATCTATCTATATCTATATATGTGTGTGTGTGTGTGTGTGTGTGTGTGTGTGTGTGTGTGTGTATAATCACATTATAAAAATTACAGATTGACTACAGTTTAAGATGGGCTCTAGGGGGGGACAGACTCAAGGCTTTTCCTGACTTGGAGGGAAATTAGCTTCCTAAAACTAATCACATTTAGTACTGGGGAAATTCTCATGGACTAGAACCAGCTTAGAAAACAAGGCTGAATAAGATTTTGGGAGGGAAGGAAGAAGAGCAGAGGTGGGTATTCAGCTGGTTCTGACCAGTTCTGGAGAACTGGTAGCAGAAATTGTGAGTTGTTTGGAGAACCAGCCAATGCCACCTCCGACTGGCCCCACCCCATCTCTTCTCTGCCTCCCATTGAGTCCCAGCTGATTGGCTGGGTCTCCTTTGGCTGCCCTGCAGAGGAGAACGGAGCTGGAAAGCAGGTTAGTGGGGTGGGGAGGGAATGGAGATTTTACCGTATCCTTCCCCTGCCAATGACCATCAAGTCACGCCCACAGAACCGGTAGTCAATTTTTTTTTGAATCCCACCACTGAAGAACAGCACAATCTTTTGTTCATCTACTCAGAAACACTAAGGGACATTTTTTTCCCCCAGGTTAATTATGCAAACATTTGCAGCACAGACTCTTCAAAGCAATTAGCAGGATTAGTTATCCTTTTGGCAGCAGCTCTTCATTTCGTCCTACAGGGAGGAGGGAGATCCGTGGAGGATGTGGATATAAATATTCTTCCCAGTTTAACACATAAACCTAAGAAACGGGGGGAATCGTGCAAAGGGGACCGTTGGGCTGTTAAGCATGGAAGCACTTACAGGCACACATTCTCCATCCGCCCCACGTTCCAGCTAGCCAAAGCCAAGTCAGAGATCTCATGGCCACCTCAACCGATGTAAAACCTGAAACAATGGATGGAAACCAGTTGAGGGGAGAAGCAGTCTAGAAATAAGAGCGACAGTGAGAACAACCAACCAATGGAACAGCTTTCCCTGGGAAGTTGTGGGAGCGCCATCACTGGAGACTTTCAAGAAGAGATTGGACCGCCATTGGTCAGAAATGGTGTAGGGTCTCCTACTTGGTTGGTGGGGATGGTAGTTTGGGTTAGATGACCTACAAGGCAGAAGTGGTCTTCAGCAGGTTCTGACCAGTTCTGGAGAACCGGTAACGGAAATTTTGAGTCGTTCCGAGAACAGGCCAATCCCGCCTCTGACTGGCCCCGCCAACCCCACCTCTTCTCTGCCTCCTATTGAGTCCCAGCTGATCGGCTGGGTCTTCTTCGGTTGCCCTGCACAGGAGAATGGAGCTGGAAAGCAGGTTAGTGGGGTAGGGAGGGAATTTACGGTATCTTTCCACTACCATGTCCATCAAGCCATGCCCATCAAGCCACACCCACCAAGCCACACCCACAGAACCGGTAATAAAAAAAACGTGAACCCCACCACTTCTATAAGGTCCCTTCCAACTCTGGAAATTATCTGGATCTGTAAGGAGGACTTTCCCTGATAGTGAGAGCAGTCAACCAGTGGAACTGCTTGCCTCTAGAGGCTGTGGGTGCTCTAACAATGGAGGCTTTTAAGAAGAGATTGGGCGGCGATTTGTCTGAAACGGGGTAGGGTTGGACTAGCAGACCTCTGAGGTCCCGTCCAGTTCTGTTAGTCTGTGTTTCTTTTCAAAGATTCCAGAGCTGGAACAAAATAACAAAAAAAAGTCCAGCTGCCTCTTGAAAAAAGCAACCTTTGGGACTTTTCCAGAGAAGAAACATGAAGATGTCGCTCTGAGGAGAAGATTCGTAAGACATTAATCGCCAGCACCAACTTTTGGACAGGTATTATTTTATCACAATACAGTGAGTGGGAAGAATGTGGGGGAGGAGAAAAGGCTACCTGTTGTGCATTTTGATAAAAGAAGCGCTTTTAAACAGCTTAGATACTTTGCTTTGGAAATTAGCCACTCAGCAGGTTGGCACGAAAATTAATTTAATGGGGTATAAATCAACACATTTTTTTTTAATCATTTCCTTCCCCTTTAGCTGCTGATCACCAGAAATTAAGCATCTACCCCCTTGTGTGGTTGGAACACTAGGATAACATATAACACACACACACACACACATACAGCACACACACACACACTCTTCTCCAGAACTGCCAATTTAGTGCATCACATTTAAAAGTCTTTAAGTATTCAGTATTGGCCCAAGAGTTCTTCGAGCAATAAATCTATTCTTCAACTGGCATTTTTTTTGTTGTTGTTGTTCAAAGTTGCTAGGATGTGCAAAGGAGAGAGCCAAGCCACGGAAAAAGGATAGGCCTCTTAAAATTTACGGTGAAAGTTAATTAAGAATTTGACTGTTTATTGCACCAAATTTCGTCAGTGTGATGAAATTTATAGCCACCGAGAGAGGACAGGCATGGCAAGGCTCTTGATGTGTTGATAAATATTAAAACACACACTATCGGGTGTGTTTATTTTTCCCAATTTCTTTCTTTCTTTCTTTTTCAGGCCTCCTCTCCATCCTAATGTGAAAAATGATTCAATTGTCACTTAAAATGGCTTGTCATGAAAAAAAGATTAAATCCCTACAAAAAAGCCATTAGAGAAACGCATATCCCCTTTTCCATTAAATATTAAGAAAAAAAAAACCAGCGGGTGTGCCATAAATAAGACCCCTCACTCTAAGAATACAACGGGTAGGAAATAAATTAACACAATGACCACACAAGTGGACATTGAAGTGAACAAGTTTCCATTCGGCTGTTGCTGCTAGGAACCAATTAGGACCAAGGACACATTCAAGGTTTAATCATGCCTACGATAAATAATCCAGAAACTTCTTTGGCCCAAATCAACATTAGCCACTCTCCAGCTAAGGCACAGCATTGTTGGATGTGACTGAGCTGATATTAATCACAATCCTAGTCTGCATTAACAGAGGGATAGAATTGAGACCATGTGAAATGTATCACTTTCTTAAGCCTGGGAAAGACCATCCTTGGAATCCTGCATCCAGTTTTGGCCACCACAATGTAAAAAAAAAAGACGTTGAGATTCTAGAAAGCGTGCAGAGAAGAGCAACAAAGACGATTAGGAGAATGGAGGATAAAACATATGAAGATCAATTGCAGGAATTGGGTATGTCTAAACTAGTGAAAGAGAAGGACGAGGGCTGACACAAGAGCAGTTTGAAGGGCTGCCACAAAGAAGAGGGAGTCAAGCTATTCTCCAAAGAATCTGAAGACAGGACAAGAAGCAATGGATGGAAATTAAGCAAGGAGAGAACCAACATAGAATTAAGGAGAAATTTCCTGACAGTGAAAACTATTTATCAATGGAATGGCTTGCCTTCAAATGTTGTGGGTGCTCCATCATTTTAAGAAGAGATTGGACAACTATTTGTCTGAAATGGATAGGGGTTCCTGCCTGAGCAGGGGGCTGGACTAGAAGACCTCCAAGTTCCCTTCCAACTCTGTTAATTCTGGTACAATAAGCAATGTCCAGATGCTCTCAATATGGTTGGGACTTCATTACCCCCCTCCCCCCAATAAATGCAAGGAAGAAGAATGTTAATTTGTCTACAGGAGCAGTGGTGGTATTCATTTATTTTTTACTACCAGTTCTGTGGGCGTGGCTTGGTGGGCATGTCAGAGGAAGGATATTGCAAAGTCCCCCTTCCCTCCCCATCCCACTAACCTGCTTTCCAGCTCCGTTCTCCTGTGTAGGGCAACCCAAGAAGACCCGGCCGATCAGCTGGGACTCAATTGGGAGGCAGAGAATAGATGGGATGGGGCCAGTCAGAGGTAGTCTTTGCCGGTTCTCCAAACTACTCAAAATTTCCACTACCGGTTCTCCAGAACTGGTCAGAACCTGCTGAATACCACCTCTGTACAGGAGGATCTGTCTTTGGAAATGGAAAGAAGTTTGGTTTATCATCGGTCATCATTACAGAGGAGGGAACTTAAAGAAAAGGATGCAAGGTTTTGGAAGACTGTCCGGAGGTCAGTTAGAATGGGAGGTGAAAGGAAATTCCACAAGGCTGGGTAGGCAAGAAGAATTCTTAACAACTTAATAGCTTGACACACAGCAGCATCTGTACCAAACATATTGTATGGATAAACAGTGCAGGTGTTCAAACTGTCTTTGCAAACGAGGAGGCACCGTGATGATGTAAAGCATGACCTGTGCGGATTTGGTTGAGTTGTTCCTCAAGATGATGCAAATCAGAGAAAGAAAATAGCTCACCGGCAATGGTGAGCCAACTCAACGTTGACAATTTCCCATGGCCAACTTGCCATGGGGACAACTCACCACAGCCAACTTGCCATGGGGACAACTCACCACAGCCAACTTGACACAGGGCAATTCACTGTGGGGCAATGGAACCATTCAATTGAATTATTTAAAAGAATTTAAAAAAATATCATTCACATTTCATTCTCTACCTCCATTTACATCCTTCCTTTAATAATTTTAACCCACCATTTCTTTGATATGTATACCTGAAAGAAGTTGAGATGAGGCGGCAATGCTGAGCAATTCCAATGGTGGTATTTTTGGAGGAGCCTGGACTTTTTTGTTTTTTTCTTTGAAGATGTTTTTGCTTCTCATCCAAGAAGCTTCTTCAGCTCTGACTGGATGATGGTGGCGAATGGAAGGATTTATCCTCCTTGCAGACAGCTGGTCATTTGCATCCTTTTAGAGTGTCTTTGAGGCCTCTTGGAGGTTTGCCTGTGTCCTCAGGGTCACCTGAGTAGTTGACAATGAAGGGATACAGGGCAGAAAATATCCTGCAGTCAAAAAGGCTCCACACCTATTTGCAACACTCAGGTGACCCTGAGGATACAGGTAAACCTCCAGGTGGCCTCAACAACTCTCTAAAAGAATGCAAATGACCAACTGTCTGCAAGGAATATAAACCCTTCCATTCCCCACTATCCATATCAGAGCTGAAGAAGCTTCTTGGAGGAGAAGCCAAATGTCTTCAAAGAAAAAACAAGAAACTCCAGTTGCCTCCTGAAAAAGCACCTTTGGGACAACCGGGACCTAGAGGACAGAGAATCTCCACAGACATTGCTGAGCAGTATGCAACTTCAAATTTAAATTCAAAGAGATTTAGCGATTCCTGTGGGTTCCAACCAACCATCATGCCTCATCGAAAGGGACGGTGGCGAGACCTGAAAAGGCACATATTTGCATGTGACCCAGTGTGCTAATTTATATGCATGCATGCAAATGAAGAAATAATGATGGGTATTTAACGAGAAACAATGCAACGCACTGCCATATTTAAAAAAATGATAATTGTTGCCTAGCTGTCTAGCTGTGTCTCTTCCTCACAAAGCCAACTGCAAAGTATTCGAAAATTCAAACAAATTACCAGACTGTTAAAAAGTGGGAAGGATCCATAAAACGCAGGAAATCCTGCACGTGAGACCTCTAGCAAGAATTTGGTGTGGGTCGCCAAACCGGTAGTAAGTTCTGGCTGGCCACGCCCCTGAGCCGGTTGCTCTCCTATCTGATGCTCGCTCACGTCGCCCACCTGACATTCGCCTAAGGTATTTCTTTCTTTTTTCCCCCCTCCTGACAATCAGCTGTACGTAGATCAGCTGGGCTGGGATTCCCCTTGCTGAGGCCCAGGAAGGCCAAAAATGGCTCAGCCCCCCTTGCATTTTTTGCCTTCCTGAGCTTCAGAGGAGCCTTAGGGGAGTAAAAACGCCCCCTGAGAGGCTCCTCTGGGGCCCCAAAGGCTGAAAAAATGGGTGGGGGCTGCAAAAAAGCCAAAAAGCCACACCCACCCAGTCATATGGCCACGCCCACCAAGCCACGCCCACACAACTGGTAGCAAATTTTGAATCCAACCACTGCTGGAAACCACTTCTGGACTTTGTGCTTGAGTGGCTCCATCACTGGAGGTTTTGAAAAAGGAGCCTGGATAAGCCATTTGTCTGAAATTGTATAGGGTCTGCTGCTTGAGCAGGGGGTAGACTAGAAGACCTCCAAGGTCTCTTCCAACTCTGTTATTGTGTTAGACTTAAACTTCCAATGGATTCATGTTTAACTGAATGACTTCTTCATGATAAGAAGAGCTCAAAAAAGGAACCAGCATGGGGACATAGCCGGAGCCCTTCCTATTGTTTAAGACAAAAAGGCATTTTTGAAATGAGCAAACTAAAGCAATAATTTTAAATTTCTTCTCCAGGCTTAAACAAAACACACCGGTTCCTGGCTGGCCAAAGAGCACAGTGTGCATCCAACTACAAGCTAACAACCTTCACCTACAAAGCGTATTGTGTGCCGTTCCATGCAAACCTCACACATGGTCAGCCAAGCTGGCAACGCCATTCATCACCCGAAGCCTTCCTTGTCATAGCCGCCTTTTATCAATTGCAAACCACAACTCCCCCTTTAAGTCATTGAAATCTGTACTGTGGCCAAGAACCTCTCCAAGCAGAGGAAAGCTGGCACGAGTCCGTGGTTGCATTATGTTAAAATATTCCAGCTGTGGTTATCTTGTGCGGTTGCTGCTGCTGCGAGACGGAGGAGTTGATTTGGTCACCGAAGAGGAGGAAACACCCGGAAATATCAATCAAGGTGGATCCTGCATTCTGCAGAGGGATGGGTTTAAGATTAGGGAATGTGGAACTGTTAGGGTGTTACCATAAAAGAGGACCTGACCTGGGGTGCTCACATTGCATCCTTGGTCAAAAGGGCCCAGCAGAGATTATGCTACCTGAGAAATCTCAGGAAACAACAACTGGATGGAAAACTGCTGGTGACCTTCTATCCCTGCACCATAGAGAGCATTTTACATACTATACCTCTGTCTGGTTTGCCAATTGCACAGGGGCAGATAGGAAAGCACCCCAGAGGGTTAATGTCATTGTCCAGAGGATCATGGGTTGCCCACTCCCCTCTTGGAAAGAGCTTTAAAGCTCCTGCTGCCTCAAGAAAGTTCAAAACATTCTCAAAGATCCATCTCATCCTGGGCTCCCCCTTTTTTGAACGGTTACCATCTGGCAGACGGTACAGGACAATAATAAAAACAAGGACAAATTGGCTGAAAAACAGCTTCTATCCCAGGGCAGTAGCTCTGTTGAATTCTGCTGTATTGGTGTGAATTCACAGTATTGGTGTGGTGTTGTGGGTTTTCGGTTAATGTGTGGAGTGTGTGTTTGTGTTTATTTTCACGGTCATGATGTGCACTGAAGATGGTATTTGATTTCATTGTACGAGGTGCAATGACAATAAACTAAACTAACTAACTGGTGGCAGCCTCCGAGTTTTCATCTCTATGTCAGGTAGCAAAGCCAGGGAGGATTCTTTCTTGAAATGTCATTGTTGTACGATGACTTTTGACCAATAAGTATGGCAGTTTCGTGTCTTAGGATTAGAAATGGTGTCAGTTTTCTACAAGGAAGGAGAGCGTTATTCTGATCCACTTGAAAGCAAAGAATTCTGAGGGATCCTTGGTGCTCTCTGAGCTGGGTTGTTTTCTTGCAGTTGTTTCATTACCCAACTAGGTAACATCATCAGCATTAGAAGGAAGTGGAAATTTGTGAAAGAGGAGGAGGAAGAGAAAGATGATGATGACTGTTGGTGCCCTTGGTGTTCTCTGTGTTTGCTTGTTTGCTTGCCGACATTACCAAACTAAATAACTTCATCAATACTAAAAGGGAGTGGGATTTGTGGAGGAGGAGGGGAAGGAGTAGAACTGTGGGCTACTTGATGCTATCTAAGCTTGGTTGTTTTCTTGCAGGCATTTCATTACCAAACTAGATAATAGAAGGAAGTGGGGTTGGAGGAAGAGGACTGTGGGGTCCTTGATGGTCTCTGAGCTTGTTGTTTTCTTGCAGACTTTTTTCATTTCCCAACTAGGTAATATAAATGCTAGAAGGGTGTGGGGTTTGGGAGGAGGAGGAGGAGGAAGAGGAGAAGGACTGTGGGATCCTTGATGCTCTCTTAGCTGGGTTATTTTCTTGCAGACATTTCATCACCAAACCAGATAACATCATCAGTGCTGGAGTTGAGCTATAGCTGATCTCCAAACATTCTCTTCTATTAACAAAGAATTCTGATGGTCGCTGCGATTTATGGAATGACTTGAGAATGGCCTTAGGCCTTAAGGCATATATAGTGAAAATAACCATTGACCGCTTAGTTCTGAAACGGTTTGCTTGGGAGGATGGTGACAACTTTATCCTGGTTTATGCGCTGAACGGGGAAAAGTAGACAAATGGTCAAACGTTTCCTTCTGAGATTCACTTCTGAGGTGGATTTGATTCTGCCCTGAACTTGGTGGTTCAAATTGTCCTCAGTGATTTACCCTGAATTACCAAGTCCAAAAGTCTATTATTTCTCCCCCTCTCCCTCTGCCAATGAACTGGGAAGAATCAAACTGACCTAATTTGACCGTTCGGATCGACGTGTCTAATTGAGTTGGTTTTCCAGATCAATTCCAAAGATAATTTGAGCCAAATTGGAGTTGCCCTGCAGAAAGCAAAGGTTATAATTTTTTTTGGAAAGGTGGTTGGCGGGGTGATTTAATGGATTTTACATTTGATTCATGTCAAGCATTCTCCTCAGGAAATCCACCTCTCTCAGTTGAAGAACGTAAGACTTTTCTTTTAAATTTTTCATTTTGGCAAATTCAGGGTCTTCTTTATCAGACCATTTTCAGCATGACTACCATTATGAGAATAACCCAGGAACAAAACATAGCACACAGAGACTTATCCATTTAACAGTGGTGGTTTATCTACAACAGCTATATACAGAAATATATATGTGGTAGGCAAAATACCTTTACAAGTAAGCAAACTTCTTAACTCTACACATGGAGACCTCTGCAATGAATACTGGACACAAGGAGAGAGGACACATCCTCTAATGGCTGCAAGGTATGTAAACACCTCTTAAAGGGATAGAACCCATCCCCAGTCTTAAAAGGGAAATGCCCATGCTATGTTGAGTCATTCTTATTGCATCAGCCACATCTGGTCAGCTTCACTGCTGGTCAGCTCTTAAATCCCAAGACCTTAACATTCTTGGCATCCGGTATTTTCTAGTATGGCTGATCGAGCGCAACTATTTCAAGGAAGGATTAAATGGTCATAAAATAGGGGAATGAATTGCAAATTCCCTTTTTTTCCCCCCTCTCCCCTTCAAGATGTTCAGAACGTTTTAGTAAGTTTTATTTAAAAAAAGAAAAACCCAATTTTTTAATGGAAAGAGGAAAGAAGAGCTTTTGATAGCCTGACAAACAGAAGGATAAAATACAAAGAATCTTATATTCTTCTC
Organism: Pseudonaja textilis; assembly: GCF_049901715.1. Lineage (NCBI taxonomy): Eukaryota > Metazoa > Chordata > Lepidosauria > Squamata > Elapidae > Pseudonaja > Pseudonaja textilis. Next base: position 4,132,671 of record NC_142006.1, read on the forward strand.
TTTCAAAAGGAAGAAATTGTTACCCCGGTAAAACCTTCTCCAAGAACCAAATCCTCTGTAAATAAAGCTGATATTTCCTTCTTTTCCAGATGAGATAATTGCCCTAAGCCTTCACATAAGCTCTTTGTGTGTGTGTGTGTGTGTGTGTGTGTTTATGAGAGAACATAAAAAAATACAGACATCATTTATTCAAGATATAATCCAAAACCACCTCGCTTCTTAAGGCTAATTGGGAAAGCTTGATACATTCGCTATTGAAACCATCTGCTCCACCATAAATACCGTCTAACAACCAGAGATTTTCATGCTATTCCAGTATTTTCATTACAAAAAAAATTTAACTCACCCCAAATGATGTATTGCACAAATTCATCAAAAGCCTTCCAAATCTGACTTTCATCTTTTCTGTGCCCAATATTTCCTTTTAAAAAAAATTAAAATAAAAAGAATAAAAATAAAGATTAGCTTGAAGCCTGCATTGGTCTTCCAGAGGGATGTGTGAAACTTTGCAACGTAAAATTTACAGCTAACTGTAAGCTTGGGTTTCTAAATCTAATAAAAATAAAACAATAAGCAATGGATGAGATGCTACATGGAATTCCTTTGTTTTCTTCCTAGATTCCAGGCTGGGAAGGAAAGGCTGATGTCATATGAGCCATCAAAAGACCCTTACCTGTTGTGACCCATACCTGACCCAAGACTTTCACCTGATGTGACCCACACCTGATCCATCACGACAGTGGTGGCATTCAAATGTTTTTACTACCGGTTCTGTGGGCATGGCTTGGTGGGTGTGGGGTGGCATGGCTTGGTGGACATGGCATGGGAAGGTTACTGCAAAATCCCCCTTCCCTCCCCACCCCACTAACCTGCTTTCCAGCTCTGTTCTCCTCTGCAGGGCAGCCAAAGGAGACCCAGCCAATCAGCTGGGACTCAATGGGAGGCGGAGAAGAGGTGGGGTCGGCGGGGCCAGTCAGAGGTGGGATTTGCTGGTTCTCCAAACGACTCAAAGTTTCCGCTATCGGTTCTCCAGAACTGGTCAGAGCCTGCTGAATATCCGCCTTTGCATCACGACCTGTCACAGGACGTTCTCCTAATGTGACCCACACCTGATCCAAGACTCTCACCTGACGTGATCCACATCTGACCCATCACACAACTAACCACCTCATCTGACGTAATCCTGCCCCCACATCACAAGACCTATTGACCCGACAAAGCCCTTATAAGCAGAAGAACAAGGACATCCCCTAAACTCAAAGGTGGTATTCAGCAGGTTCTGACCAGTTCTGGAGAACTGGTTGTGGAAATTTTGAGTAGTTCAGAGAACCAGCAAATACCACTTCTGACTGGCTCTGCCCCCATCTCTTCTCTGCCTCCCGAATCCCAGCTGATCGGCTGGTTCTTCTTTGGCTTCCCCGCACAGGAGAACGGAGCTGGAAAGCAGGTTAGTGGGGTGGGGAGGGAATGGGATTTTGAGTTATCCTTCCTCTGCCCTGCCCACCAAGCCAACCTACCAAGCCACGCCACGCCCACCAAGCCATGCCCACAGAACCAGTAGTAAAAAAAATTAAATCCCACCACTGGTTGGACCTCTTCCTTGCAGTTGGCCCTTGAATTCAGTCTGCCTTCCAGGCACTTTGGTCTGGAATGATGTAGGGTTTCCTGCCAGAGCAAGAGGGTTGGACTAGAAGACCTCCAATGTCCCTTCCCACTCTCTTATTTGTGAATACAAACCAGCCCGTCCTGGTTTGCCCACAGGTGACTCCCTGGATTCTGACATTACCGCTGCACCCCCGTTCCTTGCCTTCCGATCCTCATCCAACCCTGCTGAGTGTTCCAATGCTCTGTCTCGATGCCACGCCAAAATGGAAATGAGCATGCATTTGCACACACCAAAAAGAAAACAAAGGGGATAAAAAAAAAAAACACCACTGGTGTCACAGCCTTAGCGGCTCAAGATGAATATTTATGAAGGATGTTCAATGGAGAATGCTTGCCAGCACGAACAGACAATGGAGGAATGGTCTGGTGCCAGGATTCAGGTGGTGTTTTCTCAACCGAGCCGCACTAATGTCTGGGAAGGAGAATTTGTTTGGTTTGATAGGAAGCTGGTTTGTCGCCTGGAGCTTTGGGGCAATTCCTTCGACCGCCGTTTGCAATACAAGGCCGAAAAGGGCTCCTGTGTTAATATGCAGCATTGCTGGTAAAGTAGGAGCTAAGAAAGACAATGCTTTAGTCCTACAGAAGGGCTACTTTAGTCCTACAAAACTCCGGGGGACCATAGGGTTGCAACAAGTCGAACAAGACTTGGCTACCAAATAACGAATAAACCCCGAAACAAACCTTGCAGGATAGTTCTTGGATGCAAACCTTTCTCCCTACATGTATATTTTCCCACCTATTAGGCCTCTTTAAGGGCTTCCATTACTGTAATTACTACATGCTTTGTCTTCGCATAAGAAACGCATCCGCCAATTTTTCAACAACGATAATCAAGAGGAGTTTCCCATCACGCACCTAAAGGGCCCGGAAAGACGCTTTAAAAATGCTTTTCTCTTGTATAAAGTCCCACGGAGCCTGGAGATGCCAAAGCGAAGGAAATAAACCCTTGACACCATCTGGATAGGGAGACAAATGTATTCCACGCAGAGCATTTCCGGGAGGTGGGTGTGCAGGGGGCCATGGATCGCCCACCATTGTGTAAAAGCATGTCCCACCAGCACTAATTAAATTATGCATGGAGCTGGCTGTTGATTCCATTCATCTCCAAGAGGGCAGGACAGCCATCTGATTAGTGCTTAGCAAGTTGGAAAATGCAGGATTGTCATGCTAAGAGGCCAAGGAATCCATCTTTGACAGTTCCACATGTGTTCCTTCTGATGCAATTTCCATATTTTATCTGTCTTTTTTTTTTTCTTCTCTTCCTCCTCCAAGAAAAATCCACGTGAAGGAAGAAGGAAGGAGGGAAGGAAAACAGAGAGAAAAGGAAGGGAAAGAGAGAGAAAAGAGAAAAAAGGAAGGAAGGAAATGGAAGCAAAGGGAAGGAAGAAAGAAAATGAACAAAAGGAGGGAGGGAGGGAGGGAGGAAGGAGGAAGGAAAGAAGGAAGGAGAAAAAGAAAGAGAAAGGAAGGGAAGGGAAGAAAGGAAGGAAGTGAGGGAGGGAGGAAAAGAGAGAGAAAAGGAAGGAAGGAAGGGAAATAGAGATGAAGAAAGGAAAGGAAAGAGAAAAAGAAAAGGAAGGAAGGAAAAGAGAAAAGAGAGAAAAGGAAGGAAGGAAATGGAAGCGAAGGAAAGGGAGAAAGAACATAAACAAAGGAAGGGAGGGAGGAACGAAGAAGGAAGGAAGGAGAAAAAGAATGAGAAAGGAAGGGAAGGGAAGAAAGGAAGGAAGAGGGAAGAAGACGGAAAGGAAAGGAGAAAAAAGAAGGAAGGAAGGAAGGAAGGAAGGAAGGAAGGAAGGGAAGGAAGGAAGGAAGGAAGGAAGGAAGGAAGGAAGGAAGGAAGGAAGAAAGAAAGAAAGAAAACAGCACTGGGTTGTGTTCTTCTCACAAAAGACATTCTCCCAAATGTATTTTATCACAAACTACACATTTCCAGACCTCCCTGAGCCTAAAATATAGACATAAATATATGCATTAGGTTGTGTTTCAGGAGATGAAAGCCAGATTGGGAGGTCTGAAGCATTTTAAACATGCATATTAAGGAGAACGATGCAAAGGGGGAGGAAAGTGTTTAGTTAGGGGGAAAATAAAGCAAAAAGTGAACACTCTACAAAAATGCCTTGATTAAAAATCTGCGCAGAAAAAGATATGGATTTTTGTGCCTGTTCTTCTTACCTTGCAAGCAAAATTACTGTGCGGAAGAAGGGAAACGGAATAACTGAGAGGACCATGATTTTCTCCAATGTAGACCACCAAAACCCATCAAAACTATCTCCTGATTTGCTATTGACTGAGGAAGGAAGGAAGGAAGGAAGGAAGGAAAGAAGGAAGGAAGGAAGGAGAAGGAAAGCAAGCGGATGATTGTCTATGAAGATTCTCGGTCATCCAAATCATGGTTGTCCCAAGGACACTTTTTCAAGAGGCAACTGGATTTTATTGCTTTTCCTTAAAGACGTTTTGCTTCTCATCCAAGAAGCTTCTTCAGTTCTGAAGTTTTAGTTCAGAGGCTTCCTGGATGAGAAGCGAAATATCTTCAAGGAAAACAAACCAGCCAAACTGGGCCATCTTATCCACTCGTACAACAAAGCATGACAAAGATGGGTCCAGACTTGGGTTATTTGTATTGTGTAGACCTATGAATAGATATCTCCCCTTGCTTGGGGGAAGGACTGGATGGAGATGGGAAGGAGAAGATGAGCAAGTTAATAACAGAATAACAGAGTTGGAAGGGACCTTTGAGGGTTAGTCCAACCCCCTGCCCAAAGAGGAGACCTTATATCATTTCAGACAAAAGGTTGTCCAACCTCTTAAAAACCTCTAGTGATGGAGCACCCAGAACTTCTGGAAGCAAGTGCTCCACTGGTTAATTGTTCTGTCAGGAAATTTCTCCTTATTTCTAGATTGGTTCTCTCCTTGATTGGTTTCCATCCATTGCTCCATTGTCTTGTTAGCTCCCATCTTATGGTCTACATCTAAGGAATCTCTTCTTTCATCATCACACGTAAAGAGAAAATCTCCTAGAAGAGGTCATCTCCAGAAGACTTCATGGATCCACCCATCTAGTTTCCTTGGAAACAAATATAGACGTGCATTTGCACTATCGACTTCCCAAGTTTCATGTCCCCCCCATCCAACTTCTAACCATGCTTGAGCCTGCTTAGCTTTTCAGTTAGGGATCTACACCCACCAGGACCATGAAAATCTACTCCAAAGAGATATGTTGCAATAAAGACAGAAGCTGGAATGGGGTGAAGAAAAGCATAGAATGATCCAACAGAATGGAACTTCTGATTGAAAATGAGTTTTATCGATTTGTTCCTCCTCCTTAGGGCAAGTTGGGAAAAAGGTTTTTGTCAGTATATCTATGATCTGGAATAGAACTTGGTAACAAAGTCAGCCAATGAATAGGCATAGCAACTGAGTCAGCCAATGAGGATAGTTTGGAAACTGAAACTAGAAGTAGCCTAGGCTGGAAACTGAAACTAAAAGTAGCCTCAGCAGGCCTCTATGTTAAGCTTTGCAACTCTGGAGCTCTGGGTCTGTCTATTGAAGATGAAACTAACTTGCTTGCTTGCTGAAGGCTGGAGCTCTGCTCTGAACTTGCAACATGTTTCTGATTGAGTTTGCTCCATGTTGGAGAAATCTACAACTGGTTCGTAAAATCTACTTTTGTTTATGAAGATGTTAAATGAAGCACCAGCCATCTGTGTTTATTTTTCTGGCACTGAATTACCGGTGCAAAACTCTCAATAGTTTTGGATTCCAATTTTTGGAATCCAAAAAAACAAACAAAAACCCCAAAATGACATTTGTTCGTTTTCAAAAGATCAACTGGAGAACCATTTGATCAGGAAGATATAAAGCAACATATATAACAGAGGTGGGAGAGACCTCGTAGGTCATCTAATCCAAAACCCTACGCCATTTCTGACAGATGGCAGTCCAATCTCTTTTTGAAAGCTTCCAGGGATGAAGCTCCCACAACTTCTGAAGGCAACTTCTGTTCCCTTGACTGATTGTTCTCACTGTCAGAAAATGTCTCCTTATTTCTAGGTTGAATCCATCAATCAGAATACAGTTGGAAGGGACCTTGTAGGTTATCTAGTGTCCAACTACCACCCCCAGCCAAGCAGGAAACCCCATACAATTTCTCACAGATGGCATTCCAGTCTCTTCTTGAAAGCCTCCAGTGATGAAGCCCCTGCAACATCTGAAGGCAACTCCAATATTCCATGGGTTGATTGCTTTCACGGTCAGAAAATTTCTCCTTATTTCTAGGTTGAATCTCTTCTTGATCAGTTCCCATCCATTATTACTTGCTTTGGAAAATAGGCTGTTCCTCTCCCGCTCCTCTCTGTGACAGCCCCTCAAGTATTGGAACACTGCTATCATGTAAACCTAGAAGACCTTGGAGGTCTCTTCCAGCCTTAGGATGTTATGTTTAAATCATCACAACTTCTGTGATGAAATCATCTGGCAGGGGGGTTGAGGCAGAAATGTGTAGGTTGCAGTACCCTATTTCTGCCTGACGCTGTCTGGATTGTGTTGAAGTGTCAGTTGAAACACCAATTTTCATTTTCACCAACTTCTGCTTTTCCTCTAATTAACCTGCCCTGACTCTATTCTTTTTCCCCTTTTTATTGCCTGCTGCAATTCTGCTGAATCTGAATATGGTTTGAGGAAAAGCAACTTTTCTAAATTACAAGTTTAATTAAAAACATTTCACGAGAAGCTGGCATCCTGTAGGCATTTTGTCATCTCATATATCCCTGTCTTGTTCCTCAGAATTACAACATTTATGAACCTATCTAGGTCTTAACTAGAACTTAACTAGGTCAGCTAAAGACCTAATTACTGCATTTGCATAAGAGGTAAAACCTGGTTAAATATAAAATTGGGTTATTGTTTTTTTTCTGGCTTACAGTGTATTATGGAAATTTGAGTCTCTTTGGCTAGCTCAAGATTTAGCATACAGGAAGTCCTCATCCTTCAACTAGAATTTCTGTTGCTAAGCAAAGTGGTTTTTTTAAGTGAGTCACCTCTGATTTTATGATCTTGTTCACTGTGATTGCTTCAGTTGTTAAGTGAACCACATAGTCATTAAACGAATCCGGCTTCCCCCATTGACTTTGCTTGTCGGAAGCTGTAAATGTCAACGCATAAAGCATTCCTGGCCTACTCTTGAGTTGCCATAGGTGGAGGAGGAGTGGAGAACTGATGGAGTAGTTCAGTTGCTATGACCAGAAGCATATTCCACACATACCTTTCTCCAGATTGTATCCAGGTTACTAGAGGAAGCCGGAGAGACATGTGAATATGATTTATGACATACCCTGGGAGGACGGGGGAAACAGGGTCATAGGTGGCCAGTAAATTATGTGGGGCAGAGCCGACTGCACTTGGGAAAAGTGCCAACATGTTGCTCCTAATAAATCATTGGATTTCTTTTGAAACTTGGCTCAAGGCTCATGTATTGATTTGGGCGTCCTTTGGAACCCTGACAGCAAATGGAGATTGCATGAACCTGGGATGGGATGACCATTGCAAATCCGGTACATTTGGGTTGTCAAGTGATCAGATGACCATGGCACAGCAGTGATGGTCATATATCCTAAGATTGAACCCATTAAGTTTTTGCATGACCTAAATCATTCTCAACAGCCAGTTGTTTAGTTCTAAGTCACTTTTTTTCAGTGCTGTTAGAACTTAGAACCGAACAACTGGCTGTTGAGAATGATTTAAGTCATGCAAAAGCTTAATGGGTTCATTCTAGAAAGTTCATCACAGGTGTGTATCATTCCTATCAAAAATAAAACCAGAAGCAACCATATAGGAAGTCCTTGAGTTACAATGGTTCATTTAGTGACTGTTTGAAGTTACAATGGCCTTAAAACAGTGACCTACGACCATTTTTCACACTTACAAACTTTGCAGCGTCCTCCCAAGGTCATGTGATCAAAATTCAGATGCTTGGCAACTGATTCATACTTATGACCATCGCAGTGTCACATGATCCCCTTTTGTGATCTTCCGATGAGCCAGATTCACCTAGCAAATGGTTTACTGACTTAACAGCCGCAGTGATTTGCTGAACAATGGTGGCGTGAAACGTCATGCAATGGGGCAAAACTCACTTAACAAATGTCTCCCTTAGCAATATCAACTTTGCTCTCAATTAGGGTTGTAATTCGAGGACTGCCTGTATTTGAGAGCATGGACCCATCTTATCAGTCTCACAGATTTATGGGTAACGGCTGACTCGCATATCCCTGGACTAACATTTCATTCCATTCAGGAGATATGAAATATAATTTCCCAAACTGTACTATTCGATTCCTTCGCTATTTTACGCCGCTCGGTGAATTTCAAAACGGGTGTCTGTGATTCCCAGCCCCCCCTCCCCCCCCACAATCTCTATCAGTATGAAATGGGTTACTATATATTACAAGCCTTTGCTATGCACCGCTGAATCTAAGCATTGATTAAAAGACTGCACAAAAAAAAGGAGAAGGAGGAGGATTCTTGGTGCAATCATGTGACAATATTACATCCCGATGCCTTTTCTTTCTTTTTTCTTCCCTTTTTTCCCCCACATCAGGATTTAATCCGTGCATGGGTGTACTTGTGCATGTCAGCAAAATTGTGAAGCTGGAAGGAGGGGTCGGGAAGGGAGGTGCAATAAAAACTGAGGCAAATGGTGCATGGTTCAAAAGTGTGAACTCAGGCAGAAATCTGGCTGATTACTCAAGCATCACGGCTCCTATGGAATCAATACGGAGCTGTTTTGAAGCCTGGCGCTTGGAGGGGGAAGGGGGAATACAAGGAAAGAGACTTAAGGAACTTTAAGGAAGAATTTGTACGGATATCAGGGTTGAAATGGAAAGAAGCGGAATGGGAAAACTGGCCACAGCCAACTCGCTGCGACCAACTTGCCATGGACAACTGGCCACAGCTAGCTTGCTGCAGCCAACTTGTCATGGCCAACAGGCCATAGCCAACTTGCAATGGCCAACTCACCATGGCCAACTTGCCATAGCCAACTGGCCATGGCCAATTTGCAATGGATAACTGGCCATGGCCAACTTGCCATGGCCAACTCATCATAGCCAACTTGCAATGGCCAACTCATCATGGCCAACTTGCCACAGCCAACTGGCTATGGCCAATTTGCAATGGCAACTCGCCATGGCCAACTTGCATTGGACAACTGACCACAGCCAATTCGCCATGACCAACTCACAATGGACAACTCACCATGGCTAACTTGCCATGGACAACTAACTCACTTTTGGACAACTCCCTGTGCTAGAATTTAACAATTCTATTTAATTATTTAAAATAAACAAAAAATTTTTTTGCCATTCACATTTTATTTAAGAAGAGACTGGGCAGTCACTTGTCTGAAATGGTATAGGGCCTCCTGCTTGAGCAGGGGGCTGGACTAGAAGACCTCCAAGATCCCTTCCAGCTCTATTCTGTTTCTGATTGATTCTGTCCCTCCTTTTGCAACCTTTCTTTAATTACTCTATTTTACTATTTCTTTAATATTAGTGCAACTTTTGTCCTGCAGCGAGTTGGCTGTGGCGAGTTGACCATGATGACTTGGCCATGGTGAGTTGGCCATCATGAATTGTAATAGACCCATGGAGTAAGGCTGGAAGACCTTCTGGAGAAGGTAGACACATAGAGCAGAAGCCCGTTGTTGGGACATCTGAAACTATAATTTGGATTTTAGTCTATCCTAGCCTGGCACCTCCCAGAAATGGTAGGAAGAGCTCTTCAAGAGTGTTAAAATGTCCAGAGATGGAGTCCTGAGCTATCTAGAACTTGGAGAAAACTTCTGCAGTGGACCTGCAGTAGAAACAATTTGTCAGACTGGCAGAATTTGCTCCAGAGATTGACTTGACCAGCAAATGGAAATAAGATAGTTGAAAAATTCATACAGCGGGACTATTTTTTTGCCAACAGAAACCTACTTCAAAGTTTGTATATTCACACTGCACAAACTTTCCAGGCACGCATTTCACCTGACCTGAACACCTTGATCGTATTTATTTTGCAGATAGAAGAAGATTTCAACGCTCTGTTTGATGTTCTTTTCTGAAGGATTTGTTTGGGCTTGAATGTTGTTTTTAGGCCATAGCGACCAAATATACAGATGGTTAAAATGTCTCTTCACCCATGGGAAATGAGGTATAATTTATGCCACAACCAACCCAACAGGAGCACAACAACAACTGCTGACAAAGGACTCCTTTGTCCTCTCCCTGACTTTTTAACGTCCCCCCTCACTAGGGCTGGTAATAAAGGAGAGTGAAAATCTCAACTAAAATATTTAGCCTTAGTTTATTGATGGATGAGCCAAAATGCTGAAAGGATGGAGATGAGGAGGCAGGGCCAATGGCTGCTTTAGAGGGGATGGTATTCTTGAGAATAAGAGATTCAAAGGATTGGCTTCTTGTTCCTTCCTTCCTTCCTTCCTTCCTTCCTTCCTTCCTTCCTTCCTTCCTTCCTTCCTTCCTTCCCTCCTTCCTTCCTTTCCCCCCTAATTTATACCTAGGATGTTTTCTATATGTTCCTTCTCCTCCTCCTCCTTCCTTCCTTCCCTTCCTTTCCTACCTTCCCTACTTCACACCTAAAATATTTTCCTTCTCCTCCCTCCCTCCTTCCTTCCTTTTCCCCCTAATTTATACCTAGGATGTTTTCTATATGTTCCTTCTCCTCCTTTCCTTCTTTTCCTACCTTCCCCAATTCACACCTGAAATATTTTCCATATTCTCTTTTTCTATCCTCATTTCCTTCCTTCCTTCCTTCCTTCCTTCCTTCCTTCCTTCCTTCCTTCCTTCCTTCCTTCCTTCCTTCCTTCCTTCCTTCCTTCCTTCCTTCCTTTCCCTTCCCTAATTTACACCCAATATATTTTCCATATCCTCCCTCTATTCCCCCCCTTCCTTCCCTAATCGACACCTAAGATATTTCCCATATCCTCCTTCTCCTTCCTTGCTTCCTTTCTTCCTTCCTTTTCTTTCCTTCTTTCCCTTCTTTCCTTCCTTTTCCTTCCTTCCTTCCTTCCTTCCTTCCTTCCTTCCTTCCTTCCTTCCTTCCTTCCTTCCTTCCTTCCTTCCTTCCTTTTCCTTCCTTCCCTTCCTTCCCTAATCAACACTTAAGATATTTTCCATATCCTCCTTCTCCTTCTGGATTTCTCCAGGTCCTAGAGAGGCTGAACTTCACCCCCACCCTCATCATTATGATTATTTATTTCCTGCTAACCACCTTGTTTACACAAAACAGCACCAATGCAAATCAACGTGAAGAAATGCTAGAACCAGTGAGGTGTGCAGCCTCAACAAGCTCTCGGGATAGGTTTTTCGTAATGTAGTGTTAACAGAGCCACACATGGCTACACACACACTCCACCCCCCGCCCCCAACGCAAGGGGCAGGGAGGAGATAAAGGCTGCCAGGAAGAGGAGCATCATTATAAGTCCTTCCACATCATTGGGAGCAAAGAGGGAAGATGACCCCAGGTAGGAAAAAAACAAACAAACCCCAATGGAACCTGAATGGCGGTTCAAGCCAGCTCTCAGTCACTCAACCCAGTTGGATGCATTTGCCTGAGGACACCAACATGCAGCGCTGGGCTGCCCCAAAAGACACAAATGGTTTATATTTAAAAGACTAACAGAGTTGGAAGGGACCTTGTAGATCATCTAGTCTACCCCCTCCCCCCTGCCTAAGCGGACCCTACCCCATTTCTGATAGATGGCAGTCTAGTCTCTTCTTGAAAGCTTCCAGGGATGAAGCTCCCACAACTTCTGAAGGCAACTTCTACTCCATGGATTGATTGTTATTCTAAGAAGTCCATGAGAGCCATGCAGAAAGGACATATGAAATGGATACCCGTCACCACACCGTTAAAAAAAAAAAAGATATTGAGACTCTAGAAAGAATGCAGAGAAAAGCAACCAAGATGATTAGGGGACTGGAGGCTAAAATGTACAAGGAATAGTTGCAGGAGCTGGGCGTTCAAATTCTCATAGTATAAAATAGAAATGAAAAGAAAGATAATGAGGAGAGGGGGAAGGGAAAAAAGGGGGGAAATAGAAGAGTGGGAAAAGAAACGAAAGGAAAATGGATGGAAGCAACGGATGGAAACCGATCAAGGAGAGAACTAATCGAGAAATAAGGAGAAAATTTCCTGACAGAACAATTAATCAGTGGAAAAGGTTCCCTTCAGAAGTTGTGGGTGATCCATCACTAGAGGTTTTTAAGAAGAGATTGGGCAACTGTCAGTCTGACTTCCTGCCTGAACAGGGGATTGGACTAGCAGACCTCAAAGGTCCCTTCCAACTCTGTTATTAACTTGCTCATCTTCTCCTTCCCATCTCCATCCAGTCCTTCCCCCAAGCAAGGGGAGATATCTATTCATAGGTCTACACAATACAAATAACCCATTTCTGGGCCCATAAGGAACTGAGGTTAATCTTTGGTATGTTTTGTTGTACGAGTGGATATGATTTGCCCAGTTTGGCTGGTTAGTTTTCCTTGAAGACATTTCGCTTCTGATCCAGGAAGCCTCCGAACTAAAACTTCAGAACTGAAGAAGCTTCTTCTATCAATGGTTAGATAAGAAAACAGATAAGTAAAATGTGTTATAAAAAAGGAATGGTATAATATGCAAGATCATATAATGTAATGATATTATATAATTGAATATAAGGAAATGAATTGTATGTTCTCAGATTCGTTAAAACTGACATTTGCTCGATAAGAATTACATGAAGTTGTAGTTGAGTCTAATAATGATGCAATAATAATGTAATATAATGCAATATAATATGCATAGTTGACTTATGTAATATGAATGTTGGAAGGGTAAGACTGTTGATACTATAACATTGCACAAAAGAAATATACCAACCGGCATGCTGTATTTTGGAAGATGGTTTTATGTTGATATTTTATGTTTGTTTTTGTTAGTGTTTGTCTTAAAAAAAACTTTGATTAAAAAAAAGAACTGAAGAAGCTTCTTGGATGAGAAGCAGAACGTCTTCAAGAAAAACAAAGAAAATCCAGTTGCCTCTTGAAAAAACACCTTTGGGACAACCTGGATGACTGAGAATCTTGATAGACAATAATCAGATTCCTTCCTTCCTTCCTTCCTTCCTTCCTTCCTTCCTTCCTTCCTTCCTTCCTTCCTTCCTTCCTTCCTTCCTTCCTTCCTTCCTCAGTCAAGAGCAAATCAGCAAATTGTTCTGTTAAAAACACAGGAGGTTTATAAGAAGAGATTGGACAACCAATCGTCTGAAATGCTCCAGGGTTTCCTGCCTGCGCTGGGGGTTGGACTAGAAGACCTCCAAGATCCCTGCCAACTCTGTCATTCTGTTATTTATCTTGGAAAGTCAGTTTCTTTCAGAGATTTACTTTAAAATCAGCTCTTAGAATCCCCTTCCTCACCTCTCCTGAAGAAGGTGACTTCTGTCTCCACCCAAGTTCAGGGAGAATGCAAAACAGCCTTTGCCAGCTCTCCCTCTGAATTTCAATTGCTTTTCCATTTGCAAAAACTACATTTAAACTTACCTTATTAAAATAGATCCTTGCTAGTTTATGGTAATTAAAAGCCATAAATATTTGCCCGCACAATGCTCCAGACCTTGAACAACCAGTGAGTCAATAATGCTCGCCTGGTGAGATTAGCAAATAAATCTTGATTCTTTCTTAAGTGGCACCGCTAATCCTCCCTTTCTTTTGTCCCTGGATTGGGGGCCACCCCGTAAAGAGACTTTTCAGCATTAAAAACCAAGTACTTTCAAGATGGAGAGCTTCTCTTTATTTAGTAGATCTAAATAAAGAATTAAAATTAAGCAGGTTCTTATCCTGCAGTACATAGACTAATCTCCCTTTGTTTGGTACGGGGTGGGTGGGGGAGAGGTGAGTGGGGGAAACAGCCTTCCATGAAATGATTAAGAAATTTGGAATATAAACACATAAACCCATGCCAGATATTCTTTTTTTGCTCCATTCTTCCCCCCCCCCGCCCAGATTTAAATTTGGTCAGGGAGTTGATACTCTGATTTTATCTGCAGTGACCTCAAATCCCCTCCTTCTCAATCGATGGATATTTTTTTTTATTCTTATGAAAACCCAGTGTCATAACTGAGTTTTCTGGGAAACCATTTTGTTTTATAGTATTTGTTACATTCGTATGCCTCCTGTCTCACTATTGAGTGACTCTGGTTATGGTTTAATAATATTTTGTGGGCTCCTCCTCCTCCCTCCTCCTCCTCCTCCTCCTCCTCCTCCTCCTCCTCCTCTTCTCATACCCCACTCCCTCCAGCACTGATGATGTTACCTAGTTGGGTAATGCAATGTCTGCAAGAAAACCATCAAGCTCAGAACATCAAAAATCCCATAGTAGTAGCTCCTCTTCTTCTTCTTCTTCTTCTTCTTCTTCTTCTTCTTCTTCTTCTTCTTCTTCTTCTTCTTCTTCTTCTTCTTCTTCTTCTTCTTCTTCTTCTTCTTCTTCTTCTTCTTCCTCCTCCTCCTCCTCCTCCTCCTCCTCCTCCTCCTCCCCCCTCCCCCTCCTCCTCCTCTTCCCACATCCCATTCATTGTTTATGTTACCCAGTTGGGTAATGAAATGTCCACAAGAAGATCATTAAGCTCAGAGACATCAAGGACCTACAGTTCTCCTCCTCCTTCTCCTTTTCTTCCACTGCCACCTCCATCTCCACCTCCTTCTTCTCCACTCCATAAAACCCCACTTCCCCTTAGCCTGATAATGTTTCCCTAGTTCGGTCATGAAACGTCCCCCAAGCTCAGAGGCCACCAAGGACCCCACAGTTCAACCCTGGGCTGCAAACATTGTCTTCTAAGGGAGCAAATGATGCTTTCCCCTTCACAACACAAGGAACCATGAATCTGGATCCTAGAAACAATCGTCTTTATCCTGATTTAGAGCCTTTGGGTGGGCTTCCTGTCTCAGCTGTGCAGTTTACGTCTTTGGTTCTGTCAGCCTCGATTATCTCATGCTAATAGACAGAGAGGATTACAACAAAACTTAGATCAAAGGACAACAGTTCGTTCTCATGTGCAATTGACTTCATTTGCTTATGTAATCTAATTGGCTTGGAATTCAACATGAGAGGGCAAATTAGACTATCTATCTAACTCTCTCTCTTTCTCTGTCTCTTTCTCTCTCTGTTTCTGTCTCTCTGTGTCTCTCTCTCTCTGACTCTCTCTCTCTCTGTCTCTCTCTGTCTATCTCTGTCTCTCTCTCTGTTTCTCTCTCTCTGACTCTCTCTTTCTCTGTGTGTCTGTCTGTCTCTGTCTTTTTCTCTGTCTCAATCTCTGTGTCTCTCTGTCTCTCTTTCTCTCTGACTGTCTCTCTGTTTCTCTCTCTCTCTCTGTGTGTGTGTGTCTCTCTCTCTCTGACTCTCTGTCTCTCTCTCTTTGTCTCTCTTTCTCTGTCTCTCTGTTTCTCTCTCTGTGTGTCTCTGACTCTCTCTCTGTCTCTGTCTCTGTCTCTCTCTCTGTGTGTGTCTGTCTGTCTTTCTCTCTGTCTGTCTGTCTTTCTCTCTCTCTCTCTCCATTACATATATGCACACATTTCCCCACTCCTATATCACAATTTCAATGCAAAGCATGTCAACAGCCATCCATTTTGGAGTTTTTAGCTTGGAATGAGGCCATTTTCTCCCCCCCTTTTCAAAAAGAACCAAGCTGTTATTTCTCGGAAGGCATTATTAATGTGGCTGCTTGAGAATTTTTTTAGAGTCCTTTTATTTCTCTTTTTCCCTCTCCTTCTGCACATAGAAAAGGAAGGGCAGGATTTAACATTATTTAGAACACTTTTTACTCCTGTAGACTTTATATTTTTGCAGAAACAATGGGGCGCGTTGACTCAGTTTAATGATGGGAAGAGCTGAACAGGAGATGGGTGGAGCCAGAAGGGGAGCCCTCAACAGTTAAGGTGACCCCCCTTTTTTCCCCGTTTAATTCCATCTCTTCCTTTCAGGGATGGCAAAGGAACAATGGCCATTCTTTCCAGAGGCTTACACTCATTTCTGAAAGAGCATTCAAAACTTGACCTTGATCAAGTGCCTCTCGTTGACCTTGGTTGATCTCAGAATCTACGTGAATGACTGTCTTTCCACTTCAATCCCACAATGGACAAATGGCTGCAAAAGCTGTGATGGAGTTAGTGGAATGGCTAAATTGACAGTTTTGATCAAAGGGTGGGAAAATGTGAGTACTTTTGTTTCAACTTCCAGAAACTGCTTCGGGGTGGTGGTGGTGAAAGTTTCGTTTTGGGTTTTACCAATTAGATTGGTTTGTTGTTAGAGAAATGGCTAGTTTATACAATTATGTAAAAGTAAAAAGTTGAGTGTTGATCTTATTCTATTGCACCGATGCCCCCTTTCTCCCTTCTTTTCTACACTTTTCTGTTCTGTTCTGAAGAACAGAAGAAGCTTCTTGGATGAGAAATGAAATGTCTTCAAGGAAAAACCAAGTCCAGTTGCCTTCTGAAGAAGTGAAGAAGCTTCTTGGATGAGAAGTTAAATCTCTTTGAGGAAAAACAAAGTCCAATTGTCTTTTGAAAAAGCACTTTTGGGACATTTTACTCTAGGGGGTTGAGTTTTTAAAGGAGGAGGGAACTACTCAGGATGACCTTTAATAATGACCATCAGTTTGCCCTCCAACTGAAGGATGGACTCCTTTAAAACTCAAGGGCTAGCTTTCAATTTCTGCATCATTCTCCCAAGCAGTAATTCTCCAGAATTAATTGTGAGTTATTTTAATTTTCATCTCGTGCACTCAAAAACATACCCGCGCATATGAATTCACCAGCTGTCCAAAGTAGAAAGTAGGGGGGAAAAAGAGAAGACAGAGAAGGAGGGAGGGAAAGAAAAGATATATAGGCTCCTTTCCTTTTAAAATTAATTAAAGAGAGCAAGGAAACATCACTGGGCCACACTCGGCGCCAAGGGCTTGAGAAATTAGATTTTCAGGGAGGGACAGATTACAAGTCTACGGTTGCCCAAGAAAGATTCATTTGTTCTTTAGCCCAGAGCTTGCTGCAGGGTTTCCAGCATCATCTCCTTTGGTGAATAATATGGTGATTGATTGATTGATCTGTTTTTAAGACTCCACTTTTAATCACAGAATTCTGTATCCAATGAGGAGTAAAAACAACAACAATATTGGGGCAGAAGTGGCACACCAAGCACGAGAGATTTGTGGAAAGCATGCTAATTGATAGACTCCAGCATCAATTTCTTCGACTCTTGGATGGCATAAAGGCACAGGTTCCCCTCGGTGCTCATCTCCGTTACAAAGCCGAAGAGCCAGCGCTGTCCAAAGACGTCTCTGTGGTCATGTGGCCGGCATGACTAAATGCCTCCGAAGGCGCACACAACGCTGTGACCTTCCCACCAAGGGGGTCCCTATTTTTCTACTTGCATTTTTTACATGCTTTCGAACTGCTAGGTTGGCAGAAGCTGCTGGGACGAGTAACGGGAGCTCACTCCGTGATGTGGTGCTAGGGATTCGAACCACCAAACGTCGACCTTTCTGATCGACAAACTCAACGTCTTAGCCGCTGAGCCACCACGTCCCTCCTTGGATGGCGCAACATGGTTTAAAGGGGAAAAAAAAGTCAAGGAGAGGAAAAATTGAAGGGAGAACACCCATGGGATCAACAAGAAGGATACAAAAGTAGGGAAAAGATCAGACTGAGGTCTCTTTTGGGTTGGGGTATGTGGTAGTAAGCAAAGAGAGCCATGGGGTCCTTGGTGGTCTCTGAGCTTGGTTGTTTTCTTGCAGATGTTTCATGACCCAACTAGCTAACATCACCAGTGCTAGAAGGGGGTGGGATTTGGGATTTGTGGGGAGGAAGAGGATGACTGCGGAATCCTTGGTGCTCTCTGAACTTGGTGGTTTCCTTGCAAACATTTCATGACCCAGTTAGGGAGCATCATCAGCGGTCCACCCTGGAATCATCAGCACCGAGCTCAGAAAGCACTTAGGACCCCATAGACTTCCTTCTCTCTGCAAATCCCACTCTCTTCCAGCACTGATGGTATTACCTAGTTGGGTCATGAAACATCTGCAAGAAAACCACCAAGTTCAGTGGGCTTTATGGAGAGGAGGAGAAGGACTGTGGGCTCCTTGATGACCCCTGAGCTTGGTTGTCTTCTTGCAGATGTTTCATGACCCAGCTAGCTAACATCATCAGTGCTAGAAGGGGTTGGGATTTATGGACTGGAGGAGGACTATGGGGGTCCTTGATGCACCCTAAGCTTGGTTGTCTTCTTGCAGATGTTTCATGACCAATCTAAGTAACATCATCAGTGCTTGTAGAGAGTGGCGTTTGCTCTGAATTTATATTCCAGTGGGTTTTTTTTTCTCTATCAGTCTTGGTGAGAGGGGTCTCTCCCACTAACTGACTACAACTCCCTCTAACTAAAAGACAGATTTCCATGGGAAGAGGTCTTGTAAACTTCTGCTGTTCTGCTGTGCCTGCATTTCTCATCCCCTTCTTCTTCATTTGGCTGGAGTGAATTTATTTTCAGGTTCTCTGTTGGCAGCGGTAAAAAGCAGGGTGCTTGCAGAATGCACAGACTCTAAATGGAAGTGCCCTGCTTTGTGGAGAGTCTCCTGCTGGGCAAAGTATAGAATTTCCTGGAGTTTTGATGAAGGGAAGTTTAATTTTGCTGGCTTGTTTCTTCCGACGGAACTGGGGTGTTAACTGTTTCTTCTCAAGGAGCTAGACTTGCATCCATTTTTATCATCGTTTCAAACTGCTAGGAAACTACTTGAAGCAAGGGTGGGCTGCTGGGGGGTTGGCAGGGGTTCAGGACATCCTTTGGGCAGTTCAGAGCACCTCCAAATTTCACTCCTGGCTGCCCCTCCCACCCCTTCCCTCCCAAGAGCCCCCACCTGGCCCGTTTTGGATGCAAGTTAAGTGCAGGGCGTGTGTGGAGGCTCAGGGCCTCCTGGAAGTTTGAGAAGGCTGGAAATGGGGCAGTTTCCAACTTCCAGAGAGCTTCTGGAGGCTGGGGAGGCAATTTTCACTCTCCCAGAGGCTCAAGGAAAGCCTCCGGAGCCCGGGGAGGGCACAAACACCCACCCCCCCGCTGCCACGGTGCAGGAGGCCAACTAGGCCACACTCACATAGCAACCAGGCAGAGAACCCATTGCTAAAAATTTTGAAGCCCATCCCTGGTTACGTTCCAGCTTTCATGTAAATGAGAACCGAGGTATGTGATCTGTTCAACTTTTTCTAGCATTCCTTCTGAAGTTATTGGCGGTAAATTAATAGGTTGTTGGAACAAATCTACCGAAGTAAATTATGTCATCAGCAGGGAGATTGGAGAGCAAAATGTAAAGTTTGGAGGTATTTCCCTGCCAGCATATCATGGTTAATCCTTGCCATGCCTGCCTTCTCTTCTAACCCAGTTTGTCCTTGCAATCTATGGGATCGAGGTCAAACCCTGAAAGTATTCAGGATTCTGCTCTAACAGATGGTTGAGCCTTCTCAAGGAAGATCAGAAGAGAATAGAATAAAACTTCATTGTCACTTTAAATGTACACTGACCAGCATACATGAACATGTATGAACATGAAATTTGGTTGCATTTAGCTCTCAAAGGATAACCCTTAAGCAGATACCCACATACACACAGATATGCACCAAGACAAATTCCTTGTGTGTCTAATCAC
Organism: Pseudonaja textilis; assembly: GCF_049901715.1. Lineage (NCBI taxonomy): Eukaryota > Metazoa > Chordata > Lepidosauria > Squamata > Elapidae > Pseudonaja > Pseudonaja textilis. The sequence continues at coordinate 4,152,055 of NC_142006.1, forward strand.
ACTTGGCCAATAAAGAATCCATTCATTCTTTCATTCTTTCATTCATATAGCGTGCCTGTATTGTTCTCCATCTGTCTAGGCTTCAAGAAGATGTTCACAGATGGGCAGTTCTATCATCCACAAATCTGTCCACTCTACTACTCCTACCACTTAAGTTGCTGCCCATTCCTGTACGTAATTGTTGTGAATCCTCAGATATAATTGCGTTTGATGTAGCCATTTGTTGCCGAAATTTTTATTCCTCTCCAGATCTGCTCCTGTCACTGCTGTTTCATTTCTTTTGACCTTGTAAAACGTCAAGGACTCATGTATCAATTGATAGTTTCTGCAGCCCCAAACACACCGAGGAAGAGGCCTTGGTTTTCTGTTGTCCTTTTAAATGAGATTTTCTTCTATGGAATAATAAAACTATTTCCCCATCTGTATCCGCTGATCTCTTTTTGTTCCTTCCTTCCTGCCCTCGGGCACTATGCAACCAATTATGACCAAATCTGGGACCATTGGATTCATGTTCTGATGAATTTGAATGGTGGCAACTCTTGAACTTATTCTAGGAAAACCCACCATGCTCAAAAGGGAGAAAACAATGGGGAAGGCACATTATACAAACAAAATGTCAGCCACCGGCATGGCAAAGAAGAAATGTTCAACAATTCAAATGACCTAACATTTTGAAGGGGTCTGGTGGGGGGATTGGGGAACACACACAAGCCATGCGCTTTTGAGTTCATGTATCACAATTGCAAATCAGTGACTCACCCAATCCAAAGTTTGTCCTGCTCTGTTCCAAAGGTTTTGGCTAATTTGGAACCATTTCAGACCAACCTGGACAATTTAGTGCTATGCAAAGACACACACAGCAAAAAAAACAAAAAAGGAAGGAAGGAAGGAAAGGAAGAAAGAAAGAAGGAAAGAAGGAAGGAAAGAGAAAGAAAGAAAGGAAGGAAGGAAGGAAAAAAGAAAGAAGGAAAGAAGGAAGAAAGGAAAGAGGGAGGGAAGAAGGAAAGAGATAGATATATAGATAGAAAAGAAAGAAAGGAAGAAAGAAAGGAAGAAAGAAAGGAAGGAAGAATGAAAGAAAGAAAGAAAGCTTGCTAATCCATTCCTTAGGCAGTTAAGGGTAAATTGATAACCTGTTTTTTTTTTCTCCTCGATAACAGAGTGAACATTTAAGTTTAATTTGTTTAATTCATAAGACGATGCTTAGAATTGCTTTATTTCAGCTTCTTTATACTAACCTCTTTTGCTTTTGTCTATAGTTAGGAGATGTTATTTACAAATTCCTATCCATTCTCCACAAACTTGGAGATGCCAACTTGGCTACCCACAGCTGGTTTGAAGTCCAGCTAGACTTCTGTTGGAATGCTGATGTTTGCTTTGCGTGCAGAAGCAGATCTTTATATGCTTCAGCTGTCGCAGAAATCGGATTTGTGGCTCAACGCTGGAAGAGGAACACTATTGTGGTGCATCCACCATGAATTGTGTTCCACTGTCTTTGCTTGACCTCATCCAGTCTCAGAATGATCCTAGCTGAGATCCCATCTGTCTTCTGTTTCAGGGCTTGGGGAAATGGGACATCTAAAGATAATATTGTCCACAATTAGCTGAGTTCATACAACATATCAGAAGTTTGGAAGCTTGCAGTACACACTGTGCTGTAACACTCCACCATTAACTTAACGTATTGCATGAACTCATCCATTGTAAGGATCAAAGTATCTACCTAAACCAACAATTCCCCTCCTTTGAGATGTTTGGATTTCAGTTCCCAGAATTCATAGCAATGTCTGTGCTGGATGGGGAATTCTGAGAACTGAAATTCATACTTTTAAGTTTGCCAGGCTGGGAAAGAACTAGTCTAAATCAAACGGCATCAAATCCTTCTCATATTATTCTGCTCATCAAATCATTTTGATGATAAAAAGCAGAAAGTTATCTAGTTCTTTTTTTAAATGCCTTTTAATTGTGCAAAGTGCACACTTAAAGAAAGAGGCTGCAGGTTAGAATTAAAAAATATATATATTACAGAAAATTTTTAAAATTGTATTATCTGAAAATTCAACAGCAAGGCCCTAAAATGATTGGGCGAACTGCATGTTGAAAGAGTTTGCAAATTAGAATCAGGACCTTGGACAGCTCCCCATCATTCTAACACAAGGAAGTTTAACTCTGAAGATGCCAACAATCTTCAGAGTGAGAATGAAATTTAGACGTGGCACATAGTTGCACCTTCCTCCAGAAGAAACCAACAGATGCCTAGCAAAATCTGAGATCCCACACTCAACTTTCCACCCAGGTTCAAACAAACCCAACAACCTTGGCTTAGGAGAACAGGAATCCACCTCTTTGAATCCATTGCTGTGAGATCTCTCTGTCTTCCAGGTGACGTCCCTTACCTTGTGGGCATTTTAGAGACCACACCTGTCTCCTCTCCTTTCAAATGGAGCAATTACACTTAAAGATGAACAAAGCAATGCATTTGGGGAGATGTTCCTGCTGCCATGCCCCTGTCAGAATCTGAATCCGAGGAGGAAGGTGAACAGCTGACAGGGAGTGGGAGTGTGGCTCTGTTGGCTGTGGAGGAAACTGGGGAAGGGCAAAGTCTGGCTCGGCAGAGCAGGGAAGTGGTAGAACAAGGGAGAAGGAGTTCAGAGGAAGACCGAGGCCCACCCTGTCTTCATTCTAGGGCAAACAGGGAGGAATGGAGAAGGGAGCAACGTGGGTTGCATCGCTTATGGGGGAGGAAAGGGCCCTGATTCCCTTCATTAGCCACACCTGGGAATGAGAGTTTAAAAGAAATGCATGCTGAGTGCAGCAGCTGTTGGGAACAAACGGGAGTTTATCTTGTGTTGACTTTGCTTATCTGCATTTCTGGCATCCTCCCAACCATGTTGAATTACTGTCATTCCTTCACATATGGAATTCCTACTCCTGCCCTGCTGGACTCATTACCTCATTTTGACTTGATTGGACTTATAGTTACAGTTTTTGTTGACCATGTTTTGGACTTGATTCTCTGCAGCCAAAGGCTGTTCCTGGGAGAGTTTTTCTCCAGCCCAGAAGGTAACCAGGGGGGCAAAGTTGGAACTAATAAAGGGACTCCTACTGATGATCTGACTGGGTTGCCTTTGTGCCATGTCCTGGGTCATCACACCTGCATTGCTTTGTGGGATGGTTAAAGAGAAAACCTTGAGACCGTGGGAAAGTTTTGGAAGGAGCGATTGAGAGAAGGGTGAAATTACACCCAAGGATGAGATTCTGCAAGAAGCGGGAAAGCATGAGAAAGAGAACAGTTGTTTTTTTTTCCAGAAAGATGCCTCGGTGATGAGGATTGTTCTTCCTTCCACATTTTGCTGCAATTCTTGGCCTTTATCTGTGGATCTCTAGACCAACCCTATCCCAGACAAATGGCTGTCCCGTCTCTTAAAAACCTCCATTGCTGGAGCACCCCCAACTTATGGAAAAATGGGGAGCATTTCTTCCACTGATTAATTGTTCTCACTGTCAGAAAAGTTCTCCTTAGTTCTAGGTTGCTTCTCTCCTTGATTAGTTTCCATCCGTTGCTTCTTGTCCTGCCTTCAGGGGCTTTGGAGAATAAGTTGACCCTCCCTCTTCTTTGTGGCAGCCCTTGAGATATCCGAATAGTGCTATCATGTCAACCCTAGCCCCCTTTTTTCCCCACTAGACACACTTTGCCAGAGTGTGAGATTAAAGGACAGGCTTTTCCTGATGCATAAAATCAAAGATGATTTTGCAAGGGATTAGATGGGAGAGAAAGACAGAATTTGTTAATTGGAGCACCAGCAAATAAATAACTAGAGAGGCCAATGTTTAACTAAAGTTTGCAAGAATTTCCATACCCTGGAAAAATGAGTTACCATTAAAAGCAAAATTACTGTTCCTCAGGGGCCAAAGCACTGTTCCTAATTTAATTTTCAGTTAAATCATTACTGAAATAGACTCCAGTTTCTCTTCCACTGTTCTTGAAATTTCTCAGGTTACTCCTAAATCTAATCACAGATAAGTTGGTCTTTTACCATGAATTCATCACATTTTTTTTAAATAAAAGAGATGGGGATCATTTAAAGTTTTGGTATTGTCATTTCTAATTGTAGGAAGAGAAGAAAAAAATATGGACTCTTTGATCAATTTAAGAATAGGGCTGCATTTACCCCTCAAAAGATTTAAAACTGTGGGCCGCACAGCATGCTTAAGCCATCACGAGGCTTAGTAAAACAACTTTATTATTAATTCAATAGACCTCCGCATACAAATAAATAAATATTGCATCTATAGAGCAACTCAACGTATATCACACCTCCATGCACACAACAAACCTAGAACCGTTACAATTTATTATCTGTCAAGAAACATCCGTAAATCTGTGTCTATAAAGGATTTAGCTCTTCCCGAGTTTATAAATGCTTGGTTTGATTCTGGCTCGGTACAGTCTGTCAGTCCAGCTAATTATAGTCTGCAATAAACTGTATTTAAACAAACCAGGACATACTGATTGTGTTCCCACAGGTTTGTTTACCATTTGTATAAGCTAAAATTTAAAAAAATTATTAATGCCAACAACCAGGTTAAGATCCCTGTGTGGCTGTAGCCGTATGTACTCAGCCGATTGCAGAGATGAATTAAGAAGATGCCTTCTAAGGGCAGACAAAATGATATTTAGCTTTTAGCTAGTAAGGAGTATTTTGAGAGAGCTATGCCTTCTTGTTTCACAGGGTGCCTTCATTGTGGCTGTTCCGTATCAGAGTAAAGATTGCAACGACTGAAATTAAAATGAGGTCAGAAAGTTGTCTTTAGAAATCAGTCTTTTTCTCATCTCTTGAACAGCTCCAAAGGTCAGGAATGCAGAATAGTATCATGTTCCCAAGCTTTGTGGAATGTAATTTAGGTCAAATGATTTATTCCACAAGGGCAGGTGGAGTGGACTCTATAAAGAATGTTTAAAGGCCTTCTTTATTGGAGGGACATTAGCAGAGCAACAGGGGGAAAAAAAAGTTCAGAAGCGTTAAGGAATTCTTCTTGGATTCCTCTGGAGATCCTCAGATAAAGGCCAAGAATTGCAGCAAAATGTGGAAGGAAGAACAATCCTCATCACCAAGGCATCTTTCTGAAAAAAAACAACAACTGTTCTCTTTCTCATGCTTTGCCACTTTTTGCAGAATGGGTGTAATTTCACCCTTCTCTCAATCGTTCCTTCCAAAACTTTCCCACGGTCTCGAGGTTTTCTCTTCAACCATCCCACAATGCAATGCAGGTGTGATGACCCAGGACATGGCACAAAGGCAACACAGTCAGGTAATCAGTAGGAGTCCCTTTATTAGCTCCAACTTTGCCCCCCAATGTCCTGGTTACCTTCTGGGCTGGAGAAAAACTCTCCCAGGAACAGCCTTTGGCTGCAGAGAATCAAGTCCAAAACGTGGTCAACAAAAACTGTAACTATAAGTCCTCCAAGAAGACCTCCAAGGTTCCTTCCAACTCTGTATTCTCTGTCACCTTGTTAAATTTATATTTCTCACACCTAAGCATTGACTGCCCTCATTCAAAAAGCATCAAAGTCTTTGTCAGGATTCCGGCAGTTACCACCAATTAAATCAAGAGTCTCGAGCCAAACTTCCAAAACTTCAAAAAGATTTATTGGAAGTTAACATATCTGGCACTGTAGCCAACTCTGAGACACATCATTCACTGTCACCCTTGACCCTGGTTTTCCCCCACCCCCTGGGTGTATCGTAATTCATATTATCCCATGAGACCGCATCCATAGCCAAGAGTCATCAATCTTCTTCTCCCGTTAGATTTTTGCATGGCAGAAACTTCAGTCACCTAGTTATTATCTCTGAAAAACTATGTATGGAATGCACTTTCAATTTCCAAGCTGCCGCACTGCTTTTTCAAACCCCTTTCCCGCCTCCCTTTCTGTTGGCAACTAAAAAGACCATAGAAATATTTCATGAGTTGACAGTCTTATTATTTAATTCTTTTTCAGGGAAGCAATAATGAGCGAGGTAAAAGGAGGGGGGAACTATGTACAAGATGATGGGTGTTTTTTTTTTTTTCGTTCCTGAGATTTGCCAACTTTAATTGCTAGGATCTGCCTTATTCTATTTAGGATTTAATTGCCTTTAATGAGGTCAGACCATATCCAAATCTTGTTGGCAACCTAATGTTGAAAAACAGAGTGTTTTGAATCACTCGAGACACTACTTCTTTGCTGAAAAATGCATAGAACATTTCATTTGGCTGAATTTAGTCATTTGCTGCAAATAAATCTTGAGGAAATGGAGACAGCCAGGCAAGATCATCAGTTATTGTAATATATTTTCTTTGCGGCGCACCTTAACCCCCACCCAACTTAATTCCAATGAAAACACAAGATGTGGAGAGTGCTTGCTGCTTTTCTCCAGGGTTCAAATTTTTCGTTCGATACGGTTGCTATTACTGCACAGAAAACAGCTTTGGCAATTCTAAATTATTAGAACCAATCTGCAAAGAATGGGAGAACATCTGGGCTGCAATTTTTAAAGGATAAATTTTCCTGGCTGGTTGGGAACAACAACAACAAAAAAAATTCTGAACAAATTTTACGACGGAAAGAAGCCTGCAAATATTGAGCTGAGTGTAGAGATCATACCAGAATGGCTCCCGTGCTATGTGTGAAAATATAATGTCTCCCGCAGGCCTTTTCCACAAGAGAGATGCACCAACATCAGAGCCACAGCTTCCTCCTTGAGTTACCCACCTCTTGTACTGCTTATTCCAGGGAGAGAATAGCTCTCACCCAAAAGTCTTGTTAGATGCATCTCAGGAAACATGGACGTATAATCAATTAAGGCTTCTTCAGATGCCTTGTCTCTGCCAAATTCAAAACCAGACCAGTGCTCAACCATCAAACCCAGATGGTGCTCAGTTTCCTATTATTTCTCTCCAGTGTTAAGTTGAAAAGAAAAAGAAAAGAAAAAAGTGCATTTTGCAGGACTACGGAGTAGGTGTAAACATTTTATGGATTTAAGGAAAGAAAGAAGGAAGGAAGGGTTGAAAAAAGGGGGGAAAGGAGTGGTTTAAAAAGGAAGGAATGAAGAAAGGAGAGGTTGAAAAAGGAAAGAAGGAAGGAGAGGTTGAAAAAAGGTAGAAAAAAGGAAGGAAAGAGAAGTTAAAAGGAAGGAAGGTAGGAAGGAAGGAGAGGTTGAAAAAAGGAAGGAGGGAGTGGTTGAAAAGGGAAAGAAGGAGTGGTTGAAAAAAGAAGAAAGAGAGGGAGGGAGGAGAGGTTGAAAAAGGAAGGAAGGAGAGGTTAAAAAAAGAATGAAGGAAGAAAGAAAGAAAGAAAGGAAGGAAGGAAGGAAGGAAGGAAGGAAGGAAGGAAGGAAGGAAGGAAGGTAAGGAAGGAAGGAAGGAAGGAAGGGAAGGAAGGAAGGAAGGAAGGAAGGAAGGAAGGAAGGAAGGAAGGAAGGAAGGAAGGAAGGAATAAGGAAAGCAATCTGATTATTGTCTATGGAGATTCTCAGTCATCCAGGTTGTCCCAAAGGTGTTTTTTCAAGAGGCAACTGGATTTTCTTGGTTTTTCTTGAAGACGTTTTCTTCTCATCCAAGAAGCTTCTTCAAGTTTCAATTCAGAGTTTCTTGGATGAGAAGTGAAATGTCTTCCAGAAAACCAAAGAAAGTCCAGATGCCTCTTGGAAAAGCACCTTTGGGACAAGATGATGGTTTGAGAACTGACAAGGAGGAGTCAACTAGCAGCAATCAGAGTCATTAAGAACTCTCCATATCCCTATATGGTCCCTTTATGTTCTAAAATTTGCAGCGGCATAATTTGTGTTCTCATTTTTCGGTCAAGGATGCAGTGTTTTGCAGGTTGAAGATGAAGAAAGTACGTAAGTGTAAAGCTGATTTAAGGCTGGTGCTTCAAGTTAAGTACTCTGAAGTGAGGAAGCTGGTGTAGAAAGTCACCCCTAGCAGTATGAAATAGTTTGAGAAATATTAAAGAGGCAGGATATTGAATTTCCCCTAATGATAAATGGAGAAACATGGTCTTGGAGACAGAAAGCAGCCTCCACCTTTCTTGAGGACCCTCAGCAGATGCCCACATTTAAGCAATAAAGAGCTTATTGATATCTGGATAGCTCTATTCACAGGCAAAAATTCCCTACAGCAAGGTCTGAACAAAGGCTGGAGTAGCCCTCAGACACAATGGGAATTGCCGAACAAGCCCCTTCATTGCATCAGCCAAAGTTCAACCAAAAATAGCTCAGACAAATTCTGTGGATTTGTACATGGTCCCAAGGGAGTTTGACAACAGCCAATAGAATACATGTTTTTGCACAGGAACAACAAGAGAAGCTCAAGAGAAGGTATAAATACCTCCCCCACCAGTATCAACTCCATTTTGTCAGCTGCCCAGGACCACAAACACATTGTTCTGCTTCATCAATAAACCATCTTTCCAATCAGCCTCTGTGTTTCCAGAGTCTTTCTTCTGGCTTGGAACTGAACCAGATGGATGTTCCTTCCGATGATTGCAACACCAAGGCAATTGTTTAATTGTTATCGTGTTCCAAGGGTGGGCTTAAGCAACTGGTGTGTGTGTGTGTGTGTGTGTAATAAGTGTGTACTCTTTAGACTCCTTGCAAACAAGGGCCCTTGCAGCTGTCATGGAAGGAACCCTGAAATGTTCTCCATGTTTCAGGACAGCAGATGCAGCACTTTCTTCCATCAAATTAAAATGAAGATAATTAGGAGAGGGCAGAAGGAGAGAAAATTGGTAGAGTAAAACTCTAAAGCTTGAGGTTGAGCTGCCGTGGACTTTTACAATAATGATTAGCAAAGAAAAATGATTGGTTTGAGGGTGGGCAGTTGCTTGTCTTGCCCTCTAGCTACTCCAAGTCGGGTCTCCAAGGGGTTGGAGTGGCCAGAGTGACACGGAGAAGGGGACAGCTCAGCAAGGGACCTTCTCATCCACAGAAGCTCCTTTCTGCTCTCTGCCTGCCCCAATTAATATCCTGACGCTGACAGTCCAGAGAACTTCTCCTCACCTTTATTTTTATCACCACTTAATGAAAGTGTGCGAGAGGGAAAGGCAGACGTCCCTGGAGGCCAAGAAGGGAGTGGGAGAAAAATTGTCCTTCCCAGGATGGTCTGGGCAGAAGATCAAGCCATGCGACGGTGGTGTGAATAAGGGACAAGCAGGCCTTAATCACTTATAATTGAATAACATGTTCCATGTATGAATACCGAGACACGTAGCTGTATGAGGGCTGAGCTCCGCTATGGGGCAAACCTGAGGGGAGAATCGTGAGTCTGAAGTAATCTTTTTAAAGTGAAAAACATTTTATGTAGACCACGAGCTTTTCGTGGTTTGAAATTGTTCCTCAAAATCAGCATGTTGGGAAGGAAGGAAGGAAGGAAGGAAGGAAGGAGATGGTGGAGTGGGAGGGAGTAAGAAAGAGAGAGAGAGTAAGAAAAGGGAAGGGAAGGGAAGGGAAGGGAAGGGAAGAGAAGAGAAGAGAGAGAAGAGAAGAGAAGAGAAGAGAAGAGAAGAGAAGAGAAGAGAAGAAGGTGGGAGTGGGGGAGGAAAGAAAGAAAGACAGAAAGAATGACAAAAGGGAAGGAAGGAAAGAGAAAGAAAGGAAGGAAGAGTAAAGAGTGGGAGGGAGGGAAGGAGGAAGGAAAGAAAGAAAGCAAGAGAAAAGGGAAGAAAGGAAGGAAGAAAGAAAGAAAGAAAGAAAGAAAAGAAAGAAAGAAAGAAAGAAAGAAAGAAAGAAAGAAAGAAAGAAAGAAAGAAAGAATGAGAAAAGGGAAGGAAGGAAAGAAAAAGAAAGGGAGGAAGAGAAGAAGGTGGGAGGGAGGGAGGAAAGAAAGAAAGAAGAGGAAAGAAAGAAAGAAAGAAAGAAAGAAAGAAAGAAAGAAAGAAAGAAAGAAAGAAAGAAAGAAAGAAAGAAAATGTAACTGTGGGTGATTTCTAGTAAGATCTACCCAGCTATGTTTTTATGGCTATTATTACTGGCACATTCCATTTTTTCAGATTTCTTTTCTTCCTTTGTCTGTCTGTCTCTGTCTCTCTATTAACAAAGGGTTGTGTTTTGATTTCACTGCCTCGCACGATTTCATATCTTCTAGTGTGTGGGGAGGGTTTCCCAGCCCCAAAGGTGGTCTAAAATTATTGCAAATAAACAAATCCATAAACATTACAAGCATATATGCACAATGCATCAAATTCTGGTACGACCTAAATCCCATACCTGTAAATCTCGCACTACATTTTATGACTCACTAATTTAATAATTAGGAGAACAATTAGACGAAATTACTTTTCCCAGTGTTTCTTTTTTTTCCCTTTTTTAAATCCCGCTGATCGCTAATACCAGAACTGGGAATATGTGCTCCTCTTTGTTACCAAGGTGAAAATAAATATACATTTAGAGGGTCATAAAAGATAACTTACCTAGCTAAGCTCCCCAAAGTCAAACTTTATACCTGGAGGGGGAGAGCAAAGAATTGGCAAAACCTAAGTAATAGAACGCAAGATTTCCCTTGAACATTGTACAGATCAGAATGGAAGTTGGGGGCATGTTAAGAACTTAATTCTTAATGTAGCCTTGTGTGGATACGTAACTATCCAACCAATTCTCCCAACAGTTCTTGGTGAGAGTAAGAAACAGGCAACCCTTCCGCATCTCATCATGTTGAAGCTGTTAACATGCCACTCAGCCTGGTAAACTTACAACGATTTCATGTTTTTTCTCCAGAATTATTTACGACATCCCAATATCCACCCCCCCACCCCTTGTAAGCTGAGAATTTAGAACAGAATACAAGACCTTGGAGGTCTTCTAGTCCAGCCCCCTGCTCAAGCAGGAGACCCTACACCAATTTCAGAGAAGTGGCTGTCCTGTCTCTTCATAAAAAAAAAACCAGTGATGGAGCTCCCACAACTTCTGGTGGCAAATTGTTCCACTGGTTATTTGTCCTCACTGTTAGGAAGTTTCTCCTTAATTCAGGTTGCTTCTCTCCTTGGTTAGTTTCCATCCATTGTTTCTTATCTTGCTTTCTGGTGCTCTGGAGAATAAATTGACCCCTTCTTCTTTGGGGCAGCCCCTCAAATACTGGAAGACTCCTATCATGTCGCCCCTAATCCTTCTTTGCTCTAGACTGGCCAAACCCAAATCCTGCAACTGTTCTTCATATGTTTTAGTCTCTAGGACTTTGATCTTCTCAATTGTCTTCCCTGAACCTTTTCCAAAATCTCCTCTTGTAGCATGGTGACCAAAATTGTTTGCAGAATTTAAAATTTAATTTCACGTATTAAATTAAAACTATTCAGTTCAATTTGATGTATTAAATTTAAAGCTATTGCAAACGATTTGGAGGTAGTACTTCAACTGCATCCTTAAATTCAGGTTTCTTTCTTTATTTTTATTTCTTAGTTTGTTGGTCAAGCATGTATGAGAAAACAAGTGTAAGTATGAACATAACATATAAAAATATGAGTATAAACAGGTATAAGTATATACATAATAAATGAGTACGAATAAATGGATAAATGGGAATAGTAGGACAGGGATGGTAGGCACGCTGGTGTGCTTATGCATGCCTTTCTAAGGTGGGAAGGACAACTACCAACTTTCTGCTAATTGGACAAGAAGAAGGTGGATTCAATTTAGAGTTCAGGTCTTAGAATCCCTTGAAAATCGATCCTTCCTGACCTAGCAGATCTCAGAATCGGCACACTGATACCCCTGATGTCACTTATCCTTCGTCAAGGATCTCAAGATAAGAATTTACCCTTCTCTCCCTTCCCTGGTCCACACCTATCCAAACTAGACACCCCAACACCACACAAGGGGACAATTAGTCACACAAGTGGCAACTCAAGGAAATTGAGTAGAACTGGGAACCAGAAACATTCTATTTTCTCTCTCAAAGATGGTTTGCAGAAGAGCAGAGCAGATCCATCATAGAATTCATAGAATTCTTACATAGAATTCTTTATTGGCCAAGTGTGATTGGACACACAAGGAATTTGTCTTGGTGCAAATGCTCTCAGTGTCCATAAAAGAAAAGATACACTTGTCATGAGTCAAGAATCATAATGTACAACATTTAATAATAGTCATAGGGTACAATAAACAATCAGATCATACTAGGAAACAGTCAATATAAATTGTAAGGATACAAGCGACAAAGTTATAGTCTTACAGTCACAAGTGGGAGGGGATGGGTGATAAGGAGTGATGAGAAGATTAACAGTAATAGTAGTGCAGACTTTTTAAATAGTTGGGCAATGTTGAGGGAATTATTTGTTTAGTAGAGTGATGGCTTTTGGGAAAAAACTGTCCTTGTGTCTAGTTGCTCTGATGTGCAGTGCCCTATAGTGTCATTTTGAGGGTAGGAGTTTAAACAGTTTATGTCCAGGATGTCAGGGGTCTGTAGATATTTTCACAGCCCTCTTTTTGACTCGTGCAGTATACAGGTCCTCCATGGAAGGCAGGTGGGTAGTAATTGTTTTTTCTGCAGTCCTAATTACCCTCTGAAGTCTGTGTCTGTCTTGTTGGGTTGCAGAACCAAACCAGAGGTGCAGACGACAGACTCATTCATTCCTCTATAGAACTGGATCACTCAAAGAGCCACAAAGGTCCTAACTGGAAGCCCCCTGTCCAATTCTGGAGCCAACCGGAAGTCCAGTTCCCCCACCATAGCGTCTCCTCCTAGCACAGTGTCCTTTTTCCTCTACTTGTCCTAACTGAAAGCCCTAACAATTGTGGAGCCAACTGGCGACAGGGAGCTGCAGCAGAGAGATGAAAGAGACACATGTGGCTCTAGAGCCATGGGTTGCCGATCCTTGGACTACACGATACACCGAATCTAGAAACACATTTAAAAAAATGCCATGCTTTCTATGCTACCCCCTCACTAAGCAGCTTCCTGCTGTTTGGGGGTCTTGGAGAAAAGATTGGGTTATAAACTGGCAAGAAATACGATAGGCCCCGTGTCAAAGTCTTGCCAAATACTAAGTAGGAGTATTTCCCAAGTCTTTGGCTTTCTTACAGGGAAGTTAATCACCTTTTAATTGAGAAGAATGGGATCTACTTAAACAACGTAAAGAATGCCAAGAGGAAGGATGTGAATTCACATGGGTCTCCTGGAATTTGGGTTGACAGATGGGATATTCCAAAATATGAGCTAATTTGGGGCGGGGGAGACTGTCATTCCTCTCAGTTTCCAGGATTCCAAAACCCAACAACGTACCCAGCTGTCTTTCCAAAACTCAAGATTACTCATTTTTGTCATCCACAGCCTCCCTTCCTCCTTCCTTCTCTCTTTTTCCCCCTCTTATTTCCTCCTTCCCCCCATCCCTCTGCTTTTCCTTCCTTCCTCCCTTTCCTCCTCCCTTTCCTCTTTCCTTCCTCCTTTCCCTCCTTCCTTTCCTCCCTCTCTCCTCCTCTTCTTTCCTTCCTCCCTTCCCTACCTCTTCTTCCTTCCTTCCTCTCCTCCCTTTATTTCTTCCCTCCCTCCCCTTTTCCTTCCTCCCTCCCTTTCCTCCCTCCTTTCCTCTTTCCTTCCTTCATGCCCTCTCTTCTTTCCTCCCTCTCTCTCCTCCCCTCCCTTCCTTCTTTCCTCCCTCCCTCCCTCCTTCCTTCCTTCCACGTTTCACCAAATCTTCTCTTAATATTCTCCGCTGCACTCCATGTGTTTATTTGCATCTGTGCTTGACGAAGCTCTTTTCTCTTTCCACAGAACGAATGAATGAAATAATAAAATATTTAAAAGCTGGTTATGGGCAGGAGCTATTCTGCATCCAATGGAGCCTCTGTTCTAATCAGCGCTTCTAATTTTTACCTTGTTTCTCCCTCTAGACTGTATTTTGAGAATTTTTGCCAGATAGCTCCACTTCACAAGATACTGCTCATGCATGCACGGTTAAAAAAAAACCCGCTGCATTTGTTTCTGGAGATAATCTTTCTGCAAAGGAAGAGTTTGCTGTTTCTTCCTTCCCTCTTATGTGAATATAGCTTCATGTCTCCCACCGTGAAGTCTGCCTTTGCTTAGCATTAAACAATAGGAGGATTTATATATATATATATATATATAAAAGAAGCGAGGGGGAAGGAAAAGGCTATGTCTACCAACACACATTTTGGTTTAATCAAATCTGATCTCTCGTGAATCATTTAGAACTTGTCTCCCCACCAGAAGTATGGAAGCCTCTCCCCAAATAGTCATAAAAATATATATTGCAGACTCTTTGAATGCCATGTGGAAATTTTCCATCCATTCATAATTTAGAAAGTGGCAGCTGGTAGGTGCAAGAGAGGTGCATGGTTGGCACCAACCATTAAACCTCTTGGCATCTGCTTCTATCTAGGTCTGGACCGCCAAGGAAATGATCGGAAGGTTTTTAAGACTTGTTTTCAGTACAGGAAAAAAAAAAAATTGCCAGCAGGATCGTTGGGACTCTAAAGCGGCATTAAAGAGCAAATAGGAGGGTGGTTGCTTCTTCCAGATCTTCTAAAAGGGAGAAGATAAGCTGGAGGGAAGAAGACATCACAGCCATCAACTTGAAGTTTCCTACTGAACACTGCCCCGTATATCTCGGATATTTGTACACGCAGAGGGATCCATCAAGGCAATTGTTATTAAGGCAGGATGAAAATGCAAAGAAGGGCAACTAAGACGATTGAGGGTCTGGAACCAAAAAATATGTGAAGAACCAATGCAGGAATCGGGTATGGCCAGTCGAGAGAAAAAGAGAACTAGGGAGGACATAATAGATATATTTCAGGGCTAGCTCAGTACCTGTGCTTTGCTATGAAACTATGTGGTCGGGCTTAGGTTTTGGGGAGGAAAATAAGGGGGGGGGGAATTATTATTTTTTTAGGGTGGGACACTTAAAGATGATCAGTGCGGAAAGATGAATTGGACCTTATTCTGCCTCTATTCTGCCTCTGCCTACCAGCGTCCATCGGTATTCATCTGGCTAGCGTCCTGTCAGTGTTGTGAGAGAGTGGAGGGCTGTTTGGAAACTGAAGCAGTATTTGGTGTGTGAGCAAGGAGACAGCCAGGAGCCTGGGTGTGGCTTAGCTCAACTGTTCTGTACTAAAGCTGCTCGCTGCTGTGAAAGTAAAAGTGAAACTCCTCTCCTCTGCTTATGTTTTGCATTTAAAACAGATTTCTTTTCAGGTGAGGAGTATGAGTAGAACTCCTTAGCATCAGAGCGTGTTAATAATAATAATATAGGAAATAATAATGTTCTGATGGTCAATCCTTTCTTAGTGAGGGCCTAGAAGCCAAGTGGAACATATGTGCCAAATATCAAGTTGGCTTTATGGTTCTGGAGATTTTGTGGTGATGCGCAAGGGGTATTTAGTTTTTATATATATAGATTTGAGGGGTTGCTACAAAGAAGAGAGGGTCAACCTATTTTCCAAAGCACCAGAAGAGAGAACAAGAAGCCACGGATGGAAACAACTCAAGGACAGAAGCAACCTGGAATGAAGGAGAAACTTCCTAACTGGGAGGACAATCAACCAGTGGAACCGCTTGCCACCAGAAGTTGGGGGTGATCCATCGTTGGAGGTTTTTAAGAAGAGACTGGACAGTCACTTGTCTGAAATGGGATAGGGTCTCCTGCTAGAGCAGGGGGTTGGACTAGAAGACCTCCAAGGTCCCTTCCAGCTCCATTTTGATGGATTGAATGAACTTAGCCAACTGTGATTTTCCACTGTAGAAATCTGGAGAACCTGGACAGGAGAGCAAAGAGATAACAATTTGAATAGAGGATTGTACCCAGGATTTGGTGGACCTAAAATGAGGCTTGGTCAATGCCCCCCCCTTTTTTTTAATATCATGTAGTCATGGACCTGAAGGTAGATCTGGAAGAACTGGGATCTAAGCATTTGGAGCACCACTAGATGTCAGCAAAGCACTAGAGTTTTCTGGATCTCTTTGCTGCCATTTAGAGGTCATGGGGATTTTTTCAATCCAGCTTTGGTAGCTTGCGCTGGGTGAGAAATTGAATAATTCCTTGCTCAATGGCTTCAAAGTCTAGGCAGGCAATACAATGGACTTTTCTTAAATATCTCCAGTGTCAGCCTTGGAAGCTATCTTTTACTCAGAAGCTCCCAGACTTAGTGCCTGGGAATTTGGGAGGGGGGGATTTCACAGTGAGGTAGAAGATTAGACTCAACAACATCCTTTCTCGGAGAGTCAAGGACGTGTTGCCCTGCACCTGAAGGGGAGTGTTTACAGGAATGGCTCCAGCTGGGATGATGGTTGATTGGGGCATATGATGGACTGATGGGTGCAGGGGATGGATCTTGGATTTGTGTGTCTAATCACACTTGGCCAGTAAAGAATTCTATTCTATTCTATTCTATTCTATTCTATTCTATTCTATTCTATTCTATTCTATTCTATTCTGTTCCTTCCAACTGGAGTTGCTTCATTAAATCAGCAAGAAACTTTTGGGAGACCCAGTTTACATCTCCTTTATTTTTTTTCTTCCCAAGCCAAACATCCCCACTTCTTTCACCATTTCTCAGGAAACCCCTTCTCGGCCTGGATTGTCTTTTTCATAAAAATGTCCACTTTCTCAGGTGCCTCAACCACCATTATTTCCATGGATATTTCATGAGCTGTTTTGGAGCCAAAACTAATTCGCTAATGATCCCTTAACATTTAATAAACACAGCCCAGGAGTTTTATAACATGTTAACTGGGTGAATAGGGGTAATTAAGTACAAAAATGATAAATAATTAAGGACTAATTACAGGATATTGGTAATTTCATTTTTACAGCAGAGCACCCTTGGTGTGTTTGCTCTGCTGATCAGGTCGTGAAGAGACACACTTCCATGGTAACATTTTCATCACTGTTAGCTGAGTAGAAAATTTAGCTTCTTGATCCTTTATGGGGGAGAACTCAAACGGAAAATGTTTTTATTCTAATGTCTATTGTCCAGGTCCTCTTCAAGGAAGGACACCACTGAGGCTATTGTTGAATGGAGTGTGTATGTGTGTGTGTGGGGGGGGTTGTTCATTTCTTGATATGGGGGTTGGAGATTAAAACATACAAAGAACAATTGCCAAACCCAATTCCTTATTCTTTAAGATTTACAGATTAACAGAGTTGGAAGGGACCTTGTGGGTCATCTAGTCCAACCCCCCGGCCAAGCAGGAGACCCAACACCATTTCTGACAAATGGCAGTCCAGTCTCTTCTTGAAAGCTTCCAGTGATGAAGCTCCCACAACTTCTGAAGGCAACTTCTGTTCCATGGGTTGATTGCTCTCAGTGTCAGAAAATTCCTCCTTATTTCTAGATTGGATCTCTCCTGGATCAGTTTCCATCCATTATTCCATGTCTGGCCTTCAGGTGCTTTGGAAAATAGGTTGACCTCTTCCTCCTCCCTGTGGCAGCCCCTCAAATATTGGAAGATGTATCCTGTCTCCCCTGGTCCTTCTCTTCACTAGACTAGCCAGGCTGAGTTCCTGCAACTGTTCATTGTCTCTTTTAGCCTCCAGTCCCCTCATCATCCTGGTTGCTCTCCTCTGCACTTTTTCTAGAGTCTTAACATCTTTTTTTGTAGTGTGGTGACCAAAACTGGATGCAGTACTCTAGGTGTGGTCTTACTAAGGCTTTATAGACTGGTATTACTAAGGATTTATAGAGTGGTATTAGTACCTCAGTTGATCTTGATTGTATCCCTCTGTAAATGCAACTTAGAATAAGAATAAGTAATGTTCTTCAAGAAATGGGAGAAATCTAATGGAAAGGTTGTTTTTTTTTTTTTAGGGTGGGTAGAAAGATAATGAATTCGCAACCTTCTTGTAATAGCCTACTGTCTCCAAACTGTCTGGCTGGTTCATCTTAAGAGGAAATGCATGCCTCTTGGCCCTTGTGGTTAGCATTGTTTTCCCACCATCAGTTCTCCTCCACTCTTCACTTCCCTGCTGGGCAGCCTTCCCTACTTTACTCTGTGCAGTTCATACGGTGCTCAAGACTCCATCTCTGGTTTTCTGCCAAGATCTCTTGGCTGCCAGAGAAATCTCTTGGATTGTTGGAGAGAATTTCTGGGCCTACATATCAGTTGAGCCAGAGGCTTGTTGGATGGAGATGACGACAGTGGAGCTCACTAGAAGAATGATCGTTGGAGAACATTTCTGGGCTAACAGATCAGTTGAGCCAGCGGCTTCTCAGATGGAGATGATGATGCTGGAGCTCTCTCGAAGAATTGCTCTGGAAAACACTTCTGGAAGGAGGACAACCACCGTGAAATGCTTCTGTGCATTTAATTGTGCATGGAACGTTCAATTCCAGCATGGTTGAACCTATGAGCAGCTCCCTGTAATACATGTGTTTCTTCTTGTTCTATCCACTCCGTGTGTCCATCAATCTGTTCCACGAACATATTTCTCATCAACTTTCTGGTCCTTAGGTTGAATACATGCAATTTCCCCTATGTTTTCTCTGGTGGCTTCTTTGCCAAAACACTTGATTGGCTTCCAATCGTTCTCTGAAATGCTTCCTATGGTTGCCACATCCCTCCTGAACAAGTTTACCAGCTGGTCAAAATTTCACTGAAATGCTCGGAGTTCTGTTTGTGGCTGCCTGCCAGAATGTCAGCATATTTTTTTTAATCATGTGTGTGTGTGTGTGTGTGTGTGTGTGTGTGTGTGTGTGTGCTTTGATGCACTGTCATTCTTATTCTCTTATTTCACCCGAGGTCTGTTTTCAAAACAGAAATGAATGGCTTCAGAAAGCATGGTGTCCTTCTGCAAGAGCCTAGGACAGTGATGGCTAACCTTTTCAGCTTGGTGTGTCGAAAATCGGGAAAAAGTGTAGCCTTCCTCGGGTCGTGTGTCACTTCAAGAAATATCAATAATTTGGTTTATGATGGACTGGGCTGGGGGGATCACACAGGGCTGTGAAACTCGTCTCCCTGGTCTCAGGGCTGCAGGTGCAAGGATGTGGGGATCGGTGGGTGTGGCTTGGTGGGTGTGGCAGGGGAAGGATACAGTAGAATTCCCTCCCCACTCCTGGGGGAAGGTTACTGCCAAATTCCCATTCCCTCCCCACCCCACTAACCTGCTTTCCAGCTCTGTTCTCCTGTGCAGGGCAACCAAAAAAGACCAGCCAATCAGCTGGGACTTGGAAGGCGGAGAATAGTTGGAGGTGGACCCAGTCAGAGGTGGCATTCTCCAAACTACTCCAAACTTCCTCTACTGGTTCTCCAGAACTGGTCAGAACCTGCTGAATACAACCTCTGCTCCAGAAGTTGTAAGTACTCCATCCCTGGAGGTTTTGAAGAACTGATTGGACAATCACTTGTCTCTTGCCTGCTTCAGCAGGGGGCTGGACTAGAAGACCTCCAAGGTCCCTTCCAAGTCTATTATTCTGTTATTCTGTTAACCTTCACTGCTGTTTGAATGCCCATAAATATGACTAGGTCTCTTCTTAATTAATCAAACGAGTCCTTTGGCTCTCTTCGATGACAAGGCAATATGTTCACCCCCCCTTTTTCTTTCTGATCCTGTTGTCAAGTTACTACAAGAATAATTTTTTCTTTTTGCAACAACATACTAGACGTACAAAGTCATTACAAACAGTTGCCCAGCTATGAAATTAGATATTGATTAATATTGTACCTACCCAGCCATGTTGTTGATGACACTTTTTATATTTCACCAGGATGCACGGACCAAAAATTGTGCGCGTACACAGACCAGAATGTAGAACAGCTAGGATTTGAATTCTAAGGCTTGTGGGATGAATTTATTCCCTTGCGCTGTAGATTATGGCTACTGCAAAAACCATGATAGACATGGTTTTACAGAACAGGTCCATGATGAAGGGGCAGGCGGTGGCTATATTTAACCTGCTCTAACTATGATGCCCACTGTGATTCTTGCAGAATTATTGGAATTTGTTGACCAGTGACTCACAACTTGGTGGTGTCTCTCTATCACACGTGACATGGGACTTCTCTTGGAAAGTGTCCAGATGCTTCAGTTATTGCAAAGTCCAATCTGGGTTGCTTACTGGGACCAACCAGAGGTTTTGTCTTCTGAGCTTTTGGACTTGTGCTGGAGCCTGTTCTGACCAAGGCTTCCTGAGAACGTAATTAAGCACATGCTTAGTCAAAATAACTCTTGTTTCATTTCAACGCTGGGAATTATGTTCATTCCCAGCCTGTAAGGGGTCCCAAACAGTCCCTCAAGATAAGCACCCACCTTTCTCTCCTTTGAATGGCTGCCAACAACTAAAGTGCCAAATTAACTGTAAAAAGCCAAACGGAGCACAAAGTCCACACAGAACTGCAAGGTTTAATCCGAACAGAGTGAACGACTTTGCTTCCTGCAAAGGTTTCTCTATCTTTGTACTTCCTTTATCCCTTATGGGAGGGGCAATCACCTCCCAGCCTTACTCTCGAGTCACTCCTTTTGTCTCAGCTGCTCTCGCCTTCTAGCAGCTCTGTGCATACGTGCACTGGGAACAGGCTCCCCTTGTTCCTCTGCCTCGCTGCTGCCAGACTCCGGAGGCTCCAGGGTCAGCACACAACTCCCAGATGGTCCTGGCCCCGTCTCTGCATCAGATGCAGGACCCTCATCTGAGTCCTCCCCAGACTCCCAGACTGATCCCTGTTCTTCCCCACTGTCTGTGCTGTCTGCACAGGCTTCTGGCAAACCACAACAGAGCACATCTTCAGGGAACTTCTCTCTAGCAGAGCTTGATCTGTTCTCTCTGTGATATTTATACAGTGCCGGTTGTATGTGGCTTTTTAGATGTTGATTGGGGTGTGTTGATGGCTGGTTTTCAAGTCGTTGGCTGTCAATTGCTCCTGCTGGCCAGCCTTGCCTTCTAAGTACTTGCTAGGCTGGTGTTAAATCGGCCCTCCTGTTGACTGACGAGGGGACTGTTTTCCCAGGCTTCAATCTCTTCCCTGGATGTTTTTGTCCCTGCTCACCCAACAATCTTAGTAGCTGAGAAATTGAATGTGTGCCCTTGTTCACTGTGGTGCGAGGTTACATTTTCAGTCATTGCACACTGAAAGATTTGTACAGATTGCCTGTTGCTTTTCTACGAGAAAGAAATTTCTGAAGACACCTTTGGTTTTCAGAAGCTTGTCCTTCTGCTATGGAGGAGAAGATCTTTTTTCGGCATTGCTCTAGACCTGATGGAACACTCTGCCTTGGGCGTTGTGTGGATCCTCTCTTTCTCACCATTGGAACCGGGCATCTCCTTTGCCAGTCTTTTAATTACTAATTAAACTCACTTTAATTAGATGCTAATAATTAATAAACGCTAAAACGAATTGTAATAATTGTTTTCCAACTTGCTGGTTCTGTTTGGTTCTATACTTGTCAGCTGTGCTGAGATTTTGCTTGAGTCAACAAATAACCCACAAAGCAAAGATCTAAACGTTAGCTAAGCATGAGGAGAAAATTCCTAGCTATGAGAGACCTATCTGTATTAGATCACACACACAAATACTCATCACAATGTTCCTTTTTGGAGCCAGCAACAATATGCAGTATGGGAACATTATTATTCTGATATTACTTGCATTTCAATCCTATATTTTCCTCTTGAGAGGTAGCTCCAATGCAATTCTGCTAATTACAATCCTATTCTGTAGAGTTGATTGTACCAGTTGAAAGTGTCCACTTCATGGTCAAGTAGAGATCTGAATCTGATGTCTCCTGATATCTTCGTCAACCCTGGCCAGATATTCTTGGATGTAAAATATACGTGGCTTCAATATCACATGCAGCAAATAATGTCTTCTGCTTGATTTGAGAAGAAAATTATTTGCTGGCTAAAAGTTCATCTGACGATCTGGAAGGATTGTCTCATTAAGAGAAGCTTGATTTTTTTTTTTTAATGGTGAAAAACTTGGTTGAGAAGGAGGTGGGGGGTCATAGTTGGATAGCTATCAGAATACAATCGTGGCAAAAGCATTTGAAGGCAGAATAAAAATGCTCCTCCCCACCCCAAAAGAAAAGAATGGAAAGGGAAAAAGCAGATTAAAAAGAGAGAAAAAAAACCCTCACAAATCCAAGATTAGATGGTGGATGTTTTCTTTTATGTATTGCTTTAGAGATAGGTGAACACTCTGTCTCACTCTTGTATCTAGCATCAATTATTTCCCTCTTTCTCTAGAATTTTGGAGAGGGGGCGAGAATAAAATCTTTGTATTTATTACTTATTTTACTCTGAGAAATTGGGAAACAAACGTCAGTATTGGTGTCAGCTTCCAACTAACCAACTCTAAACTGATCTCTGAAAGATGGGAGCCCTGGGTCTGAACAGGCAGGGGAAACCCAACTCAACAACCGCTACTGGAATATTGTTTCCCTACTTGCCCAAATTGCTGCCAGAACCTGTGCATTTCCCGAGCACTTAATGGAGGGATTTCTGTAGTCTTGTCAGTCTACTAATTTATCCCAATTAATTCTAAGTAAAATTTAAATCCAGCTAAATGGGTTTAAAAAAAAAAAAGAATAAAAACGCTGAAAGCTTTTTGCCTCTGGGCCTTTGTTGTGTTTGTCATTTCTCGTTTTCTTTCTAAAAAAATAATAAAAATGAAACTAGCCAGCCCCATCAATTCTGGTTCAGCTCCGAATTGAAGCTGGTGGGCAGCGATGCATTTTGGAAACCATCTTTTCAGCAGATCATACCAGATCTGCATTACGTGGGATATTAACAGATTAACAGAGTCGGAAGGGACCTTGTAGGTCATCTAGTCCAACCCCCCCCCACCCAATCAGGAGACCATACACCATGGCTGACAGATGGCAGTCCAGTCTCCTCTTGAAAGCTTCCAGCGATGAAGCTCCCACATCATCTGAAAGCAAGCTCTTCCATGGGTTGTTTGTTCTCATGGTCAGAAAATTACTCCTTATTTCTAGGGTGAATCCATCAACCGGAATAGAGTTGGATAGAATCAAGACCACGTGAAGTGGTTATAAGGCCTTGGTAAGATCCCATTTGGAATATGGCATCCAGGTTTTGTTGCCGTGATATAAAAAGGTGTTGAGATTCTGGAAAGAGTGCAGAGAAGAGCAACAAAAGTGATTAGGGAACTGGAGGCTAAAACATATGAAGTTGCAGGAACTGGATATGTCAACTTTAATGAGGGACGTGGTGGCTCAGTGGCTAAGATGCTGAGCTTGTCAATCAGAAAGGTCGGCAGTTGGGCGGTTCGAATCCCTAGTGCTGCAGAACAGAGAGAGTTCCCATTCCTTGTCCCAGCTTCTACCAACCTAGCAGTTCAAAAGCAAGTAAAAAAATGCAAGTAGAAAAATAGGGAACACTTTGGTGGGAAGGGAACAGCGTTCCGTGCGCCTTCGGCATTTAGTCATGCCGGCCACATGATCATGGAGACGTCTTTGGACAGCGCTGGCTCTTCGGCTTTGTAACGGAGGTGAGCACTGACCTCTAGAGCCAGAAACGACTAGCGTGCATATGCAAAGGGAATCTTTACCTTTACCTTTGCTTACTTTAATGAAAAGAAGGACTAGGGTTGATATGATAGCAACCTTCCAATAACTAAGGGGCTGCCACAAAGAAGAAGGGGTCAACTTATTCTCCAAAGCACCTGAAGACAGAAGAAGAAGCCATGGGTGGAAACTAATCAAGGAGAAAACCAACCTGGAATTAAGGAGAAATCTCTTGAACCGTTAACCAGATGCCTTCAGAAGTTGTAGATGTTTCACCACAAGGGTATTTTAATACAGATTGGACATCCACTTGTCCAGAATGGTATATGGTCTCCTGCTTGAGTAGGGGGTTGGACTAGACCTCCGAGGTCCCTTCCAACACTATTATTCTGATGTACCATACATGGGTATGTCTAGGGTCTTCCAATATTTGAAGGGCTGCTACAAAGAAGAAGGAGTCAAGCTATTCTCCAGAGCCCCTGAAGGCAGGACAAGAAGCAACGGATGGAAACTGATCAAGGAGAGAAGCAACCTAGAACTAAGGAAGAATTTCCTGATGGTGAGAACAATTAACCAGTGGAACGACGTTGCGGGTGCTCCGACACTGGAGGTTTTTAAAAAGAGACTGGACAGCCATTTGTCCGAAACGGTGGAAGGTCTTCTGTCTGAGTAGGGGTTGGCCTATTTATTTATTTATTTTTGATTTGTCAGTCGCTTACAAGATAATAGGTATAAGTCTATACATGGTTATGAATACATGAAATGGGTACATATAAGAAAAATAAAAAGAAGCAATAGGACAGGGACGGTAGGCACGTTGGTGCGCTTATGCACGCCCCCTACGGACCTCTTAGGAAAGGGGTGAGGTCAATAGTAGACAGTCTAAGGTTAAAGTTTTTGGGGTTTGGGGAAGAAACCACAGAGTCGGGTAGAGTATTCCAGACATTGACCGCTCTGTTGCTGAAGTCGTATTTCCTGCAATCAAGTTTGGTGCGGTTAACCTTGAGTTTGTATCTATTGTTTGCTCTTGTGTTGTTATGGTTGAAGCTGAAGTATTCATTGACAGGTAGGACATTGCAATGTATGATTTTATATACCACACTTAGATCAGACCGAAGACAGCATTTATTCAAGGTTTTCTAGGTCTAGAATTTCAAGAAGACCTCAAAGGACCCTTCCAATTCTGCTTGCTCTTCTGTCTGTCCTTTCAGCTTATTTCTTCAAAACTAGAGGCTTCCAAACATCTAGTCAACCTGAAAGTTGGCAAATGGAAGGAACAGAGAACGGTCACAAGGCACAATAACCAATATCAACCATTACCAAGGAAAGAAATTGGAAGGAATTCTCAAGCCACCTGAAAACAGGCTAGCATAACAGAAGCCCTTTTTCACGGGGTCAAAAATACGTCTGCTCGATCTAAAAATACGTCTGCCACTGTGAACTGATGGGAATTATACTTAATTAACTTCTGAAAATCTCAGCAATTTGATGCTTCTGTTATCTACGGCTTGGGTTAAAGAAAACTGCAAATCGTGGTTTATCAATGCCACAATTAGAGTCTCAGTTTCAGTGGGGAGTTTTCTCTTGAACTTTAATTGCCAGTGAAGAAGGATGGGGGAGTGTTCAGTTCTTTTTAGCGCATTATATGTTTATATTTGTCATTTGACTTTTGTGCACGTTAAGAAAAAAAGTCAGGCCTCTGTTGCAAAACTCCAAAAAAAAAAAAAAGATGCTGTTATTTTTTTCTTCTTTAAGCTGCCTTTGTTTCTTTTCTTTTCTTTTTAACAGTTTTTTTTACCTCCCCTATTGAAAGTAAATTTAATATGTCACAATTCCACCTACACACCAACTCTGCCAGAAGCAAAGATCTATTTGGGTTTTTTTTAAAGCATAGAGTATATTTTGGTATGTATACACATTCCTTCAAAAATACCAGTAGAGAGATTGACCTCTGGTACAATATATATTCTAAAAGCTAACATTTCTACCAAATTGCATGCAAGCTGCAATCTCATTAACTGCATTAATTTTAACTTTCTCTCTCTCTCTCTCTCTCTCTTTCTCTCTCTCTCCATTTGGCTCAGCATGTTTGCAGAGCCTCAATCCGTTTGGAGAACGTACAATTTTGGGATACGGTAGAAACCTCAAATGTCGGTTGGTTTAGGAACTAGGTTTAGAAACATGGGTGTGGGAACGCAGCCGAGTTGCGTGGCATCGTATGGTTGTTTTTTTAAATCTGCATTAACAGTGATATTAAGCATGAAAGTGGGTGGGGGAATTACATTTTTCTGATTCGTCAGAGAACGCTGCAAACATTTTCAAGCGAAAAGGAAAAAAAAAACCCTGAATTTCCTGCTAATGTAACAACGAGAGGCTTTAAATACGATTGAGTTAATCTGAGAGGAAAAAATAGAAAATACTGCGACAATAAAAAGCCGTAAGATGGATACAAATGAGAGCTACGGCTCCCTTCTGCATTTTAAATTCTAAGGATAACTCCACGAAGTTTCATTACTGGTGTATAATTGTGTTATAGAACGCTAAATCAGCCTGCTATACTTAACCGGCAATAACGTTACGATAGCTCAGATATTCATTTTAATTAAAACATAGCCTCAAACTATTTCCGCGTTGCAAGAGGCCAAATTGAAAAAAAAAAAAATAGGCTTTTTAAATTCTTCTTTTTTCTTTAAAAAAAAAAAAAGAATAATCGGAGCTCAAATAAAACAAATCTTTGACGATCCAGCATTAATATCATTTTTTCCCCCCTCCTTCCCTTCGGGTGTGACTTTGGGCAGTCATGTATCCGGTGTTAAAAATGGAACAAATGAGAAGCGAATGGGTTCCCTGTTGGAAGAGGGATTCTGTCGAAGCGCCGTTGCGCTTAGTGTACCAAAACTAATCATGGGAAATAGACATAGAGAGAAACATCATGTTTTATTGTTTCGTAGGCTGGTGAACATTTGCTAAGGGTTCTGTGATGGGGATGGTGTCGACGGTTAGCACAGAGGCTGAACTTGAATGCTTAGGCTAGGCAGAGATATGAAAAGGAAGCCGGTCTATTCTCCATCTCCGGAGGCTTCGAAGGAGATGGTCCTCAAGAGAATGCTGGAATGGGCCTCCCTGCCAGCTAAAGATGGCGGACCATTGGGCGGGGAGGGGATTTGTGGTCTTGACATACTAGGCAATGTTGGGGTTCTGAGCAGGAAAAAGGAAAAACTAAAGGAGAACTATCGTCTGGGCTTGGTTTGGGAAGAGGTGGTATCATATTGCCATGGTCTTCTTTTATTTGTCCATCCATCCATCCATCCATCCATCCATCCATCCATCCATCCAGGCAGCCAGCCAGCCAGACACAGACAGACAGCCATGTGTCTACCCACCCACTCATCCACTTGTCCATCAATCTATTGGTTTACCTGTCCATCCATCCATCCATCCATCCATCCATCCATCCATCCAGCCAGCCAGCCAGCCAGCTAGCCAGCTAGACATATGTCCAACCATCCATCCATCCACTTGTCCATCAGTCTGTCGGTTTAACTATCCATCCATCCATCCATCCATCCATCCATCCATCCATCCATCCATCCATCCATCCATTTACCTGTCCATCCATCAATCTGTCCAACAATCCATTGATCCTTCCATCCACCCATCCACATGTCCATCTACCCACCCATCCACCTGACCATCAATCTATCAATTTACCTGTCCATCCATCCATCCATCCATCCATCCATCCATCCATCCATCCATCCATCATGTAGCTGTCCATCTGACTCTTCATCCATCTGCCTGTCCATCTCTCTGTCCATCCACCTGACCCTCAGCCTTTAAACTATGTTTCAATGAACTAGGGGGTCTCCCTTGGTCCTGTATGGAGATGTTTTGGGTCAAGTGGCAGCTTCAGAATTTGGGCGCTGCATCCATTTGTTCGTTGTTCTGAGCCAAATCCGAGAGGGATGCTCTTCCTATTCACACTTGCATGTTCAGCAAAGTAGAATGAGTCTCTCTGAAGCCCTCCTGGGTTCTGATGAGTCAAACTTGACATATCCGGGACCCTTCCTCTATATGCAATCATCACACATGCCCACTTTTGAAATGGCTGGGGGATTCAGAACTGCTAATTGAGCTTTGCAACCCAGCGGTGGTGAGGAAGATAAAAGTGAATGCAGCTGGTCAGTCTCCCCTGTCCCACCCTCAAAAGCCCCCTCTTTCTAACCTTTCCTTGCCATCTTCTGCTCCCACTTGACAGATCCATAACCTTTCTCAGCTGCAACAGAAAGTTCAATTAAGTTTTGTTGGCTTCAAATCCTGACAGTATCCCAGAGAAAAGATTAGGTTCTCAGGGAGCTGCCATTATCCATCTGTTGGCTCTTTTGCTAGCTGTCTGTGCGTGTGTGTGTGTGTGTGTGTGTGTCTGTGCGCCTTCGCACAAATGCACAGAGAATTTTGTAAAATGACTTAAGATCTAGATATATATAGACAGTGAGGTTGGGGTGGGTGGGTGGGAGGAATTGACTGTTGAACCTGCCTTCCACCTTCCCATTTTTGTAAACTTTGGATTCAGTTGATAAAAACGATCATTAAAATAAATCAGACAGCTTGGGGCCATTAATCCATGATGCCAAATTTTGTTTAATTAAAAAACAGACAAACCACGAGGATCTGGAATATGAAATAAGTCCAGAAAAGAACTCATAATGGAAGTTAATAAGAGTTCTAGCTAATAAGAAGCGGCTTTGGTTTCTTGAATGCTTCAACCGCAAGAAGTCAATTACCAAGGGATAGGACGTTTGACTATAGTTTTCAATTTAGAACAGAACTGGAAGGGACTTTGGAGGTCTTCTAAGCCAACCCAATGCTTAAGCAAGAAACCATTCTAGACAAGCGGCAGCCCAGACTCTTCTTAAAAGCCTCCAGTGATGAAGGACCTACAACTTCTGAAGGCAAGTTGTCCCACTGATTAATTGTTCTGTCAGAAAATCTCTCCTTCGTTCTAGGTTGCTTCTCTCCTTGACTAGTTTCCATCCATTGCTTCTTGCCCTGCCTTCAGGTGCTTTGGAGAATAATTGGATCCACTCTGTGGGTCACTAAGTATCCAATAAGTTGGGATCCACCGCTTGAAAGATGGTTTTCCACCCTGTGTAAGGTAGGCCATCCATGATTCTAAAGTCAGAATGTGGCCATCAAGATTATTTATCCCCTTCCTTCCATTTATCCTTCTCCCCTCCCTCCCTCCCTCCCTCCCTTCCATGAATCCACTTCCTTCCTTCCTTCCATTTCTGCCTCTTCCCTCCCTCCCTCTGTCCCTCCCTCAATCCCTTCCTTCCTTCCATCCATCCATCCATGCATCCATCTCCTTCTTTCCATTTCTGCCTCTCCCCTCCCTCCCTTCCTTCTTTCCATCCATCCATGCATCCATCCATCCATGCATCCTCCTTCCTTCCATTTCTGACTCTTCCCTCTCTCCCTCCATCCCTTCCTTCCTTCCTTCCTTCCTTCCTTCCTTCCTTCCTTCCTTCCTTCCTTCCTTCCTTCCTTCCTTCCTTCCTTCCTTCCATCCATCCATCTCCTTCCTTCCTCTCCTTCCTGTCTCTTCCCTTCCTTCCACCCTTTCATCCATCCATCTCCTTCTTCCCTCTTCTTCCTGTCTCCTTCCTTCCTTCCATCCATGCATCCATCCATGCATCCATCTCCTTCCTTCCATTTCTGCCTCTTCCCTCTCTCCCTCCATTCCTTCCTTCCTTCCTTCCTTCCTTCCTTCCTTCCTTCCTTCCTTCCTTCCTTCCTTCCTTCCTTCCTTCCTTCCTTCCTTCCTTCCTTCCATCCTTCCTTCCATCCATCTCCTTCCTTCCTTCCATTTCTGCCTCTTCCCTTCCTCCCTCCCTCCTTCCCTCCCTTCCTTTCACCTCCCCCCTCTCTCACACACACACACACTCATAGAGTCCTCTGGTATTAAGCTCCTTTCCCTCTCCAGCCTGTCCAAGCGCTCCCAGGGTAAGTTCCAATTTTCACAAATTTGAAACCTGCGGAGGGAGATAGCGCTAAACCGAGCTGCATTTCCCCCTCACCCCCCACCCCGCCCCAGTAAAGCACAAGATTGTCCATCAAACAAGATGACTGACGGCCTCTCCCCTTCTCCCCCTCCCCCCGCTTGTTTCAAGGAGAAACCTTGTTATTACTATATTTGCTTTGACAATCAGGCCTTTCAATCCTGCCTTCAGAGCCCCTTCTGGGGGAAATTATGGTCCCATTTTATTCTCACCCGCGTCGGCATGCTGAGACAGATAACATTGACAGCCCCATTGTCTAGTTGCGACGGTCCCTAGAAAGAGGCACTTCATCCATCTCTATTTACGCCATTCGCTTTCCCCTCCTTTAAAAAAAAAACCACTCAAACCTCTTTTTAAAGAATCTTTTAGAGGGTCCGTTTCGAAAGCTTGGGAGCTTGGCGCAAAAAAACACTGTCACCGTGAGTTTGTTTATTTTTTAAAAGCAATGTTTGGACTCTTTGGAACTGCAACCTTTTTTTCTTCCGCCCACCACCACCTAAAAAATGCTGCTTGAGTGCCAAAATTGGAAAGCTGGAGCAATAGTCCATTTGGTGTCGTTCTTTTACGTGAACTGCCTAAAAGCGGAATGGAACCGCGAAGAAAAACCCTGGGTTTTGAAGAAGACAGGCAACGTCATGTTGAAATGCGTCCCTTTGGAGCAAAAATACAGGTAGTCCTTGACTTACAACAGCTCGTTCAAAGTTACAACGGTACCAAAAGCAAAAGTGACTTAGGACTGATTTTTGCACTTGCAACCTTCAAAGCATTCCCACAGTCGCGCGATTTACATTCAGGTGGTTGACAACGTATTCATATTTATGACGGTCGCAGTGTCTCTGGGTCATGTGATTCCCCTTTTATGACCTTCTGACAAGCCAAATCCCCGGGGAAGCCAGATTCGCTTAAGAACCGAGTTACTTACTGAGCCTGGGTGGTGCAGTGGTTAGAGGGGCGGTATTGCAGGCTACTTCTGCTGACTGTTGGCTGCCTGCAATTTGGCAGTTCGAATCTCACCAAGCTCAAGGTTGACTCAGCTTTCCATCCTTCCAAAGTGGGTAAAATGAGGATCCAGATTGTTGGGGGCAAGAGGTTGACTCTGTAAACCACTTAGAGAGGGCTGGAAAGCACTGGAAAGCGGTGTATAAGTCTTAAGAGTTATTGCTCTTGATCTATGTCTATGTCAGTCTGTCTGTCAGTTTATATCTATCTATCTATCTATCTATCTATCTATCTATCTATCTATCTATCTATCTATCTAATCATCTATCTATCTATCTATCATCTATCTATCTATCTGCTGTGGTGGCACAGTGATTACAATGCAGTATGGCAGGCTAATTCTGCCCACTGCCACCAGTTCGATCCTAAGTAGCTCAGGGTTGACTCAGCCTTCCATCCTTCCAGTCTAATGAGGACCCAGATTGTTGGGGGCAAGAGGCTGACTCTGTAAACCGCTTCGAGGTGGCTGTAAAAGCACTATAAAGTGGTATATAAATCCGAGGCCTATTGCTATTAGCAACGATGCAGCGATTTACTTAACAACTTAGGCAAGAAAGGTTGTAAAATGGGACCAAACTCACAATGTCTCCTTTAGCAACACCAATTCTGGGCTCAATTGTGGTCATAGGTTGAGAACTACCTGTGTTTTCTTGTTCTTCCTTGTTTTCAGCCACTGTTTTCAGCCCTGCCTTCAGAAACCCCCCGGAAAAATCTATTTTCTAAAAAAAGAAGCCCGTTCAGGCTTCTTCCAAAGCCACTTTGATAGCTCTCCAGGGTAAACAAGGCCTGCTCTTTTGAGATGCGTGTTGCCTCAGGCATCAGTCCCAGGCTTTCTAATGCTTGGGCTAGCTTTCCAATTATGGGCTGGAAGTCTGTCAGTTCAAGCAAGATACACAATCTTGCATTGAAAGCTCTTCTCTGATGTCCTCGCCAGGCTAAAGTGTATGAAACATCTTCAACTGGAGGTTGTGTGTTTAGATATCCAAACTTCCCTCATGGTTCTGAAGGTCTCCATGTATTGCTAGATTCTCTCTCTGTGTGTCAGCATCCTAAACCTTGGAGGGGAAGGGAGGAGGAAGCAACTGGCAACAATAGACAAAAAATGACAATAAAGTTGTCTTGCCCTGCCCTGCCCTGCCCTCCGTAGTATTGTTTCTCCAGAATGGGACAACTCACCAAACTCAACTAGCCATGGCCAACTTGCCATGGGACAACGGCCAACTCGCCTCAGAACAACTCACTGTGGGACAATTTAACAGTTCAATGTAATTATTTAAAATGGCTTACAAATTATTTTCATTCGCATTTCATTTTGTCCTTCCTTTGGCACCCTTTCTTTCATGATTCTTTCTCACTGCTACTTTGATGTTGTCAACTCATAAAACATACTTATGTCTGTTTTAGTAGTTGCTATAAAAAAAGGGGGGGTGGGGAGAGGAAGGAAATCTGGAAGAGCGGTCAAAAGCGAAAGTACATTCCAACTCTTATCTTTAAAAGATTGAAACTAAAATACCAGAGTTTTTGCCCGTGAATATATTTTACTGGAGAACATGAATGAGGACACCCAGCCTGTGAACGTGCTCAATTGGAGAATCTGATTTATGACACACCCAGGGAGGAAACAGGGCCACACGGGACTGTAAATGACATATGCCAGAGTTGGCTTCATCCAGGGCAGGGCCAGTATGTCGCCTCTAATAAATCGTTTGAAGTTTTTTGAAGTTTGGCTCGAGAATCATGATTTAATTAGGGTGATTGCTAACAGCCACTCTTTGGGCCACCCGGCTGTGGCCAGTTGTCATAGACCCTTGTTTCTCAGTTTTAACCACTTCAAAAAGGAGTAGGGCACCAAAGACGTGCATACAACAGATACAAACTCAATGTTAACCGCTCCAAACTTGATTGCAGAAAGTACGACTTCAGCAACAGAGTGGTCAACGCCTGGAACTCACTCCCTGACTCTGTTGTTACATCCTCAAACCCCCAAAACTTTAACCTCAAACTGTCTTCCGTGGACCTAACTCAATTCCTAAGAGGTCTGTAAGGGGGCGTGCATAAACACCCCAGCGTGCCTACCATCCCTGTCCTACTGTTCCTATTTATTCGTAGTCATGTATTATGTATATACTTATACCAGTTTATACTTATATGTTTATAAGTTATGTTCATGCTTATACTTGTTTTCTCATCCATGCTTGACAAACTAAACTAAATAAAATAAAATAAAAAAATGAACACATGGAGATCTTCCAAGCTATATGTCCATCTCCCATACCTTCCACTCTATATTTCTTCTCAGATGTTTAAGAATCTAAATGTCTCAGCCATCATCATCATCACCACTATTACAATCTCATTTTCTTCATCTTTCTGCTCCCATCGGTCCATGTTTGGACTTCCACTCCCAGAATTCCCCACGGTCAGTAAGCTTTAACATGTCTGGACTTCAACTGGGACTTCAACTCCCAGAATTCCTCAGCCAGTTGAAATCCAGACCTCAACTAGCTGGGGAATTCTGGGAGTTGAAGTCCAGACATCCTTAAAGGGCCAAGGTTGAGAAACACTAATCTAGAGAACCCAGTAAACTCAACTGAACCAATTGCAGAGAAAAATCTGGAGGAAAACTGAGCTATTATTAACACGAGGCAGAGAAATAAGCTCTGTTGCTTTTTTTTTTATTATTATTATTAAGCAGAAAAACTCTGTCCTGGAATCATCTCTCTCTTGCGAGGCAGAATATCTTTCTGCTTTTACTTTTATTCCACTTTCTCTACTCACTGATAGGGGAGATTATGTATAATTGGCGTCCCATGGGGTCTATTCATGGTTTTTTAAAAGCCTTGCCTGAACAACGGCACTCAACTCTCCGTTTCTCTTTCTGTTGCCCCCTCAAATACTGTTTGATCAGATGTGCTAGTCTCAGCTTCCTTTTGTGAATGCCTTCTTATTATCTTTAATTAAATCATAACTCTGCAGGTATTTCCTTGTTCGCGCTCTGAAACCATAACCAGTATCTATAACCTCCTGGTGCTGAAAATCACGCATTGTAGACCTCAATATTTTTTTTTTTTTGCTTCTTCTGGCATTGGCAATGATTAATATGAATATTACTCATAAGCTGTTACACATAATCACTAGACAAATGTATTCATGCACAGCATAGATTAAGGTTAGGCAATCTGGGACACTTACCGTAGGTTGAATTGCATCGAAACTAGGAGTCCCAAACATCTGGATGATGTAGAGTCGCTTGGAGTTGAAAGTGTTTCCAAGAAATAATAGAACGAGTTGAAAACAAGGTCGATGGGAGAGACATATATTTGGCTTCCATTTTCATACAGCTTTTCAAAGAGGGTGCAATATTCAAAAACGTTGAAGTATTGTTCTCAGGCACAAAGAAGCAGGAACACTTGCTGAATTCAAAGCACTGAAGATAATAATATTATATACAAATAATATTCTGCCTATACCCTAGAATCAGGTCAACTAACAGTCAAATCTAAATAACAGTGAAGGGGATTGACAGGGAGCTGGACTTGAGTCTCTTGTGGCTGCACAATGATTCCAAACTGATAACCCATTTAATTCCACCCTCCAGCTCATCCTGCTTATCTCCTACAATTGTGATTTTATGATCTGCTTTGCCCTATCAGCCCATACAGAACAATCCTCCTTTTACCCTGAGACAAACTTTGAACTTAGATGATCTTCAGCACAAAATCGACAATGGCTCAGAAAACAGAAACTTTATTTTGGTCATCGACCAATAAAAGGACAATCAATAAAACGATCCATGCAAAACTATCCCCCTAACAAGAAGAATGAAGCTAAAAGGCGTAGACAAATCTTGCATGGCACGCACTCAAATATTGCTACTTTTAGAAAAATAAATTAATCTTGCATTTCAGGGCAAATAAAAGCTATCAGAGCACTCCAGAAATTTAAAGCAAAGAAAAGTAATTGACTGTTGGGGAATACAATCCTTGAAATAATACAATCCTTGGGTGTATAAACAGAGGTGTAGAATCAAAATCACATGAAACATTAGTACCGCTTTATAAAGCCTTAATAAGGCCACACCTGGAATACCACATCCAGTTTTGGTTACCACATTACAAAAAAGACATTGAAACTTTGGAAAAAGTGCAGAGAAGAGCAACTGAGGTAAGCCTCGGTGGTGGAGTGGTCAGAGTGTAGTACTGCAGGCTACCTGTGTTGCCTGCCAGCTGCCTGGAATTTGGCAGTTCAAATCCCACCAGACTCAAGGTTGACTCAGCCTTCCATCTTTCCAAAGTGGGTAAAATGAGGAGCCAAAAATTGTTGGGGGCAATGTGTTGACTCTGTAAACTGCTTAGAGAGGGCTGTAAAGCATTGCAA
Organism: Pseudonaja textilis; assembly: GCF_049901715.1. NCBI lineage: Eukaryota > Metazoa > Chordata > Lepidosauria > Squamata > Elapidae > Pseudonaja > Pseudonaja textilis. Next base: position 4,186,939 of record NC_142006.1, read on the forward strand.
AGCGGTATATAAGTCTAAGTGCTTTTGCTAAGATGATTAAAGGCCTGGAGACTAAAACAGATGAAGAACAGTTGCTAGCATTGGGTATGGCTGGTCTAGAGAGAAGAAAGACTAGGGGTGACATGATAGCAGTCTTCTAATATCTCAGGGGCTGCCCCAAAGAAGAGGCAGTCAAGTTCTTCTCCAAAAGCACCTGAAGGCAGGACAAGAAGCCATGGGTGGAAACCAGTCAAGGAGAGAAGCGATCTGGAATGAAGAAGAAACTTCAACTTGCCACCAGAAGTTGTGGATGCTCCATCATTGGAGGTTTTTAAGAAGAAACTGGACAGCCCACTTGTCTGAAATGGCATAGACTCCCCTGCTTGACCAGGGGGCTGGAATAGAAGATCTCCAAGGTCCCTTCCAATTCAATCAGTATTCTGATTGAATGTCCCTGTAGAACTGGCACTACAGCGGGGCTGCCTTCCATTTATGTAGGCTGATAGCTGCGACAGCTTAAATATCACCCCGTGCTGGTTTTTTCCCTTTCATAGGCACGTCTACTCCATTTCCACAGTCACTTGGCTACGTGCTCTAAAGGCAGTTTTTCCTAGCCTTGCCAGGCTAAAAGGGCCGAGCTTTGTCGACTCAACTCTCCTGTAGTTGATTTATAAGAGCCAAGGCCTCCTCTTCAGCAGAAAGGTGAAAGATATCAATCATGGGGGGAAAAAACGAAGCTGTAAGTGAAAATTGAAACTGTCAGGCTGGGTTTGTGGCCCATTCCGTCTCTCTTTCTTCTTTCTCTTCTGGCCCCCACCTTGGCCATAGTTTTAATTAAAAGGAGGCCGAAGGAGGAATGTCGGCGGATGCAAACCTCGGATAAATCACAAAGCCCTCTGAAAAAGCTCTGTTCCTTTGCAACCACACTGGCTTTTTCACACGCTGGAGGAGTTGGCTGGTGAACATACTTCCTTTCAGCTGGATTGGGTTTAGCCGTAGTTTATCACAGTCACTTTTTCACACACCAGAAATCTGGCACCAGTTCAACAGTGGACTCTTCGAGATAGCAAAACAGTCAGTTAAGTTTGTCTCCGGGCAGTGTTTCATACTAGATTCTGGAAAGGAACAACAGTGCTGTTCAAAAATACAGATACAGATTAACAGAGTTGGAAGGGACCTTGTAGGTCATCTAGTCCAACCCCCTGACCAAGCAGGAGAGCCTACATCATTTCTGACAGGTGGCAGTCCAGTCTCTTCTTGAAAGCCTCCAGGGATGAAGCTCCCACAACTTCTGAAGGCAACTTCTGTTCCATCGGCTGATTGTTCTCACTGTCAGAAAATTTCTCCTTAATTCCAGGTTGAATCTCTCCTTGTTCAGTTTCCATCCATTATTTCTTGCCTGGCCTTCAGGTGCTTTGGAAAACAGGTTGTCTGAACAAATGGGGCTAGCCAGTGGCTTCCACTCTTAGCAATTGTGGTGACAGGTAGACAACAAAACATATGTATACCTGCTGTTTGCGCCCCGATCTGCATACCCTTGAGAACCTCAATTAATGATGCTAGTTTCTGGGCAAGATCTGTTTAATTTGTACATATTTTAATCTTGCATTTTAATATTATAAGTTTTACATCCTATAGTATGCCTCGTTTTAGAATAGAATAGAACAGAATACTTTATTAGCCAAGTGTGATTGGACACACAAGGTCCTTGGTGTAAATTAGAATAGAATAACAGAGTTGGAAGGGACCTTGGAGGTCTTCTAGTCCAACCCCCTGCCTAAGCAGGAAAACCGTACACCTCTTTAGACAAATGGTTATCCAACGTCTTCTTAAAAACTTCCAGTGTTGGAGCATTCACAACTTCTGGAGGCAAGTTGTTCCACTGGTTAATTGTTTTAACTGTCAGGAAATTTCTCCTTAGTTCTAAGTTGCTTCTTTCCTTGATTAGTTTCCATCCATTGCTTCCTCTCCTGCCTTCTGGTGCTTTGGAGAATAGCTTGACTCCCTCTTCTTTGTGGCAGCCCCTCCAATATTGGAAGACTGCTATCCTGTCTCCCCTGGTCCTTCTCTTCATTAGACTAGCCAAGCCCAGTTCCTGCAATTGTTCTTTCTATGTTTTGGCCTCCATTCTCCTAATCATCCTGGTTACTCTTCTCTGCCCTTTTTCTAGAGTCTCAACATCTTTTTTTACGTCATAATCATCACAATTTTAATTGCGACGTTTCTGACACGAATAAACAAAACATCTGACGCGTAGACCGATAGAAGAATACCAAAGTCTCATCTTAAAAAGTTCATTTTCATCTATAATCAGGAGTTTTTAATGCAGGTTTGGGGTTATTTTTTTTTTAAAAAAAGAAAGATATTTCTTCTAAAGTGACCCTACCACCCCTGCTCCCCCTTGGTATCTCAAAGTACATGGACTACAATTGTTCCATTGCTGGAGGTAATGTATCTCTAAATAGAGAGCTGAGGGAATCTTTTTTTCTATATTAAACTATCGATTTTTCATAAACAAAAAGTACAAAAGGCCATGGAAAACAATTGCATCTCAGTTCAGGAAGCTGAAGAATTAGATGCTGCTTTGTGCCCCAATGATTGCGTTTTGTGCATCAAGTTTTTCAAGTAATTCTCCCCCCCAACCAAAAAAAAGCTTGGGGGATATGAGCCATGAACCTCCAAATGTTCAGGAGGCAAAAGAAAAATGGCAAGGTTGATTTTGCCACAGTTGGAGAGAAGTCCTCTAAGTTAGCTGAGTATTATTATTTTTTAATTCCTGGAGAAGAAACAACAACCCACAAACGTTTTACCTCTGTCTTTTCCTGATTCTTCCTTTAGTGAAGAGATTTATTTTCAGTATAGTCAGAATAACAGAATAACAGAGTTGGAAGGGCCTCTGGAGGTCTTCTAGTCCAACCTCCCACTTAAGCAGGAGATACACACACAAAGTATGTATATGTTTGTGTATGTATATACACACATGCACACACACACGCACACACACACACATATATATACACACATACATACACAAACACATACACACACATGTACATATATAAATACATATATACATAGATATCTATATACATAGATACACACACACACACATACATGTGTAAATGTGTCTGTATATATATATTCTTAAGTTTTCATGGGTATTTATATGTATGGTATTCAGCTTTGTTAGGGTATTTTCCCACGCCATTATAATTGTGCTTTTAAAGTTGTAGCAACGTTTCGGCAGAATCTCATCTGCCATCGTCGGGGTTTTGTATAGTGTTTGTCAGACGAGTGACGAACACTAGAAAGAAAGAAAGAAAGAAAGAAAGAAAGAAAGAAAGAAAGAAAGAAAGAAAGAAAGAAAGAAACAAAGAAGTTGTGGGAGCTTCATTGCTGGAGGTTTTCAAGAAGAGACTGGACGGCCATCTGTCAGAAATGGTGTAGGGTCTCCTGTTTGGGCAGAGGGGTGTTGGACTAGATGACCTACAAGGCCCCCTTCCAACTGTTATTCTGAAATGGAAGGTCCAGGGTGAAGAAGAGGTTGAGAATGTTCTGGTCCAAATCATATCCTGGTTGTATCCAACAGGACTATCACATCTGGATTGCAAAAATCCAGGTGGCGAGTCGTCAAGAATTCCATGCATCTCTTTGCTGCCATCTAGAGGCCATCTAGATTTTGCAGTCCAGATATGGTGGATCTTATTCTAGTCCCTTTTCCGAGAGTTGGGTGGGAAATTCTGCCTTTCCAAGCCTTGAAGAAACTCTCATTAGAGGGTTAAACAAAAGACCCAGAAACAGTAGACTAACTTACTTTACCAGGCTGCACAAAATCCACAGTCTTCCATCAGTGGAACCCGCTGATGAAAATCACTCACTTCCAGCCGCCAGAATTTGCAGAAAGTATTCTGACAGCGGATCTCCGAGGGGTTAAATATCAGGAAGTGGTGCAATCAAGGGACTATGTCATCACATAAGCAGGCTAAACTTGCCCAGCATCAAAAATCCATTTTCTAAAAGCTTCTAAAAACCATGGCTCTTCGGAGCACGCTCTGTAAGTCCTAGCCGTTCACAGCTGCAGCTGTTCAGCACTGATTTTGGCTGTGGCTCTGATCTAAGAATGCAGAGAAGAGCAACCAGGATGATTAGGGGACTGGAGACTAAAACATATGATGAACGGTTGCAGGAAGTGGGCATGGCTAGTCTGGGGAAGAGAAGGACCAGGGGAGACATGAGATAGGTCTTCCAATATTTGAGGAATTGCCACAGAGAGGAAGAAGGGGTCAAGCTATTCTCCAAGGCACCTGAAGGCCAGGCAAGGAATAATGGATGGAAACTGAACAAGGAGAGATTCAACCTAGAAATAAGGAAAAAAATTTCTGACAGTGAGAACAATCAACCCATGGAACAGAAGTTGCCTTTGGAAGTTGTGGGAGCTTCATCCCTGGAGGCTTTCAAGAAGAAACTGGCTGACATATTGTGTCATATGTCTCATGCATCTGACATATCGGACACTGAACTTTGGATATACTATGTGAAGCTAGCAGCTGTGTTCTGTCCCTTTAAACATGGATGGATGGATGGATGGACAGGCAGAGACAGGCAGACAGACAGATAGGGAATATACATCCCCTAAGACGAGCATATGAGGTCATTTACATAATGAAAAGCCAACACAGTCATCTTGTAATCTATAATACAAATTTGCAAACTTGAGATGTTCTAGTCTCTCTCATACACACATACATACAAAATATAAATGTAAATGTAAATATAAATATAAATTAAATATAAATGGGTTTGGGTTTGAACCAAATGAACCAATCGAAATAGAGAAACATCCCCGTAACATGAATAAATGGGATGATACCTCCCGCCTACCAGATATCTGGTAACTAGCCCTTATCAACAAATGAGTGCCAGCCACGAAAACCAACACCGGACCCAAAACAACACAATACACCACCACCATTCTCCCTCACCAGACTCAAACCCAAACACATCCCATAGACGAAAGGCAACCACCATCCAGAAACCAGACCACGGCTGCATCACCAGCTGCCACACACCCCGACCCCCAAACCAAGCAAACTGATACATGCCATGGACACATAGCCAGACCTCAAACTCGGAGCCAAACCAAAGCCCGGAACATTGCATGACAGCCACCCACTCAGGATATCACATCACGGAACTCAGGAGGTTACACCACAAAACCTCAGGATGTTACAACCCAGCCAACGACCCAGGAGATTACAGCACAAGACCCTGGATGTCACAACAATAGAACGCAGAAGGTCATCACACAGCCCATTACCCAGGTCGTTACAACACAGGAGGCTGATAGACACACAGCCAATACCTCAGCCACAAATGTTCTTACAAAAAAAGCCAGCCAATCTTCAAACATCAACTCCATCAACCAATCCAGAAATAACAACACAGCCAACCAGCCCACTTACAACAGAGCCAGCACACCACACCTCCCCACCAGTATTTATAGAGACAACAACTCCGATCACGCTTTCCTCGCACAAGCACGAAGCCGAAAGCACCAGCCTGAAGATGGTGAGTGGGACCTCGCTGAAACATCGCCAAGATACTCTCAATCTTACATGGGAAAAGACCCACACACACACACATACACATGAGCACCTGGTGCTCATGTGTATGTGTGTGTGTGGGTCTTTTCCCATGTAACAGGTGCTCAGTCCCTGAAATATTGATCTTCCTGTGACCAGCTTTTGGTGCCAATCAAATGCCCCACGGGATGAAGCAGAGGCTGTGTTTCTGTCAGGCAAGCTATATTCATGGACTCCATCTACATACATATTTCATGGAGATGTTAGGACTCCTGAAACCCCTGTCAGAAATGATTGCTATTGAAGCAGACAGTTGACCTCTTCTAGTTACTTGCAGTCTTTCCTTTTCTTCCTTCTGCCCTTATTTCAGCAAAGCCAACTGCCGAATTTTACCTAAAAGTCGCAAAGCATCCTTGAAAATGGATTGACTTCAAAAAGCAAATTCAAACTGGGTTCCTGGGCATAATACGATGAATATTTTTTTCTTCTTTGCCTCATTCCATCTGTCCATCCATCATCCATCATCCATCCATCATCTGTCCATCCATCCATCATCCATCCATCCATCCATCATCCATCCATCCACCATCAATCCATCCATCTATCCATCATCCATCAATCTATCCATCATCTGTCCATCCATCCATCCACCATCCATCCATCCATCATCCATCCATCCATCCATCATCCATCCATCCATCCATCCATCTGTCCATCCATCCATTTATCATCCATCCATCATCCATCCATCTATCCATCATCCATCCATCCATCCATCCATCCATCCATCTGTCCATCCATCCATTTATCATCCATCCATCCATCCATCCACCCATCCCTCATCCATCTGTCCATCCATCCATTTATCATCCATCCATCCATCATCCAAAGTTACAATGGCATGGGAAAAAGTGACCGTTTCTCACACTTATGACCGCCGCTGCATCCCCACGGTCAGGTTATCAAAATTCAGCTGCTTGGCAACTGACTCATAGTTATGACAGTCACAACATACTGGGGTCATGTAATCCCCTTTTGGGACCTTCGGACAAGCAAAGTTAACATGGAAGTCAGAACCACTAAAGAACTGCAGTGATTCACTTAACAACGGTGGCAAGAAAGTTTGTAAAATGGGGCCCCTTAAGAACTGTCTCACTTAGCAACAGTAATGTTGGGCTCAATCGAGTTTGTATGTTCACACCTGTGTACGAATGCATTAAAGTCTTTTTTCTCTCCAATTTTTGGAAAGCTATTTTTCCCCCAACAATTTGTTGTTCTTTGTTCCATTCTTGGGTTACTTTAGACTTCCTAGAAATTTTCTTGCCATTAAGTTTCGGGGCTGATTGGCATCTCCTAAAACAGGACCTGGAGGACTTCTGAACTTTTGTGAGGTGCAAATCCTCCTTGCTGAAGTTGTCTTCTGTGTCTTTCCTCGTCATGCCCTTGTTGGAGTCTGATTCTGAGGGGGAGGCTGAGCAGCTGACAGGGAGTGGGAGTGTGACTCTGGTGGCTGTAGAAGACATGGGGGAAGGGCACAGTCTGGCCTGGCATTCAGAGGAAGACCCAGGGCCACCCCCTCTTCATCCTAGGGCAAGCAGGGAGGAACGGAGAAGGGAGCAACATGAGTTACGGGGGAGGAAAGGGCCCTGACCCCTCTCATTAGTTGCAGCTGGAAGAACAGGATATAAGAAGGGTGTTTGCACACAGCAGCTTGCTGGAAGCAAAGCGTGAATTATATTTGTCGAGGCTTACCTGGGTTTTGGCGTCCTCTCAATTGTGGGTGCTTCGTTATCTTTTGGAAGTCTGCAATTTAATATCCTGGCCTGTCATATTAATTACTTCAGTGTGGTTTGTGTTGGTTTTTTTTAAATTTCTAATTATCTTTACTTTGAGTTCAGCCTACATTTCTTCCCTGTTTTTGGAAGAGTTTGATCTTCAACCGAGGATAACTGGACATTGAGGGCCAAGTTGGAGGCATTAAAGGAAATTTATTCTACTTTTGTGACTTTGTTATTTTTGTGTCACTCTCCGGGTCTCGGGGGCGGTGCTCATCTCTGTTGCAAAGCCGAAGAAGCCAGCGCTGTCTGAAGATGCCTCCCTGGTCATGTGGCCAGCATGACTAAACACTGAAGGTCCATGGAGCGCTGTTCCCTTCCGACCAAAGGTGGTCCCTATTTTTCTACTTGCATTTTTTTACGTGCTTTCAAACTGCTAGGTTGGCAGAAGTTGGGACAAGGAACGGGAGCTCGCTCCGTGATGCAGCGCTAGGGATTCGAACCACCGAACTGCTGACCTTTCTGATCGACAAACTCAGCGCTTTAGCCACTGAGCCACCGCATCCCAGATAGATGGAAACTAATCATGCCGAGAAACAGCCTAGAACAGTGAGAACAAGGAGAACAGTGAGAACAATTGATCCATGGAAGACTTGTCTTCAAAAGTTATGGGTGCTCCAACACTGGAGGTTTTGAAGAAGAGATTGGACATCCATTTGTCTGAAATGGTATAGGCTTTTGTTCTTGAGCAAGGCATTGGACTAGAAGACCTCCAACTTCTCTGCTATTCAGATGCTTGTCATGAGACCACGCTATGTGACGAGTCCTCCTCATGTCTGCTCCTCTCGACTGAAGCCACCTATCGAGAGGAAGGAGGATGAGAGCATCTCAGGAACAAGATGCTCCGATTATAGGGTCCACCATTCTAACCCCAACCTGCTTTATTCCTTCCTTCTGGTGCTTAAATGGAGTATAAATGAAGAGTTTATCTGCAATTTTCTCAGCAGGACAACTCTATCGAAGTGCCAGGCGGAGGAAACTATTGTATAAATCAATGCTTTTTTTTTTTTTTTAATCTCAAGCTCACAGTTTCTGGTAATGAAACAAACAAAGGGGTCCTTGTCTCCTTCCTGGATGCAATCAGCAAATAGGTGAGCGTTGGAGCTGTTTGGAGAGCGATGGGTATGGGGACAAGGACAAAAGAGAGAGAGAGAAAGAGAGAGAGAGAGAGGGAGAGGGAGAGTTAATTTGACCCAGAGTGTATAATATGGAGCTGTTTGCTTTGCAGCAGGATGTTTCTATGGTTATCTCCCCAGGACCAGCATCTTCAGTGTCTCTGGACCTTATTTTCCTAACCAGGCAAGCAAGGGAAAGCCATTACCATATTTATAAAGCGACGGCGGATGTGAAAATCATGCATGAAAGGGTTCGAAAAAGGCTATCTGCCGTACCAGCTGTCGGTTCACCTTTTGTAAGCAGGGAGAGGAGGAGGCTGACCTGAATCAGAGAAAGCCGCAAAGGTCCAAGGAAACAAAATTCCTTTTCAAAGGGAAGCAAAGCACAATCGGTACCATACTCGGTCCAAGGTAAAACATCTGTAGCTCACTGGATGTCGTTGAACTACAACGCTCAGCAATTTTATTTTTATTTTTTTACTTTTCTTGGTTGGGAGTTGTTGGGCAAAGTCTTACACTCGGGCAAGAAAAACCAAAAGGACACATTTAGGGTGAAACCAGGCTTAAGAGCAGGAACTGTGAGAGGGATCTTGGAGTCTTAGTGGACAACCTGTTAAATATGAGCTAGCAGTGTGCTGTAGCAGCCAGAAAAGCCAATGCAATCCTAATTTGCATTAACAGAGGGATACAATCGAGATTGAGGGAGGTACTAATACTACTCTATAAAGCCTTAGTAAGATCACACCTAAAGTACTGCATCCAGTTTTGGTCACCACCCTATAAAAAAGACGTTGAGACTCTAGAAAGAGTGCAGAGAAGAGCAACCAGGATGGTTAGGGGACTGGAGACTAAAACATACGATGAACGGTTGCAGGGACTGGGACTGGCTAGTCAAGAGAAGGACCAAGGGAGACATGATAGCAGTCTTCCAATATTGGAGGAATGTTCTGACAATGAGAGCAAACAACCAGTGGAACAGAAGTTGCCTTCAGAACTTGTGGCTGCTTCATCACTGGAAGCTTCCAAGAAGAGACTGGACTGCCATTTGTCAGAAATGGTGTAGGATCTCCTGCCGGAGGACAGGATTGGACTAGATGACTTACAAGGTCCCTTCCAATTTTGTTATTTTGCAAGCTTCCTACATCTGCTGTGCAAGATACCTTCAGAGGTGGAGCTTTGACAGAATAACAGAGTTGGAAGGGACCTTGGAGGTCTTCCAGTCCAACCCTTATTCAAGCAGGAGACCCCATACCATGTTAGACAAATGGTTGTCCAACCTCTTCTTGGAAGCCTCCAGCTTCTGGAGTCAAGCCGTCCCACTGACTAATGGTTCTGACTGCCAGGAAATTTCTCCTTAGTTCTAGGTTGCTTCTCTCCTTGGTTAGTTTCCATCCCTTAACCCTTGTCCTGCCTTCAAGTGCTTTGGAGAATAGCTTGACTCCTTCTTCTTTGGAGCAGCCCCTTGCAATAGCAATAGCACTTAGACTTATATACCTCTTTACAGTTTTTTTTACAGCCGTTTCTCGAAGCCCAAATTGCTTCCCCAATAATCTGAGCCCTCATTATACCCATCTCATAAAGATGGAAGGCTGCTTTGTGAACAAGAGAAAGGAAATGAAATAAATGAGAGAATTGAATTAGGAAGGAATGGGAACATTTTAATGACACAATGTTTTAAAATATAAGTGAAGTGGGGGGGAAATAATTATGGAGGTTATAAGCGTTCCATAGAAGTATGATACTTATTTGAAAAGTAATGTGTAAAATGTTTAAGATTTAAATGAATATTAATATTAATGATAGATTTGAATTGGTATGGATTGTTGTTTTAATTATATTATATATTTATAGTTTTTTCTCTTTTTAAAATATAGTGTGCAACTTTAGAATGTACTAAGCAGAATCCAAATGGAAGTTACGTATTATACTAAGTGTTATAAATTAAGGGGAAAGAGATAAAGGCGTCATACTCCAATCAGTGATTACAGGAGAAATTTTGTTTAATGAGAAAAGATAATAGACAGCTGGAAACAGGACAGACAAAGAATATAAGCATAATGATCTGAACTGAGATGAGATAAATAAAATAAAACTAAGAAAGTTAAAAGAGGGGAGAAGCTATATAGAAAATGTAGAACGGCAATAAGATATGCATATAAAAGGTATATAAAATGAGCATGAATTTGAATTCGTGTCTGTACGAAGAGATGTAACCCGGGATCAAGCTGCTTTCAAAAAAGACGTTTTATGTTCTTATGTTTTATGTTTTGTTTGTTTGTGTTTGGTTTTGAAAATCAATAAAATTTGTTAAATAAAAAAAAAAGAAGATGGAAGGCTGAGTCAACCTTGAGCCTGGTGAGATTTGAACTGCCAAATTGCTGGCAGTCAGCAGAAGCAGCCTGCAGTACTGCAATTTAACCACTGCGCCACTATGGTTCTCCTTCATCTCTTTTCATCCGTTACTTCTTGTCCTGCTTTCCTGCATCATCCACCGAAACCAGAAATTTTAAAAGCCACGGCGAAGAGACGATTTCAGCAGCAGGTTTAGCCTGTTAATTCCCAAGCTGTCCCTTCTCCATAACTCTGAGAAATGTGAGTATCTTCTCATTTGAACTAATTACGTCTCGGGCGCCAGCCATCCTGGCATAAAGATGTCTCACTCCTTGTTCCAGAGGAACAGCAAGGGGGAAATACATCCACTGCCAATACAACCTCTCATTTGGAGTGACAACGGATGTTATCTTGAATTGCAGCAATCATCCTGCCTATGGATAGCACTTCTGGGTCAAAGGGCATCTCTGCCAGCTGAGCCTGAACCTCATCCTTATCCTTTTACAAATTAGGTGTGACAAGCAGTACTTCCCATATGTCACTAGAGAATAAATAGTGACCCAGAGTCTCGGATTGTATGATCTACAAGACTGCACTTCTCCTAATGGCAATTTATGGTCTTTGATGTGCTATAAATCAGGGATGTGAAAGCTTTTCTGTTCACTTATCAGATGGATACTCTGACTGTGTAAGTCTGTCTGGGACCCAAAAGGATGCGTTAAAAACCAACTCGTGTAAACCACCCACCCAAGAAGGAGATGTTGGGAAGAACAAAAAGTCTACCACAACCATCAGGGTTCACAAAGTCTAGAATGAAGGAGAGTTGGGATACTGGAGAAGCTCCACGCGCTAACTTAGCAAAACGGCACACTGTGTTTCTGCGTGGCTTGGATCTCAGCCAGTCCTTCAGATTTTGGACTTGATAACAGGTGACCAGAGGATAGCAGTGTTCCAGTATTTGAGGGGCTCCTACAAAGATGAAGTGTGTGTGTGTGTGTCAAACTATTTTCCAAAGCACCAAAAGGCAAGATGAGAAACAATGGATGGAAACAAAGGAAGGGCAGAAGCAACCTAGAACTATGGAGAACTTTCGTAATGGTGAGAGGATAGTTTGGCTTCAGTAGTTGTAGGTGCACCATCCTTGGAGATTTTAAAGAAGAGACTGGACAGCCATTTGTTCAGAATGGGATAGAATCTCCTGCTCAAGAAGGGGGTTAAATTAGAAGATCTCCAAGGTTTCTCCCAGCTCTATTATTCTATGTTCTTGTTGATGTTGGCTTACAAGAAAATCCAATTTTGGGGACAGCTATGACATGGATAACTCATAGACATTTCCATAAGTCTGCTTTTAGATGTTGGAGGTCTCCAGAATGGCCACCAAACCACCTTTCCAACTCTTATATTCCATAAACCCACATTTCGCAATCAGAGGAACGTATCCAACCTCTTCCATCTCACAGGTAATCCCTAGAACAGTGGCAACTTAGGATGAATGATCTCCAGGCTCCCGCTGTCATGTTCTTCGAATAGATGTGACATTAAAGATGGTTATTATTAGCCATCGATCATTATTTGTACCTGGTCTCCCCTCTCGGGGATCTGGCTTTTACAAATGATGGATGTGGCATTTTTTAAGAGTATGAAAATGTTAACATTTGAACATGCATAATGCGAGCTGGTGAGACATCTCCATTCAGAGGTGGGGAAAACAAACAGTGATTTAAGCCTTCAGGGGAAAGCCATGGCAGGATGCCTCGTCAGGTTTGGAATTATTTCTAGGGGGTGATTTTTAAACATGCTCTTTTGACTCGTTTAACGCTCATTTATTGCTATTCCTTGGACATCTCTTTCTGGAAGATCTAGGATCTTCATAAATTTTGAGAAGTTATTGCAGGCCTGGGCAAGAGGTGACTTTCTAGATAGTCTTCCTCTCATGGCAACCTTCACCAATCTTCTTTTTACCAGGAACTGTAGGGCAACAGCCACAAAAGAGCTGTAGTATATCATGGAGTAGTATTCCTTTAGAACTAAGGACTACAGAACTAAGGAGAAATTTCCTGACAGTTAGAACAATTAGTCAGTGGAACAACTTGCCTCCAAAAGTTGTAAATACACTGGATGCTTTTAAGAAAAAAAAATGGATAACCATTTGTATGAAATGGTGTAGGGTTTCCTGCCTAAGAAGGGGGTTGGACTAGAAGACCTCCAAGGTCCCTTCCAACTCTACTATCCTACCCTACCCTACCCTACCCTACCCTACCCTACCCTACTCCACCCCATCCCATTCCATTCCATTCTATTCCATTCCATTCCATTCCATTCCATTCCATTCCATTCCATTCCATTCTATTCTATTCTATTCTATTCTATTCTATTCTATTCTATTCTATTCTATTCTATTCTGTGGTGTACCAGAATTATTCAGTGGCTATTGAAGGATCTATGACTCTCTGTGTCTTGTTGAATTACAACTTTGAACAGCCCATCTACCATGACCTATGTCAGGAGTCTTCAAACTTGGCGAGTTTAAGACTTGTCAGACTTGTCAACTCCCAGAATTCCTCCTTCAGTCACGTTAGCTCAGGAATTCTGGGAGTTGAAGTCCACAAGTCTTAAACTCACCAAGTTTGAAGACCCTTGACCTATACCAAATGGTGTTGGAATTGACACTACTGTTTCTGTGGGCATGGCTTGGTGGGCATGGTGTGGCATGGTGGGTGTGGGTGGGTGGGTGTGGCAGAAGAAAGATACTGTAAAATCCCTCTTCCCTCCCCACCCCACTAACCTGCTTTCCAGCTCCGTTCTCCTGGGCAGGGCAACCAAAGAAGACCCAGCCGATCAGCTGGGACTCAGTGGGAGGCAGAGAATAGAGGGCTTGGCGGGGCCAGTCAGAGGTGGCATTGGCCGGTTCTCCAAACTACTCAAAATTTCCACTACCGGTTCTCCAGAACTGGTCAAAACCCACCTCTGGTGCCCTCTGAGGCAACATTTTCACTTATAATATAGCTTATTCTTATTCTGGAAAATCTTCTGCCATATCTAATTGTTTCTGTTTCAATTCTGGTCACCACAGTATTAAAAAAAAAAGTCATTGAGGCTCCGGAAAGAGTACAGAGAAGGTGAGCAAAGATGATTAGGGGCCTGGAGGCTAAAACATATGAAGAACAGGAGCAGAAATTGGGTAGGTGTAGTCTAGCGAAGAGAAGGACTAGAGGGGACATGAGAGCTGTCTTCCAATATTTGAGTGACTGCCACAAAGAAGAAGAGATCAACTTATCCTCCAAAGCACCAGAAGGCAAGACAAGGAATAACAGATGGAAACTAATCAAGGAGAGAAGCAACCTAGAATTAAGAAGAAATTGCCTGACAGTGAGAACAATAAACCGGAGGAACCATTCGCCTTCAGAGGCTGTGGGTGCTCTATCACTGGACGGTTTTTTTTATAAAAGAAGAAGAGTAGACCGCCATTTCTCTGAATTGGTACAGATTCCTCTGCTCTGGCAGGGAGTTGGACTAGATGACCTCCAAGATCCCTTCCAATTCTGTCAATTCTGTATTTTCACATGGTTAAGCATTGGTGTGATGGCTCTCAACACGGAGGGCCTTTAATGGAGGAAGCTGATAAATTCATGGAGGAAAAAAAAAAACAATATTAAGGGCTACTAATCTTGCTACCTTCCGGCTTAGGAGCAGAACGACGAATGATACGATGTCAATAGTGCAAATATATTGCATATATTTTATAAATATTTGCTATTACTCTCATGAACCTGCGAGTTACTATTGCAGGCAGGTGCTGTTTCTGGACTTCCTAAAAATATCTGATTGGCCAAGTTGGAAAACAGAAAGACAGATAGTGCAACGTTACAATAGTGTCTATGATGATGGCTGAGACATTCAGGGAAGAAATATAGAGTAGAAGATATTCAAAAGGGTCTTTTCTAGCCATAGATGGGAGATGGACTCATAGCTTGGTGAAGGTTCCTCAGTATTGTGTATGTATTGGGTGTCACTTGTCCCATCACATCGTCTCTAGCATGAACTATTTGGCATTTTGGGAAGCAGCATGAATTGTTGGTCTCTCTCTCTCTCTCCCTCCCTCCCTCCCTCCCTCTCTCTCTCCCTCTCCCTCCCTCTCTGTCTCTGTCTCTGTCTCTCTCTCTGTCTCTCTTTCTCGCTCTGTCTCTCTGTCTACCTCTGTCTCTCTCTCTCCCTCCCTCCCTCCCTCCCTCCCTCTCTGTCTCTGTCTCTGTCTCTGTCTCTCTCTCTCTCTCTCTCTCTCTCTGTCTCTCTTTCTTGCTCTGTCTCCCTGTCTACCTCTGTCTCTCTCTCTCTCTCTCTCTCTCTCTCTCTCCCTCTTCCCTTGTCTTCTCCAAACCCTATAAATATTTAATGAATTTCCATCGACTTACTTTAATGGGGGATTGTAAAAGCATTTAACCATATTACACCCTATCTCTTGGAGACTGCATTATTCCAGCAGAACTGTGTTTTTATTAGAAGCAACTGGCTGCCTTGTTGTTGCAGATTTCTGTTTAAATATATATCCTGATGTCTCTGAGTGGATGAAATCAAATTGCAACCAAGGAGAAACTAATTCACCAAAGCTATGGACTGGTGTAAGGGAAAGATTTCAATTGGGGTGAGTTTCCCTTGAATACCCATGCCGATGCTGTTACTGAAAATGCTATCCTCCTCCTTTTTCTTCTTCTCTTTATCCTTCTCCTTCCACTTCTCCTCCTTCCTCCTCCTGCTCCTCCTCCTTTTTCTTCTTCTCTTTCTCCTTCTCCTTCCACTTCTCCTCCTTCCTCCTCCTGCTCCTCCTCCTTTTTCTTCTTCTCTTTCTCCTCCTCTTTCCATTTGTCCTCCTTCTCCTCCTCCTCTCCTCCTCCCCGTCTCCTTCTTTTTCTTCTTCTCCTCCTCCTTCCACTTCTCCTCCTTCCTCCTTCTCCTCCTCTCCTCCTCCCCTTCGCCTCCTTTTTCTTCTCCTCCTCCTCCTCCTTCCACTTCTCCTCCTTCCTCCTCCTGCTCCTCCTCCTTTTTCTTCTTCTCTTTCTCCTTCTCCTTCCACTTCTCCTCCTCCTCTCCTCCTCCTCTGCCCTCCCCTTCTTCTCCTTCTTTTTCTCCTTCTCCTTCTTCTTCTCCTTCCACTTCTCCTCCTTCCTCCTCCTCCTTCCTCTTCCTCCAGTTGCTCTTCTCCTTTTCCCTCCTTGTCCTCCTCCTCCTCCTCTTTTTCTTCCTCCTCCTCTTCTTCTTTCTCCTTCCTTCTCATTCCCCTCCTCCTTCCTCTTCCTCCTCTTCCTTCCCCCCTTTCCTCCTGTTATGGTTTTTTTTTTGACCAAACTCAAGATTTCCTCCCCCGCCCCTCAAAAAAAAAAAACCCTCTCGCACTTTTCTTCCCAATTCAAATATTTCATTTCCTAAAGAGGTAGACTTTTTGAATTTGGGGAACATGTAACTAGGCACATTAAAGAAAACCTGGCTGTCGTTCGGGGTGGGATGACTCACAAAGCAGACTTTTTCCAGAAGGCAAATTGTGGGGTAGCTCATCATATCTCCTGGTGCCTCCTAACATCCCATTATATCATTTCCTTCCCTCCTCCTGTCTCCCTTAGGCATTTTTTTCCAGACAAAGCCTAGGATTAGAGTGATTTTTTTTACTTTCTAACAATGCGCTCTCTTCAAAATCTGAAGGAAGCAGAGGAGCATCCTGAGAGCAAAGTAGGAAAGAAAGAAAAAAAAAGAACACCAGAAAAAACAAAACTTATAGATGGTATACAAGAACTGATATTTGCTTATTTATTTCCTTGATGTATGAGCTGCCTTGATTGCTGAAGCAAATCTAGATGATATAGGAAATGCATTTATTGGTTCTGCAAAGCTGGACTTGGAACTGGGGTAGCTTCATTGATTAAAATGGATTTTGTCTTCCCCAATTCACACAAATAAGGGGAAATAATTAAAAAGAGTCAAAAAAAAGGGGGGGGAAGCTAAGCCTGGCAAATCTTTTACATTCCACTGAAGTTCCCTTTGAAGACCTCTGAAATGGAGAGAAGATTTCACAGTCTGAAAGGGTATAGTTCTAATTCTTTTCTCCTACGTGTGAGAAACGACAGTGGTTAACTCTTCTGGATCAGAAGATACTATGACTGGTAGAGGGGAAGATGGAATTTCCCATTTGATGGAATTTCTCTTCCCCAACAAGAAAATATGATGCAATGTGACGAGAGGAGATATGACAGCAGTCTTCCAATAATTGAAGGACTGCCACAAAGATGAGGGGGGCAAACTATTCACCAAAGCACTAGAAGGCAAGACAGGAAGCAATGGATGGAAACTAATCAAGGACAGAAACGACCTAGAACCAAGGAGAGATAGAGATAGATAGATAGTAAGTAGGTAGGTAGGTAGGTAGGTAGGTAAGTAGAAACATAGATGATATAGAAGATAGAAATAGATGATAGATAGTGATAGGTAGGTAAGTAGATACATAGATGAAAGAGATAGATGATAGAGATAGATAGACAGGTAGATAGATAGATAGATAGATAGATAGATAGATAGATAGATAGATATAGTGATAGGTAGGTAAGTAGGTACATTGATGATAGAGATAGATAGGTAGGTAAGTAAATACATAGGTGATAGAGATGTATGTATGGATGTATGGATGTATAGATAGATAGATAGATATAGTGATAGGTAGGTAAGTAGGTACATAGATGATAGGTAGGTAGGTAAGTAAATACATAGGTGATAGAGATGGATGTATGGATGTATGGATGTATAGATAGATAGATAGATAGATAGATAGATAGATAGATAGATAGATAGATAGATAGATAGATAGAGTAGATAAATATCAGTCCTTCAAGGTAGACCAGGAAACCAAATCAAAACCAGGCAAGCTAATGATACTTTTATTATAAGGTTACAGGAAGATAATTGTGCCATTCTAAAGGCTTCCAAGATTCTGTTATTCTAGCCTACCACAATTAAGAGCATTTCTGGAATCACCGCAGTGGTTGTTTCTTTGTTTGTGAAACACCTTGCCTTCAGAAGTTGTGGGTGCCCCATCACTGGAGGCATAGCCACTTGTCTGAAGTGGTGTAGGTTCTCCTGCTCGTGTAGGGAATTGAACTAGATGATCTCCAAAATCCCTTCAAACATTGTTAGTCTATGTCAAGACATGTCAAGACAACTCTCTGGGTCCAACATTTTACAGAGTTCTACCATCATAAGGTCACAACTGGCTTCTTAACATCCAACCCATAATGTACTAGATTTTGTGAAAAGGGAAGCACTTCAACTAAACTGAGCAAATTTTGCAGCTTGGGAATAAACTCCAATGTGTGTTGACGCCATGCCAGGAGAGCAACTTGAGCAGAAGACAGCAAAACAATTTAATAATCTGGATTTAAAAATACTCACTGCACTATACATAGGACACCAACCCCTTCTTCCTATTTATAGCCTATGATGCTAAAAAAAACACCTTATTTTAGCATACAAGCAGTAGGCTGCCTGTTAGCAATCGTGAGAATCCCACATTTGTCACTGTGCGTTGTGTTTCCTGCTTGACATCATTTTCATGGAGTGTAAAGTGCGAATGGAAGGATACTTTCCATGTTAGTAATGGGAGACAGCCTAACGCTTCTTCGATTGGTGGTTCTACACTTCTACAGGTCAACTCATAAGGTAAAGGTTCTCCTCGCACATATGTGCTATTCGTTTCCGGCTGTAGGGGGCAGTGCTCATCTCCATTACAAAGCCGAAGAGCCAGCGCTGTCCGAAGACGTCTCCGTGGTCATGTGGCCAGCATGACTGAATGCCAAAGGCGCATGGAACGCTGTTCCCTTCCCACCAAAGGGGTCCCTATTTTTCTACTTGCATTTTTTACATACTTTCGAACTGCTAGGTTGGCAGAAGCTGGGACAAGTAATGGGAGCTCACTCCATTACACGGCACTAGGGATTTGAACCACCGAACTGCCAACCTTTCTGATCAACAAACTCAACATCTTATACATGCTCTTGTTTTTTATTTTTCTTATAAGCATCTATCTCATGTATTCAAAACTATATTTATTCTTATACCCGTATCTTGTAAGCGATTGACAAATCAAATAAATACTAAAAATACTAAAACTAAGTGGAAAACTTGTCCCATCACGAAGTCTGATTTGTGGGGGAAAATGTCACCTCCCTTGCTTCACGATAATATTTATAATATTGAATCCCTTCCTCTTCTCTCCATTTATCTTTCTGCAAAGGTTTGATTGGCTGTCCATATTTTCTAACCAGAAAAGAAATCCTGTTCCATTGTTTTCCCTACCACTGAATGTTTTGAAGGTTTTAAGAAACCGGGTGGCTGATGTCCATCAGAGAAATTGCAATGCATTTGAAAGATAGAACAGTTACACCAATCTTCGCCTACTTCATCACTAAAAAACATTCAGGGAGTCTATTACTTCGAATTTCTCCCAATTTTCCATTTCAGCCCCCTCCCCTTTCCTTCGGGTGGGTGGGTGAGAGATAAAAGGGACGATGTGCTCCTCAATTCAATTATATTTCTTTTTTTTAAATGCAGATTTTTTTTCCCTGTAGCATCCCAGTGGCGGAGCATCTCGCTGCAAATCCTTTAATTCTAGAACAAGCCCTGCCTTTGATCTCCTTACCCAGGTTGTTAAGTATCATTACGAGGATTAATAAGGTGCTAGTCGATATCGCCTGGTGAGACCACCAGGCTGGCCGTCAAAAATCTCGCCCGTCCCTGTTTACTGCTGTCTTTAGCAAAACGGGCGAGATTGTTTGTGACCGAGCAAAGAATTTACCTGCCAATCCCAATCAGCTTCCTGCCTTAGTTGCCTTTTCTCAGCGAGGACTTTTTACTGGTCGGTAATTTCTCATCCAGTACAGCAAGCATTTCAACCCCTGACAGCTTCCTGTCAATCCAGCAGCTTCGTGTCTTGTTTTCAGAATGCTAACCTAGCGAGAAAGTCAGAAAATGTTGCTTCTTACCTGCAGCTCTGGGCTGAATTGACATGACAGGCAAGACCGAAGGAAGAGAGGTTGGAAAGAATCCATTCTAGACCCAGGTGAAGACGCCGGAGCTATTATTCAGCATTTCCAAAGGAGAAACCTCTTGGCTGCATTAACAGAGGGACAAGAATCAAGATCATGTGAAGTTTTAATACCGCTTTATAATGCCTTGGTAAAGCCACACTTGGAATGCTGCATCCAGTTATGGTCGCCACGATGTAAAAAAAAAGATGTTGAGACTCTAGAAAAGAGTGCAGAGAAGAACAACAAAGATTATTAGGGGACTGGAGATTAAAGCATACGAACAATGGCTGCAGGAATTGGTTTTAATGAAAAGAAGGACTAGGGGTGACCTGATAGCACTGTTACAATATCTTAGGGGGTACCACAAAGAAGACAGAGCCAAGCTCTTCTCCAAAGTAGTTACTAATTCTGCAATGGGAGCAAAGATGGTTAAAGTTTCAATGGGTGCAAATTGTCAAAGCAGAAATTAGCACCAAAATGTTTTTCAAAAGAAGGACTGGCGGGGGGACATGATAGCGCTGTTCCAATATTTGAAGGGCTCCTACAAAGACGGTTTTCCAGAACATCAAAAGGCAAGGCAAGCAATAATAGATGGAATCTAACCAAGGAGAAAAGTAAGCTAGAATTAAGGAGAAATCTTCAGATAATGAGAACAATTAATCGGTAGAATGGCTTCCTTGCCTTCAGGAGTCACTGGAGGCTTTTAAGAAGAGATTGGACAACCATTTGTCTGAAATGATATAGGGTTTGCTGCTTGGGCAGGGGGGGTTGGACTAAATGACCTCCAAGCTCCCTTCCAACTCTATTATTCTACGTTCTAAAGTTGATATTTTGAAATCGGTTGAACTGGCGGAAGCCTTTTCGTCTAGCCTTCCTTGTGCAGAAGACAATTTTTGATCCAAACACTTGGGGTAAATTGCTTTATTTATACTCCCAAGTCACCTCTGAGAGAGAAGTGGCGATAAGCCATGGGGGGCCCATCACTTCATTTTGGAAGCGCGCGGTCCAGCACCAATTACACAGGCTCAGGATGTGAATTGGTTTTCAGAATTGCATCTAATCAGAGAAGAGGAGAAGTGTAAGGAAAGGGGTGGCGGGGGTGGCGGCATGGAGAAGCAATTTCTTTCCCCGGACATGCATAAGGGACATGGAGTGAATAGGCTGTACCAAATGTGAGAATGGAATATGCCACCGAAATTTGCATCCTAGAGGTGATGTTGGCCTCTGGGTCTGTCTGGATGGAGAGAGGGAGAGGGAGAGAGAAAGAGAGAGAGAGAAGACAAAAAAGAGACGAAAAGAAAAAAAGAGAGATAAAAAGGAAGAAAGAGAGGGGAGGGGAGAGGAGAGGAAAGGAAAGGAAGGGAGAAGAAAGGGAAGGAGAGGAAGAGCGGAGGGGAGAGATGAGAGGAGGAGAAAGGGAAGGGAACGAAGAAAGGAGTGGAGATTGGTGGAAAGTTTGCTTAAATTTCACCACTAGGCTTTCGTAAGGTTGTCATCATTTCGTCCGTCTTTGCTAAGCTGTGCAACAAATTTCTATAAAAACTTTCCCCCCAACGCTTAAGCTATTCAACTCTGCACTTGTTAGCATCTCTAACTAGAATTCTGGATACATGTTAGTGCTTGCACACATATTTCTTTATTTACATACCTCCTGGGCATTCCTCATCACCAACCAAATTGGATCCCATGGGATCTGGGACCCAGTAAGCTCCTGTGTTGGTTCCTAACATCTACGGCTGTTGACATCATTGGCTTACAAATCCATTTGATCCAGATTCTCTTTTCCACTCTCCCCAAGTTATTTTTGCTTTTTAAAGTATTGTGATGGAAGGCGCCACTTTTCTGTTATTGGTAACTTCCAGGTGTTGAAATTAACAAGCGCTGACGATTGGCACTTATCTGGGGGAAATTGAAAATAAAAATTTGAACCAATCCACCCTAAGAAAACGTTGCATTTGTCTGACTGCGTATTACCAGCTGGTATGGAGATTTATTAATATCTCACAGTATTAAGGTCATAAATCAAATTCAAGACCTCACTGCTTACCCTAGAAGAAATTGCTTTCTTGCAACATATGGTGCAACTTTCAAAACTTCTAAATTAATAAAATCCTGGCCAATCTACCCCAAAAATTCAAAAAAAAAAAAAAAGAGAGAGAGAAAGAATCAAGGAAGAAAGAAAAAGGAAGCAACCACACCAACACAATTCCAGGTTTCCATAATTTGTTATCTTAATTTTTTGACTGCTGCCACACACTGCTGGCTTATATTCAAGGGATTGTCTTCTAGGATTCCAAGATCCCACTCACAGTTCCTGTTACTGAGCCAGGTTTCACCTAATCTGTACCTGTTCCAGGTAGAGATTAAAGGAAATCTTTACCAAATGACTTCCCTTTAATCTGTACAGGTACCGATTAAACAGAAATCATGTTCAGTGTCGAAATATAAACTGCACAATTATGTCCAGGAGAAGAGCCATATCTCATATATCATCCAACTTTCTCTCAATGCAGGCAAGTGAAAAGTATCTGCAGCTTTCAAGAGCTATTTTTATTTTCTTCCCCCGGCCTCCGTGAAGACGCAAAGTGTTTCTTTGCTTCCGGCAAAGCTGTGTGCTCTTTGCCAAATTTGGTGTGTGATACTTGTCATTCTCAGATATTTTGTTTCCCCATCAATTCTGGGCAAACATATGTAATTTGTCAGCCGAGACTCCACATCTCTGGACAATTTGCCCTGCATTAAAAGAGGCCTCATAAGGAATGCGGTGGCTCAATGCCTAAGAGGCTGAGCTTGTGGATCAGAAAGGTCGGCAGTTCGGCGGTTCGAATCCCTAGCGCCGTGTCATGGAGTGAGCTCCCGTTCCTTGTCCCAGCTTCTGCCAACCTAGCAGTTCAAAAGCATGTAAAAAATGCAAGTAGAAAAATAGGGACAACTTCGGCGGGAAGGGAGCAATGTTCCACGTGCCTTCGGTGTTTAGTCACACCGGCCACTTTACCACGAAGACGTCTTTGGACAGCATGTGCTCTTAACGGCTTCGTAACGGAGATGAGCACTACCCCCCTAGAGCCGGAAATGACTAGTACGTATGTACGAGGGGAACCTTTACCTTTAAAAGAGGCCTCTGCATCTTCTTCTTTGGATTGTCAAAGTTAAAACCAGGAAGCAAAGACCAGGGGAAAAAAATAATAATCAAACATTCTTATCTCCACAGTATGCCTGTCACAAATGCGGTTTTATAAGTGTCTCCGATTTGGATAGAAGGCCCCACTCTCAATAGCTTTATGGTATCTCCATCAACGTTTACAAAGCTCTTTATTGAACGCCAGGGTACTTTGCCGTGAGAAACGGCCAGTATCAGGAAGATGGATCGGAGAGATAGACTTAAGTTATGCTTAAAGGAGGCCCGTTGAAACCGGTGAAATGAGTTTGTGCGGTAGTTGTCTAAATTCTCTTTCATTGCATTGGGTGGATTCGCTCTTTTCAGGAGGGAAGGATGAGTTTTATTGGGTTTTGATTTACCGTCTTGTGTGAAGGCAGCTGAAGACACAGGACTGATGATGATGTAGAACTCCCCGATCCTAGGTAGGAAGAACTAATCATCGATTCATACGGTTATCAACTTAAATGCAAACATTTTAAAGAATAATAGAGTTGGAAGGGACATTTGGAGGGCATCTAGTCCAACCCCCCGCTGAGGCAGGAAACCCTATACCATTTGAGACAGGTGGTTGGTCCAAACTCTTCTTGAAAACTTTCAGTGTTGGAGCATCTACAGCTTCCCAAGGCAAGCCATTCTCCTGGTGAATTGATCTCACCGTTAGGAAATTTCTCCTTAATTCCAGATTGATTTGGATTAGTTTCCACCCATTGCTTCTTGTCCTGTCTTCTGCTGCTTTGGAAAATAGCCCCCTGCTCTTTTGGGGGCCCCCTCCTCAAATTTATTAGGGGTTGGACTAGAAGACCTGCAAAGTCCCTTCTGACTCTATCATTCTATTATTCTGTTCTGTTGCTCAACTCAGTTATTCTGTTCCGTATTTCCATTCTCCCCCAAAGGGGAAGAGTTGCCCCCACCCCTCCAGAGAAGCTGAACCAAATTCTTGTTCATCTTCCCCTCTTGCCATGGATAGCTGCAAGATCAGCTTCCCACACCCCTTAAAAAAGAAAAAGAAAGTGTGGAGAATTTGGGACGACAGTTACATTCGCACCTAGCATAATGATGGCCAGTGTGATACCACAGGGCAAAAAGAATAGCTAAAATGTAAATGCAGCAATTAAAGGAGAGAAATTCAAAGATCAGCTAATCCTATGAATAACAGTTCGCTCTGACAAATTAGCTCCCGGTACAAAGGTAGGTTTTCTTAATAGGGGAAAAACACTCCACCCACCGTCTCTTTTATCCTTTTGATAGTGTCCTCTTTTCCTGCTTGTTAGAGAAGGGGAAGAACTAGGTGCAAACGGATGAACCAGATCTGCAAAAGACCAAACAGGTGAATTCCTATAATGTGTTAAGCTTGATTAGTTTTAACCTTGCTTAATTTCTTAGCAACGTTACAGGCCGGGTGAACCTGTAATGTTTGGAAAATGTAAGGCGGAAGGTAATGTGTTACTCTAGAGCCAGTTAATCAGGGCACAGGTGAAATACTGTTTTATCTTAAGAGTACAGTTGGTTTTCGAATATTTTGTAACCAGCTAGGCGACATCTTCAGCAACATTTAAGGGATGTCAATGTCCTTGTTCTTCTGTTTATAAGGGCTTAAAAATGATAGATAGATGATAAGTCAATAGATTGATAGATTGGTAGATTGGTAGGTAGGTAGGTAGGCAGGTAGGTAGATAAGATAGATGCATGGATTCACGGATGGATGCATGGATGGGTGCATGGATTGGTGGGTGGGTGGATGGATGGAGGGAGGGATGATAAAGGCAGATAGAGATAGACAGAAATCGCTACCTGATAGAAGATAGATAGATGATAGATGATAGATGATAGATAGAAGATATAGAAGATGGATAGATGATAGATAGATGATAGAAAGATAGATAGATGGATAGGTGATAGAAAGAAAGAAAGATATATAGATGGTAGATGATAGATAGATGATAGATAAATGGATAGATGATAGACAGATAGAAAGATAGTTAGATAGGTGGTAGATAGATAGATGGAAAAAAGATAGATGGTAGATGATAGATGATAGATAGAAGATATAGATAGATGGATAGATGATAGATGATAGAAAGATAGATAGATAGGTGATAGAAAGAAAGAAAGATAGATGGTAGATGATAGACAGATAGATGATAGATAAATGGATAGATGATAGATAGAAAGATAGCTAGATAGGCGGTAGATAGATGGAAGAAAGATAGATAGATGGTAGAAGATAGATAGATAGATAGATAGATAGATAGATAGATAGATAGATAGATAGATAAGAGTGAAGGTTCATTCTCCGAGTTTGGGGGTTGATTTCCAAATTTTTTCTTACTAGGAACAAAAGGCTAGGTAATATCTTAAGACTTAAGTGGAGTTTAGGGGACTCCTAGATGTTAATGAAATGTTTGGAAACCAACCCACAAATGGAACAAACCTTCAGCTTTATGTCCAGTTGCTCAACAGCCGTTCGAAGTTCTCCTGGACTTATCTCTGAGGTACTTACCACCTGGATTCAAAGTTCTAATGGTTGCCATACATACATACATACATCCCTGTGATTCCGTGACTACACTTCGGGTGCTCTGAAACCAGATCACGTGGTCATGTGACCCTGCTTCATGATCACACTTCCTTCTGGTCTTTCGACAAAACTGGGGGCATCCCAAATCCTTGGTTCAATTAACGACCGGGCTGATTTGCTTAACGACCAAGGCCAAAAAAACAAAAAAGTCTGCAACATTACAACCATCCTGAGTTTTCAACCATGATGAGCAGGCTCCATTATGGTTATCACTTGAGGATCTTGTCCATCTTGTCTTCCGAGGTAAAGGAAAATGCACACATTTTGCTTGGTCCCACAGGAATTATAGGGAGACCTTGAAGGAGGATCGGAGGTGGGTATTCAGCTGGTTCTAGCTAACTGGTTCTGGAGAACCGGTAGCGGAAATTTTGAGTAGTTCAGAGAATTGGCCAAGGCCAACTCTGATTGGCCCCGCCAACCCCATCTCTTCTCCGCCTCCCATTGAGTCCCAGCTGATGGGCTGGATCCTCTTTGGTTGCCCTGCACAGGAGAACGGAGCTGGAAAACAGGTTAGTGGGGTGGGGAGCAGAGGTGTTATTCAGCAGGTTCTGACCCATTCTGGAGAACTGGTAGTGGAAATTTTGAGTAGTTCAGAGAACGGCAAATCCCGCCTCTGACTGTCCCTGCCAACCCCATCTCTTTTCTGCCTCCCATTGAGTCCCAGCTGGGTCTTCTTTGGTTACCCTACCCGAGAGAACAGAGCTGAAAAGCAGGTTAGTGGGGTGGGAAGGGAATGGAGATTTTTCAGTATTCTTCCCCTGCCACGCCCACCAATCTATGCCACGCCCACCAAGCCACACCCCCAGAACCGGTAGTAAAAAAAAATAAATGAATCCCACCACTGAGGAAGATGTCAAAGTATGGGCCAAAGTATATTCATTCTGGACAGGTGAGACGGTCAGGTCTGCCTTTATGAACAACTGTGCCTCATGCCCACTTCCTGTATTTCTAGCAAACAGATGTTAACAGCTCTTAAAATAATGGCGTTTGGGAGCTGTTCATCACTCCAGTTTCTGGGAAATTTGCTGTCTTCCTTTCAAAATTCATTCGGGAAGGGCTTTAGATAATGTATATAATGTGAGGGGGTGGGGCGTACCTGATTAGAATGCAGATTTGCCTCCCTGCAAATCCTTGACATCTGGAGTGAAAGGGATCTGAGGTAAAGAAAGAAGAGAAAGCGTGCCCAAGGACTTATAAAAAAAAAACCCAGTGGCTGCTATAAAAAGACCAGGCGGTGCAGAATCGAGCAGGGCTTAAAACTTCACATGATGCATAAATTTCCTTCTTGGAATTCTCCAGCCTGGTTTAAACAGGAGAGATTCAAATGCACCCCTGCAGAACAAGACTGTTCCAGGGGAAGGGAAATGCTAAGCTCAGGCAAACCAGCTTCAGCTCCCCTCCTCCTCCTCCTCCTCCTCCTCCTCCTCCTCCTCCTCCTCCTCCTCCTCCTCCTCCTCCTCCTCCTCCTCCTCCTCCTCCTCTTCTTCTTCTTCTTCTTCTTCTTCTTCTTCTTCTTCTTCTTCTTCTTCTTCTTCTTCTTCTTCTTCTTCTTCTTCTCCTCTTCCCCCCCCTCCTCCTCCTCCTCTTCTTTTCTCCTCCTCCTCCTCCTCCTCCTCCTCCTCCTCCTCCTCCTCCTCCTCCTCCTCCTCCTCCTTCTTCTTCTTCTTCTTCTCCTCTTCCTCCTCCTCCTCCTCCTCCTCCTCCTCCCTCCTCCTCCTCCTCCTCCTCCTCCTCCTCCTCCTCCTCCTCCTCCTCCTCCTCCTCCTCCTCTTCTTCTTCTTCTTCTTCTTCTTCTTCTTCTTCTTCTTCTTCTTCTTCTTCTTCTTCTTCTTCTTCTTCTTCTTCTTCTTCTTCTTCTTCTTCTTCTTCTTCTTCTTCTTCTTCCTCTTCCCCTTCCCCTTCCCCTCCTTCCTCCTTCCTCCTACTGTAATGGTTCAAGGGGGGAACAGTGGCTCTGGAACTGAATTCGGGAACAAAGGGCTTCGGCCAGTGGTGGGATTCAATTTTTTTTTTTACCACCGGTTCTTTGGGCACAGCTTGGTTGGCATGGCAGGGGAAGGATCCTGTAAAATCTCCATTTCCACCCCACTGCTGGGGAAAGTTACTACAAAATTCCCCTTCCCTCCCCATCCCACTCACCTGCTTTCCAGCTCTGTTCTCCTGTGCAGGGCAACCAAAGGATACCCAGCCAATCAGCTGGGACTCGATGGGAGGCGGAGACTAGATGGGGGTGGGGCCAGTCAGAGGTGACATTTGCCGGTTCTCCAAACTACTCAAAGTTTCTGCTACCGGTTCTCCAGAACCAGTTAGAACCGGCTGAATACCCACCTCTGGCTTCGGCGAGCTTCACTTGTAAGGTTGAGAAATTTCACCCAAGCCCTTAGCGCGTCTCCTAAAAATGAAATTAAAACCCATTCCCTGTAATAACCTAGTTGATGCTTCATCTTTCTGTCTGCATTGCCCTTTATTAGTTATTTTTTTTGTGTGTGGAAGAACCAATTAAGGTTTGATTTGCCATTTTCAGGGACAGGTGTAGATGTCAGATGGCGCTCGAGGGCTTTGCTGTTGTCAGGATGCAGCAGAATTTCAAATCCCAGTTTCCTTGCACCAGGTAGCCTCTGTTTCTCTGTCCAAGTTCGTTGCCATCCCCTTCTCCTCCTCTCCTCTCCCCCGCCCTCGCTCCCACCAAAATTGCCATGCTGGTGAGTCAGTGCCTGCTGCCTCCCCCAGAAATTACCAACCCAGCCTTCTCTCATCAAAGCTCTTAAGGTGGGCTCATGCTGGGATAAATAAGCTGCTTAGCAGCTTGGAAAGAAACGGTGTTTAAACTTTTAATATCTTTTTTTAACTCCTTCTTTTTTTTCCCCCCTCTGTGTGTATCATTTCTCTTTGTGCTCGCCTGTGATCTCCTGAAGGACATCATAGTGCCAGCTGCTGTCTCTTTCTTGTCTCCATGGGAGAAGAAAGTGGGTGGGTATCGAATGCACAAATGGTCCATCCTTGGGGCTTCTCTCAATTATCTCTGAATAGAATAGAATGAGAATAGAATCAGAATAGAATCAGAATCAGAATCAGAGTAGAATAGAATAGAATAGAATAGAATAGAATAGAATAGAATAGAATAGAAAGAGAATAGAGTAGAGTAGAGAAGAGTAGAGTAGAATAGAATAGAATCGAATCGAATCGAATCGAATCGAATAGAATAGAATAGAATAGAATAGAATAGAATAGAATAGAATAGAATAGAATATGGAAGGGAATAGGAATAGAATAGGGGTAGGGGAAGAGTAAAGTAGACTAGAGTAGATTAGGATAGAATAGTAATAGGAATAGGAATAGGAATAGAATAGAATAGAATAGAATAGAATAGAATAGAATAGAATAGAACAGAATATGGAACGCAATGGAATAGAAATCAGAATAGAATAGAATTAGAATAGAACAGAATCAGAATAAGGAAGGAAAAGGAAGAAGAATAGAATAGAATAAGGAAGACGAATAGACTAGACTCCCCACTTTCAAGATCGGACCTTTAACCACTACACCAAACTGGTGGCTTGCCAGTTCCTTCTTGCTAGGGCAGAGATGGACAGGGATTGGCCCAAGATGGCCCACTGGATTAATGCAAAGGCAGGACTAGAACTCACAGTCTCCTGGTGTCGAGCCTGATACCTGGCCCACTACGCCAAGCTAGTTTTCTTTTCTCATCTTAGCTTCTGCGGGGAGACTCTAAATCTTCTCTAAACACTGGTTAATTGGCAAAAGTCTGGTCTCTCTGAGTCTGAAATCGACTGGGCTCTGCTTCTGCCTCCACCTCTCTGCTCTGCTGCCTCTTCAGCGGAAACTGCCAAACCATCTGGTTATATCTTTTATTATTTTATTTTCCCTGCCACTTTTGTAAAACAACTTAAATGTCATCCTCTAACAATTGCCCACCAAAGAAAGAAATGAATAGGAACATTCCCATAGGGGGTCCCTGTCTTAAATGAAGCTTTTGTCACACTAAATTGTTACTCAAAGTGGTACAAGCCTTTGAAAAGGTGGCCTTGTTGCCGGAAACCTGCTGCAAAGGGCTTGGGGATTCAGAGCACCTTGCTGAAACTTCCCAGCCCAATCTCTCTCTCTCTCTTTTTTTAGTATTTAGCATTTATTTTATTCGTCAATCACTTACAAGATACAGGTGTAAGAATAAACATAGTTTTGAATACATGCGATAGATACTTATAAGAAAAATAAAAAGAAACAATAGGACAGGGATGGTAGGCACGATTGGTGCGCTTATGCACGCCCCCTACAGGCCTCCTAGGAAGGGGGTGAGGTCAATAGTAGACAGTCTAAGGTTAAAGTTTTGGGGGTTTGGGGTTTGGGGAAGAAACCACAGAGTCAGAGTATTCCAAATATTGACCACTCTGTTGCTGAAGTCGTATTTTCTATAGTCAAGTTTGGTGCAGTTTACCTTGAGTTTGTATCTATTGTGTGCTCTTGTGTTGTTATGGTTTAAGCTGAAGTATTCGTTGACAGGTAGGACATTGCAATGTATGATTTTTTTATACTATATTTAGATCGGACTGGAGGCGGTGTAGTTCTAGATTGTCTAGGTCTAGAGCAGGGATGTCCAACCTTGGCAACCCAAATTCCGGATGGCGATAGAGAAGAACCAAGTGGATGGGCCAACGGTCAGATCTTTCCATCCATTGGCTCCCTTCTTGTCCTTTCAAGTGGCTGATGAATTCCTGTCTCAGTTGCCACCCAGCGGGGGGAGGCTTCCATCTCCACCGCCTTCCTTCAAAGGAAGCCCGCTGAGTGTCAAAACCAATCGATTTCCATGTTAGCCACCCGCCCCGAGTGC
This sequence comes from Pseudonaja textilis, assembly GCF_049901715.1. Classification (NCBI taxonomy): domain Eukaryota; kingdom Metazoa; phylum Chordata; class Lepidosauria; order Squamata; family Elapidae; genus Pseudonaja; species Pseudonaja textilis. Next base: position 4,217,433 of record NC_142006.1, read on the forward strand.
CCTGCTCATTAGAAACAATTTACATGCCTCACATCAGTATGACAGCTACAGTGAGGGATTTGTTTAGCTAATTTAGAGTAATGGAGAAGCCCAATTAATCATACTAACACCGATGATCCCTAGCATGGTGAGGTGAAGGCTTTGCGTTAAGGCTACACCTGTCATGCATGACTCTGGGGTCTTCCCCGCCCAGATCCCTGCATCTCTTGCTGCCATTGAACAAAGAGTTCACTGTTATAGTCGCAGGCATAGGATATCAAAATAGGATCCTTGGTAAGAAGGGGAGGAGAGGAAGACAGATGCTTTGCCCTCACATAATTTGGGAGCTCTCCATAGTGCTGAAACATCTGAACCACGGAGGCATCACTTTCATCCAAACCTCTATGGTTGAACACTGGGCAACCGACGTACTTCTTATCTTCTATCTATATAAAAACGAAATACCAACCAGGCATCATCACAAAATCTCCAGAACCGTGAAGCCTACAAACGTGAAATTGGGCACTTATGTTCCTCTTGGCTCCTAGGGGCTCACTAAGAAACCCCAGAGTCAGGTAGAGTATTCCAGACATTGACCGCTCTGTTGCTGAAGTCGTATTTCCTGCAATCAAGTTTGGTGCGGTTTACCTTGAGTTTGTATCTATTGTTTGCTCTTGTGTTGTTATGGTTGAAGCTGAAGTATTCATGGACAGGTAGGACATTGCAATGTACGATTTTATATACTATACTTAGATCGGAATGAAGGCGGCGTAGGTAGTTCTAGACTAGGAAGGACATGATAGGAGTATTCTAGTATTTGAGGGTCTGCCACAAAAAAGAAGGGGTCAAATTATTTTCCAAAGCACTAGAAGGCAAGACAAGAAAAAAAATGGGTGGAAACTAATCAAGGAGAGAAGCAACCTGAAATTAAGGCGAAACTTCCTAACAGTGAGGACAATTAACCAGTGGAACAGCGTTGTCTTTAGACGTTGTGGGTGCTTCATCACTGGAGGTTTTTAAGAAGAAACTGGATAGCTACTTGTTTGGAATGGTCTAGGGCCATGATGGTGAACCTATTGCACGTGTGCCAGAGGTTGCATGCAAAGCCCTCCCTGTGGGCAGGTGAGCCATTGCCCCAACTCAGCTTTGCCATGCCTGCACATCATGCCTCCTGCCGGCCAGCTGGTCTTCAGGTCTCTGCCATGCATGCGCTGGGGGTGGGTCACATGCAGAAGGTATGCACGCCTATTGTATTTTGGGGATGCACACGCGTTTTGGGCACTCAATGCCGGAAAGCTTAGCCATCACTGGTTCTAGGGTCTCCTGGCTGAACAGGCTGAAGACTTCCAAGATCTCTTCCAACTCTGTTCTGATTGATTGATCCGCCTGTTTGTTAAAGGGTGAATTTTTTTTTTAAAAGATACCTTGATTCAAATTCGAAATTGCCACTCTGGGCCAACCAGCCTTGCTGAGGGAATTCTGCCTCGGCCCCCTGAGCTCTTCAATGCCTTTCCTGATTAAATGAAACAATTGTACAAATCAAAAACACAGTTGCTTTTGTCAGACCTAAGAACAAGACAAATGTTCCAAGCGTGTTCCATTAGCATATTGTGATCATTCCTCATTCATTTTTACAGACATCCCAATGAAATATTCTCCAAAAGGCATTAAACACTGCATGCAAATGAGGATAAGAGGCCTCTTCCCCTCCCCCTTAACAATTCATTATCTCTTGATAATATTTGGAAGTAGCTCCTTCTTAGAGAAACAGTGCACATAAAGGGAGGAGAAGGAGGAGGTGGTGGAGGAGGAGAAGGAGAAGACAGATATGAGGAGGAGGAAGAAGAAGGGAGGAGGAAGGAGGAGGAAGAGGAGGAGGAGGAGAAGTCAGTCATGAAGGAGAAGGAAGAAGGGAGAAGAAGGGAGAAGGAAGAAGGAGAAGAAGAGGAGGAGGAGGAGAGAGGTATGAAGGAGAAGGAAGAAGGAAGGAAGGAGGAAGGAGGAGGAAGAAAGGAGGAAGGAAGGAGGAGAAGAGGAGAAGACAAGGAAGAGAAGACAGATATGAAGGGGAAGGAAGAAGGGAAAAAAGGAGAAGGGGAAGGGAAGAGGAGGAGGAGGAGGAGGAGGAGGAGGAGGAGGAGGAGGAGGAGGAGAAGAAGAAGAAGAAGAAGAAGAAGAAGAAGAAGAAGAAGAAGAAGAAGAAGAAGAAGAAGAAGAAGAAGAAGAAGAAGAAGAAGAAGAAGAAGAAGAAGAAGAAGAAGAAGAAGAAGAACAACCCAACAATCCCAACAAAACAAAAACAAAAAATGATCCAATTTTTTTCCCCATAGGAATTAATTCAAGGAGGAAATTTCCCTCTGGAGAATAAACCAAGGAGAACTATCAAAGTCAAAATGCACTGCTTTAGCCTACATTTAATTTCTCCCACCCTCCCTTGCTCAAAGACGTGGATTTAATTCAAACAAAGGCCTGCTGATGGAAGAGAAATCAGAAGCTGGAGAAAGGGTAGGAGTTAAGTGGGACAAAATCTACAGTTTAATCGGTATTTGTTGCAGCAACGTGGCATAAGAAAGTGGAAAAAAAAATGCAATGCTCACACTTTGCGTGTTTTAATTCTGCCTCTGTAGAGATGGCAGAGAATGGTCTTGTATCTTCAGAACGGAGCCGCGCAGAAGAATGGGTTGGGTGCGATTCAATAGGTACGTAGTCCTAAGTAATACTGTGCTTTGCTCACCTTGGGTCTAAGGTCATGCTTGATACCACCAACCCAGCTTGATTTATAAGTCAAGCCTTGGGGCTTAGCAGTAAGTGTAAACCAAGCCATGATGGCTTATTTAACGCCTTATGTTTTAAAAATTCAGAACTATCTGCAAGGCAAGGAGGGACCAAGGTTCTCCTCCATCCAGATGCCAGAAGACCTAACCCATTCAGGTTAGGAGCAGTTTTCTCATTATACCTTGTCTTCCAACACATATCGTTAAGAAAGCAGGAAGTTCTTCCTTTTGGGAGAGAGAGAGTTTAAGGGCATCTCTAAAACTATTTTTATGGTGTCATAAGATTTGTAGATCATTTGTAGTTCAGAACTTTTGCAATCTTCTCTTCCTAAGATGGATGGAGGAGAAGAAAAGGAAGGAAGGAAGGAAGGAAGGAAGGAAGGAAGGAAGGAAGGAAGGAAGGAAGGAAGGAAGGAAGGAAGGAAGGAAGGAAGGAAGGAAGGAAGGAAAGGAGATGGGAATGAGATGGGAATGAGAAGAGTGAAGGAAAGAAGGAAGGGAGGGAGGGAGGAGATGGGAATGAGAAGAAGGAAGGAAAGAAGGTAGGAAGGAGATGGGAAGAAGGAAGGAAAGAAGGAAGGGAGGGAGGGAGGAGATGGGAATGAGAAGAAGGAAGGAAAGAAGGGTAGGAAGAGATGGGAATGAGGAAGGAAGGAGGAGATGGGAATGAGAAGAAGGAAGGAAAGAAGGTAGGAAGGAGATGGGAAGGAGGAAGGAAAGAAGGAAGGAGGAAGGGGAGGAGATCGGAATGAGAAGAAGGAAGGAAAGAAGATAGGAAGGAGATGGGAAGGAGGAAGGAAGGAAGATCTTAATCAGCTTTTCCCATTCAGGTGAGCTGAGAATTTGGAAATCTGCAGGATGGAGCCGAGTTTAGAAAAGGCTGTCCTAGATTTTAAGTTAGCAAGGACTCTAGTTTAAAAATGGAGCAATTATCCATGGAAATCCCAGAATTAAGTGCAATGGGGCAAATGTACAACCATGATTGAAGACTACAAGCAAACAAAAGAAACAAGAAAATTATTTATAACAGGCTCCATTCTGGGGCCTGGTCCAACTCCAGTTAAAATTAACACTTAAGCTAAAACACAAACGGAAAGGACTCCAACTCCATAAAACCAATGTACATGATGATATATTTACGATCACCATAAAAAATAATGCTATTACACATATATAATCTTGCTCCTATAACCCCACACCCTACCATCTGACTTTGCTAATAAAGTTTTCAACAGAATGGCCCCACCGTCTTATTTTATGAGCTGCCTTTTTTTTTTTTTTTGCACGTCTCCTCAGAACCACATCCAGCAATCTGCCTGGAGTTCAGTCGCAACCACAAAGGCCAAAGCAGCAGATGTGATGGAGAATTAAAGATCAAAGTTGAGACCTGAGAACAGATCAAGGCCAACAGACGCAACAGAAGCCACAAGTGAAGAGATAAGAGAGAAGAGACCAGGGGACAACAGGCTGATAGACTGCAGTTGCTATCCGTGATCGGGAAGACTTCGAGTAGGTCTGATGGGATCAGTAAGTTGCTTGAGGACACTTCCTTTCCGGGCCAGGGAGAAAGATAATGGACAAAAACTATCAGGAAGAAAGAGGAAGGAAGGAAGGAAGGAAGGAAGGAAGGAAGGAAGGAAGGAAGGAAGGAAGGAAGGAAGGAAGGAAGGAAGGAGAGGGAGGAAGGAAGGAAAAGCAGAAAGGGGAAAGAGGAAGGGAAAGAGGGAGGGAGGGAGGAAGGAAGGAGGGTGAAAGAGGAAGGGAAGGAGGGAGGGAGGAAGGAAGCAACAAGCAAGCAGACAGGTAGGGAGGAAGGAAGGAAGGAACAAAGGAAGGAAAAGCAGAAAGGAGGAAAAGGGAAGGAAGGAAGGAAAGGCAGAAAGAAGAACGAGGAAGGGAAGGGAAAGAAAAAATGGTACATAGCAAACAATCACATCACAAGACTTTCCAAAACGTTTCCTTCAAGAAATTATATTGTCTACTACATGCATTTCGATAATTCTTACAGAACCTGCATGTCTTTGTGAAACTTTCAAACTAAAATGGCTCTGTATCTTTCAACAGTTTTTTTTTAAATCCATAAATCAAAGGGGAACCAGCAACCCCCACAAGAATCCTGCCCTACTAACACAGATAGTTGAAAGAAATGCTTGCTGATTCTCACTATCTCTACGGATGGTTTCTTTGGACTTATTGACAATAACAAAAGGCATATGTGCCGAGTCATTGATTGAGGAAAAGGAGAGGTAAGACTTTTGCAGAAGGAAATGGATCCTCCCTCACTGGAGGTTTTTAAGGCAGAAATATTACAGAATCTCCTGTTTGATCAGCGGGTTGGACTAGAAGACCTCCAAGGTCCCTTACGGTTTCTGTCATTCTGAAATCACGTCAGCAAGCGGACCATCCATCTTACAAGGATGGAGAGAAGAAAACAACGGACGAGGCCAAACGATATTGATGCAACCCCAAAAGAAAAGAAAGAAAACAAAAGAAGATTAAAGAGCCAAAAGAAGAGAGGAAAGGAAGAGGAAGAAAGAAAGAAAGAGAAAGTAAGTCCATGGAACTCATCACACAGGGAGCCGGGGAAGAAAGAGCACAGAAGCAAACAAGAGTTTCTTTTCAGATGCTCCCCAGCATTTTTGACGTCTGCAATATCGCCTCTGGCTGTGGAATATTCTGCTGCATATCCTGCAGCAAGCTGCCAGCAGAACTTCCTTCATCTTGCTCTCTTCCGCTAACCCAGTTGGTCCCAGGCCTGCTTGAAAACCTTAGCAAGGCGAGTCGAGCCCCCAAAGAAGATCCGGATTTAATGAACCGGCACGAATCCTTTGGGATACCTTTCCGCCACGCCAAAAATCTTACGGATAAATAAACCTGTCGCATTGTCTTGCCAGAAGGAAGGAGTGAAGAGAATTAGAAGAAAAAAAAATGGCTTTCTTTCCCCGAAGGTGCTTTTTAAAAAGACAACTGGAATTTGGTTTTCCTTGAGGAATATCGTTTCGTTTCTCATCCGAGAAGTTTCTTTACTTGAGTCAGAACTGAAGAAGCTTCTTGGATGAGAAGTGAAATGTCTTCAAGGAGAACAAAGTCCAGTTGCCTTCTGAAGAACTGAAGAAGCTTCTTGGATGAGAAGCGAAATGTCTTCAAGGAAAAAGCAAAGGGTGGGAAAGCAGTCTGGGACAACCATGACCTGGATGTCTGAGAATCTCCATAGATATTTGGGTTTTTTAACTTCCAAGATCAATGGCAATACTGGGCTTTGTTTTCTAGCAAAGGAATCCTCTAAACTTCCTGGCCAGTAGAAGGCATTAAGAAGTCACTAGAAATAAGCATAGTCATATCCAAGGTTGTTTTGGAGGTAGGGAAGAAGTCAATAAATAACATAAGGAACTTTGAATGATACTTAAGAAGTTTGATGCAACGAAGAAGCTTTAAATCTATGGAACTGCATCTGCTTTGCATGCAGAAGATCCTTTATTCAATCTTCAGCACCTCCAGCCATAGCAAATTGGATCAGTTTGATGTCACCATTTGAACGGATTGAATTCAGCTTCCCCCAATTTGATTTGAAGAATTAGTCCTGCTTGGGCATAGCAGATCTTCCTAATTATCCAGACCGAATCATTGGCTCCCAATTGGATTGGAGGAATTGATCAGATTGATTAAATCATCAAGACCTGGCGGGATTGATGGGATCTGAAGAAGCTTTGCACAACTCCAGTTGATAGGTTAGAAGGAGAAGTCAATGCTCCATCCGGTGTTTTGAGGAACATGGTCACAAGAGGTCAACATCGTTGGAGAATTTGGAAGCTAGAGCAAAAACAGACCTGGGGGACGCTCCGTGGCTCTGCTCACACAACACACATAGTCCAATCTGCCACTAATTCAAAGCAATGTTCTTACTATTGTACAAGGAATACGAAGTCATACACACTGGCACAAATTTGTTAACTTTGAAATGAGTCGCTGCCAAGGGTTATCAGATATTAGAGGTGGCTTTAATTCCAGGCTCCAACAATTCACCAGTGGCTTCCCTACAGATGTTGTAGGTGTTCCATCTCTGCTGGTCTTCAAGAAGAGACTGGACAACCATTTGTCTGAAATGATATACAGTCTCCTGCTTGAGAAGGGGATAGGATTAGAAGACCCCCAAGGCCCCTTCCAACTCTATTATCCTGTTACTCTAACTTCAGAAGGCAAGAAGAGCAACAATGGATGGAAACTAATCCAGGAGAGAAGCAACCTGGAATTAAAGCCACCCTCTGATATCTAATGACCCTTGGCGGAGCAGATCCATTATTCCGAATTCAGTAGGAATTGTTTTCAAACTTTCCAACTGATCTGGTTGTCTCTGTTGCTTCAACTGAGCAAGGCCATTCCAACTTCCTGCAGATCCCTTTGATTCATATTGAGCACGTAGCTCTAGGGGATCAAGGATGGCATCTTCTAAAGTAAAATCTAAGGATCCAGTCTTCTGCTGCCGCCAAAGAAAATAGTTCTCACTCACTTAGTTACTTCTTTGTAGACATCTGGGCCCCTTTCTCTCCTGGAGCCTGCCTGTTCTCCACCCCAGCTTCCCTGAAGTTTCTCGTTTCTCCCAAAGCATTACAGAAGAACATAATTGGAATATAATTAATGAATTGGAAGAATGAGTTGTTTTAAGTGTTTTCGATACCCCCTACAATTATCTGCAGGAAACATGTTCATTAACAATCTCTGCGCATATACGCTTGCAGTATGTGTATTGACAATACCAGATACTTTTCTGAGAGAATTGAGATAACAGGGGAGCTCTCTTTGAGGTTGCACAGCTCTGTTTACTTCCTGGATTTAGGGAATCACTGAAGTAAAACAAATATTCCAATCCCCTGTCTCTTGAATAAATGTGTATTTTTGAGAATGGAAGACAAAGCGAATGGGGAGGCGAGAGACAGGAAGAAGTGGAAGGTCTCTACAAGGTCCCTTCTAAGTCTGTTATTATTCTAATTCTTCAATATTATTCTAATTCTTCAATATTATTCTAATTCTTCAATATTATTCTAATTCTTCAATATTTCAAGGGATCCTATAAAGATAAGGGGGTCAAACTATTTTCCAAAGCATCAGAAGGCAAAACAAGAAACAATGGTTGGAAGCTAATCAAGGAGAGAAGCAACCTGGAATTAAGGAGAAATTTCCTAACTGTGAGGACAATTAATCAGTGGAACAGTTTGCCACCAGAAGTTGTGGATGCTCCATCAGGAGAGGTTTTTAAGAAGAGACTGGACAGTCACCTGTCTGAAATGATATACGGTTTCCTGCTTGAGCAGTGAGTTGGACTAGAAGACCTCTTAGATCCCTTCCAACATTATTATTCTATGATTCTACAAAGTGCTGTCATCACAATTTTTGTGTGTGTAGAAGGAATGGTGCCCTTGACCAGTTTTGGTTGGCTTTCATTTTCCTCATAGTTCGCTTGTCTTCTTCGGACTGCAGTGCTCTTGCTATGAATGACTTCTGGTTTTATTTCTAGCCGATTCATCCTATAGATAAATTGCATCGAACATGTGAAATACTGATAACTCATATTTATTCTGCTGGATTCCTGATTGGCTAGGATCTCTCTACGCAGGAGGAAGAGGCACCTGAAAAAAAGGAGGGGAGATGGATATGAATGGATGCTAGAAATTGGAAGCGTTTTGCATAATTTTTTCTCGGAGAAACCATTCGTGTGGTCCTTAATCTTCATGATGGAAAGTTAGAAAAGACATGAAATAAGTAGATAAATTTGCCCCCAGTTCTCTCCTCTTGGTCATCTTTTTTCTTTCAGACTTAATCTTAATCTTGCATTTGCAGTATTGGAATAATAGATAACATTTTACTTTTTCTATTGGTTGTAGAGCAGGCTGGACCATTTTGAATGTTCAGAAAGAATTATTTCTTCTTCTTCTTCTTCTTCTTCTTCTTCTTCTTCTTCTTCTTCTTCTTCTTCTTCTTCTTCTTCTTCTTCTTCTTCTTCTTCTTCTTCTTCTTCTTCTTCTTCTTCTTCTTCTTCTTCTTCTTCTTCTTCTTCTTCTTCTTCTTCCTTCTCCTCCTCCTTCCTTCCTCCTCCCCCCCTCCTCCTTCTCCCTCACCTTACTTAGCATTAGTGACACAAGGCCAGCAAGCAATATGACTCAAAAACAACCTTTCAAATAAAATTTCCTTCATGCTCCTGAACTTCTTCCACTGCCTGGAGCTGACTTTAATTCAGGTGGCTGGGTCACTTACTTTTATTGATGGAAAATGGCAATCAAAGGGTATGCAACTGCAGGTATTTTAGGTGGTATTGAGAAGTCACTGAGGTGGAGAAATTACCCAGTTAGAAGAACATCAATTGGGACAGGTAGGGCATTGAACAGCAAAAACTTCCTCCAAGAATCTCAGATCTTTCTCAAAAGTCATGGTTGAAAGATCAGCTATCTCCCTAAAACCAAAACTTCTTCCTATATGTATGTGTACTGCATAAAACTATTAATGGATGTACGCACCCAATTAACTATACCATTTTTTAAATGCTGATGGATTGGCATAGCTTACTTTTCATCTGGGCGTCATTTATCTTGCTAACAATATTTATAGTTGTGGCTTGTTTAGCCACATAACGAAAAGGAAAACAACATTTGAGGACAACAATGAGACAATTATTGCAATCAGTGAGTCGTGAGCATTATTGCTCGCTTTCCTAGGGCCGAAGACAGAGAAACGGCAGTTTATCTTTTTAGAAAGATGCAACAAATTGCAGACAATTAATAGATTTCCCATGCAGTCTATTTAAGAGTATTTTTGCCCTGCTCATCGGCTGAAAGGGCTACTGGAAAAAGCTTAAAGGATTGGGGGAGGGGTTGTTTGTTTGTTTGCAAAAGCAGAAATTATCTTGACCTCGGACTTAGACGTGGAGAGTCATAGCACAAAAGGAAACAGCGATGAGCAGGGAAGGAAGTCCAGAAATTGCTAAGCAATGATTGAAGGAAAAAGAATAATAACCATTTTAAAATATGTGTCACAAAAGGCTCCCTGTTTCCACTTTCTTCCCTCACCCCACAATTCTGTTGTCTTGAAGTGACTTGTTGCCAGACGAGGCCAAGGTTGCTCACCAGCAATTCTGGATTTCTTAGTTGTCACAAAAGTTTCTCACTCTCCCCCCCTACATCAAAAATGGGCTGCCTCTTAAAACAATGGCAAGGATCTTTTGCAAAAGATTAAAGGACTAAAATTTTTAGTGACAGGCCCCTTTTCAGTAGCTCTCCACGATCACTCGCTGGGAATGGATTGCCTGAGCGAAATATTGGCAAGGCCAATTAACATTAACAGAGGGATAGAATCAAGATCACGTGAAGTGTTAGTACCATTTTATAATGCCTTGGTAAGGCCACACTTGGAATACGGCATCCAGTTGTGGTTGCCATGTGATAATAAAGTTGTTGAGGCTCTGGAAAGAGTGCAGAGAAGAGCAACCAAGATGATTAGGGGACTGGAGGCTAAAACATATGAAGAAGGGTTGCAGGAACTGGGTATGTCTAGTCTAATGAAAAGAAGGATTAGGGGACACATGATAGCAGTGTTCCAATATCTCAGGGGCTGCACCAAAGAAGAGGGAGTCAAGCTATTCTCCAAAGCACCTGAGGGTAGGACAAGAAGCAATGTTTGGAAACTCATCAAGGAGAGAAGCAACCTAGAACCAATTGTGGTGCACCAACACTAGAGGTTTTTATGAAGAGATTGGACAGCCATTTGTCTGGAATGGTGTAGGTGTCCTGCTTGAGCCAAGGGTTAGACTAGAAGGCCTCCAACGTCCCTTGCAACTCTGTTATTCTGTAATTCCGTAAGTACGTGCCCCCTTTCTATTTTCACGCAGGGGAAATGGATGAAATCTGTTGCACATAGTACAGTTTTCCATCGGCGTCAATGTCCTGGTAATGGAGGGATTTGACATTTGACATTTTACCCAGTTTATAAAATGAAGGAGTGGTTTAACTAACCACAACTCTGGGGTGTGTTTTCTCTCTTTCTCTCTCTCTCCCTCTCTCTCTCTCTCCCCCCCACAAATGCTATATTGTTATAAACTGCTTCAAAGCATCTGCTTCTCCTTTGACCATCTCATGTTGGTGTTGACATGTGGGAAATCACCCGTATCGCTGACAACGATGCCTGCCCAACATGGATGCTTAGCTCAGAAGCCCACCAGAATAATGAAGCATCTCCCAAGTAATTGAATCATGCCTCAGTGCTGCGGTTTCTCGCCTTCCCTCCCTCCGTTCATTGGGTGAGCGAGGTTCAATCTTCCTTCATTAGCTTCCGTGCCCTTGAAACAAGGTGGCGGTGGAAGCTGGGTGTTGAGCAAAAGCTCTTAGCCAGCTGATTAAATCTTCTCATTGCAAATAGCCTGATCAGGCAGTAATTTGAGTGTCCACGAACGTGATGTTTTTCGAATTCGCTCCCTTATGCCAATGTATGCGTTGGACCGGTCCGCCTCCTGATCCAGGTGGTTTTGAACGAGGGTTTTTAAGAAAGAAAAAAAAAAACGAGGGAAGGAAATGAAGAGCTGAAGGCATGGCACTCCACGATGAGATATGAAGCACTGTGGAAAGGAGACTCTTGAAATTCTCCATCCTGTCACTGGATGGTGGGGGAGAGATTTAATATATTTCTTCTAATATTTCCAGCAGGTTCTGAAAGTGCTCTCGCTTTATCCTTCCTTCCTTCCTTCCTTCCTTCCTTCCTTCCTTCCTTCCTTCCTTCCTTCCTTCCTTCCTTCCTTCCTTCCTTCCCTCCCATCCTCCCTTCTTCCCTCCTCTGGAAAGAAGTCACCATGGAACTGGACTAGGAAGGCGAAATTCCTACATGTCCAATTCCTGGACCTTTCCTTCCCTTCCCTTCCCCTCCCTCTACAAATGTTAGCATAAAACTGGGCTGGGATGGAGATATTCCTACACGTCCAACTTCTGGACCTTCCCTTCCCTTCCCTTCCATCCCATCCCATCCAATTCCATTCCCTCTACAATGGTCAGCATAAAACTGGACTAGGAAGAAGATGTCGCTACATATCTGAGTCCTACTCAACACTGAACTCATCAAGATCAGAGACAGAGAACTGCAACTTTCCAGGTCGGTTGTGCCTCCCAACATGGCAACTATATTCTCTTTTCCCCTTTGGGAATCAGAAAATACTAACACTACTAATAATAAATCCCCTTCCAAGCCACGGCCTGGAATCACAGCATTCCAGGAAATGTTCAGCCAAGTCCCTTCCTTTCTCCAAAACATTGGCATGTAGGTTTTGATCTGATGAGCCAAATATCTTCCCTCTCTCCATCTCAGCCTGCTACAGGTCTCAGGAAATAATGAGCGAAGCAACTGAAGCAGTACATGGGGGCGAAGCTGAGGTTTCTACGTGTACCCAGGAGGGACTAATCAGGCGTTGTTTCAGTCTGCCTGTCTGCCTCCTCCTGGTGATTATGAAGATTTGATGGCAGCTGTTAAAGAGCCTCATCACATCATCCAAAAATAAGTCTGCCCTCCAGAGCATCTCGTTCTTCCTTACAGCCAGGAGCCTTTCAGCCGAGTGCCTTTCGCTCCTGTGACAGTGACAGCCGCATTGCTCCAAACTACTCTTGGTGGCTTCTCCTTTCAACCAAATGTTGGGTGAGGCTGTTCTTCAAAACTTGTAACAGACATGAAGAATAACAGAGCTGGAAGGAACCTTAGGGGTCTTCTAGTCAAACCCCTTGCTTGAGCAGGAGACCCCATACCATTTCAGACAAATGGTTGCCCAACCTCTTCTTAAAAGCCTGCAGTGTTGGAGCATCCACAACTTCTGGAGACAAATTGTTCCACTGATTAATTGTTCTCACTGTCAGGAAATTCCTCCTTGGTTCATGAGTTTACACCCACTATTTCTTGTCTTGCTTTCTGGTGCTTCAGAGAATAGATCCACCCAACCTCTCCCTGGTAAACCCAGGAGAATAACAGAGTTGGAAGAGACCTTGGAGGTCTTCTAGTCCAACTCCCTGCCCAAGCAGGAGACCCTATACCATTCTGGACAAATGTTGTCCAATCAGTTCTTAAAAGCCTCCAAGGTTGGTGCACCCAAGCTTGGTCTTCAGACTCCCCAGAGAGATTTATAAGTAATTCCCAACTTATGACCACAATCAACCCTTTTCAATGCCCAAATAAACTGTATAAAGCAATGGTTGAGTTCACACCATATGCAGAGATGGCATCTGGGTTCTCCTACTCTGTCAAGGACCTAGGAGTACTTATTTCAAACAGTGTAAGCCCCAGGGTTCACTGTAACAGCATTGCCAAAAAGCCTTTAAGAATTGTTCACCTTATTTTGTGAAGCTTCTTCTCCAGCAACTTTGAACTGTTAAGTAGGGCATACAAAACCTTTGCCAGGCCAATTCTTGAATACAGCTCGTCTGCCTGGAACCCGTACTCTATATCGGACATTAACACAATTGAGCGGGTTCAGAGGTATTTCTCGAGAAGAGTTCTCCACTCCTCCATTCCCATTAGAATCCCTTATGCTTCCAGGCTCAAAATTTTGGGCCTGGACAATCTACAACTGCGCCTTCTGCAGTCCAATTTAAGCATAGTTCACAAAATTGTCTGCTGTAACATCTTACCTGTCAATGACTTCTTCCGCTTCAACCACAGTAATATACAGGCGAACAACCAATACAAACTCAAGGTAAATCGCTCCAAGCTCGATTGCAGAAAATACAACTTCAGCAACAGAGAGGTCAATCCTTGGAATGCCCTATCCGACTCCGTTGTTACAGCCTCAATTCCTCACAGCTTCAACCTCAAACTGTCTATGGTGGATCTCACCCCATTCTGAAGAAGTCCTTAAAGGGGGCGTGCGTAAGCGCACCAGTCTGCCTACCATCCCTGTGCTACTGTCCCCATTTATCTGCATTTACTCCCTTGTTCTTGTTCATGTTCATACTTATACTTATCTTGTACATGTTTGACAAACAAATAAATAAAATAAATACATGCTGTCCTACAGAGGAGCCAACTCCTTTTATCCTGGCATGTCACCCAAATGCAAACCTGAAAATATCAATCAGTATTTTGGCAAGAGTTGGGTCTAAGAAATGACTTGGTCCCATCTCAAGCGTGAAAGACCAGATCAACACATGAAGGTTCAATTCAGCTGATTCATTGCTGAAAGCCCATGAACAGGAATCTTCTCACCTTACAGTGTTTAAAGTTAGATAAGGGTCAACGACACTCAAGAAAGGTTGGGCTTGTGACTACGTAGGGATTCTAAGCTGGTTCCCCTTTTCACTCCACCTCCACATTCTGCCATTACTTCTCCTACAGTCCCACATTATTTAAACCTCCTTAATTTAAGAGTTTAAACATTTCACAGAGATAGTCTCTTTCCAATTGTCGCTGGTTGAATTTTTCCTTTTTTTTTTCTTTTTCTTTTCTCCTGAAGGTCGATCTCCATCTACAAGGGAGGAAAGCGGTGAACATGATCTTCATGATTTGTGCACACTCCTGACCTGAATGCTGATTCCCATGCCAATGTAAAAAATGGCAACGCACGGTTAATATTGCAGGACCTTCAGTGCTGCTACTGCAAATAGAAAACCTGCTCCGATTTTTTTCCTTAGGGACTGAGGCATCGCCCTTATCTGAATAATAAGAAGCTCCTGTCCCTACTCCATCCTCGGCTAATGGGAAAAAAGGGAGGATGGAAAAACAAAATTCAACTGGCTACTGGAGAGGAAGGAAGGAAAAAACAATCTATGGACCTCAAAGGAAGCTGGAAACGTCCTGTTGGATGATCATCTGCATTTTGCACATATTGTAGCTGTCAACTCATAAAATGTTCCTTTCGTCTTTTTAGAGTTGCCAAAAGAAAGGGAAGGGTGGAAAGGAGTTTGAAAGAGCAATGCGGCAGCTTGGAAATTAAAAGCGCATTCCATAAATAGTTTTTCAAAGATAGTAACTAGGTGACTGAAGTTTCTGCCATGCAAAATTCTAAGTGGAGAGCATGATTGATGACTCTTGGCTATGGATATGTCTCATTGGAGAATATGATTTATGACACACCCAGGGGGTGGGGGAAAACCAGGGTCAAGGGTGACAATGAATGATGTGTCTCAGAGTTGGCTACACCCAGGCAGTGACGGACAGTTTAACTCCCAATGAATCCTTTTTAAGTTTTGGAAGTTTGGCTCAAGACTTATGATTTAATTGGGGTAACTGCCGGAATCCTGACAGCTAGCCAACTCTCAGAATTCATCATCACACCTGACGCCTGGCCTCTTCCATCACTTCATCTAGGATGCGTGCAGAGAAAAATCAGGTAGCCATGACAGTAGCCTTACTCTGGCCTTTGCACAGTGCCTTTACAAGTCATGAAATTTGACTGCAGAAGTTTTTCCCTGCTGGGCCCACCCCAGTGACAATTGTTCAGAGGGATGCACTGGAGCAGTTTCAAAGCCAGCTACTTTTGGGGTAAGCTTGGGGAATTTCTGCCACGGGTAGTTTTTGATGGGGCACGTTCTGGAACTCATGTATGGAACATAAACCATGAGTTATCAGGATAACCGAGTTGGAAGGGACCTTGGAGGTCCTCTAGTTTAACCCCCTACTGAAAAACCTGTACCATTTCAGACAAATGTTGTCCAATCTCTTCTTTAAAACCTCCAGTGATGAAGCACCCACAATTTCTGAAGGCAAGCCGTTCCACTGATCAATTGTTCTCACTGTCAGGAAATTTATCCTTAGTTCTGAGTTGCTTCTCTCCTTGATTAGTTTCCACCCATGGCTTCTTCTCTTGCCTTCAGGGGCTTTGGAGAATAAGTTGACTCCCTCTTCTTTGGGGCAGCCCCTCAAATATTAAAACATTGCTAGTCCTTCTTTTTATTTGATCTTTTCATTATCATACCACTGGGATGTAAGCATAAGGGAGCCATGAAGAGGACAAAGTCTTCCATATTTTAAGTATGATGAAATGTCCCCAAAGACCTTGATGGATGCCATTCTCTGGCCCTATGAATCTTCCACATCCTTAACCTTTGAACGCAAGGTTGGACCTAATCTCCCCTGACCTGAAATGAGTTTTTTTCTTAATAAAATACTTTTTTAATACCACAAGAAAGCTAATTAAAAAAGCAAATGAACCTAGCAACAGAATAATTGAAAAAAAGGAAGCACTATAAAAAGCCAAATGGGGTAGTAGCAGAAGAAAAAGTGTTTTAAAAGATATGTTTACTTCCCTTCTGCTAAAGAAAAGTCTGTTCATTATTTAGTGAACATTTTTGGATTCCCTTGGAAGAAAATGTCTCCTCCTCCTCCTCCTCCTCCTCCTCCTCCTCCTCCTCCTCCTCCTCCTCCTCCTCCTCCTCCTCCTCCTCTCTGTAAATCTAACTCCCTTCTAGAAATGATGATACCTTGTTGGGTCATGAAACATATGCAGGAAAACAAGTTCAGAGAACACTAAGGATCCCCTCCCAATCCTCCTCCTCCTCCTCCTCCTCCTCCTCCTCCTCCTCCTCCTCCTCCTCCTCCTCCCCCCCACTTTCGGCAAACCCCACTCCCTTCTAGCACTGATAATGTTCCCTAGTTGGATAATGAAACACCTACAAACAAACAACCAGGCTTGGAGAGCACCAAGGAATCTCCAGTTCACCATTGAGCTACAGAGATTCTCTTCCATTACAATGATCCCTAATATCTATGTTTTTTATGAATTAAGTAGGTATGTGTGACTTCTTTGTGCACACACAAGTGTAGTCCTGATATATGTTGATAATCCAGAAAAGCCAAGCTGCCAAATCCTCCCTTTTTCCTCATTGCTATCTATGTCATTTCAGGGCAGGGAGAGTTCAAAATTTCCTCTAATAACTCAACCTCCAAGTTGCGCTCACTTGTCATATCTCCAAATCATACCCAGTAGCCGCAGCCTTTTGAAAAATGAAGAACAATAAAACTGTCAGCTCCAAAGACATCTGCCTGCACAGAAGAGTGGCTGAGAAATGGGACCTTAGGCGAAAAGGATTTCTCCTAAAATCCTTGGGAATGAAAATGGCATTCTTCGGTTGCTTTGTCTAAGCTGTTCAGGTTGGTTTGAGCCAAAAAACAAAACAAACCCTACATAAACTCCCAAAAGTAACATCATCGGTGTGTGTTGTGTGTATGTGTGTCCATCTTGTTCTCCTGAGAAGCTGAAGATCAAGATGGCTGCTGCGGGTGTTCATAGGGGTTTGAGAGATTCCCTAGCAAAGATTCCACTCAAGTTTGGCGAACCTGCAATTCCCATTCCAGGTGAGGAAGGGAGTACAAATATGGAATTATTCAGCAGCTATAAGCTGATTATTAACTCCAAGTTGTTTGCTGAGATTTAATGACTGTTGTGACATATGCATACATATGTGAGAGAGAGAGACATTTGGAAAGTCCTGTAAATATGTCTTAATGCTCAAGTCTTATGAAAAATACATTTCTAAATCTCACATTGCATGGAAAATCTCTTACACAAATGTATAGTTTCTTTCCTTCCTTCCTCCCTCCCTCCCTCTTTCCTTTCGTCTCTCCCTCTGTCCTTCCCTTCTTCCCTCATTCCCTTCCTTTCTCCCTCCCTCCCTTCTTTCTTTCCTCCTTCTCTTCCTCACTCCCTCCCTCCTTTCCTCCCTTCCTCCTTTTCTCCCTTCCTCCCTCCCTCCCTTCCCTCCTTCCTCCCTCCCTTTCTTCTTCCTTCCTCCTGTTTACATCTGTGCTGCCTCTATATTCATTGCCTGAAAGCCATAAATACATTCTGTCATGTTTACGATTATTGGTGATTTTGATTTGACGAACATCGATAGAAAGCAACTGCGTGGATGGTATTAAATACATTAAACAACTTCAGATCCACACCTTTCCCTTGTTCCTCTTTAGATTTCATCTGATATGAATCAATATCGGCTTAATAATTAATGCGTTTAAACATTTTTATGTATATTTTATGGTAGATGGATCCATGCTTATTTTATGACGATGAAATATTTACTTTTAGGGGAACTGGAGAATGCTGTCGTCCTGGCTTTCGATCAGCCTTTCCCGTGGGATCCAAGAGGTGACTCTTCTAGAGGAAAAGAGATACTTTGGTGTTGTCTGTGACCTTCAACAAAGACCTTCTAAGATGGACTTAAAGCGTTCAGAAAGAGAATTACAAGATTTAACAGATTAACAGAGTTGGAAGGGACTCCAACCCCCTGACCAAGCAGGAGACCCTACACCATTTCTGACAGATGGCAGTCCAGTCTCTTCTTGATAGTTTCCAGGGATGAAGCTCCCACAACTTCTGAAGGCAACCTCTGTTTCATGGGTTTATTGCTCTCACTGTCAGAAAATTTCTCCCTTATTTCTAAGTTGAATCTCTCCTTGTTCAGTTTCCATCCATCATTCCTTGTCCTGCTTTCAGGTGCTTTGGAAAATAGTTTGACCCCCTCCCCTTTGTGGCAGCCCCTCAAATATTGGAAGACTGCTCTCCTGTCTCCCCTGGTCCTTCTCTTCACTAGACAAGCCAAGCCCAGTTCCTGTAATGGAGACGTTGGACTTCTCATGGTATGGCACCAAAGAAACTTTTTTTCCATGGAAAGTCAATGATTTTACACTGTTCTTGATGGGAAAAGATTAAATGAAATCATAGAAGTAGCAAAGTAGAGAATTGGTGGAACAATCCTTAGAATTACTGCTCAGAAGTTATTCAGAAATCCCTTGACATTTACTCTGCTCTATTTATTTGATTTCATCCCATCCTTCTGTTTGTACAATGCTCAAGCCAGGGACATTTAAAAAAATAAATATAGAGGTACAAGAGACAGAGTAAAAACCAAGTAAATTACTCCTCTAACGACAAACTAAAATCACATAGTGTCAAGAGCAGTAGACAGATGGAACTCTTAAAGTTTTCACCCACCCACCCTCAGATTTATAAAAGAAGATATGTTTTTCTTGGTCATGATTGACATTGTTTTGTGTTTGGTTTCTTCATTTGGTTGATTCAATGGAAAGAAGCAGTCTATCAGATCAGGAGGAGAAAGAGAAGGGCGGGGAGAAAGAGGAGGAGGAGGAGAAGATAGATAAGGAGGAGGAGATGGAGGAGAAGAAGGAGGAGGAAGAGAAGGAGAAGGAAGAGAAGATAGATAAGCAGAAGATAGATGAGGGGGAGAAGGAGGAAGAGAAGGAGAAGGAAGAGAAGATAGATAAGCAGAAGATAGATGAGGAGGAGAAGGAGGAAGAGAAGGAGGAGAAGTTAGAGAAGAAGATAAATAAGAAGAAAGAGGAGGAGGAAGAAAAGAAGGAGGAGGAAAAGATAGATAAGGAAAAGATAGATGAGGAGGAAGAGGAGGAGTAGAAGGTGAGGAAGATAGATAAGAAGCAGAAGATAGATGAGGAGGAAAAGGAGGAGGAAGAGAAGGAGGAGAAGATAGATAAGGAGAAAGATGAGAAGAAGGAGGAGATAGATAAGGAAATGATAGATGAAGAGAAGAGGAGGAGGAAGAGGAGGAAAAGAAGGAGGAGGAGATAGATAAGTAGAAGATAGAGGAGGAGGAGGAGGAGAAGGAGGGGAAGATAGATAAAAAGGATAAGATAGATGATGAGAAGGAGGAAGGGGGGTGAAGGAGAAGATGGATGATGAGCAGGAAAGGAAAAGGCAGAAAAGAGAAAGGGAAGGATTTATAGTTCCACCTGTCAAACAAGACTGTATCAAACCTTGGAGGAAAATAAGATGCAAAACACTTCATCAAATCTTTTGAGGCAAGTTTGATGACTTCATGAACACACTCATATCGTTTCCTCAGCAGCCGTGCAGAAGCAGTTCGACATTGCCTTTTTTTTTTTTCTGGGATGTCTTTCAACTTCCCGGTCTCTCCACGGTTTTGGATCTCCCTGGTGATCTCATCTCCAAGAACTAACCAGTACTCAACTGGGCTTGCTTTCCAAGCCCAGACAAGGTGGTGCCAGGTGATGAAATATCTAGGCGGCATTGACTATACCTCACTGGCTAATAAGGAGCCAATTTTTTTTGGGGGGGGGGGGAGTGCCAACACTCTTGTAGCCAAAACAACCATGCCTTCCCCCCACTGAAGCTGTCATTCAGTTGCCAATCAAGCACAGCAAGATGATTGCCAAGGGTAATAAAAGTCTCATTTAGCATTTCAGCAATTTTCCTCCAGCAAAATAATGAAATCAAATAAAATCTGCTGGGGGAGAGGACAGACCACGGTGAGAAAATTTGAGTGTTTATTCACACAGGGAAAGTCATTCTTTTGTTGACTCATCCTTCCTTAAAGAGCTCCCATGTTCACTGCCGTTGGCCCAGAAGCAAGACATATCACCGGTGGGTAGGTACCATCTGGCAAAGGGAGAACTGGAGAATGAAGGGACAAATTAGGCCTTCTGTGGTGGTTGACAGAATTTGATCTCCTGAAAGTGTGAACAATGAGAAGAAACCTCCTAGGCTGCATTTAGCCTTTAGAAAATTTAAAATGAGAAGGGGACGGCAGAGAATGAGATGGTTAGATAGAGTTGCATTGACACATAGATAAATGTGTATTTGGTCAAACTCTCAGAATGGACACTGGAGGACAACGGGGGCTGGTGTGCTGTGATCCACGGGGTTGCAAAGAATCAGATGCCATTTAATGACTGAATAACAACAGCAACACAATACACCTGTGGCATTCTGGGGAAAAAAAGCAATCTCTTTGCATCCTGCACCCAGCTTTCACTCACAGACAAGATGACCAAGCAATATATCAGAGTCGCTTGTTTATTGCTACATGGAAATCTCTCCAGAGGACCACGGTTGTTCTGCTGGTCCACATTTCAGCCCCTTTTCTAAAAATCCTTTTTGCACTTGGCCAAGGAGTGCTACCCAGATTTTCTGCAGAGTGACAGGGTGACGCGTGACAGGGAAAAAAGAGAAAAAGAAAACTAGCCATCATGTTTGCTACCACGTGGTGCAATTAAGTCGCAAGAAAATCCTGAAGGAATTCTAAAAACATTCCGGGGGAAAAGTGGAAAAAAAAAATCCAAAGCTGTTTGGGTCAAGGAGGAAAACTTTTTAGGAAATTGAAAGATGGACGGTGGGGCACAGCATTAACAATCATGGGCTACGGATCGGTAGGAACCATACATCACTTTCGGAAGATTTCAGTTAAAACCATTCGAAGATGGTGGAATAGAGTTTCCAATAAAATGCCTGATTCTACCAAGCCTTGCTAGTTATAAAAAGAGAGAGCTATAAATATCTCGGATAGTCTGCAAAGTCAGGTTGCTGAGCTAGGAATAAATGAATTGACAGCCCAAAAGAGAAAGAGAGGGTGGGAAGGATTTGTGTTTTTTAAATTACAACAAAATGTAGTTAGGCTTTGGTGATCGTCCACAATATATTGGCTGTTATTAACATGAAACACGTACATGGTGAGTTGTAATGTTTACTGAGCCATTACAAAGGTTCAGACCATATTTTGTGGAATTACGTTAGCGATAATTCTCTATTGGATGAGATTTATGCAATACAAAGGGGAAGAAAGAGAGAGAAAGTTGAAAAGAGTTTGGAAGATGCCGAACCTAAATTTCATCTTCTGGTTGATGTTTCAGATCAGTGGTTGACCTATATCCCCCATTTTGGAAAGGAAAAGATATTCTGTTGAGTAAATACATTTGAATGGTTAACCGAGCCCATATCTTTCTTTTTCTTTTAAAGCAAAACTGCTGGGAGCAATTTTTTTTTAAAAAAAAGTTTTTATTTTTAAGACAAACAAAAACATAAAAACATAAAATCATCTTCCATTTTATATACATAGAGTGTGTCAGTTGGTCACAAATCTTTTATGCTATTCTTTCGTAGTCATTACTCACAGTTTATGGAAATTTTCACATTGTCAAACATAATGTATATATTTATGTTTATGTATATATTCATATATTTATCAATAATCTATGACTAAACTATTTATTCCATCATTTTATACGAGATATTCCAAATTTTATTTTGAAATTTAAATTGTACTTTCATCCAATGGTTATGTATGTCTACATTATATTCTATATCAATCTATTGAACTTCCATTACAAAATTATCTAATCTATTTATATTACCATGTCTTTTTGTTTAACCATTGATAAAACAAATCTCATATCATATAAAATTGCTTATCTTTTTGCTCTCTAATTTCAAATATCAATTTACTCATTTCAGCACAGTCCATAATTTTCTTAATAACTTCCTCCTGCATAGGTATTTTTTATTTTTCCAATTCTTAGGAAATACAACTCTAGCCGCTGTGAAAACATTCACAATCAAATATTTCAGGTCTTTATTGTAAATTTCTGGTACAATTCCCGATAAAAAGATTTCTGGTTTAAAGTCTGTGTGTTGTTTTATCATTTTTTCCAACCATGAGTGGATTTTAATCCAATATCTTTTTACATCCGAGCATGTCCACCACATATGGTAATATGAACTGGGTATCTGATGACATTTTCAACATTTGTCCGATTTTTTCTTAAACATTCTCGCAATTTTCAATGGGGGGAGGTGCCACCTGTAAAACATCTTATACAAATTTTCTTTATATGCAGTTGACATTGCCATTTTATAATTTCGAGACCACAATTTGCCTTTTGAAAAAACACCTTTGGAACAGCCATGGATGACCAAAATTCTCCATAAACACAACTGATGTTCCTTCACAGGTCAAATGATGGATGGTGAAAGAACGGGAGTACAGGAAGACCACGGTTTTGTGATAATAGCAGGAGTCCAGAATGCCTTCTTTATCTCCTTTCCCCACAAACTCCTCAGCCTTCATGACAATTTGTGATTTAGAATCCACCCTCAAATGCCAAATTATTAGCACTGGGATCAGATCCAGTCAAGCCACCAGTGTATAAACTTCATTTCAAATAAGGAAAAGCAGCATTGATTGGAAATCGGAGACCATTTCCCTGTCTCCCCCAGGCCAGGATATTTAATTTAAAATATACACAGTCAACCAACCCAACAACCCTGCCAAAATTGCTTCTGTGTAAGGCAGGCAAAAAAAAAAAAAATGCAGCTCTTTATATATTCCGGCCAATGTCAATTTATTTAAAAACCTAATAAGGTAATTTTCAAGGCAGCGGGAATGAGGTGAAGCCCTGGTATCTAAACTTTGCAGATGGAGGAGAGAGAAAGGGAGGGAGGGAGAGAGAGAGGGGAAGAGAGAGGGAGAGAGGGAGAGAAGGAAGGAAGGAGAAGTGTGGTCAGGGTTTTCTAACAGAAAGCGAACTGATAGAAAGTGCCAAGTTTGACAAGTCATGACCCTCAGCCAGATGTCTTGGCTTGAAATTCTGCTAAGACAGCAAACTGGAAGAACCTTTGTTGACCTGCATCATTCGTTTCTGGGTGCCATTTTCTTAAGTAGTCAGAATTATAATCATCATAAGACTGGCTCACTCTCTCAAATCCAATCCATCTTTATTAGAAGCCAGCAATCTGTCTTCTAGGTCCGCCAAAATTTGCTTACCCTACTTGAAAGTGACGTTGATTCTCAAGGTATTTGGATGCTTGTTTTACAGGTAGTTCTCGGGTTACAACCACCGCTGAGCCCCAAATTTGGGTGACTAAATGAGACACGGGCTTTGCCCCCCATCTTATGGCCACCACTGTTAAGGGAATCACTCCAGTTGTTAAGTTTGTAATTCTGCCCACTACCAGAAGTTTGATCTTGACCAGCTCAAGGTTGACTCAACATTTTATCTTTCCAAGGTCGGTAAAACAAGGACCCAGAATGTTGTGGGAAAGATGCTGACTCTGTGAACCACTTAGAGAGGGCTGTGAAGTACTGTGAAGCAGGATATAAGTCTATGGGCTATTGCTGTTGCTATTGCTACATGTATTTGGGGTGAGTAAGTTAGCGGGGGTTGTTGTGTTCTGAAGAACCTTCTTGGATGAGCAGCAAAACATCTTCAGAGAAAAAAAACAGAAAGTTCAGTTGCCTCTTGAAAAACCACCTTTGGGACAACCAAGATATGGATAACTGAGAATCTCCACAGTGCTCCATATACCACTTCACAGTGCTTTACAGCCCTCTCTAAGTGATTTACAGAGTCAGCATACTGCCCCCCAACAATCTGGGTCCTCATTTTACTGTCCTTGGAAGGATGGAAGGCCGAGTCAACCTTGAGCTGGTGAGAATTGTACAGTCAAACTGCTGGCAATCGGCAGTCAGCAGAATTAGCCTGCGATACGGCAGTCTGACCACTGTGCCACCATGGCTCTTCCAACATCCTTGTTATTTCCCAAAATGACTTTCCAGATGCTAGCTCAGCTTCGGTGCGACGGGGAAGTGCCAGGCTAACTGGGGACAATGGTTCCATTGGTATAAAAAGGACCAGAGGATGCTCCAGTTGTTCGGCTAACCAGATCATTAAAGCAAATGCCGTAATTACGCAAACCTTTTGCATCCAAGAGACCAAGGTGGGTTTTAATTAAGGTAATTATAGTCAGCAGGACAAGCAATTTGGAGAGACATTTAATGGCTCAAGCTGACATACTATCTTTTCCAAAAGATGGTGCTGACAGAGCTGGCTACTCCTGGAACTGTTCTGCTTTGCTACTGGTCTCCAGAGAAGCCTAGACCTTTCCTTGACCCTCTCTGGTTTTTGATGGCCATCGTAAGATTCAAGATTGAAGGACTTCTCCAAAATTCCACCTGATCTGTTCTGATGAATCAGGCAAAGCAAAACTTGAATGAGTTTCTCCCAACTCCATCGGGATAGAGTTGGAAAACAAAAAACGAGAAAAAATTTTGCAAGGCAGAAGAACTCAACTTTTCCAGGCACAGGAGACATTCTTAAAGAGAGGAAGAAGAGATCATTTCTGATGCTCCACAAGCAGAACAGGGTACAAATGATATTTTATGCTTGCAGAAGTGTGTCTCTGTGCAGATTCCAAAAAGAAAGACACAATGAGGTTCTTCTAAGCCGTTTATTGTTCCTCACCTACAGACAGAATCTTGGCAAACTATAGCAACCGCTGGCCTCAGAGCTCTGAAGGAAGGAAATTTGGTTCTATGTTTAGCACAAGGGTCTTCAAACTTGGCAAACTTAAGATCTGTGGACTTCAACTCCCAGAATTCCTGAGCTAACATGACTGGAGGAGGAATTCTGGGAGTTGAAGTCCACAAGTCTTAAAGCTGTCAAGACCCCTGGTTTAGCACAATGAAGTCCAGAGGACCCCTGCCATAAGTTTAATCCCCGCTCCACTTTTTCTTCCCTATCAAAACTGACAATGCTGTGATGGTAGAAGAGTTCCACGGTCTCTTCCAACCCTGTTATTCTACAACCTGCTGCTATAGGACTGAGAAACTGAGCATCGTGACTTTGGTGGCGGCATCTGGCTCTACTTCTCCAGAATGTTTGAAATCAAAAACTCTCCCATGGAAGATCAGCCAGGGATGCCACCAAGCCAGAAGAGACATAATAACGACAAACCCCCCAAACAACACAACTCATCCCAAACTCAGCATCCACAAAGAAGGAACGTAAGAAGAATTCTCAAGAAAGAGATGGAAAGTACTGGTTGGGTCAGGGCCTCCTATTTCGTGGTTCCTGTTTGTAAAGTTGCACTTAGTTTCAGAGCCGATCACCATTCTCCTTTCTCTCCATGGTTGGGTTCAGCGGATTCCTCCCCCCGCTTTTTTTAATATTGCTGTTTATGATTATGAGGATATTTTAATGATAGTTGTTTGTTTATGGCTCTTACAACCCATGTGTTTTAATTGCCATTAGATAGCTCTGGGCCCATCAATTTTTATTTTTTATTTTCTTTTTTTTTCCTTTACTCTCGGCTACATATTATCACTGTGTTAATTTGGTGATGGGGAATTCTTCCAATCAGAGAATTCCTCCTAGAGAAGACGAGAAAGAGAATATGTTCCAAAACACCTCCGTTCCAAAAGTGTTTCTCTCTCTCTTTTTCTTCCCAGGGTCATGGAAGGCTTCGTAGGGTGGAGGGAAAGTGGGAAATTTAATTAGAATGTTCCCGAAGAGGCTTCTGAATTTTCATAGCAATTAGCATTTCATTAAGGCAGGGAAATTGCATTTACCAGAATATGGGCACCGCCTTCTCAAAGACTTCTTTATTTTTAGATCCTGCCATGATTCATTGGCTACTCATCGCTGAGGTTTGGGTGACATGGACGGGTTTGAAAAAGCCCATGTGTGTCATCTGTCTGCCTCCCGGAAGGTGGTTCTTGAATGTTCATGGAGACAACTGAAAACCGGCTCAAAGATAAATCCCTGGCCTGAGCGTGTACTTAGAGGCTGTGGTGGAATGCAGTCTGGATTCCCACCAGAGAGGGAGGGGTTGCATTCCAGAGGGCTAAGAGGCAGAAAAGTTTAGATAGCCTTGGTCGGGAGGGAAAGAGTTAAGGTGGCCCCTCCTTAGTAGCTCCCGGCGTGCAGGTTAAAAGGTACAAGTCATCTACTTTAGTTTGGCAAGATTCTATCCAGAGGTGAAAAACAATGAAGGAAATACTTGGAAGAATCGTGTCTTTCTGTTTGGAACTTGACAGAGGTCCACTTTTGCAGACATTAAACTCTTTTGCCTTTTGTACCACTGTTATGCTTGTGGACCATCTCAAATTGTCTCATGGTGCTACTTCTGCAACCACAGCTCGTTTTCAGTACTTTATTTGTGGCCACAAAGACTAAGACTTGATTTTTGTAGGTGTTGGGAAGAAGCCACAACATGGCCCTAATGACTTGATGAATGGGGATTGAAACTCAGGAGGCTAAAGGTATCTGGGAGGCTGGACCACTTTCTACTCCATCTCACTCCACCTAGAGTCCACTAATCTTCCCAAACGGGCATGATGCAATAGCTGCGATCTGCTTTTACAGTAGAGGCAACATTTACAGCCAAGTCTACCTCTAGGCACACTTTTGCTTTGATTACTTGAGGGTATCAGCTTGAAGCTCGGCCTGACTTGAGATGAGCAGGGAAAAGAGAGAGGGAGGGGGACAGGGAGGGGGAGAGGAGAGAAGGAAGGAGAGAGAAAAAGAGAAAGAGGGAGAAAGATAGGGAGGAGGGAGAGAGAAAGGGAGAGGGAGAGAAAGAGAGAGGGAGATAGAGAGGGAGAGAAGAAGAAGAGAGAGGGGAGAGATGGAGAGAGGAAGGGAGAGAGAGAGAGGTAGGGAAAGAAGGAGAGGGAAAGAAGGAGAGAGGGAGGGAGGGAAAGGGCAAGATGGAGTGGGAAAAAAGGAGAGGGAAAACAAGAAGGAGAGAGATAGATCTTCCTTTCTCTGCTGCGGTGGCTCGTGATATTGTCTCCTTGTCCTCAAGGTCATAAATGATCCGTTTCTAGACATTTATAGCTGTAGCCATTGGATGAGCAGAAGGGGGAAAAAATTGATTGCCCTCCTTTCAGAAATAGAGAGGGGAAGCTATTGACGTTGTTCCTGCCCATGGAGATCATTCTTTCCTAAAGAAATATGGAGAGGATCTTGCAAGGATCCCTGGATCTTTGAAAGCTCTGAGGTCCGATCTCCTTTTCAAGGGGAGCAATCCTGAGCCGTACATTGTTTATATGTTTCAGATCCTTTTTTCCCCCCTTCTAGGAATGCGGGAAAGCAGCGATTTAAAATCACAGTGGCATAAACATCCTTCTTTTGAATAAAACCGCTGCGGCCATTACTACCACTATCAGGTTATTTGCAAAAGTATTATTGCTGCTCTTAGTTTGTTATCAGCATCTCTGTCCACTTCCTGACAGAATCTTGTCCAAGTTGGTCTTGTAGTCTTCCTGGGAAATAAGTTTGGTTTTTCAAGAGCACTTTAGAATTTCTTCAGAGGTTTCTTTTATAGAGGTGCTTTGGGGCGAATACGTCTGTTGCTCTTTCTTTGAGCAAAGACAGGAAGTCCTCGATTCAAGACCACAACAGAACCCAACATTTCTCTTGCTAAGTGAGACCATTGTTAAGTGAATTTGGTCCCCCTTTCACGATTTTTCTTGCTGGAGTTGTGAAGTGAATCATTGTGGTTGAGAAGTTGGTCACACATGGTTGCTAAGGGACTCTGCCTTCCTCCATTGACTTTGCTTGTCAGGAGGGGTCACAAAAGGGGATCATGTGACCCTGGGACACTGCGGCCATCATAAGTGTGAGTCAATGGCCAAGTGTCCAAATTTTAATCACGTGACCATGGGGATGTTCCAAAGATTGTAAGTCTGAAATGATTCTGGATTTCAGTCATGGTGGAACAGATAACAAGAAGAAGTAACTGATCTTGGATAAAAGATCTAGAATTTTGGCCCAACTGAGAAGATCTTCCAAAGATCTTCTGAAGATCTTCCAATTATCTTCCAAAGTTCTTCTGAAGATCTTCTAATGATCTTACAAAGATCTTCCAAATTTCTTCTAGAGGTCTCCCAATGATCTTCTGATGATCTTCTGAAGTTCTTCTGAAGATTTTCCAATGATCTTCTGAAGATCTTCCAATCTTCCTTTGACCCCAAAGGAGGAGCTGTCCCATTTTGAATAACTTTAATGTGATGGGGAAAAGCAGAACATTTGCTGAAGTTTCTCCTCCCAGGTCCTTCCCCATTAAAATG
Source organism: Pseudonaja textilis (assembly GCF_049901715.1). Classification (NCBI taxonomy): domain Eukaryota; kingdom Metazoa; phylum Chordata; class Lepidosauria; order Squamata; family Elapidae; genus Pseudonaja; species Pseudonaja textilis. The sequence goes on from NC_142006.1 coordinate 4,245,817, forward strand.
AATTCTTCACTGTGACAAAGGCAGCCAGAAGCTCTTTGGAGAACAGGTGCTTGGTTGACCCCATCGTCACCTCTGCTTAATATATTGCTTCTGCCTGGAGGGCTCTCTGATGCAGCCAACGTGTCTTCCTCATCCCGTTTAAATGAAGCAGAAAGAATGAAGAGGAATGAGGGGAGAGAGAGAGAGAGAGAGAGAGAGAACAAGATCCTTGCTCTCTATGGAGGAGAGCTAGACAAATTCATCACTCTGAAATTTGCCTACAGCAAAGCTCTCTTCTTGCCTGCTTGGGCACTGGGTCTAAGAGGCACTGCTTTGTGCACTGAATGGGCACAGCTGAATACCCCAATGGCCTACAGAAGTCAATTTCCCAAGAATCATTGCTGTTCCCTTTGGATCTGTTGCACTGCACAATAAATTCCTATAAGTGCATATTCGAAATTGCACAGTGCATGGGATCTTTCACTAGAGTCATCTCGTATTAATTTCATATTAATTAATATTAATAAATAATTTCAGGCATGTAAGTTTCTGTTAAGATTGCCTAACAAGGAAGATCTTCACTGGTTTTTGATGTTGGGCTCCTGGCCTGGATAACCTTGAAATAGCTTAACAGATTGAAATGAGTTGTTGGGAAGAAATGAGTTGTTGGGAAGTTAATCCTTCTAGCCTTCTAGAAGGAGTCTTCATCCAGGACTTTGAAAGGTCTGGATGACATGATGGACTACAAGACCTCCAAGACTATTTACAATTGGCAACTTCAAATCTCAGCCAAGAAATGCTCTCTCTTACACATTACAACAAAAATCAGAACACTAAATACAAACTGGGTGGATACAACCTTGTAGACGACACTCACTCTGCCAAGGACTCATTTCAAAAGATCTAAGCCCCAGAGCTCACTGTAACCGCATTGCCAAAAAGGCATTAAGAGTTGTAAACTTAATTTTGTGAAGCTTCTTCTCCGGTAACATTGAACTGCAAACCAGGGCATACAAAACCTTCACCAGACCAATTCTTGAATACAGCTCATCCGCCTGGAATCTACACTGTATAACAGGCATTAATACAATTGAACGAGTCCAGAGGTATTTCACAAGAAGTCTCCTCCACTCCTAAGCCGGCAGTAGAATCCCTTATGCCACCAGTCTTGAAATTTTGGACCTGGACAACTTAGAACTACACCACCTACGGTCTGGACCTAAGCTTAGTACACAAAGTTGCCTGCTTCAACGTCCTACCTGTCAGCAACTACTTCAGTTTCCACCACAATAATACATAGGCAAACAATCGATACAAACTTTAAATAAATCGCTCCAAACTCGATTGCAGAACGTAAGACTCCAGCAACAGAGTGGCCAATGCCTGGAACCCACTACGTGACTCTGTGGTTACAGCCTCAAACCCCCAAACCTTAAACCTTAAACTGTCTACTGTGGATCTTACTCCACTCCTAAAAGGTCTGTAGGGGGCATAAACTCACCAACGTGCCTACCGTCCCTGTCCTACTGTTCCCATTTATCTGTGCTCATGTATTATGTATACCTATATACCTGCTTATACTTATAAGTTTATACATTGTATTCATACTTATACTTGTTTTCTCATAATGCTTGACAAACTAAAATAAATAAATAAATAGGTCTTCTAGACCTTGGGAGGTCTTTCAGTCCTTTCAGAGTCCTGGATGAAGGTGGCCGAAGAAAACCTCACCTTGTTGGCCAGATTTCTTTTCTTCTTCCCCCACATCTTCAAATCTGCCTTGAGTCCCTCAAGCCTTGTGGAGTCCTTCCTCCCTGTAGGCTTTAGAGTGTGTATTGAAGAAACAATGAATGTCCACCTTATTTATATCTTCATCTAGTGCAGCCGAGGAAGCCTGATCTATCCGTGCTAGAAGAGAGGCAGAAAGCAAGGGAGAAGGTGGAGACAGAGAAGGAAACTCACCAATGGAGAGGTGAGATATTTCATCCATCTCCACAGCAGTGTCGGGGAAGAAGGGTGAAGGTCGAGGGAGACTCACTGCATTGCACTGATTAAAAAGTTGACAGCCATTCATTTTGTTTTATGAAATCGTCAATTGATCTGCGATCACGGGCTCCCATCACTGCTGAGAAAGTAAGCAGCAGAGGAAATCAGGATTAAACTACTCGAAGAAAGAGAAGAAGGGTTGTTGGTTTTTTTTTTGGAGAAGCCATTAATTCTTCTCTGGAAAGGAACGTGCTGTCGAATCACCCCGTCCTCTTTCAAGGTTTAGGAGAGAGCAAGATTCCTCTGTTCTGTGGTTTTTTTTAATCTATATATAGATTATATATAAAATTTTATATATAAAAGCGAAATACTACTCACACATCACAAAATCTCCAGAACTGTAAAACGTAAAAGCTTGAAATTTGGCACATATGTTCCTCTTGGCTTTTAGGTGCTCACTAAGAAAGGATTTTTCAAAATGACCATCAGAGCATTAGTATTTCCTATATTATTATTATTATTATTATTATTATTATTATTATTATTATTAACACGCTCTGATACTAAGGAGTTCTACTCCCCCTCCCCACCTGAAAAGAAATCTCTTCCAAATGCAACACACAAGCAGAGGAGAGGAGTTTTAGTTTCACAGCACCAAGCAGCTTTAGTACAGAACAGTTGAGCTAAGCCACGCCCAGGCTCCTTGCTGTCTCCTTCCTGCTCACCCAACAAATACTGTTTCAGTTTCCAAACAGCCCTCAACTCTCTCACACACTGACAGGACACTAGTCAGATGAATACCGATGGATGCTGGTAGGCAGAGGCCGATTTCCCCCCCTTATTTTCCTCCCCAAAAACTAAGCCCAACCACATAGTTTCGTGGCAGAGCACGGGTATCGAGCTAGTACTTTTTATATTTGTGAATGGATGCTAGTACTAAGCCGTGTAAACCTTCCAAAAACTTCATCATGGTGGCCCAAGAGGGATTTGTTACATGAAATAAGTGATAAAGGGGATGGCTTTGAACCATGCACGGAGTGATTTCCCCAGTGACAAACTCCCTTCCCATCAGCCAACCTTTCAAAAAAAACGAAAACTCTCCAATCGTCTGCTCCAACACTTAAAACATTTCCTCGCCGCCTATAAAGAAAGAGGAACGAATCTGAGAAGAAAGACAGCTATGGATTCCTACGTTCTCCGGGGAGAGAGAGAGAGAAGCCCTGGGAGAACTGACCTCATAAACTCTGTGGAAAATCCGGGGAAGAGGTAGAAGGCTGGTCTTGGCAGGAGTTCAAAGAAAGGTTGGAGAGATCTTTATCCACAACCATAAAAATAAAAAAGCAACAAAGCCATTTGTCAAGTGACCCGGAGCTTCTGGATGTAAGCAAGATTTAACAAGACCCTAAGGCATGAAGAATGAGCTTCCACGTGCTCTTACTCCCAGGTTAGCAAGGAACCCACCAGAAAGAGGTCAGCCAAGGAATGCCAAGGATGTCACCTGCAGACGATACCACACCAAAGAAGTTTTTCTCTCTCCATTAAAAAAAAAAAAAGTCTACCCTTGCTTTTTCCTTTAGCTTTGCAATAGATATGGGGAGCTTCTCAAGAGATTAACGGATTAACAGAGTTGGAAGGGACTTTGTAGGTCATTTAGTCCAACCCTCTGTCCAAGCTTCCACTGCCTTAAGAAAGTTCAAAACATCCTTAAATATCCATCTCATCCTGGGCACCCCTTTTTTTTTGAACTATTACCATCTGCAGATGGTACAGGACAATAATAAAAACAGGATAAAAACAGCTTCTATCCCAGGGCAGTAACTCTATTGAATTCTACTGTAGAATGCAATATTAATGCAACATCAGGGGTTTTCAATTCAGTGTATAGAATTTGAAGGATGTGTGTTTGTGTTTATTTTCATACTCATAATATACGCTGAAGGTGGTATTTAATTTCGTTGTACAAGGTGCAATGACAATAAACTAAACTAAAGTAAGCAGGAGACCTTATACCATTTCTGACAGATGGCAGTCCAGTCTCTTCTTGAAAGTCTCCAGTGATGAGACTACCACAACTTCCAAAGGCAACTTCTGTTCCATGGGTTGGTTGTTCTCACTGTTAGGAATTTTTTTCCTTATTTCCAGGTTGAGTCTCTCCTTGACTGGTTTCCATCCGTTATTCCTTGTCTCACCTACAAGCACTTTAGAAAATAGCTTGACCCCTTCCTCTCTGTAGCAGCCCCTCAAATACTGGAAAACTGCTCTCCTGTCTCCCCTGGTCCTTCTCTTCACTAGACTAGCCTGGCCCAGTTCCTACAACCATTCATCGCATGTTTTAGCCTCAAATCCCCTCATCATCCTAGTTGCTCTTCTCTGCACTTTTTCTAGAGTCTCAACATCTTTTTTATAGTGTGGTGAGCAAAACTGGACGCAGTACTCTAGGTGTGGCCTTACTAAGGCTTTATAGAGTAGTATTAGTACCTCCCTTGATCTTGATTGTATCCCTCTGTCAATGCAATTTAGGATTGTGTTGGCTTTTTTGGTTGCCACTGCACAATGCTGGCTCATATTTAACTCTGAATGGCTGAGTTTGCAATCCCTACAGAGCCACGATGGTCATTGCTGCATTGTGGGCATTGCATGTCTTAAGAAGACAATCATTTTGGTTTATTCCAATCAAGTATGGTAAAGCCAAACATGTTTTAGCGTGATGGGTGAGTCAGATCACCTGGGTTTTGTCTTTACTGTATTTTTTTCTGGGGATGTCAAGAGGGGACTGTGTTTACAATTTGTTAGAAATTCTGTTTTATATAAAGCACCGCAGAGCAAAAAAAGCAGTACAGTCACCATGTCCCTTACTATATTTTTGCAACAGGAAATAGGAAACTCTCGTCAGAACATAAAGAAACCATAGATGATAATCATAGATGCATACTAAACACTGCCACCTACTGGCTGAATAGTTGTTGCAATGCAAAATACATTCTAACATGTATTCCAACACAATAAGAGGTTGCCCCAGGCTTATGACACCTCAGACTTATAAATGCTTATTCCTAACCATGTTCTATGAACAGTTCAAGCAGCTCCATGGTTTTAGATGATCAGATAATTAGAGGAAGATCACAGAAGATTTGGATCTAGATTTATAATGTGTTTCTGCTGGCAGATCTCCTTCATTATTGTGGGTGCTCCAACACTGGAGGTTTTTAAGAATAGATTTGACCACCATCTGCCTAAAATGGTATAGGGTTTTCTGCTTGAGATGCCGGTTGGACTAGAAGACCTCCTGGGTACCTTCCAATTCTTTTACTGTTATTGAATCCCTTGAATATTTGTTCTTTTTATAGGCATGTCTACACACAAGGAGCCAGCCTAAAAAGATTGTACAGATTACTATTAGAGAATACTATTATTATTATTATTATTATTACGATAATATTAATGAAAAGAATTGTAACCAGACAACACACTGTTTATATGGATTTGAACATGTTGTCCTTTCTATTTCTGTTAATAAAAAATAAATTAAAAGGTTGCACTTTCTCCTAACAGCCATCTGATGTAAAATTAGACGTTATAATTTCATTCAAGTGCTCCCAGAGTTTGGAGGAGTGGCATAGAAGCCATAGTTTGTGGACACATCACAAATAAACTTGTTGAGTTTGGCCTGTTTTCGATCCAGAAGGATCTTTTTCATTCTCCATTTCTTACCAGGGCTCCGTTTTTTTTTAAAAAAAAAATATGCATACAGATTATTTTTCAAAATCATTTTTTTTTAGGGCAAGATTAAAAACCAACTGCATGTGGTTAGAACTTCACCTTTAAAGCTACCTGCTGAAATAAACATCAGGTATAAGAATAGAGGGGGTGCAATGCATTTTTTTTTCTTTTTTAAGCATGCAACACAGTATAGTTGAGATTTTCCTGGCTGTGTGAACGCTGCTCTTCAACCACTGAGAAAAATGATGCTAAGCCTCCTTGAAACAGGCAGAGGCTCATTAAAAAGGAGTTCTAACAAATCGGTTATCAGATGAATGAACAACCCTTTTCAAATAACTCTGTTAAATAAATCCACAGTAAAGATAATTAGTCAGCATTATGCCATCACAATAGACTCTTATCCATTGGGGAAAGCTTTAACAGAAAGGTAAGCTGCTTAAATGTATAACAGGACGAGAGGAGCACACAAGAAGTTAGGTCTTTAAAGGAAGAGATTACAGCACCTTTTCCCACCTTGGCAAGCTGGGCTAGGAAGTGGCCATTGGATACAATAAAAAGTTTGAAACGGGCCAGTCTGGTTTGTTCTGCCTATGCAGAGCTGGAGGGCGGAGTTAAGCAGGTCATCAGCTTAGCATCGTTGCATCGCTGTTTTAAATTGTTATTTAAAAAAAAAAAAAGAATAGAAGAAAGACCAGCATAAACTCAATTATGACAGCAATAAATACACCAATGAATGGCCCAAAATTCAAGGCAGATCATCCTGAAGAGATTTCGTGTTTGTTGTTGGCTAAGAGTCAACACGGACCGGATGACATTAATCAATCAGCAACATCTCCAAATAATGAAATTCAGAGCAGAGCTGAAATGTCTATCTCTAGCTACCAAAAGATGATTAACCTTTCATTTTAATTTCATTTCCCCCTCCCACACATGCACACACACTGGTGTTTAGTTTTGCTCTTTTGCATTATATATGAATTTGACTATGATTCTCTCCTAACTGGAACAGGCAGGTTTTAGTAGACGGAACAAAGTGGGAAGGCGTCATCGGTGTCTGCCTCCCTGCCCTGTCACTGTTAAGATGAGATTGACCTTAAGAAAGCCCCACAATCTCCTTCAACACCACAAATGTGGCTTAATATGTGACACTTTGCAACAGAGCTGATGAGCCAATGTCTGGTGATTGTGTCAATGTTGTTTTCTTTTGCTGTTTCATCCCCCCCGCCTACTTCGGTCTGTCTGTCTGTCTGTCTGTCTATCCCTCCATCTATTCTTCCCTCCCTCCCTCCATCTTCTATCTGTCTGTCTGTCTGTCTGTCTGTCTGTCTATCTGCTTATCTGCCTACCTGCCCATCTGTCTGCCTACCTACCTACATATCTTCCTACCTACCTACCTACCTACCTACCTACCTACCTATCTTTCTACCTACTTACCTTTCTACCTATCTACCTTCTTACCTATCTGTCTACCTACCCATCTGCCTACCTATCTGTCTACTTACCTACCTACCTGCCTACCTACCTACCTACCTTTCTACCTACCTATCTGTCTACCTATCTGTCTGTCTATCTCTCTATCTATCTATCTATCTATCTATCTATCTATCTATCTATCTATCTCTATCTGTCTGCCTACCTACCTCTCCATCTATTCATCCATCTTCTAACTTCTATCATCTATCTAAAAAAACCCTCTCTTTTTAAGATCCCCTTAATCCCTTAATTTGGGCTGGAGTCAGAGTGACTGGATGGATCTGAGCATTTACTGGCCGGATGCCCTTCTTGTTGCCGCATGGCGTTCACAATATATATATACATTTTCTTTGCACTCTTGGGAGAGGAACATCTGCCACTATCTAGGATTGAATTCTCAATCTTCAGAGTCGGAGGCAAGTGTCTTCACCATTAGGCCACCACACCAGTCATCTGTCTGTCTGTCCCTCCCTCCATCCGTCCCTCCCTCCCTCCATCTTCTGTCTGTCTGTCCGTCCGTCTTTCCTTCCTATTATCATGAACTCCAGTCGTGGACCCCAGATAATTTTAAATAACCACCTCCTCGAGCGGCAACATCAACATCAAGTGAATTTGAGTGTGTGTGTGTGTGTGTGTGTGTGTGTGTGGGATCTCACGGGACTTCAGCCATTTAAAATTACTGGTAATAAATGAAGATTATTTCATAGCAGGGTTCCAGGCGCGCCAATCAAGTACGGGAACCAACGGTGGGTTCTAAAAAATGCTTAGCACTTCTGCGGTACAGGATACCATATGGGATCATGCTATATAAGATGCGATCCCCACATTCTGCATATTCATTTATTCTAAAATAACTCCCCCTCCCTCCCTCTTTTAATTTGCAAATTGCTGGGGTGTTGCCACGTTTGTTATTTATTTTCCCACCCCACCTCCTTGCAAGGGTGGCTCCCATCCAGCCAAATGTATCGATATGGCACCGTAAGCGATGAACTTAGTAGGAAGGCTGTGTTATTTCCCCCCCCACCAACGGAATTGCTTGCTAAAAGAAAAGTAAGAGGGGGCGACGAGAAAAAAAATATATATATATTTTTTGCAAAAGACAAAGCGTGCACCAGAATAGCAACACAATTTTAATTTTAATTTTTTTTTGGATGGTCCCGTTTAATCCATTTTTAGCCTGTAATAAACCAGCAAGGCTGTTAGCGGCTTGGCTGAGCGGAGAACGGAGTAGAATGTTGTGTTCTTCAGGGAGGAGGGAAAAATCACTAGTACAAGTATTTTGGGATAAGGAATCCAGAAACAACTGGTTTTAAACATTTCTTTGTTTTCCTGTGCCAGGAAGTTGGGGGGAAGGCAACCTGGACTTAAAGGCGAGCTTTAAAATCATACGTTTTTTCCTGCTCCCTCCGTCGGGGAATGAGACAAAAAACCCTTTCCTTATTCTCATATTCCCCGTCCAACATCCAATATTTAATTAAAGATTAAATGAAAAAAAAAATTAAAGATTTGCTTTCTTTGTACTTCCGCTTTTGCCCCCTTTCACTGGAGATAGCAGATTAAGCTGAATTACAGGCTCAGCCACTAGGCAACGAAAGCAGGGATGGAACCATGCACGGAGATCAATGGTTATTGATGATTGGTTATGATCGGTTTATGGTTTATTTCCATTTTATCCAGGCCTGCGGGAGGGTAGCGAGATTTGTTATGGATGCTGTGTGTATTAGCATTGTGCTGAAAAGCTGCATTTGGCATACAACTGCTCCTCTTTCTCCCCCTCCTCCTTTCCAGGACTGATGAAGTTACCTAGCTGGGTCATAAAATGTCTGCAAGGAAACAATCAAGCTCAAAGATCTCCTCCTCTCCATCAATGATGAAGTTACCTAGCTGGGTCATGAAATGTCTGCAAGTAAACAACCATGCTCAAAGAGCACCAAGTACCTCACAGTCCATCTGTTATTATTATTATTATTATACACAAAAATGACACAGCAAACGAGATAACCATGCTGGGTTTCGTATCACAAATCACTAGCCGAACACTTTCCATGTGTTTAGGACACTGTGATGTATGGGCGGATTATGTGGGCAGATCCCAGTAAGGTGGTCTTCTGCAGCTGACCAATGGTGATTTATATTATTATTATTGTTATTTATTATTATTATTATTGTTGTTGTTGTTATTTCTATTTCTCCTTCTCTTCCTTCCTTCTTTCCCTCCCTCCCTCCCTCCCTTCCTTCCTTCCTTTGTAACTGTGAAATACAGAAAAACAGTCCTGCAATTTTCAGGAACAATGTTCATTTTCCCGCTACATTGAAGCACCCTGGATTATTTTTCCTCCTAAAAAAAATAATAATGTAACCTCGACTTTTGCCATGTTGTTGATGATGATGATTTATTGATAATAATAAGCTTCCAAAGGAAATGATTGCTTTCCTTGTTTTTAAAAGGTCAGTCCTCCATTTGGTATGCCACACATTTCTTTGTGAAGTTTAACATTCTGTCTGAACTTCAGAAAGAATTTGTAATTCGGCGGCCACCTGGATGGAATGTTTGCTGGTTCCGCTGATCTTGGGAAGATCTTGTGATTGTATGATTAACAACAGATATCAAGGAAGGAACTCTGTTAAGAAAGAAGCTGGCTTTATATTGAGACAGACCAAGGATGATGGGAAAAGGTATTGGATGTTAAGTTGCCATTGTCATCAAACCCAACTACCATAAGTGGCAAAATTTAACTTCCTCATTCAACTTAGTTATAGTGGGAACTGGTTCCTGCTGGTTCCACGGATGAAGATCCCTGGGGAAATTTTAGACTATAGGTCAACATTGTTTCAAAAGGAGCTTGAAGAAGACACAACTTTCTTGAATCTTCTCTAGGTGAGTTTAGAAGACCAGTCCTTTCCATGGTGGCCTTCAGGAGCTGTCTGTGGTCCTGAAAGACACCCACCAATGCAATGATTGAGGAACAAACTTTTTGGGTCAAACAAGAGAAAGAAGGCGTGAGTTGCGTAACGCAATATCACCCTACAAGGGTGTATTTTATGGCATAGCATCCTAGGCCCCTCAAAGCCACCTCAATGCCCTCCCCCCATTTGCCAAAATGATTTATCACAAAGATTGGGACTTCCGAGGGTTGAACATGGGAGGGCAACTGGGTGATAACTGATGGAAAAGACTCATTCCCCATTTTCTATATTCCACAGTGTAGATACCAATGGCACGAGGCAGGCTGCCAAAATGGAATAAAACAGTAAAACAGTATTCCAAGGACAATAAGTGATAAATAATAATGCCGCAAATGACATAGCAAAGCCACAAGAGGCAGCAAAAACATCTAAACAGGAGCAGAGGGAATTGGTCTCTCCTTCCATTCATTTATTGTTCCAGTAATTCCCTCTGCCCTTTGTTTTCACTCATTTTAAATGCTGGCTGTATTAGGATAAATCCCACTCTTCATTCCAACATTGGCGTAAGCACAATAGGAGCTCAGATTCAAAACTGTTGGGTGCGTCTGTTAGTATCTCACTCATTTGGTGGACTCTGATTTGTTTTTCATGACAAAGTCCCTTAATTTCAGGACTGTCCTGGCTGAATCCTAAAGTTTTCAGCTGCCTTCTTGAGTTGTTACAATTCCGACATTGTTCCCAAAATAAACACTCAACTTGATTCACGGTTAATTCAGTTGAGACACACAGAGGGATAAACATGAATCGGAAAACATATTTAAGGAATGTTTCAAGGTGTCGGTGATTTTTAGTACAACGTCTTAAAAGAGGCTGAGACCAGCTTCCCAATGGTTATTCTATATATGTATATATATTGGCAGAAACCCACCGGAAAGGGTTAATATATGCTTTTTAAAATTTATCTTAATTAATTGAAGTGGTCTTTGTAGGTTGTTTCATTTGAGTTTTTTGTATGCTGCCCAGGGTCACTTGGTGTGAGGTGGGCAGCCACATAAATTTGATCGATAAATAAATATACTTTCAGACTGAGTATTGAAGAATACTTCAGTGAAGCTTTCCTTCATTGAAAGTTTTTAGAAAGGGCCTCGATTGGCCTTTGTGAGGTCATTCAAGCTAGAGGCGTCCTTTGCTGAGTACAAGTTGGACTAGCACAAGGCTCTTCAAACTCGGCAAGTTTAAGACTTGTGGACTTCAACTCCCAGAAGTCCCAAGCTGACTGGAAGAGGAAATCTGGGAGTTGAAGTCCACCAAGACTTAAAGCTGTCAAGTTTGAAGACCCTTGCTTTAAGGGTTACAAGTCTTATGTTAGTCTTTCTCAACCTCAAACCTTCTCAAGAACTATCTCAGGGGAATTCTGGGAGTCAAGGTCCATCTTAAACTTGGCAAGGTGGAGAAACACTTGAGACTAGCACACGGCTCTTCAAACTTGGCAAGTTTAAGACTTGTGGACTTCAACTCCCAGAATCCCCAAACTAACATGAAGGGAGGAGGAATTCTGGGAGTTGAAGCCCACAAGTCTTAAAGTTGTCAAGTTTGAAGACCCCTCGACTAGATAGTCTTCAGAGTTTCTTTTTTTGCTCCATAATCTTCATCAATTCCCCAAGGGGTCCAAGTTGAGGGCTGGTGTCCTTATGAATGTGCATCCATGTCATTTTCTTGGCGTCGCATGGAAGTACCTCCTGAAGACCTTTTGACTTCCCAATGTACAGTCTACAGTCTGGGGAGTCCTTCTTTCATCTCCTAGCCCTTTATTCACCTGGCCAGAGTCAACCAGGTGTTGCTTTACCCCGTTCCCTCTCCTGCTTGGCTTTATCCCACTTCAGTCTCGAAAGCTGGACTATCCCAAAGAGATAAGGACTCCCTTTTCCGGCGTCTTTGGGAACCAGCGAAGCAAAAGAGACATTTCTCTTCTCCAGTGCTTCCCCCCAAAAAAAAGAAGAAGAAGAAAAAGAAAGGAAAGGAAGACGAGCGGTTGAATTGGGAAAGACACCCCCCCTCCCCCGGCGATGAGGGTTGGAAGAAGGTTGTGGAGAAGAAGACCACCTTCCAGGCAGGGGATGGAGAGGACATCCAAGAACTGGATGGGAGGCGCAGAATCCCGGGTTGGAAGAGGAGATGGCAGCTGGGAGGAAGGCGAGGAAGAGTTAAAAGAGAGACGGAGCATAGAGTTAAGAGGGAGCCTTCCTCCAGCTGGTCACCTCCCCTCCCCTCTCCTCAGCCGGAGGGCGCCAGTTGGAGGAAGGGAAGGGTAACTGCATGCGAATGGGAAGGCGAGCAGCTCTCTCTCTCTTTCTCCCTTCCATTTCCATTCTATCCACCGCTCTTCTCCTTCGCCCACCCCTCTCCAAAGGAAAACCCCACCAGCCTCTTTTCTCGGTCCGATTTTTGCCCCCCCCCGCCCCCCCCCACTTCTCCCCCTTCCATGCTTCCACTCCCCTTCTGCTCCGACCCAGCTCTGCCTCCCAAGGGGGGGTGGGGGGAGCCGACCCTTCCCGTCCCCCCGCCCCAAATTCCCCACTTCTCCAGCGAAGCCTCTCCACGTCCCTCGTCTCCGCCCCTCGCCCCAATCTCTCCCATTCATTCCCGGAGCCCCGCCTCCTGGGGACGCCCCTTCCCCTCCCTCCGGCAAGCTCTTTTCCTCACCGCTTCGGCTCCTTTCGATCGCCTGGATCCCTCCTCCTCTTCCTCCCGACGCATCTCTCTCTCTCTTTTCCCCTCCAACTCTCCTCCCCCCACTCCGCCGCCTCGACCGCCCGCCCTCGTCTTCTCCAGCTTGGCTTGTGTGCGCCTTTCCTTTCGCCCCCGGTGGCTGCGAGCTTGATCCATCCGAGGAAGGCAGCGAGGAAGAGGAGGAGGAGGAGGAGGAGGAGGGGAAAAGAGGAGGAGGAGGAGGAGGAAGGAGAGGAAGAAGAAGAAGGAGAAGGAGAAGGAGAGCCGCCGCAAAGAGGACCCTTTCAAATCAATGCATCTCTGTTCTCTCTGAATTCTTCTTTCTTTTTTTTGAAATAGCCAGCCAACCTCACGAAGGCGAGGGATTCTAATCGGATTTCTTGGAAGATCTCTCCCGGTCTCTCTCGGTTCTCCACCCGACCTTTACCTCGGCTTTTCTGCGGGAGGGGGACAGGCGGGAGTGGTGGGGTTTGGGGTGGGGGTTAAAAAAAACCGTCCTTCTTCCTTCGGAATGCCTGCCCCCCGGAGCAAGGCGCGGCAGTCTTCCCACCGAGCATGAAAAGGGCTGCCGGCTACCCAGCCACCCGACGCCTGCAGCGCTCGCCCGGCGCCCACTATGCGCTCTGGATCGGTGGGAGCTCAGCTTCTTCGACGGCCAAGTTCTGCCTCCCGGAGCGAATGAGAAGCCCCCGCGCCCCAGCCAAAGAGGAGCGTTGACCCTCCGGTAAGAGACTTCTTCGCAAAATGAAGCCGGCTGATGTGTCTGTTGAGTTCTTCTTCTTCTCTCTCTCTCTTTTTTTTAAGGCACCTTAGCTGGGCTGCTGGCTTGGACCGCAAGGGCCGGTCCGCACCCAAAGGGTCCGTTTCCAGCCTCCCCCTCCCCGTTTCCTCTTCCAAGGGTCCCTCTGCCGGCTTCAGCCTCTCTCCGGGGCCTCCAGGGGTCTTCTTTGCGCCCCCGGCCCCCTGCACCCAAACCCCTGCTTTCTATTCTCTGATTTTTTTTGCAGTTATGGACCAAGACAGGACTTGGTCCTGCGGTTCTTACAAAGGGTTTTTAAGTCACAAGAGGGGGGTGAGTGTGCACAATCCGAGGAGGACAGTGTGTGGCTCTGCGTGCATGCCTCTCGTACTGCGGGGGAAGCGCGCCTCCTTCTAATCTCTCTCCCCCCCCCCACACACACACACTGCTCCCCCACACCCGGCCAGGTTTTCTCCCAACTCCCAAGCAAGGTTCCTCTTTTTTTATTTTTTTGCCGCACTCTGGTTCTTCCTAGCCAGCCAAAGGGTTAAGCGGGCTTTCTGTGTGTGCGTGCAACACTCGCCGAGCGTGGGGGCGACACGCGGGGGGTCTGCCTTTGCGCCCGCGCGTGCTTGCTTTGCCCCCTTTTCGGGGGCGGGCGGGGGGCGACACGAGCCGATTCGTATGGAGGGGGTAACAAGGGGAAGCAGAGGTTACGTGGGGACGGGTGCGGAGGGGGGGGGTTGGGGGAAAGAGACACCAAGATTATTCCTGTATCCATCTCCCCCCCCACACACACACACTGCACCCTCCCTCCTTCAGGTCGGGGAAGAGGGTGGAATTGATGTCCGTCGTGTCCGGAGGGCGCCAGTTTTGGGGTTGTTAGAATCTATGAACACCCCCCCAATTGGCATCCCCATTGCAGATTTAATTAGGTTAAGGTCTCCATTTGCCGTTGGCTTGACTCATCCTTTTCAAGGAGAGGAAAGGGGGGTGGGTGGGGGAGAATGGGTGTGAATATCTGCTGGTGGTGTGTGGGTGGTGTATATCTGTATGTGAGAGTGGGGAGAGAAAGAGAGAGGGAGGGGGAGAGAGGGGAGAGAGGGAAGGAAGGAGAGGGAAGGAGAGAGAGGGGAGAGAGGGAGAGAAGGAGAGGGGGAGAGAAAGAAAGAGAGAAGAGAGAGGGAGGGAGAGGAAGAGAGAGGGAGGGAGGGGGAGAGAGGGAGGGGAGGGAGGGAAGGAGAAGGAGAGGGGGGTGAGAAAGAGAGAGAGAAGAGAGAGGGAGGGAGAGGAAGAGAGAGAGGGAGGGAAGGAGAGGGAGGGAGGGAGAGGGGGGAGGGAGGGAGGAAGAGAGAGGGAGGGAAGAAGGAGAGGGGGAGAAAGAGGGGGGGCACCTGTGTGTGCTGCATACAATGCACCCCTGCGCACACTCATCTAAGGTGGGCCCTCAAGCCAAGAATGTGCCACTTTCGTCGCCACCTCCTTCTCCTTCCCAAAGTCCTGAATGAAGATGGGTGGGGAGAAGACAATTCCCATCCCTTCAACACATCACCCCTGCTTGGTTTTCAGAACAGCGGTCCCTGAGGCGGTTGGGTCAAATCTCTAGATTTTCAAATGTCTGGGGTGGAGTGGGGTGGAGGAGGCTGACCTCCGCTCCCCCCAACAGGATCCTTCAAAACTCATCCTAGAATGAAGCTATGGAGCCCACTCTTAGCTAGAGGCTTGGAGAGGGCCAATCTTCCCATGGAAAGCAAGATGTCAGGTGAGCTTGTAGGAAATGGAAGGACAACTCAACCACTTCAGGAAATGGAAGGACAACTCAACTTTTATCTTGCTGGTCCTTTTGGTGGGGGAAAAACCAGACCTTGAAGAAGGAGGGAAGAAGATCCCATGGTTCTTGACATTGCAGAAGGAGGGAAGAAGAAGTCATGGTGGAACGTAAAATGGGGGTTAGTGTAGATGGGTGGGTACTGTGAGGAGAGGTCAGAAGTCCCCGGATGTCTCCCCATGCTTGGTAGCTAGGAGGAGAAAAGCCCACCAGGGATGAGGGAGATCTTAGGACTGCAGCTAGCCAGAGACAGGGAGGGGAATGTCAGGAGAAGGCTATGGAGACAGAGGAACAAGTATTGAACTATGGGAAATCTCAAATTCTCCTACCGGTTTTCCTCCAGTGCACAACTCTCCGGTGCTGTCGTAGGCATGGAGATGCGATCGGGCACTCACTTTGCAAAATTGTGACATGGGTCTGCTGGCAGCCACCGTGCTGGCTGCACTATGCCCCTTGCACACACCTGCAAGCTCACACAAACACACACACACAAGTATTCACAGAGCAGCCCTTCCTATCTCCTGCTGCATACAAAGTGCTGGTTGTCTCTTTCATAGCCCACGAGAGCATCTCTCTCTCTCTCCTCTCTCCTCTCTCTTTTTCTCTCTCCTCCCTCTCTCTCTTTTCTCTCCCCCTCTCTGCCTCTCTGATACAACACTGACACACACAGTTGGTGAGCATACTGGTGTTGCCTCCTGCCATGATTGTTTCAGAGCCTCCGTTGTGTTTGCATCGTTTTTGGGGTCTGTAGGCGCATATATTGCGGGTTGTTTACTGGATGTAAAGGACACGGACAACTCAGAAGGTCTTTCAAAGAAAACATTATATTCTCTATTTCTGCCTCTTCTTCCCGTCCATGCAAATTTCTATTTTGGGACCACTGTTGCTTGGGCAGACAGACCAGATCGGCCACATCAACTTTACTTGTGCTTTTTCGCCACTTTCCACCCGCATCCTAAGCTTTTCTCCCTTCCCGTATTGGCGCATCCATTTCTCCTCGCCACAGAGCTGCCGAAAACCTTTCTGATCACGCTCAGAACCCCAACGGTACATGAAATGTGCCTTCTGTCATGGCGGTGTGCCAATTCTCCATCCTCTTCTTCCTCGCACAGGGAGTCTTCTCACACTGGGAGATTGCACACCCCAATCCATCCGGGCTCAGCCTTCCAAAACGCACAAATGGAGAAGACGTGGGCCGATTAGACAGCTGGGTTAGAAGAAACTGCAGGGACAGGAATGGAGAGAGAGAGAAAGAGAGAGAGAGAGAGAGAGAGAGAGAGAGAGAGAGATAGAGAGAGAGAGATTGGTGCATTCTGTGTGAGAGTCAGAAGAATCAGAAGGAAAATGGACACCTTGATAAACCTTCTGGTTTCTCTCTGTGGGATGTACCCTTTCCTTCCCTTTCTTCCAACTGTGAGCACAACATGTCAGAGAGCTTTCATCCAAGCTGGTCATGTCCTGCTTATCTGTACAGCTGAGATCTGACTTGGTTGTTTTGGTGCGTTTCGTCTTCTTAGAAGCCGATAAAGTCATGGGTATCTTCCTCCAGCTATTGATCCCGTGAGAGGGTAGACCTTTACATTTATCTGGTTGTGGGTGCTTTTTTTTAATACCACTCAGCAGAAAACGCTGCACATACATTCTCTGGCTGCTTCCCCCCCCCCCTTTTTTTTTAAAAACCATCCCCTGCATGTACTCAGAACTTGCTTCGAGGGAGGGGAAAACACAATTCGGGAGAACAGCAGAAGCTGTAGAAGCAGGAAAAGGGGCAAGCAAAGAAGTCCATTCAGATACGTGCCAGAGTTAGACTCCCCAAGATAAGGGAGGACATGTGCTTGGAGAAATAGCTCAGAGATGGCAAGGGGGAGGCAGAGAATAGAATAGAATAGAATAGAATAGAATAGAATAGAATAGAATAGAATAGAATAGAATAGAATAGAATAGAGGATAATATAGGAATAGAATAGAATATAGAATAGAATAGAATGGAATAGAATAGAGGATAATATTGGAATGGAATGGAATGGAATGGAATGGAATAGAATAGAATAGAATAGAATAGAATTCTTTATTGGCCAGGTGTGATTGGACACACAAGAAATTTGTCTTGGTGCAAATGCTCTCGGTGTACATAAAAGGAACAGATACATATTCCCCAGAATCTCTTGAGCGTGGCAGGGAAGTGTGTTGCATGCAAGTGGGCTTCGCTTTTGCGCCTTTGCAATGAAGGTAGTGTGTTTGTATGTGTGTGTATATGTGTGTGTGTGCAGTGGGTCGAGCCGCCTGCCTTGCCTGCTCATTTCACATGCCGGAGATGTGATATCCCTGAAGCTGATTTTTAGTTGGTTCCCAAACCAGAGTGATTGGGAATTTTTTTTCTTTTTTCTTTTTCTTTTGGACCGAGCCGGGGAGAAATCAACATGACTTCAGCATAATTGAGGAAGAGTGAGGGTGGAAAAAAAAAGAGAAAAAGCGGTGTGGGGAATACAGCGAGAAGGCAGAGATTTGAACGGGTGCCAGAAAGGGATTCAGGCTGTGTGCAAGGATCAGATTCTCTGTTTGTATTGTACAGAGGCGTGTAAAAGAGCAACGTGGCTAGTTTTCCTTCTTAACGCAGCCTGAGGAAGAGGAGGGGTGAGATGGGGCACGTCTCATACAAGCCTAAAGTGGGTTTGTGTGCGAGTTCCCATCCTTGGTGAGCAGAGTGTACTCGTGAGGAGGGTGTAAGCACTAGCACCGCCATAGGTGTGCGTGCGCTCTGCATACCAATTCCTCAGGAACGTCTGATTCAAGCCCTACCTGGGATGGAATTCAACCAGTGTTAACAACTGGTTTGGTGAGCGCAGGCACTTCGCCCGAACCGGTAGAATCCCACCCCTGCTGGGAGGTGGAACGAAATAGACTCTTGTTGGGGATTTCTTAGCTATTTGGGGTGGGGTGGGGAGGGGAAGGAGTGATGACCCCCATTCATAGCAGAGATACTTAACTCTTCCTGCTTTCTTGGGGCCTGCTTAAGAGCTAGAGGGATTGGTTTCACAGCAAGGCACCAAAACACTTTAAAAAAAAATGTTTCTCATGGCAAAGGAATGTCTATGGAAAATAAATGTTTTCCCTCCCTCCCACCCACCTCCAGAGAAGATATTTTGACACTCTCGTTTTTTACCTGTAGCCTCATGGCCTCCTCTCGTATCTTGCTTCTCAAACCCGATTTCCAAGCGCTCTGCCTTGCGTACAACAAGAACGGTTGGCAACAGACAAATTCGTTCTTTTGTTGTTGTTGTTGGCTTCGCCGTGTATTTGCAGGTGTTCGGGGAATCTCCCTGGGAGCCTGGAAGGAAGCTGACTTAATTTGAGGGGAGCCCTTTCCATCTGTGGGAACAAGTGTGCCGTGTTTCTGTGCAATATGTCTCCCTGTTGCTTCCTTCTCACTTGTTCCTCAAAGCTACTGCTGCTCGCAGCATGGAGGGTGCAGAATTGCTGGGATTTGGGCAAAGCGAGGGGAAGGAAGGAAAGGGAGGAAGGAAGGAAGGAAGGAAGGAAGGAAGGAAGGAAGGAAGGGGATGAGAAAAGAAGGAGGAATAAAGGGGAGGGAGGAGGGGAGGAAGAAAGGAGAGGGAGGGAGGAAAGAAGAAAGGAGAGGGGAGAAAGGAAGAACGGGAGGAGAGAGAGGGAAGGGGAAAGGGAAGGAAAGGAAGGAAGGGGAGAAGGGAAGGGGAAACAGGAAGAAGAAAAAGGAAGAAGGGGAAAAAGGAAGAAGAAAGGCGAGGGAGGGAGGGGGGAGGAAGAAAGGGAGGGGGAGGGAGGAGGAAGGAAAGAAGAAAGGAGAGGGAAGAACGGTAGGAGAAGGAAGGGGAAGAAAGGAAAGGAGGTTCTTAAAATGATTCAACAAAGGGAGAATTCGGCTGGAGGGGGGGGGGGGTCTTCTGAAAAAACGGGAAGGCCCAAAACTCTGATGAGGAAGTAGAGGCGAATTTCACAGGGGTAAGGCTTCAAGCTAGCCCCGTCAAGCCTTCCCTTTTGGATAAGCAACCCTAGCTAGGCATATCCTGTTTATTGGTTTCTTGGTTTAAACACCTTTGGGCCAAACAGCCCCTACTCTCTTGGCTCCCTGCAAGAGCTGAGCTTAAAGAAGGCGACATTTCCCAGAAGGGGGAGCCCTGACTCTATTCCGCGTCCTGGGAGCGGTTTGCCACGGCTGGGCTCGCGCACCAAAAGTGATTCAAATTCTCGATGGGTTTCGGCTTGACAAGGCTTTAGAAAGGAATACAGAGCAGGCTTAGTTGGCTACCAGCAAGAACGATTCGCTAAACGGTTCTGTTTTCCACCACCCGGGTGAGGAGGGCCATCTGTGCCAACCTGGCAGCGTGTTTGTTTGTTTATTGATTTACGACGGGCGATGGCGTGTTGGTTGACTGATTCAGAGCAGTTCTATTCCTTGGAAGAAATAGAATGGAGCTGGAAGGGACCTTGGAGCTCTTCTAGTCCAGCCCCTTGTTCAAGCAGGAGGACTTATACCATTTCAGATAAGCGGCTGTCCAGTCTCTTCTTAAAAACCTCCAGTGATGGAGCCCCCATGACTTCTGGTGGCAAGCTGTTCCACTGGTTCATTGTCCTCACTGTTAGGAAGTTTCTCTTTAATTCCAGGTTGCTTCTCTCCTTGATTAGTTTCCATCCATTCCTTCCTTCCTTCCTTCCTTCCTTCCTTCCTTCCTTCCTTCCTTCCTTCCTTCCTTCCTTCTTTCCTTCCTTCCTTCCTTCCTCTCTCTCTCTCTTCCTTCCTTCCTTCCTTCCTTCCTTCCTTCCTTCCTTCCTTCTCTCTCTCTCCCTTCCTTCCTTCCTTCCTTCCTTCCTTCCTTCCTTCCTTCCTTCCTTCCTTCCTTCCTCTCTCTCTCTCTCTCTCCCTTCCTTCCCTTCCTTCCTTCCTTCCTTCCTTCCTTCCTTCCTTCCTTCCTTCTCTCTCTCTCTCTCCTTCCTTCCTTCCTTCCTTCCTTCCTTCCTTCCTTCCTTCCTTCCTTCCTTCCTTCCTTCCTTCCTCTCTCTCTCTCTCTCTCTTCCTTCCTTCCTTCCTTCCTTCCTTCCTTCCTTCCTTCCTCTCTCTCTCTCTCTCTCTCCCTTCCTTCCTTCCTTCCTTCCTTCCTTCCTTCCTTCCTTCCTTCCTTCCTTCCTTCCTTCTTCTCTCTCTCTCTCTCCCTTCCTTCCTTCCTTCCTTCCTTCCTTCCTTCCTTCCTTCCTTCCTTCCTTCCTTCCTTCCTTCTTTCCTTCCTTCCTTCCTTTCTTTCTCCCCCCCCCTCTTTCTTTCTTTCTCTTCCTTCCTTCCTTCCTTCCTGAATCACAGGGACCGCAGAGGTCTTCTAGTCCAACCCCTGCTGAAGCAGGAGACCCCATACCATCTCAAACAAGGGACTGCCTAGTCTCTTCTTAACAACCTCTGGTGATAAAGCACCTACGGACTTCTGAAGGCAAGTCTGGTAAATTGTCCTCAGGAGGTTTCTCCTTAATTCCAGATTGCTTCTCTCTTTGAGTTTCCATCCATCGTTTCTTGTCTTGCTTTCTCGCTTCTCGGCCTTTTGGCTAAGATCAAGTGTGTGTCTTGCTTTCTGGTGCTTTGGAAAATAAGTGGACCCCCCTCTTCTTTGTGGAAAACTGCTATCGTGTCCCCCTAATCTTTCTTTTCTCTAGATTAGCCCAACTCAAAACCTGCAACTGATCTTCATATGTTTTTGTCTCCAGGCTCTTCCTTAATCATTTTACTTGCTCTTCTTTGCACTTTCCCCAAAGTCTCAGCATCTTTCCTGTAATTTGGTGACCAAAACTGGATGCAGGATTCCAGATGTGGCCTTACTAAGGCTTTGTAAAGTGGTACTGATACTTTACGTGATTTCTATTCTATTCTATTCTATTCTATTCTATTCTATTCTATTCTATTCTATTCTATTCTATTCTATTCTATCCCCTACCCCACTTTACTCCACTCCGCATATCTGCTTCTGCTACCGAGTTTCCTTTTCGACCATTGGAAAGGAGTTCCCTGGACACCTTTGTAAGTTTTCCCCTCCCCCTAGGGTACAGTTAATGTAAAGTCCAGCATCTGGTCTTTTTATTTGGTGGAAGAGAACTTATGTTAAAGTGCCTTCCGGTAGAGAATCTGAGCCTTCAGCGATACGCAGTTCTGTAGGAAAAGATATTTTTGGCAGATGTTCCTGACCTGTGAATCTGGATGTGAAAAGAATGCCCTAGAATCAGCTGGAGAGAACAGTCCGTCCAAACTCTTTCTTTCCTATGAGTAATTCAGAAATAAAGCATCTCCTAAAGATGTTATTCAGCCTAGCCTTGAAGTCTTTTGGCTCACAAGAGATCTCAACATCCTTCCAGGCCATTGATTGCCTCAACCAGTTGTAAACATAAATAGTCATAGTCAGCTACAAGCTATCTATCCACTCATCTATCTATATCTCTCTCGCCTACCTATCTACTATATATCATCTATCTCATCTATTCTCTCCTTTCTGTCTCTCATATCTAGTTATTTTTTTCTGGCTAGATAGCTAGCTATCTAGTTATCTATCTCTATTAATTGTATATTCTGTCTGTTTGTCTATTTATCATCTATCATCTATCCATTAATCTATCATCTCTCTCTTTTACCTATCATCCATCTATCTAATCTATCTATCATCTTCTTCTTCTTCTTCTTCTTCTTCTTCTTCTTCTTCTTCTTCTTCTTCTTCTTCTTCTTCTTCTTCTTCTTCTTCTTCTTCTTCTTCTTCTTCTTCTTCTATCCATTAATCTATCTATCCTCTCTCTCTTTCTTATCTATCTATCTATCTATCTATCTATCTATCTATCTATCTATCTATCTATCTATCTATCTATCTCATATCATCTCTCCTCTCTCTCCTCCTCTCTCTTTCTTATCTATCCAGCTCATCTCTCTTCTCTCTCTCTCTCTCTCTCTTTCTTATCTATCTCTCTTTCTTATCTATCTAATCTATTTCTCTTCTCTCTCTCTCATCTATCTCATCCCTCTCCCCCCCCTCCTCTAATCAGAATTTGAGCAGGCATGGCAAGAGACTATAGAATAATTATACATCAAGAGTAAATATTATCCTGCCTGGTGAATTTGAAGTCAATCATCCTGTTTAGGTCTGTGACATCTGGATGACCTTAGATAGGTCTCTTTGGAAGAAACTAATGTGAAAGCTCTGGATCTATACCAGTACATTAAATTTTGGGTTGCAGCCATCAGAATAGATGGCATACAGATGTTCTCAATAATCTGATAAATAAATAGATACATACAAATTAAATCTAGCTGGGCATCTCAAAGCCAAACAACCCCCTCTTTGATGTGATGGCACTCTTCAGCAGTCACCACATCCTGAGAAAAATGATTTTCTATTTAATAACAGGTGAATAATATTCAGTAACCTATTATCGTTAAAGCTCGTTTAATAATCAGTTCATGCAACGCATCTCAATATCTCCACTACACTTAATTTTTTAAGAGCTGTGGCTATAATAGGAATGGAATGAAATCCATGGCGATAGGCTGACGTGGTAAACCACTTCGAGAACTAAGGGGGAATTTTCTACCCATGACAACTATTAATCAGATTTGCTTCACAACTGCAGTGTGACTAACTTAACTGCAGTGATTCCCTTAACAACTGGGGAGCATGGGAAAAAATTCACTGAACAAATCTTTCACTTGGCAGTAGAAATTTTGGGGCTCAGTTGTGATTGTAAGTCAAGGACTTCCTGTATTCCACAACCTTGACCCGACATTCATATTTTGTTTCTTCTTGGTGAGGGAAGTCAGTTGGATGGAAATTAATCTAGGAAAGAAGCAACCTGGAATTGAGGAGAAACTTCCTAAAGGGAGGACAATTAATCAGTGGAACAGCTTTGCCTTCAGAAGTTGTGGCCGCTCCATCACTGGAGGTTTTTAAGAAGAGACTGGACAGCCCCCTGTCTGAAATGGTATGAGCAGGGGGCTGGACTAGAAGACCTCAAGGTCCCTTCCAGCTCTATTCTGATTCTAGGTTTCTTAGTTGTTTATAAAAGCCGGCTTGCTGTTCAGTTTCACAGCCCATCTCGGAGTAATGGATGGCGGATGGGTTTTGTGTCTGACTCTTTGGCTCTGAAGCAATTTTCAAGCGCGAGAGATGGTTTTCCAAAATGTCTCTAATTGCATCACTACTGGAGATGCTGAGAGACACAGCAGCTAGGAGAAGAAATGACCGCTGTGTTGAATTTTTTCCCCCACTTTGCCTTTCTAGTTAAGTGCTCGAGGGTGAAGCCATGCGTGTTAGATAACTACCTAACCATGGACATCAAATTAAGTTGGTTTACTGCATTTCTATCCTGTCTTTTTTTGGAAACTCGGGATGTGGTGGGATGTGGTGCATAAGCGTCAGCTCATCTATAATAACCATCCAGTAAACATCAGGACCGAGACCGTTGATTCCAGAGGTGACCCATCCTTTGGAGTGGCTTGACCTATGAAGTTTCCAGTCATGGATTCTCATTAGCTGAGCAAGAGATCAAAGAGAAACTCATTATTATCCCTTGAAATCAATCTTCAAGAAAGGACTAAAGCGATCATAAAACAGTGTCGGTTGAGATCTAAGTAGGCGGCCATGGGATTGGAAAGCATTCATCATGACTTCCAGCAGATGGTTTCTTCTGAAGCCAACCTTCAAAGATGGATGGGAGCTGTCTCTATAGCTCATCTATCAGATATCTCAAAAGATGCCATGGTTAATGGCTTCCTGAACCAAAAGGTCCACCGAAAACCAATCTTGATGTTCCATCGGGTACCCCACCACAAATCATCTCTGTTTGCCAGTGATGTGGCCTTCAGAAGTTTTGAGCTACAAATCTCATCTTTTCTTGCTGGCTGACACCCCTAACAGTGGTTGTTCAAAACATCTGAAGGACATCAGTAGACAAATTGAAAAGAGCAGTTGGCTCATTCCCAAATAGTGGCTTAAAACTAGTCTTCATGAATGCTTTAGCCATAAGTAGACTTTGTCATGCCTAGTTCTGCATGCTGCTTGTCCCTACATCACTCTCTCTCTCTCTCTCCCCCCCCACTGTGTCTGTCTATCTATCTATCTATCTATCTATCTATCTATCTATCTATCTATCTATCTATCTATCTATCTATCTATCTATCTATCTATCCTGTCCTCCCCCTCTCCCTTTTCCTGTCTCTCTGTCTACCTACCTACCTATTCTCTCCTCTCTCTCTCCCTATTCCTCTGTCTGTCTGTCTGTCTATATATCACCTATCAATCATCTATTATCTCTTTTTCAATCTACCTGTCTGTCTGTGTCTATCTATCTATCTATCTATCTATCTATCTATCTATCTATCTATCTATCTATCTATCTATCTCTATCAATCGTCTATCTGTTCTCTCTTTCAATCTCTCTCTCTCCCCACTCCCCCCTCTCCCTCCATCCACCATTATATGTGAAATAAAGTTCTGGTCCTCTTCAACACTATTTATAAAATAACACAGATGCTCCTCAACTTATAACCATTTCTTTACTGACCTTTCAAAATCACAACAACCTTGAAAGATTTTTCACGCTTACGATCATCACATTATCCCCACAATCACACAGTTAAAATTCAGTCACTTGGCAACGGGTCCCTATTGATGATGGATGCCTAAATGTCCTGAGGTCTTGTGATACCCTTTTGTGACCTTCGGATGAGCAAAGTCAATGGGGAAGCCAGATTCACTTAACAACCATGTTCCTTACTTAAGAACGGCAGTGATTCACTTCATAATTGTGGCAAGAAAGCTGGGGCAAAACCCAGTTAATGACTGTCTCGCTTAGCAACAGAAATTTGGGGCTCAAATTTGTGGTTGCAAGTTGAGGACTGCCTGTATAATTTCTACAGCTGGATGTCTGGGATGGTAAAACGACTCTTCAATATAGGAAAAAAAGACATTTTTTTTCCAGGCCATTGTGAAATAATTGGACAATAGGTGTCTTTCTATCCTTTATGTTAGCTATGATAAAAGCATGCAGTATCCATTCTTATTATCCCTCTCTTATTTTCCAAGCTGGCCTATGGCTCGAGAGAACAGAAGCTTCTTAAAAAGAGATAGTGATTCTTAGGTTTTTGGGTTTTTTTTCAAGTGAAATAATTTACAAGCCCCCAAAATGGTCATGCTCAAAAACCAGGAAACCCAGGAAGCTCAAATGAATGTAAGGATTTATCGCGAGCTTAAGCTCTCTAGGAGAAGCTGAGCTACAAATGGTCAAAGCAAATTGGCAGTAGATAAGGGGAGACCCTAGTGGAGCTGGTAGAAGAGTTGGACAGTGAGGAGGTTGGGGAGGAACATGGGCCAGCCCTGGAGGCTGAGGAAGGCTTGGACGAGTTAGGTTGGGTTGACCTGGTTGTCTGAACAGAGTCGCTTGTGCTTTATTCCTTTAAGCTCCCTGAAGCAAGCCATGAATTAGCATTGAGTTTCAACTCATTCCTATTCCTTACTTCTCGCCAAGGGCTTAGTGGCCTTCAAAAGTCACAGAGGAAGGATCTGTGCATAGAAATGAGGCCCAGTGGCCAAACAGATCTTCCTGGTGCTAGAGGGGTCTAGTTCTCCAGATGTTGTGGCCTGCCAGCAGATAGTGGAACTGGCAGTAGAGTTGGACAGTGAGGAGGTTGGGAAGGGCCAGTCCTGGAGGCTGAGGAAGGCTTGGACGAGAGCTCTGCATCAGAGGCAGAGATGGGGCCAGGATAGTTTGGCAGTTCTCACCATCAAGAATCCCTCCTTAATTCTAGATTGAGTCTCTCCTTGATTAGTTTCCATCCATTGCTTCTTATTCTGCCCTTAGGTGCTAGACAAGAAGGAATGGATGGAAACTTATTACATGTCTTTATCAAGTAGAGAGAGGGAGGGAGAGAAGGAGGGAGGGGGAGAGAGAAAGAGGGAGGGAGAGAGGGAGGGAGGGAGAGAGATGCAATTGAACCATCCCTGGGTTGCTCCACAAGCATAAATAAAATTCTTAAAAATCAGGATAGGATTTGTGTGCGTGTGTGAGCATTAAGCCTTGAGGGCACCCACTTAGGGTGATGATGAGAAAGACAGAATTTTTTGAATGTGGAATGGAATGAAGCCAAACCCATTTGAAAATGGAACGAAAAATAAAAATAAAATAAAATGAAACCTTTTCAAGGGGAGAAAACAAATGTGTGCAGAGGAATTTCCATCCACAGAGGTCACGAGAGCATCGCAAGAATTCAATTCACGACAACTCGGTACTCAGGGTTGGTCAGTTCTACTCGACTTTTGGTAATTAAGGGAAATGGCTCTGATACCCTCTGCCTTTGAGATGAATGACTAAAGGCAGAATTAACCAGTGGAAGAAAGTTGGGCTTTCCATGTTTTGTAGGCTCTTCATGGAGATAGAAAGATTGCTGGTCAATGAAGTGGAGATATCTTAAGAGGAAGATGCTTGATTTGGCTGTCCTTTTAATCTTAAAAATCTCCAGGTACTTCTGAAACAAGGTCAACAATGAGAACCTGGAGGAATTGGGCTTGTAGATCATGTCAATTATCTACAATAGAATAACAGAACACTAACAGAGTTGGAAGGAACCTTGGAGGTGTTTCTAGTCCAATCCTACTGCTCAAGCGAGGAGACCCTATACCAGACAAATGGTTGTCCAGTCTCTTCTTAAAACCTCCAGTGATGGAGCTCCTACAACTTTGGAGGCAAGCCGCTCCACTGATTAATTGTCCTTACTGTTAGGAAATTCCTTGTTGAATGATGGTTTGTTAAATCAAGCCCCTCTGTGCATCTCATAGTTCTCCGTTAACCAACAAATCATGGTTGTGGTTCTCCCAGGCTATAGCAACAGACAACCAAATGAAGCTCTTTGCAACTTAATGGTTGCTTAAGCCAATTTCAAGATGGCAACCATTTTTCTATGTTGGAATTCCTTCCTTCCTTCCTTCCTTCCTTCCTTCCTTCCTTCCTTCCTTCCTTCCTTCCTTCCTTCCTTCCTTCCTTCCTTCCTTCCCTCCCTCCCTCCCTCCCTCCCTCGTTCCTTCCTTCCTTCCTTCCTTTCTGATGATTTTTGTTCTGGTTAAATTGATGTACTTCTGTTCTTTGGGAGCTCAAAATAATCTTCGCAGGGATTTTTTCCTCTTGTTGTTTCATCTCCATCACAATCTTCTGAAAAAGGTTGGATTGAAGTGACACTGTCCCAAAGTCACTCACTGAATTTCTGTAGTCAAGGGTGGAGGTTCCTTCTCCGTTATAACAACCCTTTAACCATTAAATCCCAGACTCTCTGCAAGAAAGGAACTCTCGAGCAAATTCCCTATGGGAAAGAGATGAATTCGAGGGTGCAAACTCAAATCTGTCAGGGGTGGGCTAAAGCGTTTCTATTTTCAGCCCGGCCTCACTTAAACACTGCTATTTAAATCGCTCGAGGCTTTGATTATATTTTTGAGGATAAACTACCAATAGAAATCCCAACTTCAGTATCTGGCGACTCTTATAAAAAGGCCAGACAGAGGTGATCTTGTCTCCCACCCCAGGAGAATTCCTGTCACTTAAAGCTGACAATGCCAGCTTATTTTACATGGATGGATGCCCTGATTTAATAGGAGGTGACAGCTTAAACCATCAAGGTGCAGGAGGAAAAATAATAATAATAATGCAGGGTGTACGTCCAGTATGCTTCAGGCATGTTGGAACTGAACAGAACAGAATAACTGTGTGATGACCCAAAGGGGCGTGTCACAAAAGCAACAAAGTCACAAATGTAGGTAAAGTCCCTTTAATTCCTCCAACTTGGCGCCCAATGTCCAGTTATCTTCGTCTGGAGAAAAAAAAAACTCTCCCAAGAACAGTCTTTAAAGGGAAGAAATTCAGTCCGAACCCGAAGTACATATAAATTACAAATAAAAATCAACACAAACCACACTGCAGCAATTAACGGGACAGGGCAGGATAAGGAATTGCAGACGCCAAAATATAACAAAACACACACAGTTGGGAGGATGCAAAAACCCAGATAAGCCTCGACAAGCAAAGATAATTCACGCTTTTCCCAGCTGCAGCTAATGAAGGGAATCAGGGCCCTTTTCTCCCCTGTAATCCATGTAACTCACGTTGCTCCCTTCGTGGTTCCTCCCTGAGTGCCCTAGGATGAAGAGGGGGTGGACCTGGGCCTTTCTCTGCATGCCCAGCTGGACTGCGCCCTTCCTCAGTTTCTTCCACAGCCACCGGAGCCACACTCCCACTGTCAGCTGCTTGCCCCCCCTTGAGGTCTTCTAGTCCAACCCCCTTCCCAAGCAGGAGACTCGGTACCACTTCAGACAAATGGGTGTCCAATCTCTTATTGAAGTGATGGAGCTACCTAGAACTGTGGAGGCTGATTAATTGTTCTCACAGTCAGGAAATTGCTTTTTAGTTCTAGCTTGCTTCTCTCCTTGATGAGTTTCCACCCGTTGCTTCTTGTCCTGCCTTCTGGTGCTTTGGAGAATAGGTGCACCCCTCTTCTTCGTGGGAGCCCCACAAATACTGGAAAACTGCTATCATGTCCTTTTTTTTCATTAAACCACACATAGTTTAGAGAAGTTTCCAGACTTTTAATGCTCTTTCATCGCAGCTGGCTTCGGCACAAGCTTTTCGTACCATTTTATCTGAACCCCGCCCCGCAATGGTTTCTTATCTCACGGCAATGTATCCCACAAATAACCACTGCAATATGTTTTTTAAAAAAAATCTTACGACTGTTCTGGTATTAGTGATTTGTACCTCTCTGCCTTCATCTCCTTCCAAACATCTGTAGGTCTAGAGTTATCTTGGGCTTTCTTTTTAGTTGCAGCTCAACCAAGGCAATCCAGGGAGGGGAAGTGCTAAGCAAATTCCAGACCAAGTGAGTCATTTTGGCACAGCTTGGTTTTTGTATCCAGATGCAATGAAATGTCTGCAAAATTAGCCAAAGGGGTTATGTGGGAAAGTTTTGACTGAGATATGTTTTTTTTTTTCTCAGAAGAAAGGGAAGGAAGATGAAAGGGAATGGAAAACAGACAAGGCAGAAGCTAGAGGTTTTTGGAGATTCTCAGCCATCCAGGCCATCGTTGTCCCAAAGATGTTTTTTCAAAAGGCAACTGGACTTGGTTTTCCTCCTCTGCCTCCTCTTCTCCTCCTCCTCCTCCAAAAAAATACACAATTCAGTTGCCTTTTGAGAAAGTATCTTTGGGACAACCTGGATGACCAAGAGTCTCCATAGATACTCCTAAAGATTCTTTGAAATCGCAATATGCCCCTTTTTAAAAAAAATATATGGGAAGATCAGGGTATGGATGTTATGCTACAAGTTCTTGAATAGAAGCCCCTTTGTTTCTTGTCCCACCAGAATGTCCCAAATCCATCGGTGGTGACAGAAGACCAACTCAACCAATTGTCTGTGGAGATTCATCCAGGTCACGGTTGCATTCTCAAGAGGCAACCTGGGCTTCCTTTGTTTTTCCCTGAAGACATTTCACTTCTCATTCAAGAAACTTCTTCGGTTTTGACTCAAGTCCTCCGTTCTGATAGTCAGAACTGCAGAAGCTTCTTTGATGAGAAGTGAAACGTCCTCAAGGAAAAACCAAGCAAGCCCAGTTGTCTTCTGAAAAAGTACCTTTTTTGCAGAAGCTAAAGGTGGAAGGAGCAGACAGGGAACTAGCAAAATTGGAGAAGTGTTTATAGCCGTTGTCAGGTATGGATATGGCATCCATTGATAAGGTGGCTGTCAATACAGAGATAAGATATCATTGAAGACTTGAGTGACTGCAATGTGTAGATTGTAGAAGCAAAGAGGAGATGCAGTGTAAAGATAGGGAGGTGCAGAAGAGAGCAACTGCCCATGTTATTCAGACTTTTTAACCACAGGAAATCAATCAGAATAGAGCTGGGAGAGAACTTGGAGATCATCTAGTCTACCCACCTGCTCCAGCAGGAGAACCTATACCATTTCAGACAAGCAGTTGTCCAGTCTTTTATTTAAAACCTCCAGTGTTGGAGCACCCATGACCTTTGGAGGCAAGCTGTTCCACTAATTAATTGTTCTCACAATTAAAGAAATTTCTCCTTAGTTCAAGATTGTGTCTCGCCTTGATGAGTTTCCATCCATTGTTTCTTGTCCTGCCTTCTGGTGCTGTGGAAAATAAGTTGAGCCTTTCAAATATTGGAATACTTCTCTCATGTCACCCTTAGTCCTTCTAGGTTAGGGCCATATGGGAAAGAAGACAATTTCACCTGAAAGGTCATGGATGAGCAAGACAAACAACGAAACCTGTACAATATACTTTTAATCCTCGACCTCATTTCTGGGCAAATCAGAGATTAGGAACTTTGGTCTTCTAGATATTATTAAACTCCGTTCAGCAATGCCAAACATGGTGAGTAATAAAAACATTGGAGGTCACCTATAAAACTTTGGCGAGATTAATCTTCTTTAAAGAGAAAAAAAATATCTCAGACCCATTCGATCCCAGGTCTTTTAAGTCCGGTGGGGTTGTTTCCTTAGTAACAATGGCACATGGAGTTGGATATTGTGGGCTGCACAAAAGAGCCCGAGTTGAATGTTTATGCCTTTGGTATTGTCAGATTATTGCTAGGATCCTGACATCCTGATAAAGATACACAAGCTACTGTATTCTCTTCATTCGTTTTTGAAAAGTTGTTTGTTATATAGAACACTTAAATTTGCAGTGTGGTTAAGCTAGGGAGGACTCTCCAGAAGTTGGTCTTCCCTCATTCCCACTCTGATGGGCTGGCTGACCCATGAATGGAGGGAGCTGTAGTTCTCCAACATTTGTGAGGTGTGAAGACCTGGATTCAAGGACTCTTAGGGGGGAAGGGTCCTTGGAGGTCTTTTAGTCCAATATCCTAGGGACCCTGCTATCATCTCAGGGGTGATATGATAGCAGTGTTTCAATATCTAAAGGGTTGCCATGAAGAAGAGGGAGTCAAGCTACTCTCCAAAGCATCCAAAGGCAAGGCAAGAAGCAACAGATGGAAACTAATCAAGGAGAGAAGCAACCTAGAACTAAACTTCCTTACAGTTAGAACAATCAATCAATGGGACAGCTTTTGCCTCTAGAAGTAGTTGGTGCTCCAACACTGGAGGTTTTTAAGAAGAGATTGGACAGCCATTTGTCTGAGATGGTATTGGGTTTCCTGCTGAGCAGGAGGTTGGATTAGAAGACCTCTAAGGTTCCTTCCAACCCTTCCCTTCCCTTCCCTTCTCTTCTCTTCTCTTCTCTTCTCTTCTCTTCTCTTCTCTTCTCTTCTCTTCTCTTCTCTTCTCTTCTCTTCTCTTCTCTTCTCTTCTCTTCTCTTCTCTTCCCTTCCCTTCCCTTCCCTTCCCTTCCCTTCCCTTCCCTTCTCTTATTCCATTCCATTCCATTCCATTCCTGGCTATTCCATTGGCTGTTCCATTCTATGCTATGCTATGCTATGCCATGCCATGCCATGCCATGCCATGCCATGCTATGCTATGCTATGCTATGCCATTGGTTATGCCATTGGCTATGCCATATTCTACTCTACTCTACTCTACTCTACTCTACTCTACTCTACTCTACTCTACTCTACTCCACTCCACTCCACTCCACTCCACTCCACTCCATTCTATTCTATTTTATTCCTGAACCTCTCATATTATGACTTTGCTTACAAAC
Source organism: Pseudonaja textilis (assembly GCF_049901715.1). Taxonomy (NCBI): domain Eukaryota; kingdom Metazoa; phylum Chordata; class Lepidosauria; order Squamata; family Elapidae; genus Pseudonaja; species Pseudonaja textilis. Next base: position 4,277,888 of record NC_142006.1, read on the forward strand.
TTACGGGAAACACTAAGCAACATTGTTTGCAACCAAACTGACCCAGGTCTACAATTCCTCTTTCAACTAGAACAGATCTGTTTCAAGAAAGATGCCTTTGTTTGGAGAGGCCAGGCCTCTGTCAGAATTGCCTGTTTTCCACCTCTGCACCCTGCTGCGGCTCTCTGTCCCCTTCCATTTTGAACAGGGAGAGAAACAACAATTTTCAGCTTGTCACAGAGGGAGAAGGAGCAGGTTAATGGTTGGGTTGGAAAAGAGAAGGCAGTGGGAGTTTGATTGATGAGGGATTTGCCTTGAAGACACTTTCCTCATTCGATCTCTGGGTCCCCCATCTGCTGGAGGAGAAACTTAGAAGGTCAGCCTTGCTGTCTGAAGTCTAAAACTCTGCTTTGATCCTGTCTCTAGTTCAAATAATGTGCTTTCAAAGCTGCCTTTGGATTTTGGTGCAATGGATTCCTACTGTTTATTAACAGTCTCTAAGTTGAGAGGTGGTTTCAGTGCACAATGCATGCTGCATTGGTGTGGATATTTGGGTAGATTGGTTCAAGGCCTGTTAAATTGTTGAGGTTGAACAGCTTCTGTTTGGACAGGGAATGTCCAAGTCAGTCTTTGGGCCTGACCCAGCGCCCCCCCTCCAGTTGCCGAACAGAGTCATATATTCAGTTTGTTTAGCCAGCTTTCTAAAGTCAGTCATGGTTTATGGAAAGATATAGGGACATTTATTTGCAATGGACTGATCTGCATTAAGCTTTCTGGTTGAAACTATTCCTTCCTTCCTTCCTTCCTTCCTTCCTTCATTCCGCCCACCCTCCCTCCCTCCTCCTCCTCCTCTTCTTCTCCTTTCCCTCATCTTCCATTTCTCCTCCTCTTCCATTTCTTCTCCTCCTCTTCCCTCCTCCTCTGCCTCTCCTTCCTTCCTTCCTTCCTTCCTTCCTCACTCACTTACTTACTGTGAAAAACAGTTGAGGACTACCTGTATTTAATAAATCATGTTAGAACTAACTAGGGCTTAGTGTGTTCTGTGTGCGCTTCCCATAAAGAATTTATCTTTTGTTTGGGTACAGCTTAATGTGTGGGAAGCACATCCCGAACTCAAGGATACTATTGGTGAATTTTTGGTGCGGAACATGATAAAGTTTCCGCCCTGTTTAGATGGCGTTCTTCTAAGTTGTTGTGGCTGTTGTTCTTGTTGTTGTTACTTTGTTCCTGCTTGAAAATGGAATGCAGAATGCAACTGCTCCATCTTGCACACCGATTAATTATGTGCAAACTTTACAAGTGCAAAGAGGTTTGTTTCATTATCAGGTTTGGCGGTGTTTTGATTTCCCCCAACTGTCACAGGAACATAGGTTGCACCGGGGCCAGGAAAGTGAAAGAACATCTTGTTTGCAAGGGAACAGATGTTGAGAAGTGGTTGTGAGGTGCGAAGGGGAATGTGTAAAGTGGACTTGCAAGTCTCTTGCGGGCCTTAACAGAAGGGAGACAAAATTGAAATAGGACATTTAACGGACTTAAAATAGCGCTGTCTCTGGGTTTAAAGGCAGAATATCGCCGCGGGAGGGAAATAATCCAGCTGGATCATGCCAATTGCTCACCAGGTCTTGCATTCATTAGTTCACACTATCCATTTTTTTAATTATTCAAGAATATATTACCACTGATCGTGGAGATAGGTAGATTTATGTCTCCTGTACAAATGGGTCTACTTGTGGGGTCCTTGGTTGCGAGAGCTTGGTTGTCGGCTTGTAGATGTTTCATTATCCAACTAGGCAACATCATCAGTGATAGAAAGAGAGTGGGGTTTGCAGGGGAGGAGGAGGAGGAGGAGGAGGAGGAGGAAGAGGAGGAGGAGGAGGACTGAACTCGGTAATCAGCTTGCAGACATTTCATTACCCAACTGGGCAATATCATCAGTGTCAGTAGGGGGGTGAGGAACCACCAAGAGCATGGTGAGAGAGCAAACCCCATTCCCTATTATCACTGATAATGTTAACTATTTGGGTCATGGAACGTCTGCAAGAAAACAGCCAAGCTCAGAGAGCACTGAGGACTTCAAGAATTCAACCCTGTGCTCCATATATTCTCTTCAATTGATTTATTTATTCAAGAATTAATGGGCTGTGTTCAGAACCATATTTATACAGCAACTGCAATCCCCAGCAACGGTTAAACAATAATGCATAAATAAGTGCAGCACCTCATAAAGTTTACATAAAATACGTTAGAGGAGAAGCGTGGCAGACAGGTTGAATAAGCAAGTAAATAAATGTTTTGATATAAAATTATTATTCCCTCTCTGTGCCACCACTGAATCTATAAAATTATAAATTTAGGAGATTTGCACAGTTGCTGTTACTTAGCTGGATCTGAAACCAGGTCCCTGATAACACAATTAGAGCACCACAGATTTTGATGTTGTCTCTGGAATAAGTTTCCACGTTTTCCTTTCTTCCTTAAGTTGCTTTTTTTTTAAATGACACCATCCATACATTCTGATGCAGCAGCCCACAAATCATAGGCTTAATTACTCAACGTATTTACCTGATTGCTTCTGACAATGTTTAATTGCCTTTTGTTTCTTAATTGCTCAGATGCAGAGCTAACTTACAGCTAGTTTGCTAACTCAAAGATGAGTGAGTCTAACTTTCACGTGAATCCAGCCATAACTATTTGGACAAGACTCTTTGAAGAGTCTCATTTGCTTGCCAACTTCCTTGCAGTCTCTATAAACTTTGGATTTTGTCTTTCAATTTGAACGACAAGTCGTATTTTAAGGCACTTTACAGCAGATACCTGCTATGGGTAGTCCTCAACTTACAACAGTTCTGTCAAGCTTCAGGCTGCTTCCACTTTTACTGTTCCACAGCTTGCTAGCAGACCCTGGGAAAGGGAGGGAGAGATTTGAATGTTTATTCCAAACAATAACAAGAAACCATCTCATGGGGAACCAAGGACACTTCAGCAGGTGTCTGCCAGAGTTGTGGAGATTTTCCCATACCAACACCTGGACAATGTGACCTGCACTAATGGTGGGGGGAAGGGAGGATTCTATACTTTAATTTATATTGAATTACCCGGGAATTAGCCAGAGCTGTTTTTGCTTTCATTCTGTGCCAAAATGATGTACTCAATAAAATTTTGCATTCAGAGATTGGATGGCCTCAACAGTGCTTGCTTGGTTGGATTGCTCAGTCGGAACCTTAATAAGTTCATTTAGTGACTGTCTGGAGTTATAATGGCACTGAAAAAAAGTGACTTAGGGCCAGTCACACTGATAACTGCATCTCCATGGCCACACGACTTACATTTGGATGCTCTCGACAACTGATTCAACCAAGTTCTGATGGTTGCAGTGTCCTGGGGTCATGAGATGACCTTTGGTGACCTTCTGACAGGCGAAGCCCATGTCCCCCATTCACACTTTCTCTCTTTCCCGCTCCTTCTCTTTCTCTGCAGGAGTCCACGGAATGGCGCAAGAATGAGAGGGAAAAGGCAGGCAGAAAAGCATGAGCTGGCGGGTTACTGAGTTCCTGTACTTCCTCTTTATATGGGACCATATCACTATCCACCCTTCCCACCAGGAGCCTGCCGTGACCAACCAACATGTCTCCAAGGAATTTGATTGGCTTATTTCAGACAGGGGGCCGTTCCACCATTCGCGGAGCTACTTATCCTTTGTGGAAAGACATCGTCAGGGATTTACAACCCGGTATAAAATATACAGGTAGGAGGAATGAACAATGCGATCGTACTCACAAGTTTGCGATCCGGAGATTGCTATCGCCGGTTGGAATATGAGCTGTCTGTCTGGCGCTTTGGAAGAAATGGCGCGTGCCCTCCGTATCTGCTTGAGTAGAAAATGCAGCGGTGCTTTCTGAGCTTGGTAGTTTTCTTGCAGATGTTTCATTAGCAAACTAGGTAATGTCATCAGGGCTAGAAGGGAGTGGGGTTTGTGGAGTGGAGGAGAAGAAGAAGGATGGGAAAAAGGTAGGAGAAGGACTATGGGTTGCTTGATGCTATCTGACCTTGGTAGTTTTCTTGCAGATGTTTCATTAACAAACTAGGTCACATCATCAGTGCTAGAAGGGAGTAGGTTTTACAGAGTGAAGGGTGTTAAGGTATTGAGATTTAAGAGCTGACCAGCTGCTGTAAGGCTGATGCAATGTAAGGCTGAATCAGCAAAGGTATTGCCGTTTTAAGACTATGTATGGGTCCACAGAAGTTTTACCACTTTAAGAGGTGTTTATATAAGGCAGCCATTAGAGGGCATATTTCTCTCTCCTTGTGTCCTGTCTCCATTGCAGAGTTTTCCATTTTAAGAAGATTGATTGCTTGTCAAGCATTTGCCTACCACGTATATTTCTGAATATGTCTTGTATATAAAGCACTATTAAATGTCTAAGCCTCTGTGTGCTGTGTTTTGCTCCTGGGTTGTCTCACAGTAGTAGTCACACTACAAAGAAAGAAGGAGAAGGAGGACTGTGAGGTCCCTTAGTGCTCTCTGAGCTTGGTAGATGTTTCTTGCAGATGTTTCATTATCAAACTAGGTCACATCATCAGTGCTAGAAAGGGGTGGTGTTTCCTCCCTGTCGAGATAAAAATTCTGCTGTCAGAACTTTAAAAACATCAATATATATTATAAATCTTATAGAAGGGCTGTTGTAGATCAAGGATGTCTCCACTGTCTTTCAAATGGGATAGGATACATGGATCTAAGTTTAAGGTTACTATACTAGATTTGAGCTGAACATTACAAGTAGCCCCTTCTTATAGACAATGTGCATTGGATAAGCTACTTTTAAACAAGAAATAGATCACTATCAGTCACACGAAATAACATCTGTTGGACAGTTGAGGAATCCCAGTTGCTGGCTGTAGGTAGCCAAAAAAAAGTCCTTCCATATTTATGGTCCCATGAAAACATTATTAAAGAGACACGGTGGCTCAGTGGCTAAGAGGCTGAGCTTGTCAATCAGAAAGGTCGGCAGTTCGGCGGTTCGAATCCCTAGTGCCACGTAACAGAGTGAGCTCCTGTTACTTGTCCCAGCTTCTGCCAACCTAGCAGTTCAAAAGCATGTAAAAATGCAAGTAGAAAAATAGGGACCACCTTTGGTGGGAAAGTAATAGTGTTTCGTGCACCTTTGGCATTTAGTCATGCCGGCCAAATGACCACAGAGATGTCTTCGGACAGCGCTGGCTCTTCGGCTTTGTGATGGAGATTAGCACCACCCCCTAGAGCCAGAAATGACTAGCGTGTATGTGCGAGGGGTACCTTTACCTCTACCTTACAAAACATTCTTTAGGTGATCTCCAGGAAGGAAGTTAAACTTTTTGAACCAAAAAAGGTCTCGAGGAGTTCTCTACAGTTGTAAGCTGCAGTTCTTCTTCCCCTCCACCTAACCACAGTGGTCTAATTTTGGGATTGCTCGCTTTGCAAGGATGCCTCCCTCTAAATCAGTGGTCCTCAACATTTCCACCTTTGGTGGTGGGCTTGGCGTGGTGTGTGTGTGTGTGTGTGCGTGTGAGACAGAGAGAGAGAGACAGAGAGAGAGAGACAGAGAGAGTGGCAGGCACACACACATGTGCACAGCTCCATTGGTGTGAGTAATGGATATGCGCATCCTCCCTTTGTGTGAATGGAGCTTTGTGTGTCAGCGGAGGAGGGCTTGAGCAGAGCTTGTGTGCAAAGCTCCGCTCGGATGAGCAGAGAATGCTCGTACGAGTGCCCTCCACTTGCACTAGTGGAACTTCATGTGTGAGCTCGTGCAAGGGGAGGTTTGCGTGCGTTCGTGCTTGCTCATCACTTGCACGGCCCGGTTTTGAACAGGCCTTGGCCCCGGGGGCTGGGGACCTCTGCTCTAAATCACAAGATTGGTGAGGCCTTTTTATGGTGCACAGTTGGGAAAAAAGAAAACAGAAAGAAGGTTATAATGGGCTGATTTGCAGAAGATTGGCAAGGATTTCTGAGCTGCTTGTTTCACTAATGCAGCAATAAAAGCAGACTCTTTTATGCATACACATGTGCCGTATTGCTGAAAGAAGAGCAATAAGAGGTAATTAGAAGTTAATTCTGAGGGTTGGAGAGGCTGTGAATTGGGTTGTGCGTTCTATTATTCAAAACAAACTCCGAGGTTCGGAATTCTGTTAGTTCTTAGTCTGTATCTTCTACACTAAGCAACTTTAGTTACAGAATCCCAGGCTGCAGTAACAGCGGGATAGAAATCAACATCACGTGAAGTGTCAATTCCACTTTATAATGCCTTGGTAAGACCATACTTGGAATATTGTGCCCAGTTTTGGTTGCCACGATGTAAACAAGAGAGTGAGACTCTGGAAAGAGGGCAGAGAAGAGCAACCGAAGAAGACAAAATATCTGGAGGCTAAAACATATGAAGAAAGGTTGCAGGAATTAGGTATGTCTAGTCTAGTGAAAAGAAGGCCTAGGGGTGACATGATCGAAGTCTTCCAATATTTGAGGGGCTGCCACAAAGAAGAGTGAGTCAAGCTATTCTCCAAAGCACCAAAAAGCAGGAGAAGAAGCAATGGGTGGAAACTCATCGAGGAGAGAAGCAACCTAGAACTAAGGAGGAATTTCCTGACAGTAAGAACAATCAATTAGTGGAACAGCTTGTCTTCAGAAGTTGTTGATGTTCCATCACTGGAGGCTTTCAAGAAGAGATTGGACAGCTATTTGTCTGAAATGTTTAGGCTCTCCTGGGTGAGCAGGGGATTGGACTGGAAGACCTTTCACGCATAGTTACAATGATCCCTAAGATTGAATTTTCTCTTCTTCCTGCATGGAAATGTTTTGTAGTTTCTGGAAATTCAAGATAGAATTTCAAGAAAGGTAATTCTATCCATTCGTGATTTGACTGATTTGATCTTTTGGATGTTATATGGGTGTGTGGCTCCACCGAAGATTAAATTCAGTTTGACAAATTGATTTGAACAGTCCATTCAAGCTGCCAGGATGCATTGATTTGATTGGGTAAAAGCATGCGCCAAAAGTCCTTCAGATCTTCAAATTGATTTGAAGGCCCCTGACTGGATCTGATGTAGCAAATCAATTCGGTGATTTGGCCTGAAGATATGGAGGTTGAACTATCCTTATGCTGTAAGTTCAACATGGGTGAATTGCCCTTAAAGTCAAGCATTGTATCATTCTGCTATCATCTTACTACATTGTAGGGTGTAATGTTTTTACAGGGTATTTTTTGTTGATCTTTAAATCTGTTTCTCGTTGTATTGTAAGAGGGTATCTCAGCGAATAAGCTACCTTGTGCATGCTTTATGCAGTTATCCCAATAAATGATACAATTTTCAACTTCCTGGTGAATGGAAAATGTTTATGGCCAATGCTAAGAAGGGGACCAGCCTCTGAGGAGGTTGTTAAACTGTAGAAGATGTAATAAAATGTTTTGGATGGTCGAAGTCTTCTCAACTTTGGGTTGTGATGACAGCTTCTCTTCTAGACATGGAAAGTCCAGACATCTGGTTCACTAACTCTCTTGAGAATGTCATGGTATTTCTCCTGTCAACTACCATGGGAAGGGGTTCAGTTTTAACTCTATATTTTAAATTGTTGTTTACATCTGGAGACAAATTTGGTTTGCTTGTTCCTTGATCCACAAACCTTCTGGAGATCTTTCTGTGGAACATTTAATGGTCCACTTCTCTATTCTAATTAAGATTGTAATGAAAAGTAGACACAGTTCAAAATCTTGCTTGCTTCCTCCATGTTTCTCTGTCATTTCCTTATGATGGCTTAGGATAGTCCAAATCCTCATCATCTCATTTATATATATCTATATCATCTATATATTTATAGTGATCTTATCTATCTCTATCTATCTCTATCATCTATCATCTATATCTATACCTGTCTGTATCTATCTATCTGTCTGTCTGTCTGTCTATAATCTATCTATCTAATCTCTCGATCCACCCATCTATCTAATCTCTGTCTCTATCTATCTGTCTATCTATCTATCTATCTATCTATCTATCTATCTATCTATCTATCTATCTATCTATCTATCTATCATCTATCTATCTAATCTCTTTCTCTCTCTCTCTCTTTATCTGTCTGTCTGTCTATCTATCCATCTATCTATCTACCTACCTACCTTTTAGAACATATAACATAGAATCATAGGGCTGGAAGGGAGTTCAGAGGTCTTGTAATCCAACCCCCTGATCAAGCAGGAAAACCTATACCAATTTAGACAAGTGGCTGTCCAGTCTCTTCTTACAAACCTCCAGGGATGAAGTGCCCACAACTTCTGGTGGCAAGCTGTTCCACCGGTTAATTGTTCCCACTGTCAGGGAGTTTCTCCTTAATTCCAGATTGCTTCTCTCTTTGATGACCCATTGCTTCTTGTTCTGCCTTCAGGTGCTTTAGAGAGTGGGTGGGCCCTGTCTTCTCTGTGTCAACCCCTTAAATATTGTAAAGCAGTTATGTCGCCCCTTATCCTTCTCTCCGTTAGACTAGACATACTCTAAACAGTGCCTAGCACTTCTTCACTCGACAGCCACACAATGGTGTCAAAACAAACCTGTAAATTGGAGACAGGCCTTCTTGGAAGTGTGGTCAAGCCTTCACTTGGCTTTCCTTGGTAGACTGATATCTTCACAATCCTTGAAGTTGCAACTGACTGTTTCTTCTGATCGTATTGAGTAGTGATTCAAGGAAGAAAGTGTTTTGTTTCCTCGTTTTGCATGGCGAGTTTCTCTCCTTGGTTTTTACATTCAGTTGTTGCTATACAGGGAGGCGGTGAAAAAACCCTCTCATTTCCTCCTTCCTTCCAGCACTTTCCTTCATTCTGAAGAGAGAAAGTGTCTGCTTTTCAAATTACTTTCAAATGGAAAAGACGTTTCACGAAAAGCTCAGAGGTATAGTGCGGTATTGTTGACTTTAGTGATGCTACGCTCAAATTTGCGTCTCCGATGTTTTTTTTCCCTTGAGAAAATGCCTTCTTCTTCTTTTTTTTTTTAAAAAAAGAACTTATTCTCAAGGTGCTGTAGAATTGCTTTCAAATTTCTGCTGGGGATGTTTTTATCGTCTTTATTGCCGAAAGCCTCAGAGGAAGCGGCTGTTCTTTTCACTTAAGACTGTTTTTTTCTGTCAGTGTGAGGTATTCTGACTGGCTGTTCACATTTGCCAATACTAAATAACAATAATAATTGCAGAGTCAGACAGATGTTTAGACTGGGTCTGGGGTTTTGGTCAACCCCTAGAGTCCTTCCCAAGGAACTGGGACAGAATAATATCTATATTATAATAATAAGGATATCTATATATTTTTAGATGCAGAATAATAGAGTTGGAAGGGACCTTGGAGGTCTTCTAGTCCAACCCTCTGCTTAGGCAGGAAACCCTGCACCGCTTCAGACAAATGGTTATCCAATCTCTTCTTAAAAACTTCCAGGGTTGGCACATGCACAACTTCTGGCAAGTTGTTTCACTGATTAATTGTTCTGACTGTCAATAAATTTCTCCTTAGTTCTAGGTTGCTTCTCTCCTTGATTAGTTTCCATCCAAGTTGCTTCTTCTTCTGCCTTCAGGTGCTTGGAGAATAGCTTGACTCCCTCTTCTTTATGGCAACCCTTGAGATATCAGAACACTATTATCACGACAACCCTACTCCTTCTTTTCATTAAATTATACATACCCAATTCAGGCAACTTTAACAGTCCCTGGCTGGGTCCTTGGTTAGGAGTTGAATTATTAAGTTTCCAGCAGTCTCAGACTGTGACTCTAACCTGCACATAATCATAATCATTTTATTTAGCAATAGCACTTAGATTTAGAGAGAGGTTATGTGCCATGAAATGGCTTGTTAAAGATGTATATATACCACTCCACACTGCTTTACAGCCCTCTCTAAGTAGTTTAGAGTGTCAGCATATTACACCCCAACAAGTTTAGGTCCTCATTTTACTGACTCCAGAAGAATGGGAGGCGGATGCACCCTGGTCAGGATCAAACTACTGGCAGTCAGCAGAGTTAGCCTGCAATATTGCATTCAAACCACTGTGCCACCACAGTTGGAATTTATTTATTTTATTCATAAAATATCTTTGCACCTTTATAATAATCATCTTGGGTGCAAACCAGGGGATTTTAGCAGCATTTGAACACTTGCGACATTGTCAAAATTGTCAACCGTCAATTGCAAAAGGCAGCTTTCCTCGGAACAGCTGCAACAATCCATTTAACAGCATCAAACAACATCTACCTATCCCAGGTCCTTGGAAGGACTCAATTGGTCAATAAAAAGCCCAAATCCAGTCTAAACACCAGACTAACAATGCGAGTAACCATAATCATAATACTTGAACATCATCGGCATTGACAAGACCACCATCAGTCAATTGCAAAAGGCAACTGTTAGAAATGCTTCTTTATATATAGCACCCCAGAGCAAACAAGGAGTGCAGTCACCATGTGCTTTACTGCTTAACTGTTTTAACTGTAACAGGAGACAGGAAACTCTGCTTAGAACCAAAGAGCATGGAGTATATTACATTGGTCCAAACTTGTGAACACTGCCCTCTACTGACTGAATATTACTGTAGTTGTTGGATAGAAAGACATTCCAGCAATAAATTCCAACAGCAACTTTGCTTGGAACAGCTCCTGGAATGCTAAAAATGCCAAATCCAATGTAAACATCTGGGTGACTGTGTGACGAACCATCCTAATCAAGTTTTCACCAGTCTTGGACATGTGAAATAAAACATACTACTACTACTACTACTACTACTACTACTACTACTACTACTACTAATAATAATAATAATAATAATAATAATAATAATAATAATAATAATAATAATAATAATAATAATGAAAATATCAGAAGCCAGGGGAGGCTGTGTTGTGAGTGCCTGGTGAACCATAGGCTTTTCAGTAAAACTGATTGAATAAACTATGGCTTAGTGCGATATGTTAAACCCATCTAGTCTCTCCATTAGGGAAGAACTTATAATAAAGCAAAATCAAAAACCAATAGAGTAGGATTTCTGGGGGAAATGTACGGGGTGGAAGAATCTTGTCTCTGCCTAAGAAAACAGCCTTTCCCCCCTAAATTGTAATTGGCTGACTAAATAACAATTAAGACTGATTTAATTATAATTATAATGAAAGGGTAGGGAGAGATATTACTTATTTGACAAGATTTTTTCCTTAAAAGAGCCATTTCATGGCACATAACCTCCCAAAATAGAAAGAATCAAGACATTGTGTATTTTTTTTTAAGAACAGATAGAAGATATTCACAACTTGGGGGTGAGTGGTGTCATGCAAAAATGGTTGCATTTATTTCCCATTTTTGTGGGGAATGTTCACACACTAATTTACAGGCTTTGCAGTCAATAAATGGCAATGCTTAGCAGGGTGATTTAATGGGGAGTACACTGGATATATAGGGATGTGATGGCTCAGTGGCAAAGACGCTGAGCTTGTTGATCAGAAAGGTTGGCAGTTTGGCGGTTCGAATCCCTGGCGCCGTGTCATGGAGTGAGCTCCCGTTACTTGTCCCAACTTCTGCCAACCTAGCAGTTCAAAAGCACATAAAAAAATGCAAGTAGGAAAATAGGGGCCACTTTGGTGGGAAGGGGATAGTATTCCATGCACCTTCGGCATTTAGTCATGCCGGCCACATGACCACGGAGACGTCTTCAGACAATGCTAGCTCTTTGGCTTTGTAACGGAGATGAGCACTGCCCCCTAGAGCCGGAAACAACTAACACATATGTGCGAGGGGAACCTTTACCTTTACACTGGATATTGAGAGAGACATTTTATTCTGGATGCTTATAAATGTAATTAATACCTATAAGAGCAGATCAAGGTCATTCTCATCCAGGCTTAAATAATTTTTTAAAAAATGTTTTAAATTAATTTATTAAATTTGCAAGTGGACAGGCTCCCAGAAACTCTGGGCAACCCACAGTTACTGATGAACACCTCCCGTCGAACACTGATGATGTTCCCTAGTTGGGTCATGAAACATCTGAAAGAAAGCAACCAAGCTCAGAAAGCACCAAGGAGCCATCCTCCTCCTCCTCCTCCTCCTCCTCCTCCTCCTCCTCCTCCTCCTCCTCCTCCACCACCACCACCACCACCACCACCACCACCACCCTTCAAACCCCACTCCCTTCTGGCACTGAAGTTGTTACACAACTGAAATGTCTGGAAGAAAACCATCAAGCTTAGAGAGCACCAAGGACCCACAGAACATCTCCTTTGCAGTTGATGACTATTTTTCATTTTTGGAATAGAACAGGGGTCCCCAAACTTGGCAACTTTAAGACTTGTGGATTCAACTTCCAGAATTCCTCAGCCAAGTTCGGAGACCTCTAGAAAAGAAGAAGAAGAAGAAAGAAGAAGAAGAAGAAGAAGAAGAAGAAGAAGAAGAAGAAGAAGAAGAAGAAGAAGAAGAAGAAGAAGAAGAAGAGGAGGAGGAGGAGGAGGAGGAGGAGGAGGAGGAGGAGGAGGAGGAGGAGGAGGAGGAGGAGGAGGAGGAGGAGGAGGAGGAGGAGGAGGAGGAGGAGGGAGGAGGAGGAAGTTCATGTGCCCAAAATATAAGTGTTGGTTCTCTCCCATCAACTTTGCCTCCAAGGTCCATCGTTCGTCTCCGAGGTCTTCTTGGAAGATACAAAAGGAGAGATGGATGCTTCCAAGGCCTTTACTGATCTGCAGAGGGGTGAATTCAAAGGGAATCAGGCAGTGTTGAGGGCCATCAACATGACAGTGTTCTCCTCAGCCAATTTTTTTTTGTTTTTTGAGAACAACTCCAGTTTGCTCAAGAATGGGCTTACTGACCCAAATCAATTGGCTCCTGAAATTGTCCAACATCGTTAACCTCTTTTCTTAATGTAAATCATCTGTGAAAAGCCTAGAGATTTTACAGAAGGAGTTTGGGGCAGGGGGAGAGGGAGGGAAGTTGCAAGAGAGGAATGGCACTGCATCACCCTTAAGATTCATTGATTGCTCCTCTTCAGCCCACTGCTTGCGCTTTCCTATCCTTCCTTTCCACTGGAGACCACCACCCCCTTTCCCCTTTTCTTTAAACTCTCTTCAGCCTGTTTGAAACCAGAAAGGCTTTCTTCCGTTGCTCGCCTGCTGTTAACATCCAATTGCTAAATTTGCATACCGTGCTTGGGTTGTTGTTGTTTTTTTTGCCACGGCAATTTCCCTGGAGCTCTCATTGAGAGGGAACGTGGACATGACACATTAGAATTGTGTCGTTTCCAATGGAAAGCCTCCGAGATAAACCTTAGCGTCAAAGCTACGTGACTAGCATAAAAGCAAGCCACGGGTTTGTGTGTGTGTGTGTGTGTGTATGTTTTCCCCCTGGATTCTTGGAGATGGGACTTTGTAAAGCTGGTCGGAAGATGGCTTGAGCTGTCTTAAATTGGCACCTGTGCCTGCGATAGATTTGCCAGCATGTCCATGGAGCTGAGGATGTTTTCTCACTTATCTATTTTCCTGGACTACCTGGTGCTCCTTCAGAAGTGAGACTTGATGGTGTGGTCGTTTTAAGAATGAATTATTCTCTCTGTGTTTTGTAGAAAGAGTTTTGCGTGTTTGTGTCTCATACGTCACAGCACGCTACTTCTGCACTCTCGTTTTGCTCCTGATAAAACAAGGAAACTTCATAAACCTCATGATATTAGAAAAGGTAGGGCGATTTTTGTAAGAAGTCCAGTTCTTCCATTTCTGAGGTAATTCTGTGTACTGGAATCTAAAGTTTTGAAAGTATACATTGTTGAGCTTAGAAATTATCTTTAGAGATGTAAAATTTCAGCTTAAAGTGTCAAAGGGAGTGATCTCAGCCCCAAGAATGACACAGGGACTCGTTTCTGAGTTGTTTCCTTTATTGCTCTTAAACTATAGACAGAATCTTGCCAGAGTAAAGCAACTATTTCCGTAACTGTAGATAAACTCTGGGAATTGCTAGGGATGAGTTGGTTTGTCCCACTTCCTGCCAACTCAGCTTTCCAAGTTCTGCAAGCCTGTGGAATGCAGCCCCTCCCTCCTGGGAATCCAGACTACAATCCACCACAGGCAAAGAGAGGCTGAATTGTTAGAGAGAGGGGAGGAAAAGGAGGAGGGAGGGAGGAAAGGAAGGAAGAAAGGAAGGAAGGAGGGGAGAGAGAGGGAGAGAAACTGCCATTTTTCCTCTATTGAAACCAGTGTTCAGAAAACTGGAGTCTCGAAGTACTTTAAACAATTCTTGGAATTCTTCTTGAATGGATTAGAGTGTCCTGAATGTGGATCGATTCCTCTGAGAACAGAAACGAGAGATACATTTGGAAGCCTGAGTATTCCTGTGCTCATTTCCTGAGATTCATCGAAAGAGGAGGAACATGAGGACTTGTTATGCAAGCATAGGCACCCAGCAGCCATATCAAATTACCTTCCAGGCAGAGGAATCAATGCAGGAGCTCAGAAATGCTAAAGCAGCAGTAGTGCTTTGCAAACCCAGTGTTTTTCTTTCACTTATCCAAGCTATTTTGCAAGTAGAGCTCGGGAGGAAAAGCAGAATCAAATTCCTTTTGGGATTGTGGCCATCACTGTGCTGCCAATTTTCAGGTCACATCACGCTCATGTCAGAAGCATCAAGGCATTTCTGGGTTGAAAAAATTAGCTGGTGACATCACCATTGCTTGAGGGACATCCAGGAAGGGCCTCCATTCATGTCCCCAGCAGGAGCTGGAGCAAAGGACGGGAGCTCACCCCATCTTATGGCAGCGCTTGGGTCTTGAACGTGGGCTTGCTAACCTCCAACCCAGCACCTTAACCACGCAATCCACTGCGCTCCGATTTGTCAAGTGTTTGGGTCTAAGAGGAAGCCTATAGTGACATCCAGATGTAGTTTCAAGGAAGATAGGACCAAATTATAAATTAGTCATGAGAGTAGGGGGCTTCGGGGTTACACCTGATGACCCAGCATTAACTCCGGTTCACATGTGCATGGCCAGTGGAAAAACCTGATGGGAACTGCAGTCCACAAGCACCTGGAGGTTGTCACCAAGTTGTCCACCTCTGAAAGATTGATTTGTTTTTCAGATCTTCTCACTAACTTCAGGAGAACCTAAAGGCTACAAAGTGAAGTCAATCATTCCTCGCAAGTGTGGACATTTGCTAACAAGATTGTAGTGTTGATCAACGTGGGGAAAGAAGAGGAGAGGAGATGCTGGAGGGCATATGGACAGCAAGCAGGGCAGGAAAGCAGTTGTAGAGGATTGGACTAGATGGTCTCCAAGGGCCCTTCCAATTCTGTTGTTCTATCTTTTATATTGATTCCTCCCCCTTACTGGCACTCTTTCATTCCCATCACCCATCAGGCAAGCTGGAGAATGAGGCATTTATCTGGGAAAAAGGCTGACCTCCGTAAGCCACAAAAGCAATGCATGTTCCTTGTGAAGTATGGAGTGGTGCAGTGGCTTAGAGGTCACCTCACAATCGGGAGGCTGTGAGTTCGATCCTAGGTAGAAGCAGCTATTTCTCTCTCTGGGCATGATGAGGCTATATCTGCCGAACAAAATTCCAGATTGGCAACAGGAAGGGCATCCAGCCAGTAAACACTCAGCTCCATTCAGTTGCCCAGACTCCACCTCTCAAATAATTATGGGGGAGGGGTCATTAAAAGATGATGATGATAGTGTGTGAAGTATGACGCCCGGTGTTCTTCTTTTTTTCTAGAGACACTTTCCATATTCTTCTCCATTACTGAAAGTTTTCAAGAAGAGACTCTGCAACCATTTGTCTGGAATGGTACAGGGGCTCCCTGCTTGTGCTGGGGGTTGGACTAGAAAGCCTCTAAGGTCCCTTCCAACTCTGTTATCTTTTAGATCATTCTGGTTAGGCTCAACTCTGGTAGACTTTGGGTCAGTGCTGCTCTGACTTGAAGATTCCAGTAAGATTTTAAGGGACAGAAGTCCTTGCTCCAAGGCGGTCTCAGGATCCTAAATGAGTCAAGCAAATATCACTACTTGTTTTAATTCAAATTCTTAGGTTGTGGTAAAGAGGTGGAACCCTGCGACCTGCCAAAGTGATTGTGCAGAAGAACGAAGGAATTATTACGCACGGTGCTAGGACTTAACTTCCAAGACATGTGCAGGTCCCTCTATCATGGAGTGTCCCTATTTCCGTCATCTCTATAAGTGTCCCTGGGATTCTTCCCCCTTCCTTGTTCTCATGTTATTCCCACAAGTTTGAGGAGTCCCTACTTCCCTGGGGAAGAACTGGGTTCCCACAAGACATTAGACCGGGTTTTCTGAGAAGTCTGTGGAGATTCTGTCATCCCAGGTTGTCCCAAAGGTGCTTTTTCAAGAGGCAACTGGACTTTCTTTGTTTTCCCTTGAAGATGTTACACATTTGGAACATTTTCGGAGAAGGTTAACTTCAGCCTCACACAGTTATTCAACGCCTGATGCCTACCACTGATATACTTGATTGCCTTAGAACATCCTCAATATGCAAAGAGAGGTTTGTCGGGATAATTAATTCAGGCTCCTAATGAGAGATATGAAGATTTTCTTTCCTGCACAACTTCCTATCTCAACCCGATAAGAATAGCATGGGATTTTCTAATCTTGCCTAAAATATGCGAGTGGGAAGAACACGAATTGTCCTTGGGGGCGTGTGGGGGAAGCTGAGAGAACAGTTGAACTGATAGAGAGAACCATTGGGGGAAAAAAACAGGAACGATTTGAGTCATGACATCAAACAGAGTTGCTAAAGGCACAACCCCTTGCCTGCTTCTTGCAAATTGCCGTTGTATATTCATCAGATAACTTAGGCCTAGGAGGGCTGTGGTAGGAGTAGCTGGTGCCTCTAAGATTTCCTTGAATGAAGAAGAAGAAGAAGAAGAAGAAGAAGAAGAAGAAGAAGAAGAAGAAGAAGAAGAAGAAGAAGAAGAAGAAGAAGAAGAAGAAGAAGAAGAAGAAGAAGAAGAAGAAGAAGAAGAAGAAGAAGAAGAAGAAGAAGAAGAAGAAGAAGAAGAAGAAGAAGAAGAAGAAGAAGAAGAAGAAGAAGAAGAAGAAGAAGAAGAAGAAGAAGAAGAAGAAGAAGAAGAAGAAGAAGAAGAAGAAGAAGAAGAAGAAGAAGAAGAAGCTCTTCTTAATTCTTAATTAATAGAGTTTGCTCCAGTGGTCAGTTTCCAATTTTTTTCCTACCGGTTCCACGAGAGTGCACAGGGCTCAAAAAGCGGGCTCTTTGTCAACGATGGTGAGCTGAGCTGTTTGTTTTAGCTCAGCTGAGGTGCGGCAATCCACTCTGCCACACGTATCAGCTCAGCTAAAAAACAAGGGAATACAGGAGAGGTAATGGCAGGTGCGGGTGGCCGGGGCCAGCCAGAGGTGGTATTTGCTGGTTCCCATGAACTACTCAAAATTTCCACTACCGGTGTACAAGAACCGGTCTGAACTGGCTGAATACTACCTCTGGTTTGCTCCTTACAGATAGTTCTCAACTTACAACAGTTCGTTTAGTGACCATTCAAATTTATAACGGTACTGAAAAAACTCTCTTCTTTGACGCTTATGTGTCAACTAAAAAGATACTCCGTTGGTCTTTTTAGCTGCAGGAAAAAGGGAGTGGGGTGAAAACAAGGCATTCTTGAAATGCCCAGATAATCACCCCGGTAGCCCGAAGTTGTCGGAGCATAAGAGGGTTATTGGAGAGCATGATGGATGATTCTTGGAGGTAGATGTGTCCCATTGGAGAAGTCACATCCAGGCGGTGTGGGGGGGAGACCAGGGTCAAGGGGGAAATGTACGATGTAATTTAGTATCGGCTGCACCCAGCTACACACCAACGTGGCAATTTCTATTAAACCAATTTTCTTTTCTTTGAGATGCGGCTGGAGACTTTGGATTTGAACGAGGGTGGATTTGTTGGAGCCCTGACATTATGACTGTTTCAGCATCTCCACGGTTGTCTTCCTCTTGTGTCAATATCAGTCATCGGACATTGGCGGTCATGTTGGCGATCCTATTCTTGTCACGAAAAAGGGCTTTTCAGTTTTTTGAGGGGTGGGATTAAAATGTTTTAACAACTGGTTCTGTGGGTATGGCTAGGTGGGTGTGACCATGTATCTGGATAAGTGTGGCTTCTTCTTCTTCTTCTTCTTCTTCTTCTTCTTCTTCTTCTTCTTCTTCTTCTTCTTCTTCTTCTTCTTCTTCTTCTTCTTCTTCTTCTTCTTCTTCTTCCTCCTCCTCCTCCTCCTCCTCCTCCTCCTCCTCCTCCTCCTCCTCCTCCTCCTCCTCCTCCTCCTTCTCCTTCTGCCATATCTGTCATTGGACATTGGTGATCATGTTGGCAATCCTATTTTTATCAACAGCCGCACAAAAAAGGGCTGTTGAGTTTTGTCTCAACCAGTCCCTTAGAGATTTTGAAGCCATGATGTTCTTCTTCTGCCTGGACTCTTGTTTGTCTTCAATCTTTTCTTAGAGGATTAAGTGAAGGATGCCGTAATTTTTCCGGGTGTCGCATCACAATGTCTGAAATATTCCAACTTTTGCTTTCTTTATGGTTTGGATGATTTCCCTTGGCTTTCCCAAGTGATTTATCTCCAAGGTCATGTGATCAAAATTTGGACGCTGGGAAACTGGCATGAACTTATGTTGCTTGCAGTGTGTCCGGGTCATATGATCCCCTTTGACGAGCAAAGTCAATGGGAAAGCCAGGTTGGCTTAACAATCATGCTGCTAACTTAGCAACTGTGGCAATTCAATGAACAACTGGGGCAAGGAAAGTTGCAAAACGGGGCAAAATTCACTTGACAACCATCTCACTTAGCAACAGAAATTTTGGCTTCAATTGTGGCTGTATGTCAAGGACTACCTGTACTGTCTCCTAACTAAATTTAGCCCGGTGGCAATCTCCCCTAATCTTTGTGTCCCCACTTAAGGTTGTGCAAAAAAATTTCTAGCTTGGATGCATGGAGACAAACATTGCCCTAGATCAGCTATAACCACCGGCCCCGTTTTGGGAAAGGCTGCTATAACGGTTATTCCTGGAGACAGACCTTTCTCAGCAGACAAATCTGCAGCAGACAGCAAGGCACCATCGAAAAGGTGAAATCAATTACAGGTCTCTTGATTTTTACTTAAGGTGTTTATCCTCTGCACTTCAGCCTGAAAGAACTTTCAAAGTACTAATGAAAGTTCCAGTATCTGTGTGTGCATGCGTGTGTGTGTGTGTGTGTGTGTGTGTGTGTGTGTGTGGAGAGAGAGAAAGAGATATATATATATATATATGAGGAGGAGGAGAAGGAGGAAGAGAAGGAGAAGGAGAAGAGGAAGAGTTGGAGGAGTCAATGGTGGGCTTGTTTTGGACCTGTTTCAAGTAATGCCATGTTACTTATGAGTAACATCACCATCAACTATTATCTCTTCTATGGTCATTTGAAATAGCCGACCTCTGTGTCTCTTTCCTCCCTCTCTCCCTCCTTCCATCCCTTCCTTCTCACTTTGCGTTCCTTCCCTCCTTCCTTCCCTTCTTCCTTCTCTCTCTCTCTCCCTCCCTCCCTTTCTTCCTTCTTAATCTTTCCCTCCCTTCTTTCCTCCCTTCTTCCCTCCCTTCTTCCCTCCCTTTCTTTCTCCTTAATCTCTCCCTCCCTTCTTTCCTCCCTCCCTCCATTCCTTCTCTCTTTGCCTTCTTTCCCTCCTTCTTTCCCTCCTTCCTTCTCCCTCCCTCTCTTTCTTCTTCCCTCCCTTTTTTCCTTCTTAGTCTCTCCCTCTCTTCTTTCCTCCCTCTTTTCCTTCTTCCTCTCTCCCTCCTTCCTTCCCTCTCTCTTTGCCTCCCCCTTCTTTCCTCCATCCTTCCCTCCCTTCCTTCTCTCTTTGCCTTCTTTCCCTCCTTCCCTCCTTCTTTCCTTCCTTCTCTCTCCCTCCCTCCCTTCCTTCTTCTCTCCCTTTCTTCCTTCTTACTCTCTCCCTCCTTCCTCCCCTCTCTCTTTGCCTCCCTCCCTCCCTTCTTTCCCGATCTGTCTCATCCATCTTTCTTTATGTGTTGTGTGTGTGTGAGTGTGTGTATCCCAACAGACCCACCTGTTATGAATAGAGAGAGAGAGAGAAAGGTCACTAGGAAAGAAACAGGGAAAATGAGTCAAGTGGTTTGGAGAACTAAGATGTTATTTGGAAATTCTGCCTCTGTAATACACCCAGCGCGTGGGGGTGGAGCGTCTGCCCAAAAGAGAATATCTTTTGAAAATATCTGTTGAGAAAATCTCATCCTGGCAAAATGTGCCTGAAATACTGAATGCGTATCCTATTTATTTTAATTGTCTGGAGATGAAGGAAAAGTGGGGAGAAGAATAGAAAAGGAAGAAGGAAAAAAGGAAGAAGGTGGTTGCCTTTGTGGTGGATTGTGTCAGGGGGAAGCTGTAGCCATCAGTACAGAAAAGCAAAGTTGGAACGGCTACACAGAAGCAAGATTACTTTGTCCCAGCCCCTTAAGTCTGCCAGGAGGGTGGGATATCCCTTCTCTATTTCTGGAATTATCCAGGAAGGAAGTGTGTGAAAATCACATCAAATACTTCCACTTTGGGAACATTATTGCTCAGTCAGCATTTCCAAATGCCTGTTATTTGGATTGCATTTTCTATTCCCGATTCTAATAATGATAAATCATGATACTTATGGTTGACATTGATGATGAGCCCCATCATCTTGTCTCCCTCCCCCTCCTCTTCTTCTAGCACTGATGAAGTTACCTAGTTGGGTAATGAAACATCTGCAAGAAAACAACCAACCTCAGACAGCAACAAGGACTCCATACTTTCAACTGTTCTCTACTGTTTTTGTGCCTTGTCTGTCTTGGTAGTTCTTCCCACCAAGTTCCTTTCATCCTATCAAAGAACTATCAAGAGAACAAACCCAACTCCCTTCTAGCACTGATGATGTTACCTAGTTGGGTAATGAAACATCAGCAAGAAAACAACCAAGCTCAGTGAGCACCAAGGACTCTATAGTCCTTCTCCTCCTCCTCTTTGTCTTCCTCCTCCTTCTCCACTATTTCTTCTAGCAATGATGATGTTACCTAGTTGGGTAATGAAACATCGGCAAGAAAACAACCAAGCTCAGTGAGCACCAAGGACTCTATAATAGAGTCCTTCTTCTCCTCCTCTTCGTCTTCCTCCTCCTTCTCCACTATTTCTTCTAGCAATGATGATGTTACCTAGTTGGGTAATGAAACATTTGCAAGAAAACAACCAAGCTCAGTGAGCACCAAGGACTCTATAGTCCTTCTTCTCCTCCTCTTCCTCTTCCTCCTCCTCCTCCACTATTTCTTCTAGCAATGATGATGTTACCTAGCTGGGTAGTGAAACATCGGCAGGAAAGCAACCAAGTTCAGTGAGCACCAAGGACCTCACAGTCCTCCTCCTCCTCCTCCTCCTCCTCCTCCTCCTCCTCCTCCTCCTCCTCCTCCTCCTCCTCCTCCTCCTCCTCCTCCTCCTCCTCTTCCTCCTCCATCATCATCTTCTCCTTCTCTCCCTTTTCCCCCTCCCTGCCAAATATTTTAATTGGTAGAATTTGATGTACAAAACGGAAGTCGACCTCTGTATTGACCTTACATCCCAAGAGTATCACCAATCAACCCCCGTGACATCACAGCTCACCCTGAAGTTTTATCTCTCGTCCCGTTTCCTTCCCCTGTTCGTTACATAGCTCTTCGAGAAATGTCTCCACAGCAGAAGTAGGTTTTTGAGCTTCTCAATATGTCAAAATAGACAGCTGCATGTTGATGGCAACATATTTGTTTATTATTTATTTCATTATCTTGCTGCAGGGGGTTCTTCACTCTGCTCTTCTCCAAGAGACAAGGTGGCTTCTCATTACTCAACAGAAATCAAATGCTTCTGCCGAATGTTTTGGAACTGTGCGGAATCTGCCACCGATTCTAAAATAGACAGTTTTGTTTTGTCTTCCTTGTGCATTTCTAGTTTGGGGTAATGTCACTGCTGTTTGAATCTTGAAGGATCTTCTATTTATAGGCAGTTCTGAATAGAGTTGCGTATCTGTCAGCTAAGACGGGGGGAAAATGGGATAATCAACAAAACGTTGAACTATTGAGAGCTTGTAGTCAAGGTTTTTGAACTCGATTTCTTAAGTCGTCTTTTCCTTCAAAAGAGTCCTCGGTTCCTCTGTCGCGAGGATGTTTCGTTGGATGTGGAACCCATTTTTATCAATAAAGGAGAATATTTGCAGCTCAGGGTTGAAATGAGGGGGGGGGGATCCCTGATGCTCTCTGAACTGGGTTGTTGCAGACGTTCAATTGCCCAACTAAGTAACATCATCAGTGCTAGAAAGGAATGGAGTTTACCAAAGGGAGGAGGAGGAGGAGGAGGAAGAGGAGGAGGAGGAGGAGGAGGAGGAGGAGGAGGAGGAGGAGGAGGAGGAGGAGGAGGAGGAGGAGGAGGAGGAAGAGGAAGATGACGATTGTGTGGTCCTTGGTGCTCCCTGAGCTGGGCTGTTCTCTTGCAGACATTTCATTTACCCAAACTAGGTAACATCATCGGTGTTAGAAGGGAGTGGGGGTTACAAAGAGGAGGAGGAGTCCTTGATACTTTTGGAGTTTGTTTTCCTGCGGACATTTCATGACCCAACTAAGTAACAACAAGAGCTCTAGAGGGAATGTGGTTTTTGGAGTGGAGAGAGGAGGAAGAGGACGAGAAGGACTGTGTGGTCCTTGGTGCTCCCTGGGCCGGGTTGTTTTCTTGCAGACATTTCCTTACCAAACTAGATAATCTCATCAGTGCTAGTAAGCAGTCCTTACTAAACTCAGAGAGCATCAAGGACCCCTCATTTCAACTCTAGGCTACAGATGTTCTCCTTTATTGGTGACTTCCGTAGACCCATTTGAACCAGCCCCGTCGTCCCCCACTCCGACCCTGCCGTGACGACATTCGATGCAGCAGATCAGAAGCTGACCCAGCAGCTAAGGAGTGAAGCTAGGAATAGAAAAACGTTGATGCGAGCATCTATGGAAAAAGGGCACCAGCTGATAAATCAGGAATTGGGTGCCAAGGAGCAGATGGTGTCCCTGGGGAGACCTTGAATAATGGGCCAGAAGAAGGAGAAAGGGCAATTGAAAAACATCAAGAGTGTGCCAGAGGACTTTGTTGGTGGCAAAATACTGGCTGAAGCTGAATCATTCTACTCACCTCCCAGGTGCAACTTGGTTTGCCTTTATTTATTTATTTATTTTGCTTGCCTATTTTGTTCTCTTGTCTATGGAGATTCTCAGTCATTCAGGTTATGTTGGTCCCAAAGATGCTTTTTTCAAGAGGCAACTGGGACTTGGTTTCTCCTTGAAGAGGTTCCGCTTCTCGTTCAAAGAAGCTTCTTCCGTTCTGATTGACTTCCATCCTCCACCAGAACGGAAGAAGCTTCTTGGATGAGAAGCGGAACCTCTTCAAGGAAAACCAAGTCCCAGTTGCCTCTTGAAAAAGCATCTTTGGGACTGAATGTCTATGGAGATGCTCAGTCATCCAGGTCATGCTTATCCGAAAGGTGCTTTTTCAAAAAAACAACAACTGGACTTTCTTGTTTTTCCTTGAAGAGGTTTCGCTTCTCATCCAGGGAGCTTTTTCAGTTCTGGTGGAGGATGGAAGTCAGTCAGAACTGAAGAAGCTTCTTGGGTGAGAAGCAAAACCCCTTCAAGGAAGAACAAGAAAGTCCAATTGCTTTTTGAAAAAGCACCTTTCAGATAACCATGACCTGGATGACTGAGTATCTCCAGAGATGTTGAATCCCAAAGGAACATCTTCAAGAGAAAACAAAGTCCAGTTGGCTCTTGGAATTTTTTGGGGGGATATTCTTTTCTCTTGCTTTCCTAAGCTCGTTCCCTTCTTCCCCCAACCCTCTGGTTTCCCTATTGGGTTGGAGAGAATGGTTAGAAGCAGATCTATATCCTGAAGATCTCCTTTATGATTCCTTGCCCCGTAGTTTGAACCTTCTCAGCAGTTTCCCACTATTCTGCCTGGTGCTAACGAGCATCCGGATCGCCTCTGGGGTGACACCTTCCGTTATTTATTTTGGGGGTGAAAAATAATCTCTATTTCCTCCGCCTTGTGCTCATTAATCAACTCTGCCTTTGGGCGAAAAAGATATTTATCGCCTTTTGCTCCATTTCAAAAGCAGGACAATTTCCTTTCCCCCCCCCTCGTCTTCTTATGGATGCCAAATGTTCCCCCGTGGCTTAGTACTAGAATCACAGCAAAATGGCTTTCTGCATTTTTTTCTTCTCTCTCTCTCTCTTCCTTCTTCCCTCTGGCTCTTTTCCTTTGATCTGATAGAAAAGAATTTGCTATCGAGAAAAAGGCTTTTTTTAAAAAAAAGTGGGATGGAAAAGGCTGAGTAAGTGCAGATGGATGTTCTACCTGACCTTCACCCAACCTTCTCCCGCTTATTCTGCAGCTTTGTTGGCTACCAAACCTCCCAGTTCAGCCACGGGTGGGTGGGTGAGATAGCCTCAGGAACCCCTTTTCCAAAATAGGGGCAGTGGGATGACGGGGTGATGAGAGAGTGGGTTTGCTCAAAAAGCAAAGAAGAAGAAGGAGAAGGAGGAGGAGGAGGAGGAGGAGAAGAAGAAGAGGAAGAAGAAGAAGAAGAAGAAGAAGAAGAAGAAGAAGAAGAAGAAGAAGAAGAAGAAGAAGAAGAAGAAGAAGAAGAAGAAGAAGAAGAAGAAGAAGAAGAAGACACACACACCTCCTGCAGTCCACCAGGGAATAATGCAAACATGAAAGCTCTGATAAAATAAATGTAAAATGTTGTCCTCTAGGAACGAACATTCAAAGAAGAACAGGAAACGGTTCTTTCCTCCAGAGAGGAGAACATTTATAGCAACCCTCCAGCAGCTGCTCAACACCAGAAGCTTAGATTCACACTGTCTTATTAACCCAGTTTATGGACAGCCAAAAAGGGGTTTAAGTTACAAAATCTCGGAAGCCAGAGATGTATATTTCAACTTCCCGTGTCTCAGTACGTTTTAAGATGGACGTTCTTGAAGAAGTCAGGAGGTTCCTACTCAAGGAGAGAAAAAATCCAGCCATTCTCCTCTTTTTTTTCTTTTTTTAAAAAAATGGAAATTCATTACATTTTGGGAAACGAGAGGACATTGTTTGATCAATGTGATCATTTGCTTGGGACTTGATGAATTATAGGAGTTGGTTTTGCAGGAGTACTATTAACATGGGATTTTCCTCTTATTTATGTCAGATCTTGTCCTTCCACCGAAATCGCCTCTTTGTCAGCCTCTTATGCCAAGCCATATTTTACTTGGAAGCTTCGAGGCTGTCACATTTAGTGCCTGGGAATTTTGGAGGGTGGGGAGTGTTTCATAGACAGGCAGAAGATTAGATTCAACAACATCCTTTCTCAGAGAGTCATGGACATGTTGCCCTGCACCTGGAGGGGAGTGATTGGGAGGATGTCTCCAGTTGGGATGAAGATTTGATTGGGCCATGTGACGGGCTGATGGGTGCAGGGGATAGATCTTCGATTTCTCTTTTGGGAAGGGAAAACGTGGACTCTCAGATTCAGGTTTTCCCAGCTGTGCCAATAAAATGGAACTTTGAGGGAATGCCTGTCTTGGAATTTATCGGTTTGGAGTTGGTTAGTTGGAATGCTAGACGCTCTTCCCATCTTTTCCTTTTCCTTTCTGTTCCTCCCATCCTCTCCTCCCTTTCATCTTTTCCCAGAAAAACTCCAGAACTGGAACATTCAGAATAACTGGGGGTGGGGGTGGGGATGTTATATGGGGTTTCTCCTATCCACCACTTCCCTTCTGACCTTCTCCTCATTGACCCGCCCAGATTTCTGAGCCTTACCCATGTCTGTTTTGCTCTCTCGTTGCTCAGGGAGTTTGCCCGTTGGAAGGTGAGGAACACGGCCATTGAACGGAGGGATCTACTCCGGAACCCCGTCCCCTTGATGCCTGAGTTCCAGAGGAGCGTACGCCTTCTGGGCAGGAGACCTACAACACAGCAGTTCATTGATACCATCATCAAAAAATACGGCACCCACATCCTCATCTCTGCCACTTTAGGAGGTAAGTGATGGCGGGCTCTTCTCCTCCTTTCAGGACTCGGATGTATGGGTGACTTTTTGACTTGGGCTCACCTTAATCTTCCTGTTAGAAATCCATGCTAACATCACAACTGCCCTGTCTAGTAGCAATAGACTTATATACCACGTCACGGTGCTTTACAGCCCTCTCTAAGCATCTTGCCCTCTCCCAACAATCTGGCTTCTCATTTTACTGACCCTCGAAACGATGGAACCTTGAGCCTGTCAGGATCAAACTCCTGGCAGTGGGCACAGTTTGGCTCACCAGCGGCCAGTGGAGCTGGCAGCAGACTCAGACAGTGAGGAGGTTGGGGAGGAACGTGGGCCAGTCCTGGAGTCAGAACGAACACTTAGATTTATATACCGCTTTACAGATTTGAACTACCAAATTGCAGGCAGCCGGCAGTCAGCAGAAGTAGCCTGCAGTAACGCACTCTAAGCACTGCACCACCATGGCTCATCTCTGAAACAATAACCCAGGAGGTGACAGCTTGTCTAGCTTTAATTAATTTTTCTACTAAATGTCCTGCTTTTCCTTGGAAACATACCTTGTTAGTTTCCTGACCTTTTTTTTTTTTTTGAACTATATCCCAGAGCACATCATTCAAAAGTCTGGTCTGGCTTCCTGGTTGCACACCGCTGGTTGAAAAATGAACTGGTAGAACAGGAGAAGCTAATTGAAAAGGGGTCAGTAAATCTGTTTGAACGGTTCGGAAAACACAATTTGCCTTGGCATGACAAGACCCAGATTTCGGGTTCATAGATCACAAAGTCGCCCAAGTTATTTTGGAGGAGATGTTTTAACCCTTTGAGGGCGGTTGTGAGAACAACCTAAACGTTTAGCATTTTTGTGCTCTCAAACACGGCTGGAAATTAATCCATTTTTAGCTGTCCCCGTCGATGGATTAATGCTGATTTTCATTTTTTGTTGAGTGTTTGGCTTTGCACATCAGCTTTGGTTCGAGCCTTAAATGTTAAGACAAAAAGTAATACCTTTTAAAAAAATATTCACACTTGCAGCTGGAAATGGAGAAAATCCCTAAAGGGGAATTTTTTATACATTATTTAGGAGTTATCAGAGGAATAGAACGGGTATCCATTTCCAAAGTGGAGACATGGAACTTTTTTTTTTTTTAATCCTTCTTGAAGTTAAAAATTAAATTGACTAGGACAGAGGCTCACATCTGTTCTGCTGGCATTTCGTTGCTTTTTGAAACAAGCATTTTGGTCCAAAATGCTTTTATTTTTCACTCTCTCACTTCTGAAGTTTGCAAATGTTGACACAGAGCTCTACATACATGCATATAATAGTCCAAAACCATGTGAAGAATCCATGGTTATATGCATAAATATGTACGCTAGACAAAACCAAATGTTTTAGGTGTTAATTCAGAAGAAAGATTTGACAAATAGACCTGAATTCTTAAAGCTTTTTTTTTTTAAATCAAACTTTCTACAACTTGTTTTATTTTTAAAACATCATCTATCCTGTTTTTGCTGCCTCGCTCTTATGCATTCTGGTTTCTGGCTTTGTGCAACTTCTCCACAATAGTTTTTCCTCCCAAACGAAAAGGATAGAAACCTAGCTGAACAAAGAAGTAATAATCTATGCCGTTGGCAAACTAACTGGAGACCGAAATGCCTCTGAGTATGTACAGAGTCCCTTTGCAGGCCAGTGATGTCCCTGAGAATCACTTCGAGAGAGGAATGGAAATGGGAGGTTTGTAGGGATCGGATAGATTGCTGTGGTGGAGTGTGGCCTGGATTCCCAGGGGTGAGGGCCTACATTCCAAAGGACCAAGAAACAACGAAGTTCAGATAGGTTGGTTGAGAGGAAGAGTTAAGAAGGCTCCTGCCGAGCAATTTTTCATAGTATATCTTTTAAGCTGCCAAAGATATTTTACCAATAAAGGAGAATGTTTGTGGTGCAAGGTTGAAATGAGGGGTAGTACTAGTGCTAGTAGCACTGATGATGTTACCTAGTTGGGTCATGAGATGGCTGCAAGAAAACAACCAAGCTTAGAGAGTATCGAGGACACCCCACTCCTCCTCCTTCCCCTCCTCCTCCTCCTCCTCCTCCTCCTCCTCCTCCTCCTCCTCCTTTTCAACACTGAAGAAGTTATTATGAAATGTCTGCAAGGAAACAACTAAGCTCCTTCTCCTCTCCTTCTCCTTCTCCTCCTCCTCCTCCTTCTTCTTCTTCCTCTTCCTCCTCCTCCTCCCCCATCCTCTCCCCCTTCCTCCTCCTCCTCCTCCCCTCCTCCTCCTCCTCCCCCTCCTCCTCCTACCAACTTGCTGTAGCACTGATAATGTTCCCTAGATAGGCCATGAGATGTCTATAAGAAAACAACCATGCTCAGAGAGCACCAAGGTCCTCCCAACAGTTGATTTAAGTTTGGCAAGTAAAGGGATATTTTTTCGTCTGGCGATTCCAGAACTTTTTTACAGTTTTATTTATTAAGATTGCGACGATGTACCTTCTTAACTGTGAGTTAAACCCACAAAAACGAGGCATCCTTTCGAACAAAACAGGCAGAAGGGAAGCCTTGAGAAAGCAAGACTTAGTTTTGTTTGGTTTGGGTTTTTTTTTTGGTCCCCTTTTTCATTCATTCCCACCACCTGGGCGGCTTGGTCCCTGGCCTTTCCAAATCACCCCGACCTTTGGAACAATGAAATATATTTTTTAATTTTGCCTGGGTCCGCTGGTGAATTATTTGCCATGTGCTTCTCCTCCATGGTCCTGTTTTTTTTTTTTTACTACACTTGGCTTTAAAATATGCACAGGCGTGGAATGGAGAGCTAGAAATGCCCGATGCAGAAGGGAAAGCTGCCAGGAGAATAATGCAGGAAGAAAAATTTCTCTTGACAGCAGTAAAAGTGGAAGACACTCCCCGAGAGCATGTATTGTTCATGAATGAGAGTGTTTTCCTGCCTCTGGTCGCAACCACAGGGCCCCAGCAGCCCAGCTCAAGGGACTCGGCTGATCTGGGAGACAAGACTTGCAACGGCTCCTTAAAAATTAAGCAGAAAAATAAACGTAGAGAGCTCCTTCCGACCAATTTGGAAATCATTGGCCATTTGCTCAGCACCAGTGGGATCCTAGAATACCCCAGAGGACTATTTGTGGGAATCGAGACAAGGCATGATGATAATTCACAGTGCATCAGATGCTCAAAGCCTGTTTATAGCAGGAGCTTCACAGAAACGACAAAGCTGTTTAAGATGCTTTATTGAAAGCAGGACATACATGTCTGTGGTGGTAGCAGCACATCAAGCCAGCCCTCCCTCCTCCCTCCTCTCTCTCTCTCTCCTTCTCTGTCTCTGTCTTTGCCTCTCTCTCCATCTCTTTCTCTCCATCTATCTTTGTCTGACTGTGTCTTTCTCTCATCTCTCTATCTATCTCTCTATCATCTGTGTATCTATCATCCATCTATCTATCTATCATCTGCATCTATCTATATCTATCGATTATCATTCATCTGTCTGTCTGTCTACAGTATCTCTATCTACAATATCTGTCTCTTACAATATCTGTCTGTCTCTATCTACAATATCTGTCTGCCTGTCTGTCTGTATCTATCATCTATCTACATCTATCTATCTTTCTGTCATCTATCTATATATCTGTCTGTCTACAGTATCTCTCTCTCTCTATCTACAATATCTGCCTGTATCTATAATATCTGTCTGTCTCTATCTACAATATCTGTCTGTCTATATGTATCTATACATCTATCTATCTATCTATCTATCTATCTATCTATCTATCTATCTATCTATCTATCTATCTATCTATCTATCTTTCTGTTTGTCTACAGTATCTCTATCTACAATATCTGTCTGTATCTACAATATGTGTCTGTATATCTATCTATCTATCATCTATCTACATCTGTCTACATCTATCTATATCTATCATCTGTCTGTCTGTCTGTCTGTCTGTCTCTATCTGTCTGTCTGTCTCTCTCTGTGTGTGTCTGTCTGTATCTATCTATCTATCTATCTATCTATCTATCTATCTATCTATCTATCTATCTATCTATCTATCTATCTATCATCTAACTATCATCTATGTCTAACTACAATATCTGTCTCTCTGTGTAACTATCTATCATCTATCTATGCCAATCTATCTGGGTCTGTCTATCATTTATCTATCAAGTCTCTCTTCCTCTTTCCCTCCCTCCCCCCCATCTCATCTGGCCCCATTTTGATGTTCACAGCAAAGATCTCTAACTCCTCAAATGCATCCTTTCCAAGCCTTGAGTGATTTTTCCCCCTACCATGCACCCCCCCAAATAGCTAGTGAGAACGCTCTGCAAAGCTGCTACAGTACTTGCCTCTAATGGAAATGGGTTGAGTAATGGTGGAGGTGGCTTAAAAACAGGAAGCCCGGTGGGGTTGGGAAGCCAACTTTGCTGCGGCCCCTTCCAACCCTCTCAGTTTCATCTGCCCCTTTACCTGTCCTCCCACAGCCCCTAAAAGGGCTCTTCGTTCTTAGTTACTATCTGAAGATACTACCCCGAGTCATTCCTCCTGCTAATTCTGGAGGTTGCAGAAACATCATCGCGAAGAGCTAATTTGCATGGAATACCCCGAAGGCAAGATGACTTTGAATGTTTTAATAAATGAGAAATTAGGACTTAATAATGCAGTGAAAATCTATTAACCCTTCTTGATTGCTGTGTGGCTCCCTTTTATTTCCAGGCAATGTTTTTACTCGTTCGACTCAAGTTGTTTGCAATTGGGTGTTGGAAATGCACCCGCCGTTTTAACACCCTGGTTCTCCGCTGTTTAACTTTCTCATTCGCACGGTTCTCAGCCTCTCCGTTATTCATTGCCAAAAGCGAAAATTTGAAACTCTCCCTTGATATTCAAGAGTTTGGCGGAATGTATTGAGAGTTTTAATTTCAGCTCAGAGGCTGGGCGTATCTTAACGCCGTTGCGGTAATGCGTGCTTTTATTAAATTGTCCGTTCAAGCTGGATTTGGTCTGATTTGCAAGGGAACAATAGCAATATCATTAATAACATCTGCCTCATCTGAAGAAGTTGGTTGACAGCCACTCCGATCATATTTCGGAAGGGTGTTAAACAGGGCTGTTCCAAAGAGCCTGTAATAAAGGAAAATATTTGTACCTCAGGGTTGGAAGGAGGGGTCCTTGGTGCTCTCTGAGCTGGGTTGTTTTCCTTGCAGATGTTTCGTTACCCAACTAGGTAACTTCATCAGTCCTAGAAGGGAGTGAGGTCACTCAATGTTAATAGAATAGAATAAATAGGATAGGATAGGATAGGATAGAATAAGGAGTAGAGTAGAGTAGAGTAGAGTAGAATAGAATAGAATAGAATAGAATAGAATAGAATAGAATAGAATAGAATAGAATAGAATAGAAAATGAATAGAATAGAAATAGAATGGAATGGAATGGAATAGAATAGAATAGAATAGAATAGAATAGAATAGAATAGAATAGAATAGAATAGAATAGAATAGAATATAGGATAATATAGGAATGAATGGAATAGAATAAAAGATAGGACAATATAGGAATAGAATAGAATAGAATATGGAATGAAAGAATAGGATAGAATAAGAATAGAATAGAATAGAATAGAATAGAATAGAATAGAATTCTTTCTTGTTGGCCAAGTGTGATTGGACGCACAAGGAATTTGTCTTGGTGCAAATGTTAAGTGAATTTTGTCCCATTTTACGACATTTCTTGCCCCAGTCTTTAAGTGAATCCCTGCAGTTGTTCAAGTTAGCAACAAAGTTGCTAAGTGAATCTGATTTTCCCATTGTCAGAAGGTGGCAAAAGGGGAACACCTGAACCAGGCATCTGAATTTTCATCATGGGACCATGGGGACGGGGTGTGTGTGCTCCAATACTCATAAGTCAACTTTTTTTCAATGCCGTCATAACTGTGAACCATCACTAAATGAACTATTGTAAGTCAAGGACCTACTTCTACAGGAATTGCTCCCCCCCTCCCCCCGTGGGTGCTATTGTTTAATTTTTTTTCCTCTCTCTCTGTCTTTAATTTAAAGTTACCATGCTTACTGTTTTGTATTCAGTAAATGGCTGGAACTGTTCTGGAATATGTCATTATAGAATTGTATTTTTAAAAAAAAACCTAAAGAAAAAAATAAAGCCATCTAATCGTGGCAGGAATAAAAAAAAAAATTCTGGGGTTGAAGTCCCTGTAGCCATGTCCAGCTCTGTGTGTGTGTGTGTGTGTGTGTGTGTGTGTGTGTGTGTCTTTGGTGTATCTACACACTCACACAAACATATTTGCAGAAATAGGGCAGCTTCTCTCTCTCCTCTTCTCCTTCCCTCCTTCCCTCTCAATATATCTATTGATTGTCCTACTTCTGCAAATATTTTAAGGGAGGGGGAAAGAGCTGTCTCTTCTGCCATTACTGGGTTGTGATTGCCGTTCCGTGTCACAAGCACAAAATTAATTATCCCCTAATGACCGTAGCGTTAGACCAACAGGGAAAAAAAATAAAAATCCCCCCACGGTTTTTGGCGCTGACTAGAAACACCCTAATTGGATCTCATTGAATCTGATCCAAATGAATCCTGTGAAAAATAAAATACATCCAGCATCTTTTGTGTTGGAAATGTCGCATTGAAAGGAGATTGCTTTTCATGTTTGCGTGCTCGTTCGTTGCCCCTTTATTTCTTCATTTGGGGGGGGGTGTTATTTGATGGCGAAGAGGTGAGAGACCGAAGGGGATGGAGAATGGAACAGAGCTAAAGGTCGTGGTGGCGGGGTGCGCTTGCCAAAATAGTTAAAGCTCTTGCCCTAATTTTTTAAGATTTTAGCGATGCTTGTTAGCGTGGTTCTTCAACGATGGAATGAATTTGAGAGCTTTTCAAGGAAATATCATCAGTTTGGCATTGAAGCAGCGGTGGGATTCAAAAAAAATAAATAAATTACTACCAGTTCTATGGGTGTGGCTTGGTGGGCGGGGCAGGGGAAGCATACTGCAAAATCCCCCTTCCCTCCCCACCCCACTAACCTGCTTTCCAGCTCTGTTCTCCTGTGCAGGGCAACCAAAGGAGACCCAGCCGCTCAGCTGGGACTCAATGGGAGGCAGAGAATAGATGGGGTGGGGCCAGTCAGAGGTGGTATTTTGAGTAGTTCTCCGAACTACTCAAAATTTCCGCTACTGGTTCTCCAGAACTGGTCAGAACCGGCTGAATACCACCTCTGCATTGAACATACATCAACCTTGAGGTTTTCTGGTATGGAAAGTAAAGCTCTCGATGGCTTGAAACTCTGTCGATTGTAAAATGTGTAAAATGGCTGAAACTCAAATCAGAATAGCAATTGTATATCTGTTTTCATCTGTTGGCACCAGCAGTAATTTGACTCTGATCTCCTCCAATCCTTCCTTTTTTTTTTCTTTCCTTCCTTCTCTCTTTTTTCCCCTCTGTCCCTCCTTCCTTCCCTTCCTTTCTGCCTCCTGCTTCCATTTTTTTTTGGGGGGGGGTGCCTCACTAGGAGAGGAAGCGCTGACCATGTATATGGACAAAAACCGACTTGACCGGAAGTCGGGGAATGCCACCCAAAGTGTTGAGTCCCTTCACCAGCTTGCCTCTTCATATTTTGTGGACCGGGATGGTACCATGAGACGTCTCCATGAAATTCAGATCTCCACAGGAGCAATCAAGGTACAGCTTGCTTTAGAAACACAGGTAGTTTGGTTTGAGCCAAATAAGTGGGGAAAAACCAGATCCTGGGAAAGGCGTTTCTCCTTTTCTATTTTTCAAATTTTGCTTCCACCACCCTGATCGTTCATCTTTTAATGACCTTATAATCCCTTGGGGATGGAGTCTGGGCAATTGAATGGAGCTAGCAGAGTGTTTACTGGCCAGATGCCCTTCCTGCCACCAATGCGGAGTTTTGTTCAGCAGATATATTCTCATTGTGCCCAGGGAGAGAAATATCTGCCTCTACCTGGGATCTAACTCACAGCCTCCTGATTGTGAGGCGAGAGCACCACCTCTAGGCCGCCACATCAACATCTTGATGTCAGTGCCTATTTTTTCCCCACCCTGCCCAACAGTTACATAAAGTCTAAAACGATATTCCGGTTGATCTTCTAAATGGTCTTAATTGTAAGCCTGAGAATATATTCTGGATTTCCACCCCCAGAAGTGTGTTTGATGGTGTCCAAGTTGCAGGAATTGGGTATGGCTAGTCTAGAGAAAAGAAGGACATGGGGTGACATGATAGCAGGATTTCAGTATTTGAGGGGCTGCCACAAAGAAGTGGGAGTCAATGTATTTTTCAAAGCACCAGAAGGCAAGAGAAGAAGGTTCTTCAGTTCTTCAGAAGGCAACTGGACTCTCCTTGAAGATGGTTCACTTCTCACCCAATGAGGTTCTTCAGTTCTGACTTCAGAACTTCAATCAGAACTGAAGAAGCTTCTTGGATGAGAAGCAACATGTCTTCAAGGAAAAAAAACCAAGCCCAGTTGCCTCTTGAAAAATCACATTTGGGACTGAATGTCTATGGAGATTCTCAGTCATCCAGGTCATGTCTATCCCCAAGGTGCTTTTTCAAGAAGCAACTGGACGTTCTTGTTTTTCCTTGAAGAGGTTTCGCTTCTCATCCAAGGAACTTCTTCGGTTCTAGTGGAGGATGGAAGTCCAGTTACCTTTTGAGGAAGTGCCTTTGGGAGAACTTTAGGAACAGCTATCAATCAGTGTGCCTCCAGAGAGGCAGTGTGAAAAGACATATCTCATTCTTGACAATCTTTTCTTCCTGCACACCTGCTTAGAAGTCAGTTAAGTGGCTTTTTGGTGTGTGAGTGAGCGGAAAGCACCATGCACCTAGTGAAAAACATCAGAAGTGCTCCATAACACAGTTCACAGGATGGGATAATGACCAGGGCAAAGGTCCTTTGAGAGCTTCAAAGAGAAGGGAAAACTATCTCGAGCTCCTTAGCAATTGACCTACAAAACTGTGGATAGAAGAGAGTTTCCATAAAGGTTTGGCCTTTGTCACTGTATAGGAGATCAGATTTTGTTTATGAGGCTGAGAGTGCTTGAAGGTGCCAGAGAGATGTGCTGAAAGCATCTGAAGTTTGAGAAGAGGAGAGTTGGGTGCATTTTGACGGTTGATGTGTAAGGTTTGAAAGTAGACATGCTCCTTTGATCTACTTGCTAGAAGTTATTCCACTCAGAATGTGCCTTTCCCAACGGGCTCAAAAGCAGCATGATGGTGGTTAGAAGCATGACCACAACTTCAATGCTTTCAGCAAAACTAGCACAAAATACGGGGTGGGGGAGAGAGAAAAAAGAAAGAGAGAGGGAGAGAAAGAGAGGGGAGAGAAAGAAAGAAAGAAAGAAAGAAAGAAAGAAAGAAAGAAAGAAAGAAAGAAAGAAAGAAAGAAAGAAAGAAAGAAAGAAAGAAAGAAAGAAAGAGATGGAGTCTGTTTATATCTACTGTATATCTATATCCAAGATGGGGGAGGGAGGGAGAGAGAGGGGGAGAGAGAGATGGAG
Organism: Pseudonaja textilis; assembly: GCF_049901715.1. Classification (NCBI taxonomy): domain Eukaryota; kingdom Metazoa; phylum Chordata; class Lepidosauria; order Squamata; family Elapidae; genus Pseudonaja; species Pseudonaja textilis. The sequence continues at coordinate 4,313,494 of NC_142006.1, forward strand.
TCTGTTTATATGTATTGTATATTTATATCAGAGAAAGAAAGAGAGGGAGAGACGGAAAGATAGAGAGACACACACACAGAGAGAGGGAGGGAGAGGGAAGGAGAGAGACAGAGAGAAAGGGAGAGAAAGAGAGAGAGATTGCTTTCAAGTCAGTGTTGAATTCTAGTGATTGCCTGGACATTTTTCTGAAGTTATCTTGGTAAGATTTGGGATGTGGCTAATATTGCCTGCTTCCTAAGGCTGACAGAGAGGGACTGGCCCAAGGTCACCCAGTTGGCTTGATGCCTAAGGCAGGGTTAGAACTTATGCCCTCTGTCTATGGAGATTCTCAATCGTCCAGGTCACGGCTGCCCCAAAGGTGCTGAAGAACTGAAGAAGCTTCTTGGATGAGAAGCCAAATGTTTTCAAAGAAAAACAACAACAACAACCAAGCAAGTTCACTTGGAAAAAGCACTTTTGGGTTATATAGTCCTCTCATGTCTAACTTGGTGCCTCAGCCCTACACCAAGCAGGTTCTCTCAGGTGAAGGGGTAGGGCTTCTCAAAAGAAGGACTAGGGGTAACACAATAGCTGTGTTCCATTATCTAAGGGGCTGACACAAAGAAGAGGGGGGAGGTGTCAACCTATTCTCCAATAATAATCAAGGAAAGAAGCAACTCTGGAATTAAGAAATTATCAGTGAGAACAATTAATCAGTGGAATGACTTGTCCCAAGAAGTTGTGAGTGCTCCAACACTGGAGGGTTTTAAGAGGTAGATTGGACAACCATTTGTCTGAAATAGTATGGAGTTTCCTGCACGAGCAGGAGTTGGACTAGAAGACCTCCAAAGTCCCTTCCAACTCTGTGATTCTGTTAAGAGTACATACCTATCCCCTTTTCAAGTCTGCAGCTAAGCCTTTGATCTGTTGCCTACTTTCCCGTCCTTACCTTGGCCTCCTTCTTGGGGTCTTGGTCCCATTCTGTCCACGCTTTGACCAAAGTGTTTCACTTGCTGCTAAGCCCACTCGTCAATGGGGCAGATGCTATGGTTTCACTTCCTTTGGATGTTTTCCAGGTTACCGAAACGCGGACAGGTCCCCTGGGCTGCAACAGTTATGACAATCTGGACTCTGTGAGTTCTGTCCTTCTACAAAGCACAGAGAGCAAACTCCATCTCCAAGGTAAGGGGGAAAGGGGGATAAAAGGCACAACCATCCAGACTTGGTGGCAGTGTCCCTTCTCAACTCTCTAACATCTCTGTCCTTTGCAAGGTGTTTCAAGGAACTGTACTCAGGTGAGATGTGGTTTATCTAAAACCGTGTCTTGTATGCGTGCACAAGGGTTCATAGAGCTGTTCCTTCCTCCCAGCTTCCAAGTGGTTTCTGGTCAAAAAACAATAGACGTTGGTGAGTTGTGTGGCTGCGGTTATTGTTGTTTTCCACCATTGCAGATTCTTGCGACACTTTACACCGGGTTGGCAACGCGATCGGAGGGGACTGAAATTGTCATCCATTACCAGCAGGCCTGCAAATAGTTACTAATGAGGGAGTTATACAGCAGCTGAGAATACTAAGGTTTCCGTTAATTATTTTGAGTTGTACCTTCTAGAGGGTGGAGCGAGTAGAAAAATGGAGAAGGTAAAAGGCACACTTTTAAAGGTCGCTGGTAATGATCAGTCTTGTTTATCCTTCTCTCCTGCTGAGAACCTTCCGTCATTCTTGCCTATATACTTTTGAGTGACGCGGATTCACACAGTTGGTTGATTTCAGTTCTGGTCTTCCGTTCTGAACGTTACATTTTTAAAAAGATCTGAGCAGATTTGAGCAGGTTCCGAGAAGAAGATACTGGAGTTGTGTATGAAATAAAGGCAGTTGTGCATGTATAAGCAAGTCACAATTGGTAATGGAGAGAAGAGGAGGAGGAGGAGGAGGAGGAGGAGGAGGAGGAGGAGGAGGAGGAGGAGGAGGAGGAGGAGGAGGAGGAGGAGGAGGAGGAGGAGGAAGAAGAAGAAGAAGAGGAAGAGGAAGAAGAAGAAGAAGAAGAAGAAGAAGAAGAAGAAGAAGAAGAAGAAGAAGAAGAAGAAGAAGAAGAAGAAGAGGAAGAGGAAGAGGAAGAGGAAGAGGAAGAAAGAAGAAGGGGAAGGGTGCCCATTGAATTGTGTCTGACTCTTGACAGTTCTTTGGGCAGGGTCTCTCCATATCTTCCAATCTTGCACTTCTTCTTTGAAATTGTTCTATGTTCTGGCCGGTGGCAGCTTTGATGGTTTCCAGCCACCGTGTAATTTGGAGGCCTGGTTTCCTTTTACCTCCAACCTTTCCATGTTAGGAACAAATTCCTAATGGTAAAATTATCTGATCTGGAATGTGTTATTAAGGAAGATGTCATGTTCGCCTTTGCCGGAGGAATTCAAGTAGATCATGGAGATTTGAATTAGGGTTCTTGCGCTGAGCCGGAGACCTCAAACTGATCTCAAGTTGACCTCAAGTTCCTCTTCCAGTTTCAGATTCAAATCTGGCTATCCTCAACTTCCCAGACTCCATCTGTGATCTCTTTAAGTCTGCTTGTCAAAGGCTGGTCCTTGAAGAAAACTTTAAACCCAAATGCATTAGAGTGTCTTCTTCAAATGGTTGAGGGCAGCTTCAGACCCCTCTTATATCATTTTGCATCCCTGTATTATAAAAGTCAAAAGGGACGCGGTGGCTCAGTGGCTAAGATGCTGAGCTTGTCGATCAGAAAGGCCGGCAGTTCGAAACCCTAGCGCCGCATCACAGAGTGAGCTCCCGTTCCTTGTCCCGGCTTCCACCAACCTAGCAGTTCGAAAGCAGGTAGAAAAATAGGGGTCACCTTTGATGGGAAGGTTACAGTGTTCCGTGCATCTTCGACATTTAGTCATACCGGCCACATGTCCACGGGGACATCTTCGGACAGCGCTGGCTCTTCGGCTTTGTAATGGAGATGAGCACCGCCCCCTAGAACCGGAAATGACTAGCACATATGTATGAGGGGAACTTTTACCTTTACCTATTATAATAGCCAAGACCCCCAAATAGCGAGATGGTCAAAGATGGTCTCTCACTTCCCAGTAGGTCTTCAGGTCAACTTCCCTCAGTATTTGCAAGAGAAATTTGTGCACTTTCTTTTTTCAAGTTCTGCAAAGGAAGAGGCTCCTTTCAGGCCAATTCCCCCGACAAGGAGGTTCTTGCTTCCTTCCCCATCTCCCATTTTCCCCACTTCTGTTGTCCCAAATCCCATTTCTATCGATTGGGTTGCAGGAAATTAGGTCAAAGAAAGATGATTTCCCAAAGCAGACGGCAGAGATTTCTAAATTCCGAAAGGTATCCCTTAAAGACTGCGACTTGACTTGTTTTTCCCCCGCCCTTAATTCCAAGTTGCTATGGATGAGGCTATAAAAGGAACTTGTCACCAAGGACTGAAATATGGGTTTGCATCTTCATATAAGTGAGCTCGCTTTTTCTGATTCTAATCTCCTACCAGGATGGAAAACCATCCCCGTTTTCTCCAATCTTCTTATTAAACGTTCTGTAGCCACAGGTAGTCTTCAACTTACAACAATTCGTTTAGTGACCGTTCCAAGTTACAAGGGCGCTGGAAAAAATTGACTTAAGACAATTTTTTCACCCAGATGATGATTGCGGCATTCCCCCAATGTCCATGATCAAAGTCCACATGTGTGATGACCCAGGGTGGGATACAAAATAAACACAGTCAAAAAAAAAACAGGTGAAGCCCCTTTTATTCCTTCATTTTGCTTCAAAGCTTGACTGGGGACAAAAAACTCCCCCACAAACAGTTACAAAAAAGGAGGAAATGCCATTTAAATTAAAAATGACTATAAATTATAAAGAGTAAAAACAACACAAGCCACACTGACACAGTTAAGGGAACCAGGCGAGATAAGGGCTTGAAGATGTTCACAGATATCGAAACACACACTGGGAAGGATGCCAAACTCAGAGAGGAACGACAGACTAGAGATATTTCCATGCTTTGTTTCCAGCACTGGCCCATACGCATGTCTGTCCTTTTAACCAGTTCTCACAGCTGCAGCCCATGAAGGGGATCAAGGCCCTTTCCTCCCCCGCAGACCACACCATTGATGTTTCTCCCTTATCCTCTCCTCCATGCGTGCCTTAGGATGGAGAGGGGATGGGCCTGGGACTTCCTCTTACTGCCCAGCCGGCCTCTGCCCTTCCCCAGCCTCCTCCACAACCTCCGGAGCCACACTTCCACTCCCTGTCGGCTGTTCCTCCTCTCCCTCAGAGTCAGACTCCAACATGCTTGGTGACTGATTCATATTTATGACAATTGTCACGTCATAAGTATCCCTCTTTTGCGACTTTCTGAAAAGCAAAGTCAAAGCGGGGGCATATTCACTGAACAACCGTGTTAGTAACTTCACATTAGCAGTGATTCACTCAAGAACTGAGGCAGGAAAGCTTGTACAATGGGGAAAAACTCACAACTTAACAATGTCTCATTTAGCAACAGGAATGTTGGGCATGCTTGTGGTCATACTCATCATATTTTTTCAACGGATTCTTCTTCTATTTCTTTGTCCCCACTGCAAAAGAAATGAGATTTCTCCTTTGTCCTTCTTTTGACTAAAAGTCTCTGAAGTTGTACATATTTTGAAGTTAACTTGAGCAAATTGGTGTTCTGATTCCTAGAAGCATTTACAAATGGAGAGGGTTTTTTTAAAAAATTAGAACGAGTCTATTTTTTAAAATCATTTAATTCTTACTCCTCTCCAAAGAGATCCAACAAACACATATGGCATTCTTGGAGTTTAGTTTTGATGGAATAATAATTCTACTGTCTCCAGTGCTGTCATGAAGCCAAATGTGGAAGAAGGGAATATTTATTTTTCTTTTATTTCTAAGTAAGGGAAGAAGAGAAGAGTGAGTCAAAGCTGGCAAGGACATCTTTCCAGTTCTGATAAGCAAATTGAAATTGTATAACAATTCACGGCTTTTTAATCAAGGGCTGACACTGTATGTGTGTGAATTGAGGTGTTTTTGCTCAGCTCCAGATGGTTAAATTCTTCCTCCAGTTCTTAATAAACTCCCCTCCTTCAGATAAGATCTGAATACCATAACTGCCTTCTCATTTTTGCAATTCTTTGTTGTTCCCTTCTGTACCAGGGAGGTTAGTCAAGTGACTTCAGGAGGAATTTCAGTCCTACAAATGGAAGTGTAGAAAGTCAACGCCTACCCCTCCTAAAAGAATGAAATATTTTGGGAAGTATTTTTAAAAAAAGGCAGAATATTATATTTCCCCAAAGGGAGAAATGGAGAAACGCAGCCCCCCACTTTTCTTAATAGCCCACAGCACTTAAGAGATTATTGAAAGAGAAAGACAAGTATCTAGATAGCTCTATTCATAAGCAAATACCCTCACCCAAGATCCAAAACAGGACAAAAGCCATTAAGCCACAATAGAAATTGCCCAACACCCTTTTGGAACACAAGCCCCTTCCTTGCATCATCCCACACAATCCAAACCTGGAAGCCCAGATAAACAATAAGCCAGAGGTTGACTAGATTACCTCAGAAAAACACCTAGGATTTGCATTTCCTCTTTGCCTATAGAGCCAGCTATGACCCTTACATGACCCCGTAGGAATCTGACAACAGCTAATAGAAGACATGTTCTTCCCACTCTCAACTCCATGTTGTTAGCTGCCCAGAATCACATGTGCTTGGTGGTTCTGCTTCACCAATAAATGGACCTTTTTTTCAATCAGCCTACAGCCTCCATTTTGTTTCCAATGCCTTTCTCCCAGCTTGGAACTGAACCAGATGGATATTTCTTCCCACAGAAGAATAATTTCTGAAGCTAGATTTTTTTGCTTGCTTCGTCTGCCACTCTGAGATTCAGGCCTGTATCTGGCTGAGTGAGACACGCAGACAAATATTTCAAAGAACCACAGGAAGGCAGTTCACCATTTCTGCAGTCCTTGTTCACCATCCTTGGGTACCTCCAGGAAGCTGATCGGGTTTGACAGGCTGAGCTTCCTGAATGTGAAGAAACAGCTGCAGAGACACTACAGGCCTCAGGCTGCCCAGTGAAAACTGCCGACATGAACAGAAAGCATGGATTGCTGAATGATTTGTGTTGCCAGCCACTTGTGCAAAACTACTGATGTCCACTTAGCCAGGAAAAGTTGGTTTCTTGCAGCGACCTTGCAAACCTTGTTTGTTTCGGTTCAGCTTCTGGGACACCAGAACTACCAAAGCTGCAGTGGGAGGGAGACATTAAAAGTCTGTAGATTTATAGACTGTGTTCTCACAAGGTCTTTAATGAGATCAGATACGGACCCTCACAAATTTGTCAAAGAATGAGTGTTAGTAATTTTGTTTATATAAAGCAGAGCAAACAAAGAGTACAGTCACCATGTGCTTTACTGATCAACTGTTGAACTGTAACAGGAAACTGGAAACTTTACTCAGAACAAAAGAGCATAGAGTATATACTATAGATCCAAACTTGTAAATACTGCCCTCTACTGGCTGAATACTACTGTAGTTATTTAATGTTTATGAAGATTCTCAGTCATCTAGGTCAAGGTTGTCCCAACTATAATTGTTGCATAGAAATACATTCCAACAATGAAGTCCAACAACTAGAAGACCTCTGTGGTCTCTTCCAGCTCTGTTATTCTATGATTAGAGCTTTCCAGATGTGAGGTTCAGCATGTTAGGTCAACCTTACTCGTTGGATTCTTTATAGTTCAAGATTATTGTGCAACTCTCAAAAGTAGGTCAACTTTCCCACAACAACAGGTAAGCTTGAAATGCAAAACCAGCCATGGTGACTCTGTTAGAGAAGTCAAGGGAGACTCCTTCTCCTCGTCCTATTTTGATCTCCCTTTCTCTTTTCTTTGTCTCTTCCCTGTAGGTCTCCAGGTTATCTTCCCTCAGTATTTGCAAGAGAAATTTGTTCAGTCAGCACTGAGCTACATCATGTGCAATGGAGAAGGCGAATACATTTGCCGAGACAGCCAATGCGGATGCCAATGTGCCGAAGAGTTTCCCCAGTGCAATTGTCCCATCACTGACATCCAGATAATGGAATACACATTGGCTAACATGGCCAAATCCTGGACAGAGGCCTACAAAGATCTAGAGAATTCAGGTAATTGTGGGTAAAGGTAAGAGTGTCTTGGTGGGATGACATAGTAAGTTTATGCCCTGTCTGATTAGCCCTTTGGAAGATGCCAAAACTGATGCTCAGAAAGAGGTCTATGGAGATTCTCAGTCATCCAGGTCATGGTTGTCCCAAAGGTGCTTTTTCAAATGCCAACTTTGTTTTCCCTTGAAGAAGTTTCACTTCTCCTTCAAGAAGCTTCTTCATATCTCAAGAAGCTTCTTGGATCAGAAGCAAAAAAACAAAAGTTTTCTTGCACTTGAAGAAGCTTCCTGGGTCAGAAGCAATGTGTCTTCAAGGAATGTCCAGTTGCCCTTTGGAAAAGCATCTTTGGGACTCTTTCTCATCATCGGTGGTGAGTCCTTGAGCTGGAGATCCTGAGCATCGGTCCTTGGACTTTCTCTATGGGATGTGGATGTTGAACTTTAGTTCTTTCTCATGGAATCCTAGGATCCTTCCCAGGGCAAGAGTTCCCTCTGGTGATTCCTTAAACTGTAGATCCTGAGCCTTGAGCCTTGGACTTCCTTTATGGGGTGTGAATGCTAAACTCTGATCCCTTCTCATAGAACCATAGGGTTGGAAGGGACCTTGAAGGTCTTCTAGTCCAGCCTCCTGCCCAAGGCAGAAGTTCTTATACCATCCTGGACAAATAGATGTCCAACCTTTTCTTGAAAACCTCAAGAATACACCTGTGCCCATCATTCTATGGTGGGATGAAAGATGATTTACAGGTTCTCCCATCAAATGATCCCCTCTTGGAGTTATGTGTATGTAGATGTGTTTTGTGTGTATGGTTTTCCTAGATGAATTTAAGTCCTACATGAAGAAACTACCTAACAACCATTTCCTGACCATTGGGAGCATCCATCAGCACTGGGGGAATGACTGGGACCTTCAGAACCGCTATAAGCTCTTGCAGAGTTCCATGGAGGCTCAACGGCAAAAGATCCAGCGTACTTCCCGTAAACTCTTCAGCCTCAGTATCCGTTGTTGGCACAATCCACACCACCAGCTGCCTAGGGAAAGGTACTGGCGCTCTGCTTTTAGCTGGTGTATGGGTGTATGAGTACAGGTAGTCCTCTACTTAAGAGGACAATTGGGATCAGAATCCTTGCTCTTAAACAAGATGGCTGCTGAATGACACAGTTTAGTTATAAGCAAGTAGAGAGTTCAGGTTGAAGAATAGCAATAGCAAAAGCACTTGGACTTACATACTGCTTCACAGTGCTTTACAGCCCTCTCTAAGTGGTTTACAGAGTCGGCCTCTTTCCCCCAACAATCTGGATCCTCATTTTACCAACCTTGGAAGGATGGAAGATTGAGTCAAACTTGAGCCAGTTGGGGTTGAACTCCTAATTGTGGGCAGAGTTAGCTTGCAATCCTGCATTCTAACCACGGCGCCATCATGGCTCTTTTTTAAAGGTTAACAGTCCCATCCTAACAATCAAAGTTTGCTTGGTGCAAACCTGTATGGTTTTCTCCCTTAGAAATAAGGAGCAAATTTTGCAATGCCCCTACCCACCCCAAATCTTTGCCACAAGGTTACCCGATATCCTCTGCAGCCAATTAGACTCAAGGAAGCATCGTTCCCAGGCAATTTTGGGGCTGTCTGAACGCTACTGGACAAGAGACAGCAGTATTTAATATGTGGGGGCAGGCTTCCAAAAAGATAGAGCGGTAATATCAACAGCGTGAGATTTTTCCTGTGCCATTGACAAAGCTCTAATAGAAATAGCATGTTCTATATTCAGATTATGGCCTGAGGCAACACACTGACACCCAAGTACCCTTAATGGAAATGAAGGCAAATAGAACAGAAAGCTAAAGAGAGAGAGAGAGAGAGAGAGAGAGAGAGAGAGAGAGAGATTTGCATTTACCTAATTTTAATGGTTCGGAAAGGCACGAGTTAAAAAAAGAGAGAGAAAAAAGCTCTTTTTACCGTTGTTTGCTTCTGCTTTTCCCCCCTTCTCTTTCCACATCTAGAGTTTTGTTTGCAAAACAAGCCCAGTCAATGCATTAATTAAAAAACAACGCCAGAGGTGACTCGGATGAAAAAGCAAGAAGCGAGCTGGGGATTTTGTTTCTCGTTTTTTTTTTGCTGACCTGGTTTTATCATTTCTGAATGGGAAGCATTGCATGATTTATAAGGCCTTGGGCAAAGCCACTGACTGGAAGAAGCCATGGATTGAAGGGGTTGCCTTGCATATGTAAAAAACAACAACAAAAAACTCATTTTTTTCCCCCCCCAGGGATATACCGATAGCTGTTGCTAACAGATGAAAAACTGAGGAATGGCAGGGAGAGAGGTTGAGGCCAAGTTCAGACCGAATCTTAAAAAAAACCTAAAAGAGTTGGAAATAATTCTCCAATGCACCTGGGAGTGTATCAACACATTTTGGAGACGCTGAGATATTTTGTATGTTATGGAATAAAGCTCTGCTTTTTTTTGCATTTTTTTTTTTTAAAAAAAACCCAGGAGCAAGCTAGAAACTTCCATGCCCATCGTTCACCTGGGTGGGTGCCTCCTTTAGGTCAGAAATGTGCAAAAAGACAAATCCTAGATAAAAGGAACCATTTTGCTCGGGAGAGAAGCACTGAAGGAGGAGCTGACGCATCAGTGGGTGGGATTCAAAGTGTTTTAGCCCTGGTTCAGTGGGTGTGGCTTGGTGGCCGTGCTTTGCCTAATGCCGGTGTGCCGCTTTCCCACACCAGCTGAGACCTGTAGCACCAATCAGCTGAGAAGTTAAAGAGAAAAGTGCAGGGGCAGGTGGGAGGGCCAATCCTACGCTTTTTTTTTTTCCTCTCAGCTGATTGTTGGCTTTTTTGTCCCCACTATCACCACCGTGATGCATCAGTTTAACTGACCGTAGCTGATCCTTAAAAGAGACTGTCAAAGAATGGAAGTTCAAAAAATTCTTTTAGGAGAAGGCAGTGGCCACCCGTATCTTCACTGTTGACAGGAAAACTATCTGGTCGTGCAATCTTGATGGAATTATCCAAAGTGGAGCTTGGCTTGAAGGACATCTCACCTTCTCATCAAGTGACGTAAATATAGAGAGCACTGTCTCAACTGCATTGAGGGTTGAAGTCAAAAGAGCTTTGGTTTCCTTCTTGCCCACAGGGACTTGTCTCCCATGACCAACCATCCTTATGAACCTCCCAATGCAAGCCACTTTGAGGGACCTTGATCTTATTTGAGGGTTAAGCCAGGCCTATGTTCCTAGACCAAGAGGGGACAACCTATGGTTGAAACTATTGGGGTCCAATGGAGTTGGGCAGCCAATACATTTCAATAAACTATAGCCCGCAAAAAGGGAAAGCTTGTGATTAATGTTCTACAACAGCAGTGGTCAAACTTTCCATTTCTTGGAGCTATCTATAATTCTGGGAAGAAATGGAGGTCCAGGGTAGGTACGAGCATGTCAGGTTTATGGGTGTTGATGTGAGAAACTGGTCAAGTTTATAAGGGAGAGGTGATTTTGCAGAAAGTCATCCTTTGGGTTGATTGTAAGGCATGTAGTTGAGTTGGGGAAACTGATTTTGGTCTAACCCAGCCGTTGAGGTTCCTCAGAAGTACTTAGAGATGTAGTAAGAGATGCCCTATTATAGCCTGTACTTTGTCACTTGCAGGACAATACAGCAGTGGCTCTCCCGAGTCCAATCTTTGCTCTACTGCAATGAAAATGGCTTCTGGGGGACCTTTCTGGAGAGCCAACGGAGCTGCGTCTGCCATGGGAGCACCAGTCTGTGCCAACGGCCAATCCCATGCATCATCGGTGGCAACAACAGCTGCGCAATGTGCAGCTTGGCCAACATCTCCCTCTGCGGCTCCTGCAACAAGGGCTACCGTCTCTCTCGGGGCCGCTGCGAGCCCCAGAACGTGGACTCCGAGCGCAGCGAGCAGTTCATCAGCTTCGAGACCGATTTGGACTTCCAGGATCTGGAGTTGAAGTACCTCCTTCAAAAGATGGATTCCCGCTTGTATGTCCACACGACTTTCATCAGTAACGAGATCCGCCTGGACACCTTCTTTGATCCTCGGTGGCGCAGGCGCATGTCCCTCACCTTGAAGAGCAACAAGAACCGGATGGACTTCATCCACATGGTCATCGGGATCTCCATGCGCATTTGCCAGATGCGCAACAGCAGTCTGGACCCCATGTTCTTCGTCTACGTGAACCCTTTCAGCGGGAGCCACTCCGAAGGTTGGAATATGCCCTTTGGAGAGTTTGGCTACCCGCGTTGGGAGAAAATCCGTCTGCAGAACAGCCAGTGCTACAACTGGACTCTCTTGCTGGGGAACCGGTGGAAAACGTTTTTTGAGACTGTCCACATCTACCTACGTAGCCGGACTCGGTTGCCCTCTTTGATGCGCAACGAGACCGGTCAAGGACCTGTGGATCTTTCTGATCCCAACAAGCGTCAGTTCTACATCAAAATTTCGGACATTCAAGTGTTTGGATACAGCTTGCGCTTTAATGCCGATCTGTTGCGTAGCGCCGTGCAGCAAGTCAACCAGTCCTACACCCAAGGTGGGCAATTCTACTCCTCTTCCTCGGTCATGTTGCTGATGTTGGATATACGGGACCGAATCAACAGATTGGCACCCCCGGTAGCTCCTGGAAAACCCCAACTGGATCTCTTCTCTTGTATGCTCAAACACCGTCTGAAATTGACCAATACAGAGATTATCCGGGTGAACCACGCTCTGGATCTATACAACACCGAGATCCTTAAACAATCCGATCAGATGACTGCCAAACTCTGCTAACCCCCCCAATTTTATGTACTTAATCTATACAAACTAATCCTTTTTGCTGTAAACAGACACACTCGGACAAAACAAAACGTATGAAGAAAGGAAATCAACCGACATTTAAAAGAAACAAAAAAAAATAAAAGAGGAAAAAAAGATTTAAACAAAAATACAGAGGGGAAAATAAATGTAAAATGTAATTAATAAATGAAAGAGTGGGAGGGAAAAGCAGAGGTCCTCATTCACCGGGAAATGAAAGGCATTTGGTTTGGATGGCCGTGTAAACGAGACGAGCGTGTTCTGTTGCTCGTGTAATTGCACAAACACAAAGGAGGTCAAGATGTGGGTTTCCGTGAGATTGTTGCTCCGAAGCGGCAGAGGTGGGTGGGGACAGATGGTCTTTGGAGATCTCTTGTATGTAACTGTAAAGATTTCAGCTATGCAGGTGCCAAATAGAAGACGATAAGAGTGTGGAAGAGAGAAAAATTCTGTGTACATGTACAAAGAATTGCCATTTCTCCCGGTTGGGGGTGAATGGCCAAAGATAAAACATATTTCTTTTGTGAAGTGTGAGAGCAGCTTTATTCTGAATCATTTTGTCTGCCATCCTGAGATAAACTGGTCTTTCTTATCCCCTTCCATCCTGAGAGGAAGGAGGCAAATTGTTAATCAATTGATCAGTTGATCAATTAATCAGCCCGGTCTAGCAAATCAGTCAAATTGTTTGCTAGACCGGGCTGAAATCTGTTTAAAAAGGAAGAAAATTGGGAGTTAGGTTTATGCAGAGATTTGATTTGGAGATGGTACTATTGAGCTTCCAAACTGAATTAACTATCTAAATCAAGTTGACAAAGTTTAAATTATCTCCTTGAGTTGGTGGATTCTGACATGGTCCCTCAACTGGATGGATGGCCTTTTTCATAAACCGAGAAAGGCCTTCCCCACACACACTAAACAAATTGACAGTCCAAAATCAGATGGATTTAATCTGATGATTAGATTTGAAAATGCAGATTGAATGGATAGAGAAGGAAACGGAATCAAATTTCAATACCAAATAGAGCTGGAAAGGTTCTTGGAGGTCTTCTAGTCCAACCCCCTGTGTTTTTTTTTAAAAAATTGTCTCTGGTTTGGGGTATAATCGAGTTCAATCAAATTCCCTTGATTATTTTCCTATCACTTGAAATAATAGAGCATCTCTTTTTTACCTCTGCGATAGGATCATAAATACATATGGAAGTGAAATTCATTGGACTTTTGGGCATCCACAGATGAGCAATATACGGTTAAACCAGCATTAGTGATGTCCATAATCAAACATACTAAAATGACACGGAGATTCTCAGTCATCCAGACCATGGTTGTCCCAAAGGTGTTCTTTTGAAGAGACAACTGGACTCATTGTTTTTCCTTGAAGACGTTTTGCTTCTCATCCAAGAAGCTTCTTCTGTTCAGAGAACAGAGAATTGAAGAAGCTTCTCCAACAAGAAGCAAAATGTCTTCAAGTCCAGTTGCTTCTTAAAAAAGCACCTTTGGGATATCAACATGACAACACATACCCAAAGAGGCAATCACCCGAATGCCTCAATTTTGTCCTTGTGTCAGGTTGTCTCGTCTCCTGTGATATAAACGGTGGCATATGTGGGAGGTCATCATGAAGATGTCATTTGTTGGATTCTTCCCACTTCCCTTAAATGTTCACGACTTACATAGCTCTGTTTTTATTCAGTGAGAATGATGTCCCTGCAAGCGGCATAGATTAGATCTCTTAAAACATACGTAGCTTTGTTCCAGCCTAGATAAAGGGGGATGTTTTAGCTCAGGGTTGATATGAGGGGTCTTTGGCGCTCTCTGTGCTTGCTTGTTTTCTGGTTCTTTTCTAGACCAAGACAAGTTGAAAAATGCCGAGGAATTTCTAGAAGCCTGGCATTTTAACAAATCAGGCATCAATAGACACATCGACATTAACAACATCTACAGCAGAGGTGGTATTCAGCAGGTATGGACCAGTTCTGGAAAGCCGGTAGTGGAAATTTGGAGTGATTCCGAGAACCGGCAAATACCGCCTCTGACTGGCCCTGCCACTATCTCTTCTCTGCCTCCCAGCTGATTGGCTGGGTTTTCTTTGGTTGCCCTGCTCAGGAGAACGGAGCTGGAAAGCAGGTTAATGGGGTGGGGATGGAATGGGATTTTGCAGTAACCTTCCCCCTGGAGTGGGGTGGGAATGGAGATTTTATAGTATCCTTCCCCTGACATGCCCACCAAGGCATGCTCACCAAGCCATGCCCACAGAACTACAGGCTATGCAAAAGACTCCAGCACCTCTCCATCAGCAACCCGCACCCAGATCAGCATAGATTAACTCCAAGGTTAATTTCAGACCAACAAGCAAGTAAGCAATACCCCAATCAAGAAACCGCCAAAGAGCCACCAGTAAACAGCCCAACCAGAAAATCTCTTAATCTCTTGCTCCCCACCAGCAGTAGGCAAGTCACTAGAATAAAAATTGAGAGCAAATCCCTACTAACACTGATGAAGACACCTAGTTTGGGTAATGAAACATCTGCAAGAAAACAAGCAAGGACAGAGAGCATCAAGAACCCCCTTGGTGGGGATTCTATCTGAGTCCATCATCCATCAACTGCCTACTCATCAACATAAATCAATCCACTGCAGGATGATACCTTGGTTGAAGATTATGGACATGTTGGTTGGTTGTTCATGGTTGTTCCATGTTGGTTGGATCAGCTTGCTTTTTTGACTCCCCAGGGCTTGAAGTCAGTGAGGTTGGCTGTCTGAAGTCATCCAGCTTACTTCCATGGTTAAGGGAGACCTAGAACCTTGGTCTTCCATCTCTTAGCTCACCATCTTTAAGCACCATACCACACTGGAGTGAATTCATTCTCTCTCTCCCTCTCTCTCTCTCTCTCATTATGTGCAGGAGCATCTTATTAGTATGTTGATGTTAAAGCAGCTAAGGATGTTGAAGGCCCACTTGGAGAAGGCCTGAGAGTTATGCGTGAGGTTACCATGGAAATGAGAGGAGCTCTTTAATTAGCTCTTACAGGAAATCCTTGGGAAGGGCCTTGGATTCTATAGAGGGGAGGTGGGGGCTGAAGCAAATGTAGTCCTTTCTCCTCAGTTTCTTCTCTCATTTTGCTGAGAAGAACAGCGGCTAGTTGAAGGCTGCTGAAGAAGATACAGAGGGATAACAATAGCCCTTAGACTTATATACTGCTTCAAGGTCTTTACAGCCCCCTCTAAGTGGTTTACACGGTCAGCATCTTTCCCTCAACAATCTTGTCCTCGTTTTACTGGCCTTGGAAGGACAAAAGCCTGAGTCAACCTTGAGCGGCTCAGAATCGAACTGTTGGAGTGAGCAGTGAGTTAGCCTGCAATGCTGTGCCACCCCGGGCTCTCTTTCTTTCTTTTGATGTAGAAATGCACCCAGATCACCAAAATGGATCCAGGGTAAAAAGTCCTGTCGAGGGAAAACTAGACATTTAATGATGGGTGTGAAAATGCCTCGGAAATCATAAAAGACGATAGCCAAATTCCGTGGTAGCCTGGTTGTCAGTCGGCAAATGGATCCTACATGTCCAAGATCTTTACAAGGTCTCAACTAAGATGGGCAGCTTGTCCATCGGTCAGCTTGTTCGTGTCAACGAACCACAACAAGCAAATCACATCTCCCAATTCCAAGAAAACAGCAAAGCTGATTGATGATGACAGGGAGAACAGTTCTCTATGCATATCTGCTTTCTAACACAGGTATAAGGTAAGTTGCTCACACTGTGTGCAATTCTTTTCTTTACATTCTGGGTTCAGAAGGTCCTGGTTCTCCATGTTCGTGGAGATGAGGAAGGGAACAGCCTCAACAACTCTCACACCGTTTATATATTTTATGCAAAGTCTCACCAATGAATCCAGACCCAGTCGAGTGACAACTGTATACCTTCAGAAATCCTTGATGTTCCAGGTTAAGTTGTAAAGACTACCTTTCTTTTAAAGGGACAACCATTTCCAAGAGCTGTCAGTGGGCTTGGCGCACTTCTAGTTGGTGATGCAAAGACAAAAGCTTGTAGTATTTGCATTGAAAGGTCATCAATTGAAGAGGTTTTCTACAGACGGGACATAAGTGAAGGGTAACAGATAACCCGTTGCTTCTATATGCAGTGAGAGCTTATGCACCAGAGACAAATTCCTTGTGTGTCCAATCACACTGGACCAGGGAAGAATTCTGTTCTGTTCTATGCTATGCCATGCCATGCCATGCCATGCCATATTTCTATTCTATTCTATTCTATTCTATTCTATTCTATTCTATTCTATTCTATTCTATTCTATTCTATTCCATTCCATTCCATTCCATTCTTTTCTTATCCTATCCTATCCTATCCTATCCTATCCTATCCTGCCCTACCCTATCCCATCCCATCCCATCCCATCCCATCCCATCTTCTATCCCATCCCATCTTCTATCCCATCCTATTCAATCCCATTCCATTCCTCTTCTATTCACAAACAACTATTTTCTCTCTCTCTCTCTCTCTCTCTTTCATTTTCTGCTGGGCCCATCAATCTGCCTATTCCTATTTGGGAGCCTCACCTAAATCTGTCACTACAGAATAAATTTGTCTAAACACTCAGGGTTTTTACTGCGAGATAACTGCATTATTATGTAGGGAAGTGTACATAATATAAATATATTCTCCTAAAATACACATGAAAACCTCCCATGTACACTTTCTGACATCAGATAAGTTGTGGGGGCTGAGACAGTCGGGAAATCAGATGGGCCATTTGTCAGAAGGAAATCCTACTCTGCAAAAGGCAATTAAATATGGGATCTGTCTCTACCCCACCTGGCTTAGATTGCCTGATGGCTCATTAAAAGTTTCCTAGGGTGACAAGTTGCCCAAATCTGCCATAATGACAGTTTCTGAAATTCTTCTCATACCCCATTTCTGCTCAGCCTGGAGCTACTTTTGATGTCTACAAGAAATGGTTCGAGGCAACTATGGACCAGTTTGAGCATCGTTGAAGATTTAATTCATACCGTTGAAGAAAATATAGGGGGCGTTGCATAAGCGCACCAACGTGCCTACCGGCCCTGTCCTATTGTTTCTTTTATTATTATTATTATTTTCTTATATGTATATCCATGAGTTCATAACTATGTTTTTACTTATACCTATTATCTTGTAAGCAATTGACAAACCAAATAAATAAAATAGCAACAGGTCCACCGATATGGGCGCGATGGAGTTGACTCGATACACAAAATTCACAGTATGGTGGTTGCCTGGAGATATCGCACAGCTATTTTTTTTTTTTAAATAGTTTTGAAAAGTCAATTCTGAAGTTTGCTTTTCAGAAGGACCCATAAGGAAGGCAAGAAACCCAAAGGACCAATTTGAGCAGCACATCTAAAGAGCACGCAGGAAGAAAGGCATGGTTAGAAAATGAAAATTTTAAAAACCCACAGAACCACAGAGCTACGCATGTTCTTTTAAAGAAAGAAAAAGGTGCAATTTATCCTTTAAATCTTGTAAAATGTTTGATTTCCCTGAAGCTTAAATATGGATTTGATCTCCTTATGAAATCCCCATCGCTGGACGACTCTTTTTCTAGTATCTTTACACTTTTTATGATTGATCTTTTTTATTATCTCTATATATAAAAGTGAAAGACCACTCACGCATCATCACAAAATCTCTAGAACCGTAAAGCCTACAAACTTGAAATTTGGCACGTAGGTTCCTCTTGGCTTCTAGGGGCTCACTAAGAAAGGATTGTTCAAAATGACTATCAGAGCATTAGCATTTCCCATATTATTATTAACACGCTCTGATGCTAAGGAGTTCTACTTTCCCTCCCCACCTGAAAATAAATCTCTTCCAAGTGCAAAACACAAGCAGAGGAGAGGAATTTCAGTTTCAGTTTTAATTTCACAGCAGCACCAAGCAGCTTTAGTGCAGAACAGTTGAGCTAAGCCACGCCCTGTCTCCTTGCTGTCTCTTTCTTGCTCACACAGCAAATACTGTTTCAGTTTCCAAACTGTCTTCAACTCTCTCACACACTGACAGGACACTAGCCAGATGAATACCGATGGATGCTGGTAGATAGAGGCAGGTTTTTTTTTCTTTTTTTCCTCCCCCAAAATTAAGCCCAACCACATAGTTTCGTAGCGAAGCATGGTCTCAAGCTAGTTTATAATATAAATTTCAAAAATACAAAAGCAAATAATAGGAACCGATAGAGGAGGGAAAAGGGAGGAGTGTAGAAAAGATGGGAAAAAGAAAGAAAAATCATTTGTGCAATAGAATAAGATAGTAACATCAAACCTCAACTTCTTACTTTTACACAATAGTATAAATTAGCCATTTCTATAACAAGGAACCTATTTAATCAGTATAACCCAAAATCAAAGTTTCATTTTTTGGCCACCTCATGCACAAAGTCCAGAAGCGATTTCCAAGTAGAAATAAAAGCACTTCTGTTTTTCTTTTTCTTTTATCAAAACAATCAGTGCTAATTCCATCAACTTTTGCAACCGTTTGTCCATTGTCGGATCGAAGCGTCCTTCAATTTTTGTGCATAAAGTATTCTTGCTGCCATCAACATATATAACATCAAAGTTTAGATCTTTAGACTTCGAAGATGTTAGACCAGCAATAATTGACTCCGGTGCTCTTTTCGTTACAAGCCAAGCAGGTTGTGGGGAAGGAGGATCAAATATGCAGTTATTGATATCTTGTTGGGAGTATTCAATCACTTTCTTCCCTTTCCTTGGAGGCTTCTTAGAAAATAGGCTGTTCCTTCTGAAGTCTAGAAATCTTGCTTGGGACAAAGCTGCGCTTGGTCAAAATCAGCAAAGCCCAAATTAATAATGGACTGCTGGTTGAGAAGAACAATAAACCAAAGGCTGGTGAACAGATGGGATTCCACCTTACCGTGAACCTTTTGTTTTGTTTTTTGCATTAATGTTTTATGGGTTGGTGCATTACCTAAAATCCTAAACTAACCAAGCAAGGTTAGATTCATGGAATTTATTCAGCTGCCTGGTAGGAGATGATATTTGATGGAGTTCCTAACATATAACAAATCAGATAACAAGAGTTGGAAGGGGTCTTTTAGGTCATCTAATCCAACCCACTACTTAAGCAGGAGACCCTACACCATTTCTGACAAATGGCAGTCTAATCTTTTCTTGAAAGCTTCCAGTGATGAAGCTCCCACAACTTCCGATGGCTGTTCCATGAGTTGATTGTTCTCACTGTCAGAAAATCTCTCCTTGTCCAGTTTCCATCCATTATTCCTTGTTTGGCTTTCAGATGCTTTGAAAAGTAGCTTGATCCACTCTTCTCTGGGGCAGCCCCTCAAATATTGGAAGATACTATCCTGTCCCCCCTGGTCGTTCTCTTCACTAGACTAGCCAAGCCCAGTTCTTGTAACTGTTCTTCATATGTTTTAGTCTCCAGTCCCCTCATCATCCTGGTTGCTCTTCTCTGCACTTTTTCTAGAGTCTCAACCTCTTTTTTATAATGTGGTGAACAAAACTGGATGCAGTACTCTAAGTGTGGTCTTACGAAGGCTTTATAGAGTGGTATTAGTACCTCACTTGATCTTGATTGTATCTCTCTGTTAATGCAACTTAGGATTGCATTGGCTTTTTTGGCTGCCGCTGCACACTGCTGCTGGCTCCTATTTAGCTGGTTGTCCACTAAGACTCCAAGATTCTACTTTTTGATGGAATCCCAGGTTCATCCCACAAGGGAATAACATCCTTCTGAGCAGCTGAAATGTACTCAGTGTTATTTCTAGACTTCTCTTCAATCTTCTTAGAACCTAAGAAGAATTATTCAGGATTTGTGTCATATTAGAAGGAGGAGCTAAATTAAGGGTATCAGAATTCCAGATGGCAACCAATATATTGTGGTAAATAAAGATTTTTCCAGCCCCAATCTAAGGGCTCTAGCCAAGAGACCCTGTTTGAATCAGCATGGTTCTGGTACAAAGTCGCCGAATAAAAGGTTTCCCCTATCCAAGTCTCCTAAAAAAAGACTTTGCTGCAGAATTGCAGGCTTAGTATGAGTCACTAATGAAATGCACAGTTGAAGAGAACTAATAGGAACGTCATTCACAGATCTTAAGGGAGGTTATGCTAAAAACCCAGACATTTTTTTCCCCCAAATTTGCTGATTATCTTCTGGGAAGAACTGGTTTGAAGTGGAAATGTTGCATGGGTTTGAATGTGTTTTAAATATTTAGTTTCGTGTTTTGTTTTGTTTTTTAAAAAGAATGCACATGTAGACAACCCTTCCAAACGTTAAGACTACAAGAAGAAAGACGGAGCAAAAATAAACAAAGCAAGGATTTAAACAGCTGTAAATGATCTGTCTGTCTGTCTATCTATCTATCTATCTATCTATCTATCTATCTATCTATCTATCTATCTATCTATGCATCTATCTATGCATCTATCTATCGTCTCTCCATCAAATCTGTCTCTCTGTCTATCAATCAATCATCTGTCTGTCCATCTATCATCTATATTATGTCATCTCTCTCTATCATCTATCTATCACCTATCTATCTATATCTATAATATCTATCTATCAATCTATCTATCTATCTATCTATCTATCTATCTATCTATCTATCTATCTATCTATCATCTATCGGTATCTATCAATCATCTATCTGTCTGTCTATCTATCTATTGTGTATCATCATCATCCATCATCATCATCATCCATCATCATCAATCGATTAATATGCCTGCCTACCATATACAACGACTCTAGGTGGCTCACAACAATCCATAAAACTTAGTTGAAAGCGTAACTTTCCCCCAAGTCTCCAGACCAAACATCCTGACAGCAAAACCTCTACTCTAGACCAATGTCTGTGGGAAGAGCCAGGTCTTCAGAGACCTCCCGAAGGCTAAAAGGCTCGGGGTCCCTATGATCTCTGGTGGGAAGCTCTTCCAAAGAACCGGGGTAGCCACCAAGGAGAAGTGCCTCCAAGCTCCCATCAGATGGCAAGATTTAAGGAAGAAATCTGTAGTGCACCAAGCTTATGTGATGCAGTAAGATGCATAGATGCCCTCAGGGAGAAACAGATAACCCCAAAATAACCTTGCCCTGTGCCACGTAGGGCTTGAATGGTGGTAACCAGCAACTGGAAAACACCTGGAAGACAACGCACCTAATACAAGAGGTGGTGTTACTTGGGAGAACCAGGGGGAAGCCAAGAGCATGCTTGCATTCTTACCCAGGTACAGCTTCCAGACAGTCTTCAAAGGCAACCCCATGTACAACACATTGCAGTAATCCCAACAGGAGATGACTAAAGCTTGGATGACTGTGAACAAGTCCTCCTGGTCCAGGAATGGGCAGATTTGACCCTCAAGATGGACCTTCAGGTTGCACTCCAGAATATGACTCTGTCTAGTATCAGAGATATCTACTTTTCTGACCCCAAGGCATCAAAACTCCACCACCACACAATCTTCCTAGGGTTGAGTTGTCCAAAAGGTGCTTTTTCCAAAAGATAACAGGACTTTCTTGGTTGTTTTCATCAAAGACAACCAAGAAGCATCATCCAAGAAGCATCTTCAGTTCATTTAGGATTGGGTTGCAACTGGTTTCTCCCCATCCAGGCCCGTACAGCCTCCAGGCCCCTTAGTACAGTATTACAAATCACTATTTGAACCCTTTATAGCAATCGCAATTAGCACTTAGACTTATATACCGCTTCACAGTACATTTACAGCTCTTTCTAAGTTGTTTACAGAGTCAACATCTTGCCTTCAACAATCTGGGTCCTCATTTTACCGACCTTGGAAGGACGGAAGGCAGAGTCAACAGCAGTGAGCAGTGAGTTAGCCTGCACTGCTGTCCCTCCCTGGATCTTTCTTTCTTTCTTTTGGTGTAGAAATCTACCAAAAATAGATCCAGGTTAGTCCTGTAGAGGGAAACTAGACATTTAATGATGGGTAGAAAACTGCCTCAGAAATCATAAAGATGATAGCCAAATTCCATGGTAGCCTGGCTGTCAGTAGGCAAATGGGTCTTACATGTCCAATATTTTCACAAGGTCTAAACTAAGATGGGCAGCTTGTCCATCTGTCAGCTCGTTCATGTCAACAAACCACAACAAGTGAACCACATCTCCTAGTTTGAAGAAAACAGAGCAAAGATAATTGATGATGACAGGGAGAACTGTTCCTTATGCATATCTGCTTTCCAACACATAGACAAGGTAAGTTGCTCACACTGTATGCGATTCAACAATCTGGCTCCTCATTTTACCAACCTCGGAAGGATGGAAGCCTGAGTCGACCTTGAGCCTGGTGAGATTCAAACTGCCAAACTGCTGGCAATCAGCAGTCAGCGAAAATAGCCTGCAGTGCTGCACTCTAACCACTGCGCCACCTCAGCTCTTATTGTCATTCAAAAATGGAATAATATATTGCCTTTAAAATAAGACTATAAGAAAGCCAAAAGATATATTTGCAACTTTTCCCTGCTATTATTTTGTGCATGAATTCTACTCAGTTCAGTATCCATCGTCAGAAATCCATTATAGAAATAAAACATCTAAACATTAAAAAAAAAAAAAAAACAGGACCAGAATTACATTAGGGTCATAGTTTCCCATTCTGAATCAATAATACTATTATAGTATACAAGTCTGTCTGTCTGTAGTAATGCTTGGAGCATTACTAAAATAAAGAGTAATGATTCTGTTTTGCACAGAATATTATCTAAATGAAGCAAAATGAAGCAAATTAAGCTGTCTTTGCATGTTTATTGCAAAGTGGGGGAGAAGAGAACCCAACCAGTTAGGGAAAATGGCATATAATTTGAACAAGATATAAAATCTATTTCCCCTAAATGCCGAGTGAAATTCACTGAAAGCAGAGAGTTAATTCTCAGTATTGAATATGGAGAAAGACACTTGCTTCTGTCAATAATATTTAGTTCTATTTTTCTGAAGAGTGCCATTAGAGTAAATATTTGCAATAGGTTTCATCCAGCTCAGCCTCTCTAGAACAGACATAATTCTCTATAATACTGTGTGGAATCACATCTCACCATTCTCCGAATGACCTCAGCCTGAGTTTGAATCTTGTGATTCCTTGGGCTGCAGACCTAAAGTCTCCTTTGGTTCAAAATTCAGGAGCATCATCAAAGGTCTAACAGTGTGAGCTAACAGTGCGCGTCTGCAGCCCAAAAAAGCCAATGCAATCCTAGGCTGCATTAACAGAGGGAGAGAATTAAGATCAGGTGAGTTATTAGTACCGCTTTACAAAGCCTTAGTAGGGCCGCACTTGGAATATTGCATCCAGTTTGGGTCAACTTAATATTTTAAAAAAAGATGTTGAGACTCTGGGAAGAATAAGAGCAATAAAGATGATTAGGGAACTGGAGGCTAAAACTTATGAAGAGCAGTTTCTGGAATTGTGTTTAGTTTGGTTTAATTTAATTTACTTTATTGTCATTGCACCTCGCACAATGAAATTAAATACTATCTTCAGTGTACATTATGACTATGAAAATAAACACAAACATGCATCCTTCTCATTCTATACATTGAACCAGTGTTAATGGGTAAGTCCAGTTCATTTTAATTGCTTGAGCCAAGTATCTATTGATAGCTTTCCAAACTTCTAAACTTCTAAATCTCTTCAAATATGAGTGAGACATTACGAAGACCTCTGGTTCCATTTAAAGAAACACCATAAAACTTTCTAACATTTGCATGGAGGTCTGTGCTTTACTTGACCTGGTTTTTATATGGCAGGTTCTTAGAGAGCAAAGTCTCATAAACTGTCTTCTATTTTTACAGCAGGACGAAAACACGAAGGCCACCTCTGTTCAGCCAAAGCAGCATCCTAAGCCCCACAATTCCCATCAGCTTGCCTGGGGACAGGAACTTGTGGATGGGAATATGGGCCTTGTGGTCCGAAACATGGGATTTGTGGTCCGAAAACAACTGCAGGACATTTTGAGTTGGGGAAACCTGGTTTATGTATTCAACACCTAATATGCAATTCAGGGGAGAACATTCAAAAAATTATGCTCTGGATTTCATTACTGCCGCTACCTGAACAAGCTTAAAGTGTTTTGTTAGGACAAAATGAGTATATTATTTTAATTTAAAATCAGCGAGAAGCATCAGTGAAATAAGCTATATTCTTGAAACCTGTTTTATCAGATCTTCTGGTGATGGATTGCTACATTCTCAAATACTTTGTTTAGTGCTTGATAATGTTTCTGTACATATGGAGGGAAAATTCCTTCCTTCCTCCCTCCCCTCCTTCCTTCCTTCCTTCCTTCCTTCCTTCCTTCCTTTCTTCCTTCCTCCCTCCCTCCCTCCCTCCCTTCCTTCCCCTTCTATCTTTCCTTCCTTTCCTTTCATACAGTCTACTTCCCTCCCTCCCTCCCTCCCTTTCTTCTTTCTTCCCTCCCTTTCCTCTCTCCCTCCCTTCCCTGTTTTTCCTTTCCTTTTCCTCTTTCTTTGGTGCAAATTCAGGTCAGCTCATCATTCAGCAGATTGTGGGAACAATCTAAATGGGTAAAATTTAGTTGTTCACTACAGTAGTTTGTGTGAGCATAACAATGGAATAGGATAATTGAATATATTCCGCATCCACTTGTGTGAACATTTACTGAAATATGCATAACAATCATACTCTGAATTGTTCATTCAGAGGAAGCAGAGTTCACACATTATTTTTAAATTGGAACCACAACAACAACCAAAAAAATTTTTTAAGAGAGTTTGCATCAGCCAGTTGTCTTTGCTTTCCTTTCCAACTTTGTCAACATAGCCAGATACTCTCTGAGTGGGACCACCAGAAAAATAAAAAATATAGAGATAGACAGCTAAATAGCAAACTGCTTTGTGTGTGGGTGTGTGTGTGTGTTTGTGAAAGCATTTCGTTTCTTTTAGAATGTCATTTTCTGGGCACAGCATGTTTGAAGGTCAAATCCGAAAGAGCTAGGAATTGGATTTTATTTTTAGAATTCTGCCCCAATTACTACTTTACATCCCAAATGGATTGCGTATTAACACCCACACACCCACACACACCCACACACACAAATCTGCCCTATCAATGCAGTGCAACCTGGTGTTTTGCAAATTAACCTTGCAACTCCGAGCCCTGATTTGGTACTGCTCAGAATTTGACAGGATTATACTTTTCCTAACGGGTCAATGGCTTTATGGATGGCAAAGCTGTATTTAAAAGCTGCAGAGAAGTCACGCAGCCTACCTACACGTCAAAGGCAAGCAAGGAAGATGGATAAAATGCTGTTACTCAGAGACAGATCGGGATGCGTGACTAGTTTGTGCAGGAGAAGAAAGGAATGAAAGATATGTCGGAAGACTGGGAGTGGGAGGAAGTCCATTGTGGTAGGTGGGTTGTTTTTATCCTCCCAGTGGATGAAAAAAATAAAAGACATTGAAGGACGAATAACCCACCATCCGTTCAATGGAATGCCACAACTTTGAACTGGGACATAAGCCGCATTTAGCCTTTCATAATATTTCTCCCAGGGAAATTTAAAATACACTTCTAAGAGAAAATAATAACTCCTCCTAATCAAAATAGCATCGTCAAGACAACAGACTATATGCCGATGAAGCCAGCTGCAGTTTAAATCCTGCCATCCAAGATTTCAGCGCACAGTATCTTCTTAAGACTAACTTGAAGGTCAGACGGATAAAATGTCCAAAGAAAATTAAAATATCTTTTAAGATAAGCAGGAAAAGAGAACGTTGGGCACCATTTCTCCTTGGGGAATATCTGTTTCAGGGACTACCTTTAAAAAGACGTTCCTTTTCAAAATTCTGCTTCTAAATATTGTTGCTCTTGGAAGTTGCTTTTATATAGAACCTAGAATATCAGAGTTGGAAGGGACCTTGGAGGTTTTCTAGTCCAACCCTCTGGTCAATCAGGAGACCCTACACCATTTCAGACAACTGAAAGTCCAGTCTCTTCTTAAAAACCTCCAGTGATGGACACCCACAACTTTGGGGGGCAGGTCATTCTACTGGTTTATTATTCTCACTGTCGGGAAAATTCTCCTTAGTTCTAGGTTGCTTCTGTCCTTCATTAGTTTCCATCTGTTGTCACTTGTCTTGCCGTTGGGTGTTTTGGAAAATAGTTGACCTCCTCTTCTATCTGATAGCTTCAATAACAGAAGAACATCTAAATGATTCTTTTAAGGCATTAGCCAGGAAAGCAAAAATTAACATAGTTTGGACTGAAATCTGCAAAGATTTAATTTCTCAAGAGCTCATATTGTCCATAAGCAAAGGCATGCGTGCAAAAGAAAGAAAGAAAAAATAGAGAGAGCAAGAGAGAGATTAAAATAAGCATATGGCAGAATAATGGTTCATTAACCGCTCATCTATATTTTTCTCTGACTAGCTTCCTCTCTCTCTTCCCCCCATCCTTCTCTCTAAACCAATGCTAATCAAACCTAGCAGAAGCTTCTCCTAGTAAACAAAACCTCATGGAATCTTCTCAAAAAACTGAAGAAGCTTCTTGGATGAGAAGCGAAACGTCTTCATGGAAAAACAAAGAAAGTCCAGCTGCCTTTGAAAAACACACCTTTGGGTTAGGCCAGTGAAGTATACAACCCATGTTGCTTCAAAAGGAGAATGTTACCCATGATCCTGCTCTCTCTATCACTCTGAAAAAAACCACACCATTGTTGGATGTCCCCAAATGCTTTTTCAAGAGGCAACTGGACTTTCTGGTTTTCCAGGACAACCATGACCTGGATGACTGAGAATCTCAATGGAGTAGAGTAGAGTAGAGTAGAGTAGAGTAGAATAGAATAGAATAGAATAGAATAGAATAGAATAGAATAGAATAGAATAGAATAGAATAGAATAGAATAGAATAGAATAGAATTCTTTATTGGCCAAGTGTGTTTGGACACACAAGGAATTTGTCTTGGTGCAAATGCTCTCAGTGTACAAAAAAGAAAAGATACATTCGTCAAGAGTCAAGAATCATCAGGTACAACACTTAATAATAGTCATGGGGTACAATAAGCAATCAAATAGGATACAAGCGACAAAGCTACAGTCATACAGTCACAAGTGGGAGGGGATGGGTGATAAGGAGTGATGAGAAGATTAATAGTAATAGTACTGCAGACTTTGTAAATAGCTGGAAAGCGTTGAGGGAATTATTTGTTTAGCAGAATGATAGTATTGGGGGAAAAACTGTCCTTGTGTCTAGTTGTTCTGGTGTGCAGTGCCCTATAGCGTCATTTTGAGGGTAGGAGTTGAAACATTTTATGTCTGGGATGTGAGGGGTCTATAGATATTTTCACAGTCCTCTTTTTGACTTGTGCTGTATAGACACCATTCTTGGATGTTCTCCTGCTATAATGCTCCATATCTGTTAACTCTTGACTTAGGTCTGTTTTCTATCTGCCTGTCATCCACACGCTTCTTCCAAGATGGGCTGTTTCATTCGCGTCTCTCTCTTTCTCTCTGTGTTTAACTGAACAGAAGAAGAAAACTGAGCTACAAGCTCTCTGCGCTGTTCATTTATTATCATCCTGGCAGGCAAGGCTCCAGTTCCCAGCCATATGACACAGGGAGATAAATTGCAACAACAGGAACCCAAACAATCAAGCCGCACCTTCTAGGTGTCTGGAAGTTGTGATCCTCGTGTTTTCACACTTTGCTGCCAACCTTAGAGGTGAGGTTGAATTTCGTTTTTCCTGGGGTAACAGGCACAATGCCTGGAGTTATAAAATCTGTCTCTCGTTCCTTCTCTAGACAGCCCCCTTACTCCCCAGACCAATGATCTATAACAAATGATCTATAACAAATGATTGCAAAGTTTTTATGGACTTTTGATCCAGTCATCTTCTTTGATCGAGTAATCCTGTTGTGGCCTGCCAGTGGCCAGTGGAGCTGTTGACAGACAGTGAGGAGGTTGGGGAGGAACATGGGCCAGTCCTGGAGTCTGGGGAAGGCTCGGACGAGGGCTCTGCATCAGAGGCAGAGATGGGGCCAGGGCCGTCCGACAGTTATCAGCTGCCTTTGGAGTTGGAGATCAGTAGGGCAGAAGAACAGCTGGAGCTGTGTGAATCAGATCTGACGTGGTTGATGGAATCGGTTTCCCAACCGGGATTAATTCAATCCTCCAATTCAACAAACAGACCAACAAACAACCCAAACTCAAGAGCCATGTTATAGTTGAACTGGGTTTTTTTCTCAGGTTCAGATGGCTGGTTTATCCCCACTCACCGTTTTCTCATCCAAAACTAAATTTGATCCTCCCATCCAGCCAGAATTGAAGCAAACAAAAGCTTTGTTCTGTTCTGAGTTTCAGCAATGTCATTTGGGTAGAACGGTTGAATGGCGACACAGGTAGTTCCTTGACGTACAACAGTTCATTTAGTGACTATTTGCAGTTACAACGGCAGTGGTGGGATTCAAATTTTTTTACTATCGCTTCTGTGGGCATGGTTTGGTGGGCATGGTTTGGTTTGGTGGGCGTGGCTTGATAGTTTTTCATTTACTAGATGATATATACATTTCTTTACATACATCCTGTGAGCTAAAACACTCAGCAAGGCAATTCAAGATATTTTTAAGGAGTAGCTCAAAAAATAAGTCTCAGAGCACCTTAAAACTCAAGGCCCAGAATCAAACATGCATTTTTCTTCACTATTCTAACAAGAAAAAAATAAAGCAATAAAATAAATTATTGGGTAAAGTAACCCAAAGTTATCCAACAGAAATGAAATCCTGGTCTGTAATTTTCATAGAATGAGTTGGAATAAAAAAAATAGAGTTTTTTTTTTCACTTTCAGAAAGCTTTTTTATTCCCTCTTTTCTTGATATTAACTCACTGCCTTATTAGCAAACACAAAAAACCCTCGACTTTATTTTTTTCTCGGGCTGTGTGTGGCCTTAAATTGTGCAATTAAGATAAAACGTGAGATAAAAAAAAAAAGCAACTGGCGTGTTTAGAGAAAGAGAAGGTGAGGAAAAGGGGACTCTGACTCATAATTTTTCTCAATAAACTACATTGAGATATTGCTTTTAAGGTCACTGTGTGTTATGCTAAGGGAGAAAATAAAATGTTATGCTGATAAGACGCTGTAATGAGTTGAACCTTCAGTTTAGTTCGGCATCTTCAAAAGAGAATAGAAGCCCAGGAGGATCAAGAAACTGAGGCAAGGGTACTGCAAAGATTCATGGGAAATTCCTAAAGATTCATCACACATATGAGATGTTTTAAAGAACCTTGGTCCATCAAAGGTCCATCAGTTTTGGTTGCTAATATGATGCATGCAGAGCCATGGAATCATCTGGAGTTTCCCTCCCTCCCTCCCTTCCTTCCTTTCTTCCTCTCATTCCCATCTACCTACTTACTTCCATCCTTCCTCTCATTCCCATCTCCCTCCCTTCTTCCTTTCTTTCCTCCCTCCCTCCATTCACATCTCCTCCCTCCCTCCCTCCCTCCCTCTCTCCCTCCCTCCTTCCCATCTCCTTTCTTCCCTCCCTCCTTCCTCTCATTCCATCTCCTCCCTTGCTCCTTCCCTCCCTCCCTCCTGCCAAGACCAAGATAAAAAGTATTTCTTTGCAAATTGATAATATCTATTCTTCATCTGGAGCCTAACTCTTGTTACAGGGAATAACAAATATTATAAATTAAAATAAAAGCACAGTCACACCTAATTCTCCTGAAGATTGAGGAAAGCAAGCAATGTGTAAATTTGTCTATGGAGGTGCTTTTTCAAGAGGCAACTGGATTTTCTGGTTTTGTTTTGAAGATGCTTCACTTCTCATCCAAGAAGCTTCTTCAGTTCTGACCCAGAACTGACTCAGAACCGAAGAAACTTCTTGGATGAGGAGTGAAATGTCTTCAAGTCCAGTTGCCTTTAAAAAAAAAAACCAAACACCTTTGGGACAATGTGTAGAGTCTACCAAAGCAGGTTTTCCATTGGGTGAAAAATAATAAATATTATGAATAATCCCAACAAGAGACTTTCTTGCTCTGTGGCTTCCAAACAACCTTTCATTTCAGAACTGGGCCTCTTCATCCTTTTCAAACATTTCATTTTCTGTATGAAAAGTCAATGAGAACGAAACTACCTACCACTTCTGAAATGGAGATGAAGTCTATGGCGAAAGGCATTTGCCTTTCATTCAAAACAATCCAAGGCAATTCGTTCTGTCTTTTGCTTTTATTGATTAATTGTGTAGCAGCAAACTCCATCAGTCTTCAAGGCCCTTTAATAGCAGTTTTCCTTCACCTTTGTCTAGTGTTCTAGCTATTATCTCCCACAGTGTGCATTGCTATTATATACAACTGATTTTTAAAAGCCAAGGACGTCGCATAAAATGAGTAAAGCGGGCAGTGGGTTTTTTAAAATATAGCTTCCTGCATGAAATAAGTACATCCACGGGTAATGAGAATTGAGCCGAAATATTTCCTAATGGCATTTTTCTTAGAACTCTGTCAAGGCTTTGCTTCTTCTCCTTTAACAGAATAACTGAGTTGGAGGTCTTCTAGTCCAGCCCCTTCATCAAGCAGGAAACCCTAAACCATCTCAGACAGATGGTTGTCCAATCTCTTCTTAAAAACCTCCAGTGGTGAAGCACCCACAGATTCTGGAGGAAAATCATTCCACCGGTTATTGTTCTCACTGTTGAGGAAATTCCTCCTCAACCTTCTAAGTTTCTTCTCTCCTTGGTCAGTTTTCATCCATTGCTTCTTGTCCTGCCTTCAGGAGCTTTGGAGAATAGCTTGACTCCCTCTCCTTGGAGGAAGTCCCTGAGATATTGGAAGACTCCTCTCGTACCATCCCTTGTCCTTCTTTTCACAATTCAGATTCAGTTTTAAAAAGTTGGAAGGGTCCTTGTAGGTCATCCAGTCCACACATTTCTGATGGTAGTCCAGTCTCTTCTTGAAAGCTTCCAGTAGTGAAACTCCCACAACTTCTGAAGGCAACTTCCGTTCCATGGGTTGGTTTCTCTCACTATCAGAAAATTTCTCCTTATTTCCAGGTTGAATCTCTCCTTGGATCATCTTCCATCCATTATTCCTTCTCTGGCCTTCGGGTGCTTCAGAAAATAGCTTGACCCTCCTTCCTCTCTGTGGCAGCCCTCCAAATATTGGAACACAGCTCTCATGTCACCTCTGGTTCTTCTCTTCAAGATTAGACATACCCAATTCCTGCAACCATTCTTCAAACGTTTCAGGCTCCGGTCTCCTAATCATCTTTGTTTAACCTCCAGGCCCCTTAATCATCTCATCTTTACTGAGAGTCATTGGCAAAACATGTCCTTCCTGATAATTCTCCACTATTTGTAAGGGGAGCGTTTTCCACTCAACCCACTCAAGATAAGATCATTTTGGGAGTAATGGCTGCTAAGTCCTCCCCACTCTGTTCCTCTTCCTCACACAGGTTTCAAAAAACTCATAAAAGAGCCCACGAAAACCGTCTTTGCACTCATCTCTGCGGTGGGTAGCACAGATGCCCGTCACTCCTACTTGTGCTTTAGCTGCCCACTTCTTCAAATTGTCCTTGGCATCCCTCCAGCATCAACCATGCTGTTCAATCTTCTTTGTCCACACACCTGTCTTTCCATCCTCAGCCCCGTCCACACAGCTACCTTCAGCCCCAGCCGGTGGCCAAGTGAAAACTTGATGTTCCTTCCATAAAAAGAAGTGATGGATGCGGCATTCTTTTTCTCCCCAATTAGCAGATAAGAAAGTGTGTTTCAATTGTGTGTGGGGAGGAGACAATTCAGGTGTGTTTGTTCAGGGGGCTGGTGGGGGCCGCTAGATGCTGAAGAATCTGAGCTGACAACTTCCTGAGAACCGATAAACCCCTGGGCTGATCCAATCTTAGGTTGTTGTGAAGACAAAGGTTCAGGGATGTTCAGTGTTGGGCGCTGTTTCGAGAGATAAAGGTGCCAATGTTGTATTTGTCAAAAAAAAGAGGACATCTTAGATAGATCCCCGTGGAGGTGGATGACCCACTGTGGCTCTCCTTGGGAACCTTCTTGGCTTTCGCATAAGAATGATATCCAGAGATGCCTTCCGGCGTCTTATCGACTTTCTATACAACCGAGTTTTTCAATAGGGACATTTGTCCATCTTGAAAACATCCTTCATCCTGTTGAAAGCATCAAGCTGACTTCAACCACCAAGATGCTCAAGGACAGCTATCATCTCATCTTATAAATTGGTGCTTTCACACTTGGTAGGATCGAACACTTTCGCTGATGTCCTCAGGTCAGGGAAACAAACTATAACAAATCCTGGTTTTTTTCCCCACTGACAACTGGACGGCTGAAAAGGGTTGAGTGAGCTATCTGTTGAATACAAGATACCCGCTCCTTCACCCTCCTCAATGTATTTTCCCTCTGTTGCCTTCTCCCAGAAATGTGTCATGTTTGTGCTTGTTTTTTGTGTGTATTTTTTGGAACTTCTACAAGACACACTGTGTGTAACCTTTGGCAGAGAAGACGTATGCCATGTATTGTTTTAAGCTAGCATTATGGATCCGTCAATGATGAACTGGTTAACTTGGGGCTGAGAGGGAGACAAGAAAAGGAAGGAAGGAAGGAAGGAAGGAAGGAAGGAAGGAAGGAAGGAAGGAAGGAAGGAAGGAAGGAAGAAAGAAAGATGGAGGGTTGGAGGGAGGGAGGGGGAGGGGAGGAGACGAGGATGAGAATGAGAGGAAGGAAGGAGAGAATGAGAATGAGAATAACAATACAATACAATAACAATACAAGAGCACACAATAGATACAAACTCAAGGTTAACTGCATCAAACTTGACTGCAGAAAATGCGACTTCAGCAACAGAGTGGTCAACGTTTGGAATACTCTACCTGGCTCTGTGGTTTCTTCCCCAAACCCCAAAAACTTTAACCTTAGACTGTCTACTATTGACCTCACCCCCTTCCTAAGAGGCCCATAGGGGGCATGCATAAGTGCACCAATCGTGCCTACCGTCCCTGTCCTATTGTTTTTTATTTTTCTTATAAGTATCTATCTCATGTATTCAAAACTATATTTATTCTTATACCTGTATCTTGTAAGAGATTGACAAATCAAATAAATATTAAATACTAGAATGAGAATGAGAATGAAAATGAAAATGAAAATGAAAATGAGAGGAGGAAGGAAGGAAGGAGATGAGAATGAAAATGAGATGAGGAAGGATGGAGCTAAGAAAGAGGAAGGAAGGAAGGTAAGAAGGAAGGAAGGAAGGAAGGAAGGAAGGAAGGAAGGAAGGAAGGGGATGAGAATGAGAGGAGGAAGGAAGGAGCTAAGAAAGAGGAAGGAAGGTAGGAAGGAAGGAAGGACGGAAGGATGGAAGGAAGCATGTGAATGAGAAGGAGAGGAGGAAGGAAGGAGCTAAGAAAGAGGAAGGTAGGGAGGAAGGGGTGGAGGAAGGTAGGACAGACAGAAGGAAGGAAGGAAAGGAAGGAAGGAAGGAAGGAGGGAAGGAGATGAGAATGAGAATGAAAATGAGAGGAGGAAGGAAGAAGGAACTAAGAAAGAGAAAGGAAGGTAGGAAGGAAGGAAGGAAGGATCAGAAGGTTCATCTCCCAGAACTCTCCCAGTTAGCCTGCTTACTGGGAAATTTGGGAAGTTGAAGTCTGCATAATTTAAAGTGGTCAAGGTGGAGAAACACTGGCCTACAGCAGGGTCCCCCAACCTTTGAGGCTTGGCAGCCCGCAGTGGTGGAGGGGAGGAGGGGAAAGGGGGATGGTTTTGTAGGAGGGGCAGGGTGTGCACACGAGCACCCGATGGCTTCACAAGTGGGGCCCAAGAGTGTCCGAGACACTCGCATGAGTGGGGCAACCAGCCCCCGTTGAGGCTCGCGCGAATGGGGGCTGTGTGTGCACATATATGCATGTACCAAGCAGCCACTCATGCAGCCTGGTTGCGGATAGGCCAGTTCCCAGTAGTGGTCCACGGCCCACAGGTTGTCTGTTTGCCTACAGACCAAGGATCCCAACAGCCTAAATGAGTTACCAAGACTCTTAGTCACACAGTTGTGTATCTTTTCTCTTGTCACCTTGGAGCACATCCCTGAATGGTGCTGGGGGCTCACTGTGCATCTTTCAGTTGCCTAGTAACCAGGTTAGAACTGATGACAAATGCCTGGGGATGGGCCGGCAATTTTGTCCAATGTCCAGACAAAGAAACATAGAATAATAGGTTTGGAAGGAACCTTGGAGGTCTTCTAGTCTAACCCCCTGCTCAGAAAGGAGACCTTATTTATCCCCTGTGTCTTTCTGGGTCTGTAGCCTTTTTACTTCCTCTTCTCTTTCTACCACATCTTCCTACCCCCAACAGCTTCCTGTTCCAGAGCTTAGCAAATCAGGTTTATTGAGCAGAACAAATGCTGCAATTATGCTGGTGATTTGACGCTATGTCAAAAACAAACAATAGTTTATATTATATGCTATTTGGCTTCAGAAAAAAAAAAGGCGGTATTTGAGAATCATGACATATGTTTGAGGTGCGGTTCAACTTCTACTTTTCCTTTGGCCCGAGTCCCACCTTCGTCTATTTACACCGAGCTGCAAAAATTTGTCAGCACTCAAAATTCCCATTGGTCTGGAATGTAAGTTTGTCCAGCTTGCGGAATGTGTTGGTCTATTACACGCGGAGAAATTAATCACCTTAGAGTGTGAGAACAAATCCGGTAAAATTGTGCATCATTGCAATTCAGGAGGAATCCTTTATTCTTCCTACCATAAATTATCCTCGAAGCCACTCGGCACGTCTTCTCTACCCAGCTACCCCAAGGGTCCTTTTGCAAAAAGCAACTGGACATTGTTTTTCCACGAAGGCGTTTCGCTTCTCCTCCAAGAAGCTTCTTCAGCTCTGGTGGTGGACAGAAGTTAGAACTGAAGAAGCTTCTTGGACGAGAAGTGAAATGCCTTTAAAAAAAAAAACAATTAACCAGAGTGTCCAGCTGCCTCTTGAAAAAACACCTTTGAGACAACCAGGGCTTGGATGACTGTTGTAATGACGAGGCAGTCGAGTTGTTTGATCATGATTAACTGAATCGTGATGATCTTTATTGGAGCCTAGTCTTGCATTTATACACATTTTTAGTTAACCTCCAACATTGGTTAACTTTGGTTACTGCTTAACTTTTGTTACTGTTTAGCATAGTAATTAACACAATTAATTATCTCTAGTTAAAGTCTAACGTATGTTTACTTCCTCTCTCTAATCCTCCTTTAGATTAGTGACTTTGTTTGCCTGAGTTGGAAACATTCTTTAACTGAGGTTTGCCATCCGAGATAGGAACATTCCTACAATTACAACTCTACAGATGACTGAGAACCTCCACAGAGATTTGTCCCACCCGAGAATTTTCCCGTTGAACCTTCTCTTCTTTTTAGGCTGAGATGAAAAACAAAAACTGGATAATTTTGCAACATCAGAACCTGAGCAGAGGTTGACATAATGACATTGCTTCTGATGTCTATAGTTGTTTATGGTCCATAGACCAGAGAAATCAGATCATGTATCCCCGGGGAAAATGATTAAGGCTCTACCTCATAAGCTGCTTTCCTTCCAGGGAAGGTAGCAAGGACTGTCACCACAGCTATAAAACCACTGTCTTCTCCCAGGTTAGTGCAAATCGGCTAGAAAATATTTCATCCATCCCACTGCTGAGGCCTAAAGCATCCGGATGAATATGTGCTTAACTATTTATAATTGACCTTTGCACAAAAGAACATGAAATTTTTATAGCCCAAAGCTTCATTTATTAACTTTACTGGAGTGTAAAATATTGCTGTTTGCTATAAATTTAAAGCAGGACAAACAATATATATGCTAATTTAGCGGCATCACAGTCATTCAGAGTGGATCTGCTGGCTGGCCATTTCTCAGACACCAAAAGAGAAGAAATGAGGTTGAGAAAGAAAGAAAAGAAGAAGAAGGGGGGGTGGGGAGGAAGAAGAAATGACAATTGAGTTGTTTGAGGTGCTCTCTTCAAACAGGAAAAGTCTGAAGTGGTGAATTAATGGTGTTTGTTATACCTGGTCCATTTCTTTCATAGTGGTATTCCAGTGTTTGAGAAGAAGCTGTCACAAAGAGGAAAGAATCAACCTATTTTCCAAAGTACTGAAGGCAGGACAAGAAACAATGCTTGGTACAACCAGTCCTGCAACATTTTTCCAGAATCCCACGCTTCCTTACAGTGATGGGGAAAGGAATTTAAACTGGGCCATTAACAATTTCCAACACAATTCTAATAGCGATTGCAATAGCACTTAGACTTATACACCACTTCACAGTGCTTTTACAGCCCTCTCTAAGTGGTTTATAGGGTCAGCCTCTTGCCCCCAACAATCTGGGTCCTCATTTTACCGACCTCAGAAGGATGGAAGGCTGAGTCAACTTTGAGCCGGTCAGGATCAAACTGGCAGTCAGCAGAAGTAAGCTGCAGTACCGCATTCTCACCACTGCGCCCCCACAGCTCATTCCCATAAGGCTGCTTGGAAAAGTCCTCGGTATTTATAAAACGCCATGCTCATTCTGGAAATATTGTTTGTTCCGCTTGCACCATCATTTCCATAGCAAAGTACCAGATGGTGCACAACCGTGAGATTTTGGGAAATGTTTGGGCTGTGAGTGCTCCAGGACACCCAGCTGACTCATGGAGAAGTCTGCAATTTTCAGAAGCTCCAAGCCTTCTTTTCACTCCAGATGGGCAAACTTAAACAACTGAGCCACACTCATTTGGAAAGCACTTGGCTGTGTAATTTTTGCTCGTTGTCGGAGGCATCTGCTTCAACTGGGAAGCAGAAAAGCAGGGAAGCCATAGGAAGATTCGCAATGAGAAGGTTCCTTTCTCCCTGCATGCCAACTTAAGGCAGAAATGCAGGTTGATGACATCCAGATCGCAGGCATCTCTGGAGGTTCTCAGTCATCCAGGTCATGGTTGTCCCAAAGGTGCTTTTTCTTTGAATTGAAGAAGCTTCTTGGATGAGAAGCAAAATGACTTGAGGGAAAAACAAAGAAAGTCCAGCTGCTTCTTGAAAAAAGAACCTTTGGGACCATCCACACTGTGGGAAATAATCATGGTTCTGTGCATCTCACAACCAGGAACATCTGCAAGGATAAAGGTAAAGGTTCCCCTAGCACATCTGTGCTAGTCATTTCCTGTTCTAAGGGGTGGTGCTCATCTCTGTTTCGAAGCCGAAGAGCCAGCGCTGTCCGAAGACGTCTCTGTGGTCATGTGGCCAGCATGACTAAATGCCGAAGGCGCACAGAACGCTGTTCCCTTCCCACCAAAGGGGTCCCCATTTTTCTACTTGCATTTTTTCCATGCTTTCAAACTGCTAGGTTGGCAGAAGCTGGGACAAGGAACAGGAGCGCACTCTGTTATGCGGCGCCGGGGATTCGAACCGCCGAACTGCCGACCTTTCTGATTGACAAGCTCAGCGCCTTAGCCACTGAGCCACCATGTCCATGCAAGGATAGCAGGTGAAAAACTCAAGATGATATTTGTAAAAACAAAGCCACCTGTCAAGCTGCAGGAAAATTTGGGGATTTCAAAAGGAGTATAAAGATTTATCGCAAACTTAAGCTCTCTACAAGAACCTGGCCAACTAACAGTTAAGGGAAATGAGTGGGAGACAAGAAAGGCATTCAAGGTGACTGGATTTAGATCTCTTGTGGGTATGCAGGGACTCATGACTTATGATGCATTTGCCCCCTCTCTTCGGCTCCGCCAGGTCATCTCCTATACCACCACCACTGCAGGTATCATAGAGTTGATCCTCTCCTCTACCCAAGTAATGGGTGAGCCAAGAGAGTTTGCATCCCCATCAGTGGTGAGATTCAAATAATTTAACAAGGTTCTCCACCTTGATGATTTCATCCAACAACCAGTTCACCAAATTGCTCAGAAAGTTAACAACCGGTTCTCCCAAAGTGGTGTGAACTGGCTGAATCCCATCACTGATCCCCATATCAAAAGATCCAAGCTCTTACCTTCATCCAAATTAATCAGAGACAACTTCCCCGTGACTTTCCCCTAAGTTGAGGATGATCTAAGAGAGATTGTGTCTTTCCTATCAAAAGTTTCAGGCTCTGATTATGTACGTTAAAGGGGGTTCCATGCAAAGGGTTAAATGCCTCTCTCGAAAATGTTCACGGAATAAATTAGCTTCCGCATCATGCAAAGACATGACTGTTAGATACTTTTATATAAATGAAGCCTTCTATGGACTACAGCCCGCTCCACACCTCCATCCTGCCCAATTATTCTCTTGCAAATGTTAAATGCATTTTGCCGAAAAACCTCCTGCTCCCTTTTTTTTCCTGGAGAATGATACTTACTCCTGCTGAGAAGCTGGCATGGCATATTTTAAATAGAAACAGAAACAATTAAGAAAATAGTTAATTGCTTGGAGAAGGAGAAGGGGAGGAAGGGGAAGAAAAAGAGGAAAAAAATACACCAGCCAAGGAGGGAAGCAAAACATCAGACTCCTGGAGTGTGTGCAAGTTAGCTCCTTCCCTCTACTCCCCCCACCCCCCACTTCCACCTACTCCAGAGCAACAACAAACAATGGCATTGGCTCTGACGAGACTCCCCCTCCCATCTGTTTGTTTTCATTAATTTTAATCAATTTTTAAAAGAACACCAATAACACAGCCAAGCAGCTCTGCGGTAAATTTCCAATTTTCTAAAAATGGCTCTGCTGGAGAAATTGAAAAAGCTTGTGTCTAAACCAGGCAGGATAATGCGAATTTATTTATTTATTTTATTCATTTGTTTTGTCAATCGCTTAGAAGATAATAGATATAAGTATAAACATGAGTAAGAATACAGGAAATAGGTACGAATGAATGGGGAGAATTTTTGAAGCCCAACTCCTAAATTGATACAGTCTTGCTTCATTTCTGCTATGTTTAAAATTGTTGACCGCTCTTGGCCAACCTCTTACCACCCTTGTTGTCTTCTTCAAAAGAAGAAATTTTTTTGGTAAAATTGTCGAGGGTACGGCAAGGGATCTTTGCACTTTTCTTAGCTTCAAGGCAATCTCAGGAGGGTGGGCTTGAGTGCCCTTGTCTTTGAGCACACTGTCGTGCCCTCACCCCTCCATCTGCAGCATCTGAGCTTCCAAGCAAATTTCGAGAGAAGACATTCGATGGGAAATTCTTCCCGGGGTCTTTCTCTTCTAGGGAAGAAAGGTGGGGAAACCTTCAAAATGATGAAAAATTAGGACGAGAGAGAGTATGTCTTCGGCCTACTTAGCTTCGCCCACTTCCAGTCAATCCCGTGGGATGACGCATCGAGGGAACATCAGTCAGTAGCATTTTCTTCTAATCACATGCAGTGATTCAATCTTGGAAGTGCCAGCTCATCACCCAAATGCATTAAAATTGCTCTGAGAATGAGAGAGAAAGAGGAGAAAGGAGAAAGGAGAGAGAGGGAGGGGAGGGAAAGGGGAAGGGGAAGGGGAAGGGGAAGGGGAAGGGAAGGGAAGGAAGAGAAGAGAAGAGAAGAGAAGAGAAGAGAAGAGAAGAGAAGAGAAGAGAAGAGAAGGAAGAAGAATGGAAGGACCAAGAAAAGAGAAGAGAAGGAGGGAGAGATGGAAGGAAGAAGAATGGAAGAAGCGAGAAAAGAGGAGAGGAGAAGAGAAGAGAAGGAGGGAGAGATGGAAGGAAGAAGAGTGGAAGAAGTGAGAAAAGAGGAGAAGAGAAGAGAAGAGAAGAGAAGAGAAGAGAAGAGACGAGACGAGAAGAGAAGAGAAGAGAAGAGAAGAGAAGAGAAGAGAAGGATGAAGAGATGGAAGGAAGAAGAATGCGAGAAGTGAGAGAAGAGGAAAAGAGAAGAGAAGAAGGGAGAGATGGAAGGAAAAAGAATGGGAGAAGAGAAGAAAAGGAGGGAAAGATGGAAAGAAGAAGAATGGAAGGAGGGAGAAGAGAAGAGGTTTCCTGAATTTTCAGGAAATAGGGAGTTTTTAAGCTCAGAATTAGAAATCACTGATCATGCATAACACATTGGTTTCCAGTTCACTCGGGAAATCTAAGACCAAGTTATGCAGAGCAGAGAAAGAGGAGGTGAGATAACAATTAAACAATATTGCGTGTAGTCAGCCCACTGTACTATAAAGCTGTTCATAATGTTGCATTTTGACATTTTAGAAGACATTTCCCCCCCACCCCTTAAAATGTAATTAGCATTTTAGAACTGAAATTATACCACCTTCCTCCACCCTTCTCCAGCTGGCATATTTAAAATGTTAACGTTTTGATCTGAATGTTTTTTTAAAATATATACATATATATTTCACACAACCTACATCAAATTAGTCATCTCCTTAGCCGGAGCATTTTACACCCCCACCTGCCACCTACATGAGGTTGAATTCCAGAGAGAGGGAAGAAGGGAGGGAGGGAGGGAGGAAGGGAGAGAGAGAGAAAGAGAGAGAGAGAAAGGGAGGGAGATGGAGGGAGGGAGGGAGAGGGGGAAAGAGACTAAGCTTTGGATGTGGGTTTTGCTCTGAAACTGAACAATCAAAATATTGTCACAGTTGTAAAGAACAAAGCCTGGATAACAAAGTTAGGATATGCAGTATCAATATACGGAGAAGCAGAATTTGGATAATAAGTTTAATGTGGTTACTAAATCTGTTTTTTTCTGGGATTTGAACAATTAGTTGAGGCAGCAGAAGGTTTCTGCCACACAATCACAAACAACAAAACTACCTACAACAAAAGCACAGTTAAAAATGGCCAGACTTTACCGTATTGAGCGAATGCACCTGCCGAGTCCTTAACTAACCTAGTTAGATTATGTTGTGCAATTCCAGACAATTAGAAATTAATACTTGTAATATCGGGGCAATACAGCATGTCCATCAAAATTGTTACTGAAGTAACATCTGTCTACCCATCTTTATATGTTGGCCAAGACTTTCCGGGAGCATCAGGCTGAGTTCTGAGTTCATTTTCTGCTAAATGTTAACATGCTTGTTTGATTTGGGCTCCCAGTCTCAAGTGAATCCAGACATTATCATCCATAATTGCACATAAATGGTCGTTCATTATTACTGGCAGCAGCGTCACCGTTTAGATCAACCATTGGTTCCATCTTCCAAAACTTGCTAATGTTTTTTTTTTTGAGGGGGGATATAATTAAACAAGAAGCCATTAAATAATATTTAACTATTACACAACAGGGGTCATCCTTATATAATCAGGGTCTCATTAAAACTGAAAAGAAATTCAGTTCAAATTTGATTGGAACTTAAATAAATGTAACTCAAGTATGACACTCTAGCAATTTTGTGTCCTAGGTTGTTTCATTCTGTCTGGATGATTTGTATATATACATATTTAGGTCTACTACCCTAAGATCCAATTGTAACTTGGCTTGAAGGTGATTGTACATTGTGGGTTATGATTTATAAATATATCTAACCCTTTGTTGCTTAGTTGGGCAGTCAAGGAAATCCTGGCTTGCTGAGATGTGTGATTTATTTACTTCTGGGATTGTGCTCAGTTGTTGTTCCTGTTACCGTGTTGTCTACCCTTTAGAACATAGAATATACAGCAATAAAGTTGGAAGGGATCTGAGAGGTCTTGTAGTCCAAATTCCTGTTTGAACAGGAGACCCTATATCATTTCAGACAAATGGTAGTCCAGTGTCTTTTTGAAACCACTCAATGATGGAGCACCAGGGTGGAATTCTACCGGTTCGCACCGGTTTGGGCGAACCGGTAGTTCTGGTGAACATTTGGCTCTGTTGAACCATCCCTGTTCTTTCCTGTGCTTGATTTCCTGGTTTTTTGTTTTTTTTACCACGGCTGATTTGTGTGGTAGAGCAGTTTGTCTCAGCTGTTTTACTCACCAGGGATGCAGCAGAAGGTAAGCAATTGAGTTGAAAATGGGCTTTTTTTGAAATGTAGAGCATGCACACGAAGCATGTGTTTGGTGTGCACTCATGCGCTCACCGAACCAGTTGTTACACCAGTTGAATCGCACCACTATGGAGCATCCACAACTTCTGAAGGCAAACTGTTCCATTGGTTGATTGCTCTCACTGTTAGGAAATTTCACTGTAGTTCTAGATTGATTCTCTCCTTGGTTCGTCTAGTCCTTCTTTTCATTAGACTAGACATAACCAATTTCTTCATACATTTTAACCTCCAGCCCCTAATAGTCTTTGATGCTCTTCTCTGCACTTGTCATGCCCCTGTCAGAGTCTGAATCCGTGGAGGAAGATGAACAGCTGGCAGAGAGTGGGAGTGTGGCTCCATTGGCTGTGGAGGAAACTGGGGAAGGGCAAAGTTCAGTTGGGCAGAGCAGGGAAGAGATAGAACAAGGGAGAGGGAATTCAGAGGAAGACCCAGGCACACCCCCTTTTCAACCTAGGGCACACAGGGAGATATGGAGGAGAGAGCAAGGTGGGTTGCATGGCTTACGGGGAAGGAAAGGGCCCTGATTCCCTTCATTAGCTGCAGCTGAGAACACAGTGTATAAAAAAGGCAAGCTGCATGCAGCAAGCTGTTGGGAGCAAACATGACTTTATCTTGTATCGTTGTGGCTTATCTGTGTTCCTGGCGTCTTCCCAACTGTGTGAGTTTTACCATGCTTTCAAGTCTGAATTTCTTGCTCCTGCCCTGCCAAACTAATTACTTCAGTTTGGCTTGTTTGGACTTTAAGTTACAGTTTGTGTGTACCTTGTTTTGGACTGAATTTTCTACAGTTAAAAGCTGTTCCTGGGAGAGTTTTTCTCCTGCCAGAAAGTAACCTGGACATTGGAGGCAAAATTGTAGATAATAAAGGGATTCTTATTGCTTCTCTGACTGTGTTGCCTTTGTGCCACGCTCCTTTGGGTCATCCCAGAACTCTTTCCAGAATAACTCCATCAACTAACCAGCTTATTAATCACCATTTTAGGGAGACAAAGGTGGTGACTGTATCAGCAGTCCCAAACATGACTCACACTATTTTTAAGCTGTTACATAGGACATCTCTCATGCTGAAGTAAAGGGTTAGTTTCTCACAGCTACCTGCAAGAGAAGGGCGAAAGTAGAACTGTTAATTTATTCTCTGATCTTCTACATCCAAATCTCTTCCAAATTTACTCGAAGCAC
This sequence comes from Pseudonaja textilis, assembly GCF_049901715.1. Lineage (NCBI taxonomy): Eukaryota > Metazoa > Chordata > Lepidosauria > Squamata > Elapidae > Pseudonaja > Pseudonaja textilis. Next base: position 4,356,560 of record NC_142006.1, read on the forward strand.
TAATCTCGATGGTAAAGCTTAAGCGTTTTAGACAAGCAAGGGCGAGAAGAATTTGATGCTTGGGAAAAAATAAATCAAAACAAGTCATTGAGGAAAAAGATTCCCGTTTTTGTTTTTCTTTCAAGATCCTGACATCATAGCAAGCCGTTTAATATCTGCACTTTTCTCCCCCGGTTCTTGTTCACAGTCCAGCCATCTATTGGCTATTCTTCAACTTAACTGCAACGAGGATTACCAGATGGCTGTGATCAGTTTATTATCGTGCCACCTTGCAAAAATGTCAGAAAGGTTTAATTAATTAATTTGTATGTGAAAAAAGGAAGACACGATGGAAGGCAATCCAGAAATCCCGAAACGGCAGCTCAGTGGTAAAACCTTCGTATTTGGTATTCCTTTCTGCAAACGGAAGTGTTGTTTTGCAAAAGTCACACTTATTACCAAATGTCATGGGTCTATTAATGCTTTCTGAGCACTCAAGGCCCAAAGCGCTGCTGGAAGAGTGAAAGGAGGGGGAAATACATCTGAATAACTCGACAAGATTAGAAACAATCTTTTTCCACGAAATTAAATCAGATTCAAATATTTGTGGATGTGACACGAGGATTTATGGAGGCTTTAAAAAGAGCTATCTTACAGGAAATATAATAAACTAGCTCGATACCCGTGCTTTGCTACGATACTATTCGGTCGGGCTTAGATTTTGGGGGAGGAAAAAAAAAGAAAAAAAAATCTGCCTCTATCTACCAGCATCCATGGATATTCATCTGGCTAGCATCCTGTCAGTGTGTGAGAGAGTTGAGGGCTGTTTGGAAACGGAAATTGTATTTGCTGTGTGAGCAAGAAGGAGAAAGCAGGGAGCCTGGGCGTGGCTTAGCTCAACTATTCTCTCTCTCTCTCTCTCTCTCTCTCTCTCTCTCTCCCTCCCCCTCCAAAAACAGAGCTGAAGACGGTATCCTGCAATCCTGTGATCAATCGGTAGGAAAACAGGGTGGAGAATTTTCCTGCAGACTTTTGGGGGGATTTTCCCAGGATCTCTGGTCCACAGGATTTAAAATTATGAGTTCGGTGGTCCCTGAGTTCCAAAGGGTTGGCGACCTCTGGAATAGAAGACCTCCAATGTTCCTTTCCAGTCTGTTATTCCGGAAAAATGCTCTGTAATCACCAGCAACCTTTGCTGCGCTTCCAACCTTCATCATGGGAGCAGGCTTTTTGCTTCCAAGTCATTTGGTTTGGGGGGTTGCCTGGAGGGGCTGCTGAACATCTTAGAGGCAAGAAGGAGAGGTCGAGACGTTTGGCACATGTTCCTGGTGCCACTCTCAAGATGTCTTCCCCAGGGGACAATCCCAATTACCTCTCAATCTAAAAAGTGTAAATGCCTCTCTCCAAGCTCCTCTCAACTCTGCAAATGAACTCATCAGCCTAGGAGAAACAGGTCCTATTAAACAAGAACCTAAAAGAGAATGGAAAGAGCAGCCCCAGGAGCTGGAAGCAAGATAATAATACACATCCTTGCTTGAATAAATAGGGGCATGGAATCAAAAACACGTGAAGTGTCAGTACCGCTTTGTAAAGCCTTAGTAAGGCCACACCTGGAATCCTATATCCAGTTTTGGTCACCGGATTACAAAAAAAGATGTTGAAACTTTGGGAAATGTGAAGAGCAAATAAGATGATTAAAGGCCTGGAGACTAAAACGTGTGAAGAATAGCTGCAAGATTTGGGCTTGGCTAGTCTAGAGAAGAGAAGGACTAAGGGGGACGTGATAGCAGTCTGCCGGTGCTTGAGAAGTTGCTATGAAGAGGAGGGGCTCAACTTATTTTTCTAAAGCACCAGAAGGCAAGGCAAGAAGCAATGGATGGACACTAATCAAGGAGAGAAGCAACCTGGAATTCAGAAGAAACTTCCTAAGAGTGAGGACAGTGAACCAGTGGAACAGCTTGTAGGTGCTTCATCACTGGAGATTTTTAAGAAGATAACCATTTGTCTGAAATGGTATAGGTTCTCTTGCTTGAGCGGAGGGCTGGTCTAGAAGACCTCCAAGGTCCCTTCCAACTCTATTCAGGAAGAAAAGAGCCCTCCTCTGTTCGTTCTCCTCCCAGCCATGATATGGACTTTCTTCTTCTTGTGGATTAAGAATAACCAAGTGACCTTCCAGCGTCAGGCCAATCAGAGCAAGCTGGCTCGGTGAGAGAAATGGGACAGGAGAATTAGGAGATACAAACCAGGTGGAAAGAGTGAGGCTGCTGACATGTAAAAGCTTGGCTTCCCGCTGTGTTGAGGTGCCAAATTTCTCGCTACATTAGGAGGGACGAGTTGAAGCATGGCACAGGATTTACGCAGGACGCTTGGGGCGGTGGAAGAGCTTTCTCGGAGACAATCTCCAGCCGGAGGACATTTGCATAACTCGGTGAAGCTATTTCTATAGATGGAAGCACACACATCAACGGCCAGCCCATTTCCAATCTTTTCCACGAAAAAAAAAAGCTCAACAGTATCGCGTCGTGTAAAAGAAGGCTCAGTTTCACTGAGAAATACATTTCCAGCCCTCCTGGTTCAGAAAGGAAGGAAGGAAGGAAGGAAGGAAGGAAGGAAGGAAGGAAGGGAGGGAGGGAGGGAGGGAGGGAGGAAGGAAGGAAGGAGTGAAGGAGGAAGGAAAAGGGAAGAAAGAAAGAAAATAAGTTTATAAAGGAACATTGCTTGAACTAATGATGGTCAAGACTAGCTATTCAGGTTCTCATCCAGATGTCAGTCCCTCCATCTTCCCTTTGACTTATTTTGGAGAAAGGAGTACTGTATCAAATCCCCCAAATATGGAAAATTTGGTTTCTACTACTCTGCCTTTAACCACCAAGTACGGTTTCAGCCCTGCTAGTTCAGAAGTTCACCATTCTGTTGGCTATTAAAAGCCATTATTTCCTTTCACAAAATGTTCCTTCCTTGTCTTCATTTTGCAACCGTACTCCTTGTGAAAATCCAAAAACAGTCCTGGTGTACCTTTAAAACTGAAGTTTTGCTGATTTATTGCCTAACATGAACACATCCACTGACTTTGATCCTTATTTTGCAAAGGTTAACTCTGCTATCATAGGGGATAGGAACTTAATTATGCTTTTAAATGATCATTGGAATGCGTTGGCACAAAACGATTTGGAAGGGTGATATATAGACACCTGCACACACACAAACACACAGACAGACAGACAGATAGATAGATAGATAGATAGATAGATAGATAGACAGACAGACACACACAATTATACACACACTCTTTCTCCATGGGTTGCCACAAAACAGCTTAGTCCATCCCACTCTGTAGTTGTTTCCCCCCCCCCACATACACACACATACACACGTTTGAAATTAAAATTCTGCACAACCAGAGAGGTTAATATGTTTCACAATGAATTTTGATTGATCAAACATGAATAGGAGCTGATGAATATGGATGAGATTTCAAAAAACAAAAAATAAGTTCGGAAAAACTCCCCTCCTTTTAAAAATTAATTTGCATCCACAGACCAAGGACTGCAGCTGGTGTGAAAATAGGAAAGGGTGGGTGTCGGGTAGAGTAATATAGAGAAAGTTGGCCGAGTCGAGAGACAATCAACCAGAGATTTAAGCTGGCCACAAAGAAGCTTCCACAATTCTCCATCAAGCTATGGGGCGGAGAATTGAGGAGAAGGTTTCCCCAAATTTCACCAGGGGAATTTAAAAGCCTCAGATCATTTCTCAGCAGTGATAATAATAGGACTTCCCTGTTTTCAAATGTCACCTGGCTCCAGCTGTCAGAGGGACCCTTGGAGTCCTACTGGACAGTCCCTTGAATATGAACTGGCTGTGTGGGACAACAGCCCCCAAAGCTCATACAATCCTTGGCGGTATAAACGGAAGCGAAGAATCAAAATCATGTGAAATATTATTTTTTGGTCACCGTACTACTAAGAAGATGTTGAGACTTTGGAAAAAGCTCAGAGAGGAACAACTAAGATGATCAAAGGCCTGGAGATGAAACCGTGTGAAGAATGGCTGCAGGTTTGTGGGAGCTCTAGCTAGTCAAAAGAAAAGAAGAATTAAGGGTGACTTGGTAGCAGTATTTCAGTATTTTAAGGGACAGCCACAAAGAGGAAGGGGTCAAATTATTTTCCAAAGCACCAGAAGGCAAGGCAAGAAACGATGGTTGGAAACTAATCAAGGAGAGAAACAACCTGGAATTAAGGAGGAACTTCCTAACGGGGAGGACAATTAACCAGTGGAACAGCCTGCCACCAGAAATCATGGGCACTCCATTCACTGGAGGTTTTTAAGAAGAGTCTAGACAGTCACTTATCTGAAATGGGATAGGTTCTCCTGCTTGAGCAGGGGGCTGGACTAGAAGACCTCCAAGGTCCCTTCTATTCTATTCTATTCTATTCTATTCTATTCTATTCTATTCTATTCTGCTTTATAAAGTCTTAGTAAGGCCACACCTGGAATACTGCATCCCATTTTGGACACCACATTACAAAAAAGAGGTTGAGACTTTAGACAAAAGTGCAAAGAAGAGCAACTAAGACGATTAAGAGCCTGCAAAGTAAAACAGTTTTAATTTTAGGAAACTCAAATAGTTCGCAGGAAGTTATTGAAAATAGTGACTTATGACTGTTTTTCACTCTTATGATTGTTGCAGGATCCCCATGGTTACATCATCAAAATCCAGAGGCTTGGCAACCGTCTCATATTTAAGATGTTTGCAGTATCCTCATGGTCCTGATACTTGGCATCTGACTCATATTTATGACAGTTGCTGGGTCCCAGGGTCATACGATCTCCTTTTGCGACCTTCTGACTAGCCCAATCAATGAGGAGGCCAGATTCACTTAAGAACCATGTGATTCGCTTAACAACGGGGGCAAGAAAGGTCGTAAAATGAAGCAAAATTCACTTAACAGATGTCTTGCTTAACAACTGAAATTTTGGGTTCAGTTATAGGTCGAGGACCACCTGGCCAATTAGAAATCCATCGCTCGCCTCCTTCGCTAGACCTGATCAAATTCATTCTTGCAGGTGGAAATAAATGCACTTACTCTCCACAAACAGACTGAAGACAAATATCACCATTTTTCTGCATTAATAAATACAACTTGGCTGAAGATTATATTTATTTATCATGTCCGGGGGAGATCTTGGGAGGCTTTTCGACAAAGCCACATGGATGTCAAGTTGGATATTTCCAAACCAGCGCTTCTCAAAGAAGACAAGTTTTCCAAAACAGAGATTAAAGTCATAAAGCAACATTTAAAACCGAAAGTGATTGTGTTGCTTATGTGGTATTATGCTGATTATCGTAATCGCTGCACTAAATAGGCAGTTTTAATGTCTGATCACATTATACTCCCCTCCATGCTAAATGCTGTTTGATGTGCTCATAATGTTCTGTGTTAGTGTGCATATATATATATATATATATATATATATATATATGTATGTATAATAATCTTCCAATATTTGAGGGGCTGCCACAAAGAAGAGTGGGGGTCAAGCTATTCTCCAAAGCACCAGAAGCCAGGACAAGAAGCAATGGGTGGAAACTAATCAAGGAGAGAAGCAACCTAGAAAGAACTAAGTTGTGGGTGCTCCAACACTGGAGGTTTTTGAGAAGACATTGGATAATCATTTGTCTGAAATGGTCTGGGGTCTCCTGGTTGAGCAGGGGGTTGGAGTAGAAGACCTCTCACACATAGTTACAATGATCCCCAAGATTGAATTTTCACTTCTTCCTGCATGGAAGTATTTTGTAGTTTCTGGAAATTCATGCTAGAATAACTCTGCTCTTCTGTTTTATCAGTTTCAACCAAGATCCAGGAACCATCTGGTACCAGTGAATGACCTTCTTTCTTTCATTTTCACCTTTAGATCTTGACCCTGTATCTATTTGGCAAGGAAAAAAACACGAGTCTCATTGCTCGAAGGATTTTGAGTCCAACAAAGAGAGAAAGAAAAGATAACAATGAATAGGACATTTATCAAATCTGTTCTCTACGCTCTGAGCGGTTGATGGCCATCCGTTGAGGTTCTTCACCTGGGAATACGCACCAACATTTGAGATTTTCAGAAAGCAGTTGAATGTTGCCAGATAAATTCTGAGGTCAGACCAGATTTATGGTTTTGAGAGACGCCTCTGAATCATTTCCTACTTGAGACTGTTATTAGATCAGCCAGTCGGTCTTCTCCTAATCAGCAATGACTCTCTCTATCTCGAAGAAAATAGGATCTTATGCATGGATGATTTAGCCAAGGTTAAAATATTCATAAAGTAAATCAATCTGGACTCTTTGGGGAGCCTGCCAGAGTATCCACCTCATCTGAAGAGCAGGCTGTGTTGATGTAAACTAGGTTTAGTTAGAGTTCCTTTTATTTTCTACCGTCTCTTGCTTTTAATTTGTTTCTCTTGTTCTTCTGCACTTTGCATAATGTTGTGTATCCCAAAAGGGAATAGGACAGTTGGTATGAATAAATGCATATGTGTAATCGCCTTTCAAGTTCTGTTTTCATTCGATGGTAAATATTTGCAGTTCAATATTTTCCAGGAGGGAAAATAAATAATTTTACAAAAAGGTTGGAATCTCAACCTGCCACACCCTTTCCTCCTGCTTTACTGCGTATTGTTAAATCCCTGTCTGAAAATATTCAGTGTACATAAAACGTAAGCTTGGGTGGTCTGAAACTAGCAGGGCAACTTGGTTTGTGATTGGAAAACACATCTTCCCATTCATCTAGGGGGGTCAACGTATTCCTCAAAATGTCCCAAATGTGCTTTTCCAAGAGGCAACTGGACTTTCTGGTTTTTCCTTGAAGATGTTTCTCTTCTCATCCAAGAAGCTTCTTCAGCTCTAATTGGGGAATGGAAGGATTTATACTCCTTGCAGACAGCTGGTCATTTGCCTCCTTTTAGAGGGTCATTGAGGCCACCTGCAGTGACCCTTAGAACCCAGAGAAACCCCCAAGTGGCTTCAGCGACCCTCTAAAAGGATGCAAATAACCAGATATCTGCAAGGAATATAAATCCTTCCATGCCCCACCATCCAATCAGAGCTGAAGAAGCTTCTTGGATGAGAAGCAAAACATCTTCAAAGAAAAAACAAGGTCCAGTTACCTCTTGAAGAAGCACCTTTGGGAAAAGGACTGAGAATATCCATAGACTATTCCCCAAAAGTACCTGAAGGCAGGACAAGAAGCAATGAATCAAAACTAATCGAGGAGAGAAGCAATCTTGAAATAAGGAGAACTTTCCTGACATTCATTAGTGGAACAATTTGCCTTCAGAAGTTGTGGGTGCTACATCCCTGGAGGTTTTTGAAGAAGAGATTGGACAACCATTTGACTTGGATAATCTAGGCCAGGAATGTCAAACTCATGGCCAACAGGCTGGATGCTTCATGCACAGGCCATACCTAGCCTGGTGGAAAAGGTTGTGATACATCAAATGACGCTGCCGTGATGACAAGAGTTTCACACCCCCGGTCTAGGGCATCTCCTGCTTCAGCAGAGGGTTGGATTAGATGATCTCCGAGGTCCCTAGTCTATAACTCTGTTAAGCTGTTGTTCTGTTATCTCAATCTCTTCCCCTTCCAGTCATTATAATGAGGCCATCTTGTCTTTCCCAACTGTGCTTTCTTCACACGCACAAAGAAAGAAGTTAATGAATTGAGGAGGGGAAAAAAGAGAAGGTGGGGTGGAAAACGGGAAGTCAACCAACCGGCTGTACTTGGAAAACATTCGCCTCATGTTAAACTTCACACTCGGAGGTCAGCCAGGACGCTGAGAATATGATTTGCTTATTAAAAGCTGGAAAGAAAGCAGAAGGAAGCAGGTGCCGCTGATTTTTTCCTGGAAGACGAGAGCAGATGAGACAAATTTAGAGAAAGGGCAACACAACCAACCGAACTTCAACTACAAATGGCATTTGAGAAGAAGACGGGGAAAGCTGGCATATTGTTTCCTACTGGAAATGTCACGTTCTTTAAATGTTTGAGAATCTGTGTTTGCAAGGGTTCGCTGGGTGGGGATCTTGAGAAGTGGGAGCAGGCTGGCGAGTGAGGAGGGAGCTACACAGTTCGGACAGGTGAGAAGAACAGAATTACAGAGCCGGGAGGGACTTTGGAGGTCTTCTAGTCCAACCCCCTGCTCAAACAGGAAACCCCACCCCGTTTCAAAATGTCCAATCTCTTCTTGAAAACCTCCAGTGATGGAGCATCCACAATGTCTGGAGAGAATTGACGGAATAACAGAGTTGGAAGGGACCTTGGAGGTCTTCTAGTCCTACCCCCTGGTCAACTTCTGGAGGCAAACCGTTCCACTGGTTGGTAGTTCTCGCTGTCAGGAAATCTCTGCTTAGTTCTAGGTTTCTTCTCTCCTTGGTTAGTTTCCATCCATTTGCTTCTTGTCCTAAGCTAAAACTTAAGGGGCATTATTGCATGATGTTGCCCGACACTATCGTTGAGTAAAAGATTTATAAGGTAGATTCTGCAGAGCTTCAGTTGGCAGATGTAGAAGGTTCTACAAAGCTGAAGAAGCCTTCTTGGACGAGAAGCGAAACGTCTTCAGAGAAAACCAAGGAAGTCCAGTTGCCTCTTGGAAAAAGCACCTTTGGGACAACCAGGACCTGGATGACTGAGAATCTCCATAAACAAGGTCCTTCAAAGTGTGCACGAGGAGTTCGTTTAGCACCATCGTCCCACTCTTTAAAGCAAACCCGTCTTCTTCTAGTGTCCTAGGGTCGCCTTCTCTAGTTCTAGCAGAATCTTGGAAGGAAAACTGTGTTAGATGTCAGGAGTTGCCCGCTCATCCTTTGGTCTTTGGGATCCAAAATGCCGTCCCAACTGCCTAGGAGAGTAATATTACGAGTAGCCCAAGCGCGTTTCTTTCAAAAATAGGCATTTCGCGAGAAGCAAAGCCTTGTGAAATCTCGCGCAAGACTGCCGTTCTGTGACTCGCTTATTTCAATTCAAAGCAAATTGAAGAAGACTGGCGACCTTTCTGCAGGAGTTATAAACAGAGGTTGAATGGGACGCTTCTAATGATATGCACATGAACAAACCCACACACACTCACACACACACACACACACACACACACACACACACACACACACAGAGCCCTCCTCCCAATGGGTATCTGGCTCCTAAGAAAAAATTGGAGGGCTGGTTCCTTTTTTCTCCCAATGCTCAGGGTTTCCCATGGCATCACGCTGTGTCAGAGCGATATTGCCATGCCAGCTTCTTGACGGAATAGTGGGGTTGATCCAAGGTAAATAAGTCAGAGCAAAATTGGAAAATCACTGTGGTGTTTGGATGCTGACTGATATTTAAGCAAAAAAATAACCCCAACAACAACGGTTTCTTTCGCCTTTAAAAACGGGTTGTGGCTGCCAAACCCTTGTTCCGTCTGCCCACGTGAAAAAAAAAAAAATGACTTTGAGTTTTGGCCTGGAAAAGTCTTGCCACCATCCCGCTGGAAATTGGCTGCCTTTGAAAGGAGAGAACAAAAGAGAGAGAGAGAGAGAGAGAGAGAGAGAGGGAGAGGGAGAAAGGCATGAGAAAAGGCAAAAAATAGCTCTTGGAACATGAAGAGTGCTCATTTGCAGCACAATATAATTCAGGTCAGCTCCACTTATTTCTTTTATTCAGGGGATATTTAGACTGAAGGAGCCATGAGCTATTCTCACTAATCCAGTTAGTGGGGCCTTTATATTTTGTTTCCTGCTCCTGCCTCCCTTCCCTTCTTTCCCTGTTGACTTGAACGAGATCATGTCTGTGAGCCAGGGATGCAACATTCATTGTTCTGACCGGGGCTTCCCAAAATCATCAAGCAGGACTCCTCGTCCCAGTAAAACCCCTTTTATTTAGGTTAAAGGGAATTCCTCTCCAGCCATGCCCCGGCAAACTGTCTTTCATGAGATTTCACAACAACAGACTTTTATCAGGCTGGGAGAGTTGCCAGGCCGATAGCTTCCAAACGCCACACTATAGCAGCAATTACTTGGCAGTAAGTCAGTGATCCTTTCCCGATGTGATCAATTCACCGAAAGGCTCTCGGGGTTGGGGGGAGGATATGTTCTAACTTCGCTGTTTGAAATCGGGAGGCAGGAACGGCACTGCGGGCTAAAGGTGAAGATTGCTTGCATTGAAGAATGGCCCGGAAGGAAGTCCTTTAATTCAAAATACATTGTATGTGTTTACTGTCTTTTTCTTTCTTTCTTTTTCTTGGACAGCAGCCTATGGACACTTCCTCTCCCTTTTTGTCCCGATGCCTTCATGACAGGATGTTTTAAAAAGCCGACTGGAAATGGGAAAGAGAGGGGGGGCAGGGTGGGAAAAAAATAGCAGGTGGGATAAAAACTGGGTAACTTCTTCGAACTTCATGATGGCATCTGCTCGCACACCTTGGATTAATACCGACTGCCCTCCGGCCAGCGAGATTTCTAGCAGGCTCTGGTAAGAACCCGCAAAAGCAAGTGTATTTTGATTTATCCTATTACCTAGGGACTCCCTGGATTAAAAAGGGGACTTTTCTGTGATGGAGTAAATGCTGTCTTCCAAGAGATCTCCCTTGGACGTGAGGTGGTGGAAATAGACAGTCGAAGGAGGTGGTTTCTATTGCTACATGATAAAAAATTATCTCCTCCCCTCCTCCTCCTCTTCTTCTCCTCCTCTTCCTCCTCCTTTCTTGCTCATTATCTACCTCCTCCTCCTCCTCCTCCTCTTCCCCCTCCTCCCTTCCATCACTCCTTCTCCTTCTAATTCTCCTCTATGTTTACTCCTCCTCCTCTTTCTCCACCTCACAAAACCCCTTCCTTCTAGCACTGACAATGTTCCCTAGTTGGGTCAGGAAACATGCAAGAAAACCAACAAACTCAGTAACCACCAAGGACCCCACCGTTTTACCCCAAGCTACAAATACCCTCTTCTCTCAAAACTTAGCATGCTTCCATTGAATGGAATCAATGGTTGGATGATAAAATACAACAATAGAATATTTAGAATGTTAGATAACAAGGAATATATAAAAAGATATTTTTTTCTTTTTTTGTTATCTGATATCATATCTATAAAATGTTTTTAGGATAGATTTGGTATGACTATATGATTTGTTATAGAATAAACAGCTTAAATTATATTTACCTCATAAAGTATGAAGGAATAAAATTATAGTCAAATGATTCTCTAATGGTGATATCAGGATATATAAGTTTTGATTGATAATATGAGTTATTATGTAATGTAACTGTAACTGAGACTACGAAATGAATGCACAAAACTGATAGACCAACCGACACACTGCTTGTATATATGTATGGAAGAGAGCTGATGTTTTTATGTTCTGTTTGTTTTGTTTGTTTTTAAAAAAACAATAAAATTGTTTTAAAAAATAAAATAAAATTAGAATGCTTCTGTTTCCAGAATGTCACCTTGATCTGTCCTTCATCTTGAACAGTTCTCTTCTTCTGGCTTTCTCCCATGTCCAAGGATTTAAATATACATTCCCATGCAGCAATAAAATGCTATGAAAAGGAAAGCTTGATTCAAGCCAGTATCTTCTCAGGAGGGATGAATAAGGAACTCAATCCATCAGGAATTAGATATGAATTTATCAGGTGCTGGACCTGTCAAATATATTCGGGATCCAGGAGGAGATGGGTTTGTTGGAATTTACACTTCTCAGAATTTTGCACTATAATGATGACTATTTTTTATAGCTCTCCTTAAAATAGAATGCATTAAAAGAAAAAAAAATATCTTACAGAAATGCATATTTTAGAGAAAAGTATATACAGAGGCACATGAGCTTAGAAAAGCTTGAAATGTGCTTGTGTAGAAAAATATATAGGAAACAAAACCATACATTTTCCCCTGAAAGGCTCTGCAAAATACCACTTTATAATGCCTTGATAAGACAACACTTGGAATATTGCATCCAATCTTGTTTACCATGATATAAAAAAGATGTTGAGACTCTGGAAAGAGTGCAAAGAAGAGCAACAAAGATGATTAGAGGGCTGAAGGCTAAAACGTATGAAGAACGGTTGCAGGAATTGGCTATATCTAGTTTGATGAAAAGAAGGACTAGGGCAGGCATGATAGCAGTCTTCCAAGATCTCAGAGGCTGCCCCAAAGAAGAGGGAGTCAAGCTATTCTCCAAAGCACCAGAAGGCAGGAGAGGAAGCAATGAATGAAAACTAATCAAGGAGAGAAGCAACTAAGAACTAAGGAAAAATTTCCTGACAGTTAAAACAATTAATCAGTGGAACAGCTTGTCTCCAGAAGTTGTAAATGCTCCAACACTGGAAGTTTTTAAAAAGACGTTGGATAACCATTTGTCTGAAGTAGTGTAGGATTTCCTGCTTAAGCGGGGGTTAGACTAGAAGATCCCCAAGATCCTTTCCAACTCTGTCAGTCTTCCATCCCTGGAGGTTTTGAAGAAGAGATTGGACAGCCATTTGTCTGAAATTGTATAGAGTCTCCTACTTAAGCAGTGGGTTGGACTAGGAGACCCCCAAGGTCCCTTAAAAAAAATTCAGCAATATTATTTGGAAATGGGGCTGATTGCATCTCAGAGGGGGAATCGACAGAATCGCCCATTCCTAATGATCACCTCAAGATGGTGTTCATTTTCCCTTGTAGTTTTACAAGCGTGTATACAGCGCAAAGGGGGAAAAAACCCCACTGCAAGTCCATTCGCAACTTTATGGTTCAAAATAAAATAAGAATAAAAGTTGAGCTGTGAATGAAGAATGCCAGGTTCATTGGTGCCACTCTGGAGTATTCAAACGGGGGTGCAAGATCTGTTAAGATTATTATCGTAATATTTTAATTTCTCTCCGCCGTGTACAACTCACCCTTTAGATCCCCAAAAGACAGGCGTTGAAAGGCACACGCTTGCATGCGAACAAATGGCATTTTATAACCCACTCGGTTTTATTGCTAACTACACAAATCTCCAGATACTCTCCTTAGACTGAGAGCAGTTGTTGTTGGTTTTGGTTTTTTTTTTAATGATGTTTGCTCAGAAATGACAAGTGAGCCTTCGGCATCGCTCTCTCCCCACCGCCATCATGGCTGCCTCCATCAGTCAAGTCAATTTTACCTTCCAGCTTGCAACAGATTTGTTCCTACACCCATGTGCTTAGCCTTCCTGGTTAAGTAAGGGGCGTTGCAACCCCGAGTGGGCAAACAGCGTGGGAGTGATGGGGGGGGTCTCCACGTGGTGAAGGGTTAGGAGGAGGATCTAGGTTCCGTTGTTGTCGCTCAAGGCAACGAGGTTAGACGTAAGAAGCCGAGGCAGAGCTACAGAACGGTTGTAGCTAAATCAACACTTTCAGCCCACAGGGATTTGCAAAATGCCCTAGGTGAGCTCCAGTCATCAGAAATGGGTAATGCAATCTCCCTTGAACAGACAGTGGAGTCCTTTTGACAAATGACAGTCCAATATCTTCTTGAAAGTCTCAAGTGATGAAGCACCCACAACTTCCAAGGGCAACTTCTGTTACATGGGTTGATTGTTCTCACTATCAGAAAAATTCTCCTTATTTCCAGCTTGAATCTCTCCTTGTTCAGTTTCCATCCATTATCCTTTGTCTGGCCTACAGGTGCTTTCGATTAGAAAATAGCTTGACCCCTTCCTCCTCTCGGTGGCAGCCCCTCAAACGGCTATCCTGTCTCCCCTGGTCCTTCTCTTCAATAGACTAGCCAGGCCTAGTTCCTGCAACAGTTCTTCATATATTTTAATCTCCAGTCTCTTAATCATTCTGGTTGAAAAGAGGGTCAACTTATTTCCCAAAGCACCTGAAGGCAAGACAAGAAGCAAAGGAGGGAAACTAGTCAAGGAGAGAAGCAACCTGGAACTAAGCAGGAAGTTCCTGATAGTGAGGACAATTAACCAGTGGAACGGCTTGCCACTAGAAGTTGTGGGTGCTTCATCACTGGACATCTTTCAAGAAGAGACTGGACAGTCACTTGTCTGAAATGACAAAGGATCTCCTGATTGAGCAGTGGGCTGGACTAGAAGACCTCAAAGATCCCTTCCAACTGTATTCTGATTCCAAACATACTCATTTGTGTACAATGCCTTGAGTTCTCCCCACAGGGCTGCTCTGAGTTTGAGATAAATCTACATCAGATTTGTGTATGTATGCCTGTGCGAGGCTCTGTGTAGCTAACAATCAGAAATACCCCAGGGAACAAAAAGGGCCCCCCATAGAAATAAAATATTTTCTCTATCTCTTTTCCCATCTGTTCGGCCCAAATCGCAGGCATTTCCCAAGGAGACAATCACCTAAAACGTTGATATGCACTGTGCAAGTAATTATGGCTTATATGAAACATGTACTTCTCGGTTGCTAAGGACATCCAATGGAAGTTTATCTTTCAACAAGTTTCTTCCCTCCCCCCACCCTTTCTTTTTCCCCTCTTTTTCTCTAAAAATAGATTGCAGTCAGAACATTTACGGCAAAAAGGAGACGGAACAAATATACCACTTTTTAGGATCGCACCCGGGGAAGATAGACAAACACCTACTGCAGGATGAAATGGAGCTGTAGGTTTTGGCAGCCGGACAAGGCCACCAACGGGATGAAAATTCACGGTGGACAAATTAGGAGGAGGAAGGGAGAGGAACAGGTGGAGGAGAGGGATAGTAAAATAAATCTGTCTGCCGTGGAACAAAGACTGTTCCACGTGAATCCACTGGCAGTCTGTGTTCACCTGGGGCTGCCCAGCAAGACGGCCAGTGGTTCACCAGTCCGACTTTTCTACTTGTTGCCATGAGAACATCTTCCTGGAGTGAAGGAAGAGAAAGAATCATTAAGTGGCCTCTTTGTGTCTGTGTCTCTCTGTGTGTGTGTGTGTTTGTTTGTTTGTGCATGCACTCACATGCAAGTGACAAAGCTGGGTATGTCTTCTTTTTTTTTTTAAAAAAATGGATGCCTGCAGATGCAGGTTGGTTCGAGTGATGAAGCTCCTGAAATGTTCTGACCGAGGCTTCCTAAACGGGTAATTATGCACACACTTATTTTAAAAACAAGCCTTGTTTTATTGCAATGCTGGGAATTATTTCCATTCACAGCCAGTAATGAATCTCAAACAGTCCCTCGAGATAAGCACCCACCTTTCTTTTCTGTGAAGTGCTGCCAATAACAGAAGTGTCAAATGAACTAGAAAAAAAAAACCAACCAAAGTACAAAGAGCTTCAAGAATGAATCTGAATCGAATGAATGACTTTGCTTCCTGCAAAGGTTTTGTCATCTTTGCCTGACCTTTATACCTTATGGGAGGGACAATCACCTCCCAGCTTTACTCCCGAGTCGACCCTTTTGTTTCAGTTGCTCTCACCTTCTAGCAGCTCTGCACACACGCAGACTGGGAACAGGCTCCCCTTGCTCCTCTGCCTCGCTACTGCCAGACTCTGGAGGCTCCGGGGTCAGCACATAACTCCCAGATGGTCCTGGCCCCATCTCTGCATCAAACATAGGACCCTCGTTTGAGTCCTCCCCAGACTCCTGGACTGATCCCCGTTCTTTCACACTGTCCAATTCCACTGCCATTTTCACCCACTGCCGGTGAACCACAACACGCAACTTCCGAAGGCAATTTCTGTTCCATTGGTTGATTGTTCTCATTGACAGAAAATTTATCCTTATTTCTAGGTTGGTTCTCTCCTTGACCAGTTTCCATCCATTGTTCCTTGTCTGGCCTTCAAAAGTACTTTGGAAAATAGCTTGACCCCCTCCTCCTCTCTGGGGCAGCCCCTCAAATATTGGAAGATTGCTATCCTGTCTCCCCTGGTCCTTCTCTTCATGAGACTAGCCATGCCCAGTTCCTGCAACCGTTCTTTGTATGTTGTAGTCTCCAGTCCCCTCATCATCCTGGTCGCTCTTCTCTGCACTCTTTCTAGAAGCTTGACATCTTTTTAATAGTGTGTGACCAAAACTGGATGCATTATTCTAGTATAATTCATCCTCACTTCTGCCACATTAGCTAGCGATGGAGAGGAAACGAACAGGAAGCAGGTTTTGTTTCAAGCCTACAGAGATGCAATTTAGTCTGAGAAAGGAGAGAAGAAAACCAACTGGAAAACCAACTGGGAGAACAGGAGTGAGGCAAGGACCATCTTCTATTCATGATTTGATTTTGTGCTGAGCATACAGTAACACACACACACACACACACACATCAACAAGGCCTATCTAGAAAAAAAAAATTACCCAAGGGACTGGTATATGTACAGGCAAAGCTGAGAGAATTATTAGAGAAGGAGAGATATTAAGCCACAGCAGGTGAGTTTTGAAATGTTATTTGAAGAGGAGTTTAATCTGGGAGGGAAACAGCAAGAGAAAACTGGGGGTTTCAAGGATAAGGTTGGGGTTTGAGAGCCCCAGCAAAACCCTACCTGGACAGGTGCATGCCACTTCAGTTTGCAGGTGACAATCCATGAGACCAAAGAGTTTTCAACTTATTCATCTCTCTTGACAGTTTATTGACAACTTCAAGAGTCTTAGAGAGTCTTCGAAAGTATTTATCATTGAGATGTTCTTTCCATGTAGAAAGTGAGAGAAGACAAGAGGTTTCAGGAAGAGCTGAGCCAAAAGTCTATTATGAAGACTCTCAGTCATGGTTGTCCCAAAGGTGATGGAGAAGAAATGGTCCTCACACAGAATTAAGGAAAAGGAAGGGAAGGGAAGGGAAGGGAAGGGAAGGGAAGGGAAAGGAAGGAAAGGAAAGGAAAGGAAAGGAAAGGAAAGGAAAGGAAAGGAAAGGAAAGGAAAGGAAAGGAAAGGAAAAAAAGAAAGGAAGATTTGTAGATCAGATTATCTAGTTTAGGACTTTTGCAATCTTCTCTTCCTAAACTGGATGGAGGAGAAGGAAGGAAGGAAGGAAGAAAGGAAGAAAGGGACAAGAGAAAGGGAGGAGAGGGAGAAATGGAAGGGGAGAGGGAGGGAGGGAGGAAGGAAGAAAATCTTCCAACTTATACATATTACCAATACACACTTGTTTTTGAACTTAGTGTATTTCCTAAATCATTTTTTTTAATGCATCCATTCCAGATTAATGTTTGCAGGTGGGAATGAATTTTTGACAGGCACGAAGAGTCTTTGCATATTGCTGCCAACAGTATTATGCCAATTTGCGGAAATCTGTTACTTATTTGCTTTTTTTTCAATCTCGCCTCTCACGAGTAATCCTTCTCGCCCGGAGAGGCTGCTAAAAGTGAGTTAGAAACAGGACCCCCTCACCTCACTCTGGCTTATAATTTGCTTTTGGAAGCTTTGCAAACTCTACCTGTCATGACTAGCCCAAGTCAAAGCTCGGGGCTCTGCCTACCCTTGAATTCCCTGGGGGAATTTTGTTGGGGGAATCCAAGAGAAATGGGGCTGGAAGGAAGCTCTAAAGTGATTTAAAAAAAACACACCATCCTTGTGGAGTTGTTGGTGCTCTTTGAGCTTGGCAATTGGCTTGTAGACCTTTTGTTACTCAGTTAAGTACCACCATCATCAATGTTAGCTAGTCAGGTCATGAAACCATTGCAAGCCAAGCTCAGAAAATGCCAACAGCTCTGGGAGAGGCATTATTCGTCCTTTTCCAGAAGTTGATCCCTCCCTCCCCCCCAAAAAATCACTTTCTCATCTTCTCCAACCAGACAGTTGTTAAGTTGAAGTAATTTCTGATGAGAAACATGACAGAGTATATTCATTAACTGGCAGAGACATGGTTAACAAAATAAGCATGGCAACAGGCCAGCCAATGGGAGCTGACAGCCTGGGTGGTGGTTTGGCTCTGTGTGCTTTGCTGAGAATTGAAAGTGAAGCTAACTAGCTTGCTTGAAGAAACTGATTTAAAGAATCTACATAGGGTACTGTAAATGTTACTCAAGTTAATATGTTTATAAAGAAGTTAATGAACTTGCTGAATCCGTCTGTGTGTTTTCTGGATTTGAATTTCTGCTGCAAAATCTACCAAAACATGTAATTTTGTGGTCCATACCATCTCCTGATGGCCCATTGATTCATTTGATCGATCCGTGTTTCTCTGAAGCTTTCTCTCTTACTTGTATGGTCCCTTCTCTTCTTCACTTCACCTTTCCTCTTTGTCTTCTCCATGGCCCCCTTCATCCTTGGGTTTTCTCTGGTTCTCTGGACCTTCACATCCTCAGCCAATTCAATCCGAAAGTTGCATTAACAGACGGATTCAATCACACGATCAAGTGAGGTACTAATACCCCTCTGTAAAGCCTTAGTAAGACCACACCTGCATCCAGTTTTTGCTGTACAAACCTTGAACATCGGTTAATTTAGTAGCCAGGATATGTCTGTCATTATGAACATACAGCTATATTTGAACCACGGAATACCGCAAGCTGCAGTGATCGAATCAGCAACAAGGCTTGACTTAAGAACAATTTTATTACTGCTAAGAATTTTTTTCCCCTCTTGACACACTTCATTTTACAGATTTAGCAGAGATTAAATCTATCTCTATTAAAGGAGGGGAGGGAGAGGGGGGAATTAGATTAGAAGACCAAAGAGTGCTGTAGAATTATCATGTCAGGTTGTCAATACAGATAAATAAAGTATTGGTTTGCGTGTGTTGACCAATATTCTACAGCAGTAGGACAAATGTAATTAAAGCTGTAGGAAAAAAATGAACAATATTTGTATTTAACAGCCAAAAAAATATGACGAAATGAACTTCAAGGGAAAGCTTCTTGAGGAAACAATTACGTGAGACCTTTTTAAGGTGGAGGAAAAAATATGTGTGATGAAAATATCTCTATCATCTCTCTCTCTCTCCCACTATATATAACAATCTATCTATCTATCACTGTATCTAACAATCAATCAATCTACCATCATGTCTCTCTCTCTCTCTCTCTCACACACACACACCCACACATTCTCTCTCTCTCTCTCTGTATATGTGTGTGTATGTGTGCATGTGTGTATAGATATATATATATGAATCTTTGGTTATTCGGGTTTTCTCCCGCGTAAAATTGGAAGTATCTCGGCGACGTTTGTTAACAAACGTTTGTTAACAAACGAGTACCTAACATGAAGAATGACACCAGACCCACACCCATGAGGGCCACACAAGATGCTAGCACCACACTTCCACGTAGAAAGCAGATTCACACCCACACAGATGATGAGACACGACCACGGACCAGAACCTGGGCTATCTAAGCATGGCACTCCTGTCCCGCTCCTTCAAAACACACTACAATGAAAAAAACAGCCTGCTGTTAATAAATTCCTAACAGATCATTAATTCTCATTCCAATTATTGCTTAAATCCCAACTGTCTGTGGATTGGTGCATGGGATTGTCTGTTGGGGAGGCGGAAACTGATGCAGCAGGTTAGGGCTGCCCGAGGTCTTTTTTCAATTTCAGGCTTTCATTTCTCCTTCCCGCCTCTGCTTACACCTGATATGTGACAGTGTTCGATCTAGTCCATAGGTTGCATAAATAAAGTTTGCCAAAGAAACCGGAATCAGCTGGGTTTGTCTGACACTCAGCTTGGCTTACAGCATCACGTAAACCCAACCGTGAAGAACAAATTTAGTCTCAAAAATAGAGATCTGAATAGAGTCAAATGGGTACTGTTGTTCTCCTAACGGGTTCGGGAAATTATCAATATTTTCTAAAGCGTGAATAAGCTTTTACGCACCCAATCCCAGGAAGCCATCGACGGGCGTGCATAAGTGCACCATCGTGCCTACCGTCCCTGTCCTATTGTCCCCATTTATTCATACCTATTTCCTGTATTCTTACTCATGTTTATACTTATACCTATTATCTTGTAAGCATTGACAAATCAAATAAATAAGCAAGATTGCACGAGGCTTCAGTGTTGATATCAACTGTCAAATCAACCCTGTTAAATCAAATTAACTCCCCCAAAGCAGCAGATGCAATCTTTGAGTGCAAAAACAGAGTTAAGATCACGTGAAGTATTAGTACCACTTTATAAAAGCTTAGTAAGGCCACACCTGGACTACTGCATCCAGTTTTGCTCAACATGTTACAAAAAGGATGTTGAGACTCTGGAAAGAGTGCAGAGAAGAGCAACTAAGATGATTAGGGGCCTGGAGACTAAAACATATGAAGAACGGTTGCAGGAACTGGGTATGTCTAGTTTAATGAAAAGAAGAACTAGGGGTGACATGATAGTGGTGTTCCAATATCTCAGGGTCTGCCCCAAAGAAGAGGGAGTCAAGCTATTCTCCAAAGTACCAGGAGGCAGGACAAAAAGCAATTGGGTGGAAACTAATCAAGGAAAGAAGAAACTAAGGAGGAATTTCCTGACAGTGAGAACAATTAATCAGTGGAACAATTTGCCTCCAGAGTTGTGAAGGCTCCAACACTGGAAGTTTTTAAGAAGAGATTAGACAACCCTTTGGAGTGGTGTGATGGCCTAACACAATCTGAAGGCTATGAGTTCAATCCTAGGTAGAGGCAGATATTTCTCTTTCTGGGCACAACGAGAATATATCTGCTGAACAAAACTCAGCATTGGAGACAGGAAAGGCCAGTAAATACTCCGCTAGCTCCATTCAGTTGCCCAGGTTCCACCCCACAAGGGATTATGGGATCATTAAAAGAAGACGATTGGACAACCCTTTGTCCGGTGTAGGGTTTCTTGCTGGATAAATGGTTGGACTAGAAGATTTCTAAGGTCCCTTCCAACTCTGTTATCCTGTCATCTTTCCTATACCTGTGACCTACGCATATTTACACATTATAAACTCCACAGGGTGTAAGGCACATGTATACAAATTTAGAAAGAAATAAGCAGAGGATTCAGAAGGCGACTTAGGAGCAACCCAGTAAGGAAGCCATCTTGGTACACTTTCCACAAATAAGAAATAGGCAGATGTAATTGAAAAATCAAAATGACTGGGACAAACACAGGGTGCGGGGCAGAAAAAAAAAGAATTGACTGAGATTGGAGTGAGGAAGTGAAAACCAGCAGGAGATTAAGTTGTCTGCTCTTTTTTTTCTTTTTCTTTTTCTTTTTTGTTTGTTTTGCGCCGCTCAATTCATCTCTGGGCTTGTGGGGAGAGAGGTAAGCTTTGAAATGGGGTAACGGAGGGAGCCGAATTCCAATAATGTTCTACAGGTGAAGGAGTTATCTCACTTTTCCTCTCTCTCTCTCTCTCTCTCTCTCTCTCTCTCTCTCTCTCTCTCTTTTTCAGTTGAGCTAACACTTGCTACATGCAATAAAGGTTATCTTGAAGAATAGGTGTTGTGACTCGCATACAAAGGAGGAGTTGTCAGCTAAAGGCCCTGATATAGATTTTTCTATCTTCAGGAGAAGATCAGACAAGAAAGAAGGGAAAATGGTTAGGTAGTGGAGCAGTATTTCCCCCCCCTCTCTCTCCTTCCCTCCCTCCTTTCTCTCCCCCTCTCTCCTCTCTCTATTTTCTCTCTCTCTCCTTCCCTCCCTCTTCTCTTTCCCCCTCTCTCATTCTCTCTCTCTTCTCTCTCTCTCTCTCTCCTTCCCTCCCCTCTCTCTCTCCCCTCTCTCTCATTCTCTCTCTCTTCTCTCTCTGCTCTCTTTCTCCTCTCTCATTTTCTCTCTCTCCTTCCCTCCCTCCTCTCTCCCCTCTCTCCCCCTCTCTCTCTCTCTCTCTCTCATTCTCTCTCTCTCTCCTTCCCTCCCTCCTCTCTCTCTCCCCCTCTCTCATTCTTTCTCCTCTCTCTCCTCTCTCTTTCTCCTCTTTCTCCTCTTTCTCTTCTCTCTCTCTCTTCCCTCCCCAAACAGCCAATAGATTTACTCAGAAGCAAGGGTTATGGAATTGCACCTGGCTTTCAGCCAAAATGCAGAATAGCATATTTTCCTAATTTTGGGGTTTTAAGATGAACTTGGTCAAATTCTTAAGTTGCCCTCCAAATTTCCTTGTGTATATTTTGCCAAGCCAGAAGGAAATTTCAGCCCTGGTTTAGAGGAAATAATGAAACCGAAGGAATATGCAGGGCCAGTGTTTTCCTTTCCCCAGCAAAAAAATAAACTAAGATTTAGGAACTACAGTGACTAAGTTCGGAGAACATACTAGGGCTTGCCATAATGTGTTGGTGCAATGTCCGAATTGTCATCTGTGTGCGAAGTCACACCACCTACTGTAGCCTTGGTATATGAAGCTAAAACAATAGATTTCAGGAAATGTGGCCCTGAACTAAGCAAGGCTGGAACATTTGAAACCAGAGGATGGTGAAATTACTGTGGTGGAATGTAGTCTGGATTCCCAGGGAGGGGCTGCTTTCCAGGGGGCAATGAGGCAGTAAAGGATGGAAATTTTAGCTAGGAGAAAAAAGTTGAAGAAAGATCCTCTCTAGCAATTCCCAGAATATATGTTTAGTTCAGTAAAATAGTAGCTTTAGTTTGGCAAGATTATGTCTACAGGTAGAAGACAATAAAGGAAGCTTCTCTTGAGTAACTCCAAGTGTTGTTCTTGGTTCTTGAGGTCCGATCATAACAGAAGCTCAGAAATACTACTCACCTCCAGGGAAAGGAACCTGTCATGCCCCTGTTGGAATCTGATTCCGAGGGGAAGGCTGAGCAGCTGACAGGGAGTGGGAGTATGGCTCCATTGGTTGTGGAAGGAACTGGGGAAGGGCACAGTCTAGTTGGGAAGAGCAGGGGAGAGGTAGGGCAAGGCAGAAGGAATTCATGGAAAGATCCAGGTCCACCCACTCTTCATCCTAGGGCACGCAGGGAAGAACAGAGAAGGGAGCAACATGAGTTGCTTGGCTTATGGGGGAGGAAAAGGTCCTGATTCCCTTCATTAGGTGCAGCTGGAAACACAGTGTTTAAAAAAGGGAGTTTGTGCACAGCAACCTGTTGGAAACAAATCATGTATTATCTTGTTTTGTCGAGGCTTATCTGGGTTCCTGGCATCTTCCCAACTGTGTGTGTTTTGTTGGCCTTTGAAGTCTGCAATTCTTTATCCTGCCCTGTCCAGTTAATTCTTGCAGCATGGTTTGTGTGGATTTTTATTTACAGTTTATATGTACTTCGTTTTTGGACTTTATTTCCTCTACTTAAAGACTGTTCTTGGGGGAGTTTTTTTTTTTTTCTCCAGCCGAAGGTAACTGGACATAGGGGGCAAAGTTTGGAAGTATGAAAGGGACTTTTCTTACTTATGTGATTGTGTTGCCTTTGTGCCACGCCCCTTTGGGTCATCACAGAACCACCTTGGCAAAATTAACAGGCGCAAGGTCGAAGTTCACCACACCCCACTGCAAGCTGAGAAAAAGGATCCAGCAGACTTACAAAGAGGCAAGCGAAAGGGGAGGATCTGGACAGAGAGCCACTCATGAAAAAGAGGGCATGAAAATAATAGGGGTATCGGGTGGGAGCACAGCCAGCTTCCCCTGCATTTTTGGACCGACGGTCCCTCTCCATCACCTGCTGGGTTGTGTAGGAGAAGCCACCCAGTTGTTGAGGCAAGGGCAGCCTTGGATGGGAAGCTTGAGTCACTCCGTGCATGTTAAATACCGGGCAGGCGTGATGAGCGAGGCCAAGGTGAACGGGCCTCATTCCGAATTGATTAGCTCTCTTCCCTTTTCATTACGGTGCCGAGCGAACTG
Organism: Pseudonaja textilis; assembly: GCF_049901715.1. NCBI lineage: Eukaryota > Metazoa > Chordata > Lepidosauria > Squamata > Elapidae > Pseudonaja > Pseudonaja textilis. Next base: position 4,380,180 of record NC_142006.1, read on the forward strand.
CGTGTGTGGCGATGCTGGCAAGGTCAATCCGTGTAGCCGGAGCTTGGCTGTCAGAGAAGCCGAATCGGTGGCACGCACTGGTGTTCTGCCGTGCGAGTGACATGCATCTGCGGTGGCTGCTGAGATGAGGGGCAGCCAATAAAAGCCATGCGCTTTGCGTGAATGCTGGGGAAAGTGCAGGTAATCCTCGTCTTACAACAGTTCGCTTACTGACCATCCAAAGTTACGACATAGGGACTTAGGACCGTTTTTCACACATACGACCCTTTTAGAATCCCCATGTTCAGATGCTTGGCAGCTGACTCATATTTACGACGGTTGCAGTGTCCCGTTTTAACATGATTCTCCTTTTGCGACCTTCTGACTCATATTTATGATGGTTGGAGCGTCCTGTTTTAACACAATCCCCTTTTGCGACTTCTGACTCATATTTATGACAGTTGCAGTGTCCTATTTTAACGCGATCCCCTTTTTTGCGACCTTCTGACAAGAAAAATCAACAGAGAAACCAGATTCACTCACTTAACAGTGCCCATGATTCTCTTGACAATGGTGGAAAGAAAAATAGAACAAAACTCAATTAACGACTGTCGCGCTTAGTAGCAGGGATGTTGGCCTCAATTGGAGTCATTAGTCAAGGACTACCTGTACTACAGTCAGTTTTTTTTAAAAAAAAATCAATCAATCAATTTATTTATTTATTTATTAGATTTGTGTTGCCGCCTATTCGCCATAAATCTTATGCAATCAGTTGCATAAATCTACCATTTTAGCGGGCAGGGGGTTGGACTAGATGACCTACAAGGTCCCTCCCAACTCTGTTAATTTGTCAATCAAGGTATCTTTTCCCCCTAAACTTTCAGATTCATTTCTGATCCTTGGCACTGTGTGGCATGCCACCCGTCCATTTTAGGGAAAAACCAATAGACTTCTCATCTTAATAGTTATTTTGCACCCTTTCTCTTCTCTATTCTTTCCCTCTCCCTTTGGGTTTAAAAGGGAAAAATGCAATTCAAACTCAGGACGTGCTCCGGCGGCCACGAGATTCTTTCAATCAAGCATCTGCTGGGTTCTTTAAGGACCTCTGCAGCCTCAGACATCACTTAAAAATCTAAAAACAGATCCTGCCGGGACTGTACAATCATATCTGGACAAAGATTGCAGATAAAACCCAGCCTATTTTATTGCTTTGTTTTTCAGATTTATTTCTGGTGCAGTTATTTTTGCTTTTAAGTGTGCAGGCAAATAATACTGGGCCAAGATTAGGTTGAATTATTGGACAGAGGTCCTCAGTGTGTGTGCGTTTTTTCCCCTTTGGCAATCTAAGTGTCTTGTGTTTTTACAGCTGTGCCATCCTTTTTACAGTATTGTTGGTTTGCTATCAGGGCTGCGTGGAATATCCAAATGGTTCTACTTTGTAAATAAATCCCCTTGTAAACACTGATCAATAAATTCTGAAACAGCCTTAGGTTTACATTGGGTCTTCTTGCTACTACAGAACACCACCCCCGCAGGAATAAATCATCCATCTGAGTATCAATAAATCCCAGGGTGAAAACCTCAGCTATATCTTGGGTGTGTTCTCACCCAGCCCTACCAGAACATTTCAACCTGATGGTGGGTGAACCCACAAAGAGTCCAAATGTTTGTAAGATCTTATGCGCTTGAAAAGGTTTGGGCTGGTTTTGATTAAAGGAACTTTGAACATCTGGGAGGTACACCTAGAGTACTGCATCCAGTTTTGGTCAACATACTATAAAAAAGATGTTGAGACTCTAGGAAAAAATGCAGAGAAGAGCAACCAGGATGATGAGGGGACTGGAGGCTCAAACATATGATGAATGGTTGCAGGAACTGGGCCTGGCTAGTCTAGTGAAGAGAAGGACAAGGGGAGACAGGATAGCAGTCTTCCAGTATTTGAGGGGCTGCCACAGAGAGGAAGAAAGGGTCAAACTATTCTCCAATCTAAAGCACCTGGAGGCCAGACAAGGAATAATGGATAGAAACTGAACAAAGGAGAGATTTAACCTGGAAATAAGGATAAATTTTCTGACAGTGAGAACAATCAACCCACGGAACAGATGTTGCCTTCGGAAGTTGTGGGAGCATCATCACTCAAGGTGAGTTTTAGAAGACACCTTGAGAAGTTGTGGATATCCCGATTGCATCGAGTTGGAACCCAACCACAACTCTTTCTCAGATTCATTTAACAGAATAACAGAGTTGGAAGGGACCTTGTAGGCCATCTAGTCCAACCCACTGCCCAAGCAGAAGACCCTACACCATTTCTGACAGATGGCAGTTCAGTCTCTTCTTGAAAGCTTCCAGGGATGAAGCTCCCACAACTTCTGAGGGCAACTTCTATTCCATGGGTTGATTGTTCTCCCTGTCAGAAAATTCCTCCTTATTTCCAGGTTGAATTTCTCCTTGATCGGTTTCCATCCATTATTCCTTATCTGGCCTTCAGGTGCTTTAGAAAATAGCTTGGCACCCCCTCCTCCTCCCTGTGGCAGCCCCTCAAACACTGGAAGACTGCTATCCTGTCTCCCCTGATCCTTCACTAGACTAGCCATGCCCAGTTCCTGCAACCTTTCATCATCTGTTTTAGTCTCCAGCTGGTGGACACGAGCTAGGATTTTAAGGGTACCATGAAAGCAGTTGTCTGGTACTTGGGAGGCTGTTACTGGAGGTTTTTAAGAAGCAACTGGATAGTCATTTGTTCAGAATCATATAAATTCATCTTTTCAAGTGGGGGGTTAGGCTAGAAGACCTCCGAAGTTCCTTCCAAACTTATGATTCTATATTTTACATTCTGTTAGCAACGTGGGGAAACCTTCGGCACTGCAACCCAAACAACTCAGACGAGACTCTTCTTCATTAACCCGACAACTCTTCATCTGAGCGATAATGAACATACACAGCTAGTTGCAGGAGGAGTGGAAGGAAGAGCCTTGTTTAAATAATAAAACCTCTGAAACTTTGGCATTTCCAATTTGTGCGAGAACATCTTGATAATTATGTATTATTGATGCTTTGAAGTCGTGGCACAGGCCTCAGACCAGGAGATGCCACTGCATCCATTCCTTGGCAAGTGCAAAAGTTTAATTAAGACTTAGTTAACTCTCTTGACAATCCCTTCTTTTAAAGACTACTAGCCAAGGCATCCTTGCTTCAGGTTAGAATAGAATACCAGAGTTGGAAGGGACCAAGGCAGGAAACCCTACACCATTTCAGACAAATGGTTGTCCAATATCTTCTTAAAAACTTCCAGGGTTGGAGAACGCACAACTTTTGGAGGCAAGTTGTCCCACTGATTAATTGTTCTAGCTGTCAAGGAATTTCTCTTTAGTTCTAGGTTGCTTATCTCCTTGATTAATTTCCACCCATTGCTTCTTGTCCTGCCTTCAGGTGCTTTGGAGAATAGCTTGACTCCCTCTTCTTTGTGGCAGTCCCTGAGATATTGGAACACTGCTATCATGTCACCCCTAGTCCTTCTTTTCATCAGACTAGATATAACCATTTAACTGTTCTTTATATGTTTTAGCCTTCAGTCCCCTAATCATCTTTGTTGCTCTTCTCTGCACTCTTTTCTAAAGTCTCAACATCTTTTTTTATATCATGGCGACCAAAACTGGAGGCAGGATTCCAAGTGTAGCCTTACCAAGGCATTATAAAGTGATATTAACACTTCACATGATCTTGATTCTACCCCTCTGTTTATGCAGCCTAGAACTGTGTTGGCTTTTTTGGCAGCTTCAGCACATTGCTGGCTCATATTTAAGTATGTAGTAGTAGAAGCACAGCTACTACTATTGAGCAAGGTAACACCTATACTGTACCTGTGCATTTTGTTTTTCTCTGGATTGAATTCTCAGCCAACCCTGGAGACCCCCCTAACAGAAGGTCTTGCTAGGCCTTGTAAAACACAAGCTTCCATGAGAATGCAAAACCTTCAGAAGAAAAAAACGAAGCCCGATTTAATTTCTAAACCCGACTTGCAGATTCAAAGGTTAAATTCCTCTCCCACCCTTGCTTTGATCTGCTAAATTTCAGTCTTTCTTCCTATAACCAATAACAGTTTGCATTTAAAGAGATGAGGAAGGGTGGGTGAATTATTACGCTGTGATTCCAATTTGCAATTTGATGGATCGAGTTGACTCAATTTCAATTTTGACTCGGCCTGGACAATTAGTTCAATTTAATTGAGTGTAAATGGTGTAGAGGTGTAGTGTAGAATGGAGGCTAAGTTGTTGTGATCGGGAAACCCAGATTCAAGCTACCATTTGATGGCAGATCAGGCTGGGTGATTCGGGGATTGTCGGTGTTTCTCAGACCACCAACCTGAAAATCCACCAACACTCTGATTTTGAAAGACCAAATTTGATTCAGTGTCAGAATGATTCAATTCAAGCCGCTGTTTCCATCTCCTTTTGCTATTTGAAAATAAGATGTATTATTGATCAGATTTATATAGCTACCTGTCTCACAAATGTGATTTTGGGCAACGTACAAGAAAGCAACCAGTTAAAACAATTCATGCAACAGTTAAAACTCACCATGTGTGAGTTGGGTGGCCGTGTCAATCGATTTAGTAAAATAAAAAGAAACCAAAAATATAAATAAACTGGACTTGCCTCCTACACACGGCGTAAACATCTTGTTGCAATGGGCAGATGGTTTCAGGGTGGAGTGAGAGTCTTACCAGTGACAATTGGAGCAGATTCTTTGACTTGGTTCCAGGTCACCTTGAAATTGTGAAAATATCATCCTACTTTGTCTCCAGAGCTAAAGAACATTTGGGCTAAAATTGTTTTGGAGGAAGGAGCATCTCAGCTTGATTCCAAAGCAGTTTGAAACAATGGAGGTTTTGAATAAAGAGGATACGGTCGTCGCCATCTGTGGAAACACTCTTGAGGATACCTCTATGTGCAAACTATTCTTCCAATGGATACCCCCTTAATTTTGCATTTCCCCACTTAAAAAAGACCAAGGTGTAATCTAGAAATGGAGGTATGTGCTAATCGCTTCTTAATTATGGCCATCTAAAAGCAATTACCTGGGTTGGCCCAGATATTTTATGGAGCTGGGGTGGAAAGGAGTGTGAAAATGAAATCAGAATGGCAGATCATCTGTAGAAGGGTGAGATGGTTGAAAGAAAGAAAGAAAGAAAGAAAGAAAGAAAGAAAGAAAGAAAGAAAGAAAGAAAGAAAGGAAGGAAGGAAGGAAGGAAGGAAGGAAGGAAGGAAGGAAGGGAAGGAAGGAAGGAAGGAAGGAAGAAAGAAAGAAAGAAAGAAGTAGATGGAATGAGAGGAAGAAAGAAAGAAGTAGATGGAATGAGAGGAAGAAAGGAGGGAAGGAAGGATGGAAGGAATGGAAGGAGGGAGAGGGGGAGGGAGGGAGGAAGGAGATGAATGAGAGGAAGCGTGGAAGGAGATGAATGAGAGGAAGGGTGGAAGGGAGGAAGAAAGAAAGAGATGGAGGAGATGAAATAAGTGAGAGGTAGAAGGGAAGGAAGGAAGGAGATGGGAAGGAAAGGAAAGGAGAGAGGGAGGAAGGAAGGAAATAGGAATGAGAGGAAGGGAGGGAGGGAGACAGAAAGAAAGGAAGGATGGAAAAAAGAAAGAGATGGAGGAGATGGAATGAGAAGAAGGGAAGGAGAGAGGGAGGAGAGAAAGAAAGGAAAGGAAAGAGAGAAAGAGAGAAAGAAAGAAAGAAAGAAAGAAAGAAGGAAAGAAAGAAAGAAAGAAAGAAAGAAAGAAAGAAAGAAAGAAAGAAAGAAAGAAAGAAAGAAAGAAAGTGGAAGAGATTATTAGAAATCTGATGCAAAACTCAGATTAGACTTTAATCACAATGGAGAAGATTGTTTTGGACACGACCTCTTGGCTCTTAGAGCGTCCACCTTGACTTGGGGATGGAGCCAAATGTAGAAAGAGTTTAGCTAACAAAATGCAGTTTTAGTTCTAAAAAATCCTCTTATTTGTAGAGCAATTGGGATGGTTTGATATGTTGTGTGTGTAATTATCTCGTTGAACTCATTCCGGCAGCCCTGCTAGAGTAGTTTGTATTATTTGTTTGTTTCTGGTACGAGCTGGATTGGAATTGAGATTCACCTTTTGACTTTCAACGAAGTCTCCACCAAGAAGGCTGAGCGAGGTAATGAAAATGCAACCCAAAAGTAGGAGAGGGAGGCCACAGGGGTGTCAAATGGCACAAGCAAAATTATGAAGGCTTCCAAGACCCATTAAAAAGAGAGAGAGAGAGAGACAAGGAAGGGATTTTATTTTATTGAGGATATAAGTTCTCTACTCTGCATTCCTGACAATCGACCTTCCTGAAGCTGACGATCAGGGTAAAAAGGCAAATAAAATAAAAATACGAAACTGGGACTCTTCCAATATTTTTTTGCAATAGCTGGGATTTTAATGGCTATTGATCCATTCCATTTGTTTTCAAGATTTATTTTTCTCCTTCTCCTCTTCTTCCTTCCCCTCCTTCTCTTCCCCGTATCTTCTCTTTATCCTTTCCCTATTCCTCCTCCTCCTTCCTCCTCCTTCTCCATTTCTCCTCCTCCTCCTTCCCATCTTCCTCCTCCTTTTCCCCATATATTTTCTACTCCTTTTCCTCTTTCCCCTTTTCCTCTTGTTACACTGAAACCTCTAACTTTTCTTGCATTGTAGCTTCTCTGCCATCCATCTTCAAGTCAATAATCTGGCAAAGTCTGGAGTTCAGGATCAAAACCATTCCTTCTCCAACCAGAATAGAGCTTGGATATCTTACCTCTGAAGCTCCCAAATCACATTTGATCTTCAAGAGAACCTCACAATTTCCCTGACATACTTAGATATTGTCAAAGCCAAGCCCACCCTTCTATGCAATCTTCACCAAACAAACTCTGGGTTAGAACTTTTCCACCATTAATTGTGGTTGTTCCACCAATGCCCAAGAAGTCACAGGAAAGGGGATGGATGGTTGGAGTGCCAGCAAAGATCAGAAAAGCTACTTTGTCCCCTGGTGGGTTCTTGTTTTGCACTACATCATTGAGTGGGATAATACAATTACTGGATAATTAGAGCAATCAGAAAGTATTTTGATTAATTGATTCACCCGTTAATGGATAATGATCACGTTCTTCCAGTCACCAGCCTTGACCTCTGAGGTAGAGTCAAAAATGGATTGTGCAGTTGTTAGGATGAGCAGTCTAGGTTAAATAGATTTATTTTGGTTGATTGCAAAACTCGGTGAGGTGGGGAGCAGAAGAGAAAGGATTAAAGATAGGAACAGGAGGGGGGTAAAGTCATCATATTAGTTCTGCATGCTAAACTGATTGTTGGCTAGGGTTCTTGTCGACCAAATTCTTGTGAACGGTTTGCTAACTCAGCGCTTAATCAAAGTAGAAAAAAGCACTTGCTCCTGGTGGCTCAACTGACCTGACTTGACCTTGATCTTCCTTTTCTTCCTCAAATGGGAGTGGAGAAATACTTTTATTTATTTTTTAAACAAAAGAAGAATGTAAGAGCCATAATAAAATTAAAGTGAAGGACTTGACCTGGAAATCCTGAAGTTCAAATGCTCCTTTGAGATGCAAATCTTTGTTTGAAGTTTGGAATAATAAAGACATTTGATTTCTTTAGGTTGACTCCTTCCTGCTTCTTTGTCTGGAGCCAAGTTGGCTGATTTTGTCAAAGAGCAATGGTCTTCCCTCAAGTACCGCCCCACCTAAAATCCCCCAAATATAAGGATTTGAGCTGTAGCCCCTATGGCACCTGTCTTGTTTTTCTTGCCCTTGTGGATGTGTCTAGCTCTTAGGGTAAATCCTTCCTCAATATTTCTCTTTTAATTGACTCAACACCGCCCCCATGATTGCAACATCACAGATAACAGATAATCAGAGTTGGAAGGGACCTTGTAGGTCATCTAGTCCAACCCTTCTGCCCAAGCGGGAGACCCTACACCATTTCTGACCAATGGCAGTCCAGTCTCTTCTTGAAAGTCTCAAGTGATGGAGATCCCACAACTTCCGAGGACAACTTCTGTTCCATGGGTTGATTGTTCTCACTGTCAGAAAGTTTCTCCTCATTTCCAGGTTGAATCTCTCTTTTGTTCAGTTTCTATCCATTATTCCTTGTCTCACCTTTAAAGGTGCTTTAGAAAATAGCCTGAGCCCCTTCTCTCTGTGGCAGCCCCTCAAATATTGGAAGATTGCTATCCTGTCTCCCCTGGTCCTTCTCTTCCCTAGACTAGCCATGCCCAGTTCCTGCAACCGTTCATTGTATGTTTTAGCCTCCAATCCCCTAATCATCCTGGTTGTTCTTCTCTGTACTTTTTCTAGAGTCTCAGCCTCTTTTTTAGTGTGGTGATCAAAAGTGGATGCAGTACTCTAGGTGTGGTCTTACTAAGGCTTTATAGAGTGATATTATCACAGTCAAAGTATTTTTTTTTAAAGCAAGCAATCCTTCCAAATGAAGAAGGAGAGCCCATGAAGTTCTCCAGAACGTCCATATTTAGAGTTTCACCCGGCACATTCATCCAATACCATCCCTTGGTTCAGGAATTTGATGGTTGACCTGAAAAGAGGACAATGAAAGAAAGGACATTTATGTCTTTGTCCAGCTTGGAGCTAAAGAAGGAAAAATACATCATCCTTCTTGCACAATAATGTTGGAGATATTCTCCTTGGAACAACAAAAATTCTCTTATGAAATTCAATGAGAAAGGTGAGCGGGAGAGAGAGAGAGAGGGAGGGAGAGAGAGAGAGAGAGAGAGAGAGAGAGAGAGAGAATATGCCTTCCCATGAAATTTTTCCCTAGTTCTTCAGGGAAGATTAGAGTTAAGAGGTGTTAGAACCAGGAGGAGAAGCAACAAGGAGAGAGGAAAATAAATATTTTTTTTTAAAAAAAATAGAAGCAGCATGTAAATAGGTTTTTTTTTGAAAAGGAGCCATTTATCAGTGAGATTATAGAGTCTGAAGATTTCCCTGGAGGACTTGCTGGAGAGATGGCGTAGATGAGACTTAACAAGAGGCTCTGCATACCATACTGGGCCTCTGCGTAGGAAGGGATGCTCGCAGAGAATTAAATTCACACTGGAAATGTTAATGGATGCAAACACATGTTCACATTTGTTAGAGCACTGGTTGTGTTTTATTCCTCTTTCTTTTCTTTTCATGCCCAGGATCGTGTGACAACGTCTGCCCTTTTTGTCACCAGATCTCTGTGGGATGTCACCCCAGTGGCGTAGAGATCCCTCTTGAGATGGATTTGTACTTCGGTCTCTGCTTCCTTGTGATCGAGGACAAGAAGTAATGGATGGAAACTAACCCAGGGGAGAAGCAACCTGGCATTAAGGAGAGTGAGAACAATTCATCAATGGGATGGTTTCTCTTCAGAAGTCGCGGATGCTCCATCACTGGAAGCTTTTGAGATGCAATTGGACAATCAACTTGTCTCAAAGGCATAAAGTCTCCTGCCGGAACAGGGGTTGGACTAGAAGACCTCCAAGGTCCCTCCCAATTCTGTTCTCTTAGAGAGTTGGGTCTTCAAAAAGTCTTCGTTTGCAGGAACAAATTAGTTGAGAATTGAATTATTATTTTTTTTCAAGTTGACTTCCCCTTTTCTTTCTTCTCTTCTCCTTCTCCCTCTCCTCCTTCTCATTCTCTCCCCTTTCTTTCTTCTCTTTCTCTTCTTCTCCCTTTCTTTCTCTTTCTCCTTTCCTTCTCCTCTGCCTTTTCTTTTTCTTTCCTCCTCCTCCTCCTCCTCCTCCTCCTCCTCCTCCTCCTCCTCCTCCTCCTCCTCCTCCTCCTCTCTTTCTCTTCTCTTTCTCCTTCTTCTCCTTCTCTCCCTTTTCTTTCTTCTCTTTCTCTTCTTCTCCCTTTCTTTCTCTTTCTCTTTCTCCTTCTCCTCTGCCTTTTCTTTCCTCCTCCTCCTCCTCCTCCTCCTCCTCCTCCTCCTCCTCCTCCTCCTCCTCCTCCTCCTCCTCCTCCTCCTCCTCCTTTCCCTTCTTTTTCTCCTTCTTCTCCTTCTCTCCCCCCACATCTTTCTCCTTCTCTCTAAAAGGAAGAACAAGTTTGCCTGTGAGCCTCCCAGCCTCCCAGTTGGCCAGCTGGCATCTTTTCAAACGAGCACTTGAATGGCAGAACATGGAGAGATACACGGGGATGAAATGAGCTCGTCTTATTGATTTTTTAAGGGGGGGGTAACCCAATATGGCACTGATGCTGCCTCTTTCTGCCATTCCCCTTCTCTGCCAGGAGACATTTGCGCCCCTTCCATCATTTTAATTAAGCATTACACCTGACACAAATGCCGACTTGATTAACCTTAAAAGGGAAGAGGAGAAGTCTTTTTCGGGATCGTTAACATGGCTTTCCCTTGGCACTTCGCCCCTCCCTCCCACTTAACGTGGACTGTTGCATTAAATGTCCAGCTCCTTGGCTTTCTTCACTGCCGTTGCCATGCAGGAGACCAACTACGGAGAGATGCTTTACGAGACATTCTCCCACCCATGGACAACCGTCATAAAACAATAAAAGGAGAGATTAAAGGGAGAAGCATCTCCGGTTCTCCAGCAGACAATGGATTCAAACAGTTTACATAAAATAAACTCTTTGGGTGCTTGAGGGAGGGAGGAGAAAGCTATTTTTCAAAGCAGAATGTTCCCTCCGTGGCTGAATTTCAGGATTAATGGATCTTTATTGTTCTGGCTTAGAAGTTCCTGGATGGAAGTTGTTGCAAAAGGGGGGTGGGGGAGGAAAAATCTACATCCTTCTTTTTTGTTCTTTTTTCCTTGTTTCCTGCCTTGCTTCTCTGGCAAGGAAGAGAAGGATGTCCACCATTGTTAAGCTCCACAACTCTCTGCGTTGCGGGTGGAAGTTAAAAATTCTGGGTTTCACAGTAGCTTTTGAGGCAGCATCTGATGAGCAAGAGGACAAAGAGATTTGGAAGCCTGGATTTGGCTTCATGGCTTGTGCTCCTTGTTTAGAAGAGAGAGGGAAATATTACCAACGTGCAAATTTCAGCAACTATGCTGAATTTCGGCGGGAAATGGCTCTGAAATACTGTCGTCACGGCGTTAAAAATCTGGCTATCCAATTGATGGAAAAAATCCGTTGAAAAGTATTCAGGATGCTTTATATCTCAGCTTTTGTGTTGTCATTTTTTAAAATGTAGGTGTAGATGGGCATGGGGCTGGATGAATGGATAGATAATGATAAAGTGTATGGGTCTGCAGCTATACAATAGATCTATTACAAAACAGCAGGACCAGTTGGAACATAGAATAAGAGAGCTGGAAGGGGCCTTGGAGATCTTTTTGTCCAACCCACTGCTTAAGCAGGAGACACTATATCATTTCAGACAAGTGGTGGTCCAATTTCTTCTTAAAAACCTCCAGTGATGGAGCATCCACAGCTTCTGGTAGCAAGCTGTTCCACTGGTTAATTGCCCTCACTGTTAGGAAGGAAAATGCTGGCATTTCGTTACGCCATTCTATATGAGTTCCGTGAGTCTGCTTCCCTCCGGTGTGTGCACACACTCACACACACGCAAACAAAAACACATACAAACACCATTGTCTTGCTTTCCGCAATGTCAGTTTCATAATTAGAGTCAGCAACCCCCAGGTCTCTTCTCCAGCACGTGAGCGGCTAAAAATATCCCCCTTGAGGATATCTATTCAAGTGTTATTTTTTTGTGTTATTATGTTTTCCTTTCTTTAAAAAAAAAAAAAAAAGTAAAGAAAACTCTGAAATGCAATTGAAAGAGATGAGACGAAGGGGGTCGGGGAGTGGAACGCTCTCATCATAAAGTTCAGAAGTCAAGGAAGAACTTTTTAATGGTTTCTCAACCAGGGACATGGTGGCTCAGTGGCTAAGATGCTGAGCTTATCGATCAGAAAGGATGGCAGTTTGGCGGTTCAAATCCCTAGCACCACATAAGGGAGTGAGCTCCTGTGACTGGTCCCAGCTTCTGCCAACCTAGCAGTTTGAAAGCATGTAAAAAAATGCAAGTAGAATAATAGGAACCCCTTTGGTGGGAAGGTCACAGCGTTGTGTGCGCCTTCAAAGGCGTTTAGTCATGCCAGCCACATGACCACGGAGACGTTTTCGGACAGCGCTGGCTCTTCGGCTTTGTAACGGAGATGAGCACCACCCCCTAGAGCCAAAAACAACTAACAAATATGTCCAAGGGGAACCTTTACTTACCGTTGCTCAACTCTGACAACTCAGAGCTGAAATTGACAATCAATAGTTTCAATCAATCAATTCCATCTCTGCAAAGCCCAATGTAACTCATCAATGTCTACATTATGTTCAGGTTTATTTCATTTGTTTATTCCATTTGGATGCTGTCCATCTGTTAGTGGAGATTCTCAGTCATCCAAGTCATGGTTGCACCAAAGGTGCTTTTTCAGGAGGCAACTGGAGGTATCAATTTCAAAGTGACTGCGGTAGGATCAGGTAGCAGAAGCATCTTCCACCTTAACAGATTAACAGAATCATCAAGTTGGAAGAGACCTTGGAAGTCTTCTAGTTGAACTTCCTGCTCAAGCAGGTAATCCTATTGTGTTTCAGACAGTTGGTTACTCCTTTAAATTCTCCAATACCCACAACTTCTGGAGGCGAGTTGTTCCACTGGTTGATTGTTCTCACTGTGAGGAAATTTCTCCTTAGTTTTAGATTGAAACTCTTCATAATTAGTTTCCATCTGTGATTTCTTGTCTTGCCTTCTGCTTTGGAGAATAGATTAACCCCCTCTTCTTTGTGGCAGCCCCTCAAATATTAGAAGGCTGATATCATGTCACCCCTAGTCCTTCTTTTCATTAAACTAGATATACCCAATTCCAAGAACTGTTCTGCATGTGTTTTAGTTTTCAATCATCTCAGGCATGGAGGGAAGAAGCGTTTATAAGAGGGAGGAAAGCTATGGAAAATCTAGACAGCATACTAAAAAGCAAAGACATTACCCTGCCAACAAAAGTGCATATAATCAAGGTTATAGTTTTCCCAGTTGCAACGTATGGCTGTGAAAGTTGGACCATAAGGAAGGCTGAGCGCCAAAGAATGGAGGCCTTTGAACTATGGTGCTGGAGAACACACCTGTGAGTCCTTTGGACTGCAAGGCAATCAAACTGGTCAGTCCTAGAGGAGATCAACCCTGACTGCTCCTTAGAAGGCCAGATCCTGAAGATGAAACTCAAATATTTTGGCCACTTCATGAGAAGGAAGGACTCACTGGAAAAGAGCTTAAATGCTGGGAACAATTGAGGGCAATAGAAGAAGAAGGGGACAGCAGGGAAGGAGGTGGCTGGATTGAGTCACTGAAGCAGCCAGCGTGAGCTTAAATGGACTCCAGAAGACGGCAGAGGACAGGAAGGCCTGGAGGAACATTGTCCATGGGGTCGCTATGGATCAGACATGACTTCGCAACTAACAACAGCAATAATATAATAATGACTTGGTAATTTTAAACTCTGGGGTGTGAAAAACCCAAAGCATTACTCGACACGCTTCCTTTTCTTCCTTCCAGGCCAACTGGAAAGAAGTTGAGGGCATTATGGTTTCTCTTCTTTATTTCTGTACACATCCTTTTTCCCTGCTCCTCCCTGTGTCCTTTCTGGCAGGGTTTCTAGGACATTTCAAAGGTGGCCTTTGGAAGGTCACCACCAGAGAGAAAATAGCAGAAGTCATGTAGAGAAGAATCCAGGGAGATGAAGTTGCTGAGAAACTATTTTGCGAGACACCTGCTGGGAGAAACAGCCAAGAGTAGGGAAGGGATATTGAATTAGCGGGGAGGGGAGAAGAACAGGAAATAAATCTGCAGTCTCTCATGGGATGAGTTTTTGAGGCAAACTCCCAATGCACCTGAGTAGTATGATTCCTATTAAGGTCATTTTGACTTTCCTTCTGGGTGCTGAGGAAGCTCGATATGATGGATTGCTTGTGACAGTTGCCTAGACAAGAGGAGAAGTCGAAAAGAAGGAAGATATTTCTTCCTAGAAATGTGATAGGCAACGAAGTGACCTCTGGATAATGTGGATTACGGCCGTTCCTAAGCCCTGGCAACAAGGCCAACGAGCAGGAGTCCAGGTGTACGTGAAGGGCACAAAGGGTGTTCTGCCCACAAGGCCGAGGTTACTATTATTTCCTTCTCCTCTGCCTTTTCTTTCTTCTTTCCTCCTCCTCCTCCTCCTCCTCCTCCTCCTCTTTTGCCACCTTGCCCTAACTCCTCCTCCACTTTGTCTATCCCCTCCTCCTCCCACTTCTCTTTCTCCTTTTTGTCTACCTCCTCCTCCTCCTCCTCCTCCTCCTCCTCTTCCTCCTCCTCCTCTTTCTCCTCTTCCTCCTCCTCCTCTTTCTCCTCATCTGTTTCCTCCTCCTGCTGCTGCTTCTGGTCTTCTTTGCCTATCTCCTCCTCCTTCTCTTTCTCCTCTTTGTCTATCTCTTCCTCTTCTTTGCCTATCTCCTCCTCCTCTTCCTCCTCTTTATCTATCTCTTCTTCCTCCTGCTCTTCCTCTTAAAGGTAAAGTTCCCCTTGCACATACATGCTAGTTGTTTCCGGCTCTAGGGGGCAGTGCTCATCTCCGTTACAAAGCCGAAGAGCCAGCGCTGTCCAAAGACGTCTCCGTGGTCATGTGGCCGGCATGACTAAACGCCTTCGAAGGCACATGGAATGCTGTTCCCTTCCCACCAAAGAGATCCCTATTTTTCTACTTGCATTTTTTACATGCTTTCGAACGACTAGGTTGGCAGAAGCTGGGATGTGTAATGGGAGCTCACTCCGTGATGTGGCGCTAAGGATTTGAACCGCCAAACTGCCTACCTTTCTGATCGACAAGCTCAGCATCTTGGCCCCTGAGCCACTGCGTCCCTTCTTCCTCCTCTTACAGAGAGTTATTTATCTAGAATTGACTTAGCCCGCAAATATCTCTTTTGCCTGCCTGTCAAAAGTTTCTGAACTTCGGAATTGTATGGTGCAGAGGAAGTCGCGGGCGCCAAGACTGTTCCAAAAGTTTTTCCCTTCTTCTCATCTCTGCAATGTCTCCCTTGGCCTGTCCTCTCTGACAGCTTGTTATTAGGCAGATTTCTGCACATTAACTGAAATTAAGTTAAGCTGTGCCTGGAAAACTACTCGGTGACTGACAGCTTTCTCAATGCGTCTGAAGAGACGAGGGTTGGTTTTCACTGACAGATCAACTTCGGCTGTCATAACCCACACTGTCTCATTCTCGCATGCAAACGAGACTTAGCTGATGAGTGTGAAAACAGAAAAAGAAGTCCACCACTGGTTCTGAGCACTGACATTTTCACCCCTGAAGCAAAACGTATGTGTGACAGGCACTCATAGTTGTCACTACCCTGTGCTGGAATACACTTTGCTTTCCGACACGAAGCAAAACTGGAATCTGGAGCTGGGGAAGATTGTCCCTTCTCTTGACTGACTGTCTGAACTGATTGTCTGCTTTCCGACGTTCAAGGGTACTCTCTTGGCACTGATGTCCTTGGGAACTAATAGCAAAGGACCTACTGATTCCATTACAAAGCTCAATAAATATATTATTCCCATCAAGACATCCTCAGCTCAGAAAGTGGAGGAGACCCGGGAAGAATTCAGAGTAATCAGAAGTGAAACTAAAGGAAGAGTGTATGGCGTAGTGCTATTTGCTGCAGACTGGCGAAATGACCTTCAAGAACTTTGGAAAAGCAAAATAAAAGTGAGTATTAATGGGTATCAATTATTCAGTCATGCTTTCATCCCATAAGGGTTGGTGCATGAATTCTTTATCTTGTATTCTTCCATAATAGAGCACCAAAGGTTTATTCCTGAGTCAAGCTGCTAGTTCCTTTAGTTCCAAAGGAATCTGCCTCCCCCATCTACTTTTTCAAAGTTCACCACTAAAGTCAAACCAGTCCCTTTTCCCTTGGAAGGATCAGTAAGTCAAAGTTAATTAAGATAACAAGCAGCAAAGAGTGACAAATAATTAAAATGTGAAATGATCTTCTGACATGTGGAAAGAGGAGGAGGAGGAGGAGGAGGAAAGGGAGGAGGAAAAAGAGGAGGAGATGGAGATGGGAGGGAGGGAGGGAGGAAAACAGGAAGGTAGGAAGAGAGGAGGAGGAGGAGATGGAGAAAGAGGTAAGGCAGGCAGGCAAGAAGGAAGGAAGGAAGGAAGGAAGGAAGGAAGGAAGGAAGGAAGGAAGGAAGGAAGGAGACTGAGGGAATGAGGAAAGGAAGGAGGAAGGAAGGAAACTAAGTCTCCATCCTTCCTTCCTTCCCTTACTCTCCTTCCTTCCTCCTTTCTTCCCTCCTTCCCTCAGTCTCCTTCCTTCTCTGTCTCCTTCCTTCCTTCCCTTTCTTCTTTCCTGCTTGCCTGCCTGCCTGCCTTACCTCTTTCTCCATCTCCTCCTCCTCCTCTTTCTGCCTTCCTGTTTTCCTCCCTCACACCTCCATCTCCTCCTCCTCCTCCCCCTCCTCTTTCCACATCTCAGAAGATCATTTCACATTCTAATTATTTGTCACTCTTTGCTGCTTGTTATCTTAATTAACTTTGACTTACTGACTTACTGAGTCAAAAAGAGGGCTGTGAAAATATCTACAGACCCCTCACATCCTGGACACAAACTGTTTCAACTCCTTCCCTCAAAATGACACTATAGGGCATTGCACACCAGAACAACTAGACAAAAGGGGAGTTTTACCCCCGAATACCATCACTCTGCTAAACAGATAATTCCCACAACACTGCCCAACTATTTACAAATTGTGCACTGCTATTAATCTTCTCATCACTCCTTATCACCCGTCCCCTCCCACTTATGACTGTATGACTGTAACTTTGTCACTTGTATCCTTACAATTTATATTGACTGTTTCCTAGTATGATTTGATCACTTACTGTACCCTATGACTATCATGAAGTGTTGTACCTGATGATTCTTGACGAAGGTATCTTTTCTGTACACTGAGAGCATATGCACCAAGATAAATTCCTTATGTGTCCAATCAAACTTGGCCAATATAGAATTCTATTTGATTCTATCTCAAAGCCTGGCCGATTGTAATCCATAGTTTTGTCTTTGAATCCCAAGCTTTGTGTAACCATACCGGACAGCTGTTTCCAATTAATTTTGCTCTTCCCTCTTTTGTTGGCACTTTTAATCAGGATCCAATGTTTCCCCATTATTAGTGGTATCTCTTTATTAAATGTTAATATCGTACTCCTTCACTCTGGGACTCTAATATATCCATGCCAAATCTGCCTCTTTTTCTCTCTCTTTCTTTCTTCCCTTCCCACTCATTCAATTTTTGTTTTGTTTTAATTGTTATATTTTTTCATCAGTGATCAGCCAAGCTTCTCTAATGAACACAACCTATTTAGAGGGTTTATAATTCCAGTGCAGAACTTCAATAAAGAACAGAGGAACTGACTTGCTGGGAATTCCCTAAGGGGAATCGGCATTTTGGAATACAATAAACTCATTTTCTACTTGCTGGCTTTTAAAAGACCTTCTCCTTCTCTTTTCTTCTGCTTATTAAATTATATTCTGCAAATCCAAATCTTCTGGGGACCAGGAGAGAGAAATAAACCCAGGCAAAATAATAAGGTGCCCAAACCTGTTCTTTCATTTTCCGAGTTTTGCTGTGAAAAACACTAATTTCTCTCCCAATCTCATGGGCCTCTTTTTTTGCAATTTTTTTGGGAGCATAAGAGTAGTTCTGAGTCACATTATTGTGGCCGAACTGCTGAGGAACCTTCTTAAAATTTGGTGCTGAGTTAATGATTGTTCTATTTCCATCTCACCCTTCAAAAGAAAATCCAAATTTGTTTTTCTAGGTGGCCTTTCCTTAATGCATGTATTTGGCAATGATCTTCTGCCTCTGTTTCTCCCACAGTTCTCATATCTTGCATGCAGCTTCTCCAAAGGTATAGATTTTCAATTTGATTCTCAATTAATGAGTTTTGGATATAGTTTTCCATGGAGGGAATGGGTAGATGGATGGAGGTTTAGGTAGCTATAGTATTCAGATTATGTTTCCTAGTCTGGTCTACCTTGAAGGGCAGATAATATCTTTCTCTAAGCAAGTCTGCCTAACTCTCATCTTTATGTCTTTGGATCAGGCTGAGACATTTTTTGTTCTGCCATGTATTGATTAAAGTACTTATACTGATTATATTATGACAATCATGTGAATAGGTGATACTGTAGATTAGATAGATAGATAGATAGATAGATAGATAGATGGATAGATGGATAGATCGATAGATAGATAGATAGATAGACAGACAGACAGAGAGAGAGAGAGAGAGACAGAGAGAGACAGACAGATAGACAGAAACACAATGGGCATATAAATATATACAGACAGAAGTTAAATAAATAGATCAACATATTGTTACACAATTGGACAGATAGGTGAAGATAGACAGGTGGAAGATGATAGATAGATAGATAGATAGATAGATAGATAGATAGATAGATAGATAGATGTAAAGGTTCCCCTTGCACGCACATGCTAGTCATTTCCGGCTCTAGGGGGCATTGCTCATCTCTGTTACAAAGCCAAAGAGCCAGGTCTGTCCAAAGACATCTCCATGGTCATGTGGCCAGCATGACTAAACACCAAAGGCTCACGGAATGCTGTTCCCTTCCCACCAAAAGGGTCCCTATTTTCCTACTTGCATTTTTTTTACATGCTTTTGAACTGCTAGGTTGGCAGAAGCTAGGACAAGTAATGAGAACTCTTAGCCACTGAGCCACTACGTCCCGAGAGAGAGAGAGAGAGAGAGAGAGAGAGAGAGAGAGACAGACAGACAGACAGACAGACAGACAAGATAGATGGATGGATGGACGGACAGACAGACAGACCTTGTCTTCAGCATATATTATCCACTGCCTGTAATCTGGTATTGTCTAGAAAATCCTTCCAACCCTCCATTAAGAAACACCCACCCTCTCTTGTCACCTGAAACCACTAATACGGAGAATCTCCATTAGCCCTGCAATCCATTTGATAAGTCTTAAAAATAGCCAAAGGTGGAAGTCACTCTTAAGAGTATCCAGAGAGGACGGTAACTTCGATCCAAGGAGCTGCTCACTCCTCTTGAGTCTCCTTAAAACAACTCGCAAACTGCAATCCATCTCATTGGTGCCTTTCGGTTTCCGGCTTTCTCCCAAAACCTTTTCATAACCTGGTGATGATGGAAGCAAAAATGAATTTGCCTGGTCCAAGAGGAGACCGGCTCTTGGAGCAGTAAGATTCTCTCTCGGCAGGAGAAGATGACAACAATTGTACCCAGAACAAAATGAAATCATGTGTAATTTCTCCGGTCATGAAGGGTCTATCTGCTCTCATTATGAGCACATCAGAGCGCATCAAGAGGATATATATATATATATATATATATATATATATATATATACTCCAACACGTGAAAAATTTGTTAGCACTTTTAGATACATGCAGATTAATTTAGTAAAAGTTCACCTTGCTTGTTGACTTTTCTGATAAGTTGACGGCAACGTTCCTGGTGAGCCAAAAAAGGTTGGAATAAATTGTCTCTCTTGCCTTCTTCAATCCATCAGATGAATCTTCTGGTTGAAACCTCTTTAAGCAATTGCTGAAATTGAGGAAATTTAACCTGGTCTTAGGGACGTGGTGGCTCACTGGCTAAAACACTTGAGCTTGTCGATCAGAAAGGTCGACAGTTTGGTGGTTCGAATCCCTAGCACCGCATCACGGAGTGAGCTCCCGTTCCTTGCCCTGGCTTCTGCCAACCTAGCAGTTCAAAAGCATGTAAAAAATGCAAGTAGAAAAATAGGGACCCCTTTGGTGGGAAGGGAACAGCGTTCCTTGTGCCTTCGAAGGCGTTTAGTCATGCCAGCCACATGACCACGGAGACGTCTTCGGACAGCACTGGCTCTTCGGCTTTGTAACAGAGATGAGCACCGCTCCCTAGAGCCAGAAACGACTAGCAAGGGGAACATTTACCTTTACTTCTAACTTAGTCTTAATACAGGCGGTCCTTATCACAAGCATTTCTGTTGCTAAGCTGCTGAGAGAATTTTGACGCATTTTATGACTTTTCGGGCCACAGTTCTTGAGTGACTCTCTGTAGGGGTTAGGTTAGCAACATGGTTGTTAAGCAAATCCCGTTTCCCCATGGGACTTTTGCTTGTCAGAAGGTCAAAGGAGGGGATCACGTGACTCCCCACCCACCCACCCCGGAACACTGAGACTGTCATAAATATGAGTCAGTTGCCAAGCGCTTGGATTTTGATCACGTGACCACGGGGATGCTGCAGTGGTCATAAGTGTGGGAAAAAATTGTAATGAATGTCTATTGATCCAATAGACACATTTTGTTCCATTTTGGAAGGAAGGAAGGAAGGAAGGAAGGAAGGAAGGAAGGAAGGAAGGAAGGAAGGAAGGAAGGGAGGGAGGGAGGGAGGGAGGAAAGAAGGAAGGAAGGAAGGAAGGGAGGGAGGGAGGGAGGAAGGAAGATTTGGAGGGAGGAAAAGAGGTTCAAGACATGAAAATTTCAAGACATGAAAATGCAGTCCTAGTTCTTAGATATAATGACTACCTTCACATTAATCTCTGACTTTTAAAGTTTCTATTATTTTCTCAGATGAGATTTCTTCTGTGCTTACTTATTTAGCCTATTTATCTCCTTCCTTCCTTCCTTCCTTCCTTCCTTCCTTCCTTCCTTCCTTCCTTCCTTCCTCCTTCCTTCCTTCCTTCCATCTTCCACCTGTCTAACTTCATCTTTCTGTCCAGTTGTGTATCAATCTATTTATCTATTTATTTAACTTTGGTTTGTCTATACCTGTCTGTCCATTGCTTGTCCATTTCCTGCCTGTCTGTCTATCTATCTATCTATCTATCTATCTATCTATCTATCTATCTATCTATCTATCTATCTATCATCTATCATCTATCTATCTATCTATCTATCTATCTATCTATCTATCTATCTATCTATCTATCTATCTTTCCTCAACAAGGCTCAAAATCTTTCCTCCTGCTCGCCTTGTGGAGTGCAAATTGTGCCTGCTCAGAATTTCTCACGTCATGCATTCAGACATGACTAAAGTCGACAATGGAGCTCCCCGTGGGACTGATCAACCAAGTGTCTCCGGAGCAGAGCATCCCTCCCAAGCAGCTCGCGCTGCCAGCCACATCTGCTTTAAGTAAAGCTGGCACAATCCCTTCCTCTCACCCTCTCATTGTGTTGCCTTTGGCCTTGTAAATAAAATTACCATTTCAGTTTGGAAGATGGCGCTTTCTTCCAGACCTCCCCCATGGAATACATTTGAGGGCTGTCACTCAGGCTTGATAGAAACCGAACTCTTAGGAATGGACATTCAGTCCAGGCCTGTTAGACTAACATTGTTTGGCTTTTCTTTTCTTTTCTTTTTTAAATCTCCACAGATAATAGCCAGGTGTAATAAGGAACATGATTCTCAGCAGGAATGTTTTCGCTCTACCCTCCTAGTCCATTATTGTTCTGTGCCAAATCTGTCACTTCACGCTTCTGCTACTAATTAAATGAAACAATGTCCAAACAAGGTTAAATGCAAGGAATCAACCCATAATTTACATTGTGTTTATTCCATCTCATGGGTTCTCGGCGCCATTACCGGGCTGCTTGGCGCACAAACTCCGATTTCTGAATTCATTCATAAACAGCCAGAAGAAAGTTGGTTGGATGGGCTACAGCAAAGATGCAGAATTGTGCAAACTTAAAGAGTTGGTGCCCTGGTGTTTTCAGCGCCATGTTGAGGGTCACCAACCCAAAAAATGTACGTCACCAGGCACCCAGGATAGGAACCAGGAGACTGTGAGTTCTAGTCCCAGTTTACACACAAAGCCAGCTAGGTGACTTTGAGCCCATTCCGCTCTCTTAAATCCAGGAAGCAGAAGGCAAGGGCAAACTATTTGCAATCATGCCAAGGAAATTGGAAGAACTTGTCCAGACAACCTCTAAGTGTCATGGCTGACTTGAGGGATTATGACAGGCTAAAGGCTAAAATTAGACCCAAAGGTGCTTTTTCAAAAGGCAATTGGACTTGGGTTTTCCTTGAAGACATTTAGCTTATCAACCAAGAAGCTTCTTCAGTTCTTCAGAAGGCAACTGGACTTTGTTTTTCCTTGAAGATGTTTTGCTTCTCATCCGAGAAGCTTCTTCAGTTCTGACTGAATAGTAGAGAACTGAAGGATTTATATTGTTTGCAGTCATCTGGTCATTGGCATTCTTTCTGAGAAATGTTGAGACCACTTCAAAAAGGGATGCAGTGGTCTAGAAGTGGAGCTCTTGCCTCACAATCAGGAGGCTGTGAGTTCGATCCTAGGTAGAGGCAGATATTTCTCTCTCTGGGCACAATGTGAACGTATCTACTGAACAAAACTCTGCATTGGCGATAGGAAGGGCATCTGGCCAGTAAACAGTCGGCTCCATTCAGTTGCTCAGACTCCATACCACAAGGGATTATGGGGTTGTCCAAAGATGTTGGATTCACTTTGACTCCTCTCATTTCACCCATTATGGTGGTCCATTGCAGACATTGGATCTTTGCCAAAGATTTCCTTTAATTCGGCTTCCCCACAAAAAACTCCTGAGCTTATTTTATCACTGGATGCCTCTTTTTCTGAGGTTAGAACTGGACTGAAATAACCTCCCCAAATGTCTTTCTTTGTAGGCAGGAGGGACTGGAGAAACAACAGCTGACATTTTCTCAGGAACTGAGTCATTATGCGTAGCAGCAGAATCAACGTCATGTTGCCATTATGAATCCTTTAAACCAGACAGTTTCTGTCTATTTTAAATGGGAAATACATGCCTTACCATGCTGGGTGTGTAGACAGACGTCTTCCCAATCCTGCTTTGTAATTTCCCCCTTTTCACTGAACCTCTTTCCATTTGGGCAGAGTTAAAGAAGAAAAGTTAACTCTACTGAAGTGAACATGCCTCATAAAACGGGTGAAAGGAGAGAAATTAAGGGGAGAAATTGTTTGCCATCTCTTGACTATAAATTGGCTTCAGGAAAGGAGCAGGTTGCTCCTACCCTAGGCCTGAACTGAGATGATCGCTTGGGCAGAGGATTTATGACAGGGCTGAGGGCCAAATGAAATTAAACTAATGGAAGCTTATCAAAGAGGGATCCCACCTAGAACCAAGGAGAAGGCAGGACAAGAAACAACGGGTGGAAACTAACCAAGGAGAGAAGCAACCTAGAACTAAGGAGAAATTTCCTGACAGTTAAAACAATTAACCAGTGGAACTACTTGCCTCCAGAAGCTGTGGCTGCTCCATCACTGGAGGTTTTGAAGAGATTGGACATCCTGACAGAAGGACAGCTAAAGGCCTTCTCTGTATGTGAGCAGAGGTGCCTCAATTGCTCTTCATTTCAGAAATCCACTGCATTCAGCAACTTCCTTTTTAAAGCATCAAAAACCTCTTGTTCAAATTGCTTTCATTTGGGGCAATTTATCTACATTTTTGTACCATTTCCCCCCCCAACCGCACAGCTATTTGAGTGAAATGGACAAAAATGCACTATGAAATGAAGTCCCCAACCTAAGATGCTCAACCGAGTAAGGATGGTGCTTGGTTTTGTTGGTTTGCCATGCTTTTTTTTTAATGCACCCCTTGAATTTGGTTTGTGTAGGAGACGAACAGGCTGAGACCGAGGGAGGGGTCAAGCATGTCATCAGTTTGGAGTCTCTTCACACACTCAAGGTTGACTTGACTATGTGTCAGAATGATCAAACAAGTGGCAATTTCAAATCTCAACAAACAAATGCTCTATCTTACATATTGGCAGAGTAGTCAATGCCTGGGATACACTACCTGACTGTGGTTTCTTCCCCAAACCCCCAAAACTTCAACCTTAGACTGTCTACTGTTGACCTCACCCTATTCCTAAGGGGTCTGTAAGGGGCGTGCATAAGTGCATCAGCGTGCCTACCATCTCTGTCTTAATGCTCCCTTTTATTCGCATCCATTTCATGTATTCATAATCATGTTTATACTTGTATCTGTTATAAATGCTTGTATCTTTTATACATGCTTCACAAAATAAAAAAAAGGGGTCGGAGTCCAGCCCTTGTTGAATTTCTTTGACTTTTATCTATCGCCAATTTGCCTCGATCGTTTTTTGTGTTTCTGTCGTAGTTCCCCTTTTCAACAAAGATGATTAAGGAGCTGGAGGCTAAAACAAACGAAGAACGGTTATGAATGAAGAGAGTTAAATGAAGACTTGGGGATTCTCAACCTCAAATCACTCCTTTCCTTATTCTTCCCCACATTGGATCTATTCTTGCTAAGTTCCCAGTTTCAATTATAGGACACAGTAGGATCATCACTTCAGATGTCATCAGCGGCTGGATTCTCCATCTTAGAAGAAGTCGTCAAATCTGCAGACTCTACTTCCTTGTTTCCCATAATTACTGTACTTTTCAACAGCAGGAACAACTCTGGGACACCTCAGTTGGTCTTTAAGATGATCCATGGCTATGGATTTAATCCCCTGTATGGGCAGAAATTCATATCTGTTCATTGCCATTTTTCATCCACAAAACCAGATTAAAAGCAATCAGATTCAGAGTTTGTCAGGACAACGAGGCAGGGATTAACCTGATAGGAGCAATGCTTAGGCCAACCCAATCTGCTTTAAAAAAAAACTTGTTTACAATATAAAATATGAGATCAAATAGTAGGAAAAATAGGGGAGGGAATGGGAAAAGGGAAGAAAGAGATTGCGGGAATTGGGTGTGTCTAGTTTAATGAAAAGAAGAACTTGAGGGGAATAGGATAGCAGACTTCCAATATTTTTTGAGGGGCTGTCCCAGAGAAGAGGCGGGGGCAACCTATTCTCAGAAGCAGCGGAAGGCAAAACAAGAAACAATGGATGGAAACCAATCAAGGAGAGATCCAATCTAGAACTTTTAGAACAATTAGAACAATTAAGCAGTGGAATGACTTGCCCCCAGAAATTATGGGTGCTCCAACACTGGAGGTCTTTAAGAAGAGATTGGACATCTGTTTGAAATGGTCTCCTGCTTGAGCACAGAATTGGAATAGAAGACCTCTAAGATCCCTTTCCAACTCTGTTATTCTGTCATTCTGTCAATGTATGGGTTAAAAGATGGTAAGTTGTCCAAGTCATCTAGGACATTGCTTCCCAAACCTGTCTTAGTTAGGGGGTTGGACTAGAAGACCCCCAAAGTCCCTTTCCAACTCTGTTATTCTGTTATTCTCACTCCCATTTTGAAACATGCTAAGAACGCATTTCCAAAATGAAGTTTGGATCATTAAAAACATTTTTTTTTTAATCGTAAGGGGTAGAGGGGGAGATGCAAACACATACATAGTATTGATCAGCTCTTTATTTATGATTCGTCAGACCTTCATGAAATTGATTGCTGTGCTCACCACACCGGGGTAAAAATCAAAGCTCATTCCAAGATCCCTTGAAGTTGTTTTTGGCTCACGCTCAAAAGGAGAATTTAAAAAAGCCCAAAACAACAGTAACATTTCCCCAAAAGTTAGTAGATCTTTTTTCGTAGTGGGGAACAATAACAGAAGAATGAGTCAACTCTCCAAATGTATTTGGGCAGGGTTCTTGAGAAACAGAACCAGGAATGTCTATGGAGGTTCTCAGACATCCAGGTCATGGTTGTCCCAAAAGTGCTTTTATTTTTCAAGAGGCAGCTGGACAACTGGACTTGACTATCCCAAGTGGGCCTTCATCAAATCTCAAAAAAGACCCTATAGAAGCTCATCTGTAGCAGACAAGAACACTATTGTATAAAGTCCTCATTTCAACACTTGAAAATGCAGAGCTAGTTCTTAGATATGACTACCTTCACTTTAATCTCTGATTTTTAAAGTTTCTATTATTTTCTCAGATGAGATTTCTTCTGTGCTTACTTATTCAGCCTATTTATCTCCTTCTTCCTTCCTTCTTTCTTCCACCTGTCCTAACTTCATCTTTCTGTCCAGTTGTGTATCAATCTATTGATCTATTTATTTAACTTTGGTCGGTCAATACCTGTCTGTCCATTGCCTGCCTGCCTGCCTGCCTGCCTGCCTGCCTGCCTATCTATCTATCTATCTATCTATCTATCTATCTATCTATCTATCTATCTATCTATCTATCTATCTATCTATCATCTATCTATCATCTATCGTCCACTTGTCTATCATCATCTATCTGTCCAATTGTGTATCAATCTATTGATCCATTTATTTAACTTCTGTCTGTCTATATCAGTCTGTCCATTGTCTTTCTTTCTGTGTATCTCTCTCTTTCTCTATTCTATCTATCTGTCTGTCTATCTGTCTGTCTATTTCTCTATCTCTCTATCTATTAAATCTCAAAAAAGACTTTCATCAAATCTCAAAAAAGACCCCATAGAAGCTCCTCTGGAGCAGGCAATGACAAGAAGAATAAACGACTTTGTTATCCTATTAATCAGTGGAACAGCTTTGCCTTCAGAAGTTGTGGGCACTCCATCACTGGAGGTTTTTAAGAAGAAACTGGACAGTCACTTGTCTGAAATGGTATAGGATCTTTTGCTTGAGCAGGGGGATGGGCTAGAAGACCTCCAAGGCCCCTTCCAGCTCTATTCTGAAAATTCATTGCTTTCTGGAATATATTCACTTTGGTGTTCCCATACACACAGGTCCCTAAACAGAATTCTGAGAAGTTCCAAGCCAGATAATGTTCCATTTATAGATTAATACACTTAAATGTTTTAAAAGGAACTTTCCCAATCATCAATGAGACCATGCAGAGGTCAAACATCAATGCAGAAAAGATGGAGTTGCTTTATTGATTTTTATTTTTATTTTATTTAAAGCACAAGGATTCTCCCAATGGTGTCTGTCCCTCTTCCTCCCTCCGGCACTTTGATTTAAAGGCAAATGATAGGTCAAGAAAGCACAAGGACAGGAGGAGTGGAGTAAATTTCCACACACTCTTAAACTCTGGCTGTTTTTCCTCTGGAGTGCATGGCAACCGTAGAGGGCAGCCACGTGATACTTGGAGGAAAAAACTTCTTGAGTCGCTTGAGTTGAGAGAGAGTGTGACATGGTAGCAGTGTGTCAATATTTGAGGAGCTGCCCCAAAGAAGAGGGAGTCAAGCTATTCCCCAAAGCACCTGAGGGCAGGTACAAGAAGCAATGGGTGGAAACTAACCAAGGAGAGAAGCAACCTGGAATGAAGGAGAAATTTCCCATCAGTGAAAGCAATTAATCAGTGGAAGGACTTGCTTCAGGGGTGGATTTCAGACGGTTCGCATTGGTTCAGCTGAACTGGATATTTATTTTCCATCTGTTTCGGCAAACCGGTAGTTCCAACAACTGGCCCCATCTACTCTGCCCCTTCCTTCCCAGGAGTCAACACAAGATCTGTTTTGGATTACAGGTAAGTGCAGGGCCCATTAGGAGGCTCAGGAAGGGCAAAAAACTTCCGGAAGGCCAGAAACGGGCCCATTCCTGGCCTCTGGAAAGCCTCTGGACCCTGGGGAGGGCTAAAACGGACCTCTTGGAGGCTCAAGGAAAGCCTCCAGAGCCCAGGGAGGGTGAAAACGGGGCACAGGGAGGCACAAAGGAGGCCGACTAGGCCACGCCCACCCAGCAACTGGGAAGAGACCCAGTTGTTAAATTATGTTATGTTAAATTAAGTTATGGGTGCTCCAACACTGGAGGTCTTTCATGAAGAGATTGGACAACCGTTTGTCTGGAATGGTGTAGGTTTTCCTGTTTGAGCAGGTCTCTCCCAACTCCGTTATTCTGTTAAATAAGACTATATCTATTCCACACGTGTGTGTGTGCGCCCATGTTTGCAATTACAACTCATTTGTAATCATCCAGCAGATCCTGTACCTATCCATACTTTGATTGTCCTTCTCCTCAACCTCTAAGTTCATTTCCCCAAGCCGTAACATTGCCGGGTAGCCAACTTCTTGTGGTTTTCTCCCAAATACTGTTAATTCGCTATTAAATCTCTCTCTAATAGCTTAATGAGTGCATTAAACCATGCACAAATTAGGGTGGTTTTTTTTTTAATAAATGGATTGCTTAGTTACTGATTGAAAGGGTATGATATATCATCACCGGCTTCGTGCGATTTAATGAGGCATTAAGGCCATCTTCTGTCACGGAGCCTGCAGATATGAATGATTCTCAAAATTGCACATACAAAACCGATCCACATTCTCCCGGTCCCATCCTTTCATCGCTTTCATTCATCTTGACTTTCTCCTGTTCTTTCAGTACTTGCCAGGTACGACGGAACTGGAATGAAAATGTAGTTTCTCTCATCAGTTTTTTTTTACTGAAAAGTAGCCTATTGTGGTGACAAAATGCTATTCGCGGGTGCCAGGAAATAGGGTGGGATAGAACATATTAATCCTGCAAAAGTTGGTCTTCATATGGCTTAGATTGCAATTGGGAAACTCTCTTCTCTCTTCCAATCAAGTCATCACTCTACAATTCATTCCACTATGAAGATGCCAGTAGTCAACTGCACAGAAACTAGCCTAAAATGAAAGTATTTTTTTTTTCCACAGTCAAGATAGCAAAGGAAGAAATAATGCTGGCTTCAACATGTTCCATAATGGCTTTGGGTGTTATACGAGTCTACCTTTCGATCCTTTATATTTAATTCTCTTTCTATGGCTCTAGACTTCTCTACCTGTCCTTGTGATTGAGTCTGGGGAAGGAAGGAAGGAAGGAAGGAAGGAAGGAAGGAAGGAAGGAAGGAAGGAAGGAAGGAAGGAAGGAAGGAAGGAAGGAAGGTTGGTTCCAGGTTCAGACCTTGGCAAGCACTGGCCTTCTCTCTGCTGTTATGTAAAAGGATTACAAGCTTTTCTCAAGCGGGTGCTAATATGCCGGGGTGGGTGGGTAGGTGGACAAGATGGGGTGGAGTAGGACAGTTTTTCTGGAAGGGGGAAAAAAACCCCTTTGTCTAACTCCTTATGCTGAGAAGAAGAAAAAAAACACAAGTCATTGTAACAGCTAGATAATCATTTTGTTTACAAAGCGTTCATCCCACCCTCAAATTATTTAAGAGGGCTTTTGTGGGAAAATCGCAACGCCCCTCACAAAAACCTATGCTTATATTTCCAGTTTTTTGGAGAGGAAAAGATGAAAAGAAAGACTAAACGGGGGATGTGATAGCACTCTTCCAATATCTGAGGAGCTGTCACAGACAAGAGGGAGACAAACTATTCTCCAAAGCACCAGAAGGCAGGACAAGAAGCAACGGGTGGAAACGAATCAAGGAGAGAAGTGACCTTACAACCGAGGACGAATATACTGACATTAATTAGGAATTAATGAATTCCTGAGCAATTAATCTGTGGAATGCCTTGCCTCCAGAAATGGTGGGAGCTCTATTGTTGGAGGTTTACAAGACGAGTCTGGACAACCATTTGTCCGGAATGGTGTAGGGCAGTGGTGGGATTCAAATAATTTAACAACCGGTTCTCTGCCCTAATGATTTCCTCTGACAGCCAATTCGTCAAACTGCTCAGAAAGTTAACAACTGGTTCTCCCGAAGTGGTGTGAACTGGCTGAACCCACCACTGGTGTAGGGTCTCCTGCTTGAGCAGGGGGTTGGACTGGAAGACCTCCAAGTGTCCCTTCCAGCTCTATTCTGATGGATTGATTTCTATGCCTAAGGCAGGACTACAATTAGAATCAATTAACCAGTGGGACAACTGGCCTCATGGGTACTCCCACACTGGAGCTATTTAAGAAGAGATTGGACAGCCATCCGTCTGCAATGGTTTGACTAGAAGACTTACAACTCTGTTGTTCTGTATTTCATGTGCAAATTGTGTCCAAAAGAATCCTGGTTAATTTGCTCAGAAGAAGCTGAGAAGCAGCCAAACCTGCCATGATTTTGGAGGTGGATCATATTTCCCCATCCCCTTGTTTTCATAATAGCTAGCAAAAAGATTCTACACTATCACAAATCATTTTACTGCAATTCTTTCTGAGTAAGCAAACACCTTTGTCTGTTTTCAGCAAGCGTAGGAAAATCAAACTAAGCCAGCAAGGAAGGGCTGGAACCCATTCTGCATCTGATCAAATGTTTGTAAGAATTTATCCCATGCTAAAAAAAAATGATGCCTGTGCATCTATGTAATACTAGCTCGATACCCATGATTCGCTACAAAACAACGTGGTCAGGCTTAGTTTGGGGGGAGGAAAATAAGAGGGGGAAATTCTGCCTCTGCCTACCATCGGTATTCATCTGGCTAGCGTCCTCTCCGTGTGTGTGAGCATTGAGGGATGTTTGGAAACTGAAGCAGTATTTGCTGTGTGAGCAAGAAGGAGACAGCAAGGAGCCTGGGCGGTGGCTTAGCTCAACTGTTCTGTATTAAAGCTGCTTGGTGCTGCTGTCAAACTAAAACTGAAACTCCTCTCCTCTGCTTGTGTTTTGCCTTTGGAAGAGATTTCTTTTCAGGTGGGGAGGGGGAGTAGAACTCCTTAGCATCAGAGCGTGTTAATAATAATAATAATAATAATAATGATGATGATGGAAATACTAATGCTCTGATGGTCATTTCGAAAAATCCTTTCCTAGTGAGCACCTAGAAGCCAAGAGGAACCTACGCGCCAAATTTCAAGTTTGTAGGCTTTACGGTTCTGGAGATTTTGTGATGATGCGTGAGTGGTATTTCGCTTTTTTATATATAGATTTTTCTGCCTTTTCCCTCTTCAGAATGCTGTCTACCTTCTCCATTTGCCCATCCTGAGTCTTTCATGTCCGTTTCCAACTAAGCCAGTCCATGAGGCTACAGTAATCTCAGGAAAATTGCTTGATAGAGGCTTAAGGAATTAAGCCTGCTCGGCCCGACTCAGGTGGGGCACACATTCACCAAAATCATTAATGTAATTCCTCTCATCTTTTGCTTTTAGATTTGATTGGGAAAGTGGAATAAGTCATAAGATGCTACCCAGAGTGGCGATGCATTCATAAACAGCCCGGCAAAAAACCCCAAGGCCACAGAAACCGAATTTGGAGGCAACTGTAATAGCAACCTTTTGTGCGGATTAATGAAGAAGACGTGTTTGTATTTAGAGGAAGTTCTAGGATTAATACAAATTTAATCTTCAAGGTGAAAACCACAGAGCACTCTGCTTGTCTTAGCCGTCTCTGGAAAGCTCTCCGCGAAACGTCTCCGGTATTTTTCCTTTAGGAACCACAAAGGAAATACTTCATGTTTTGCAAAGTAGAGCTTTTTTGTGTGTGTATTTCACCGAGTTGCTAGGAAAACGTGGTTGTGTGTCAGGGAGCCAAGGCTGAGGCCGAAACCTCGTCTACCGTTCTCCCTGTGGTCATCCAGAATTCTAGGTGAATCGCAGAAAGAGAATACAAAATAGTCTTCTCTCACAAGTCCACTCCGTAAACAGGTACATTACATTGAGATGTTGAAATGGTGTAGCTACTCCTGCTTGAGCAAGGGGCTGGATTAGAAAACCTCCAAGGTCCCTTCCAGCTACAAACTATTCTTCTTCTAGGTGTACCTGGTATCTAATCTACAGGTGGCATGAAGCTGGTGGTGGGATTCAATTTTTTTTACTACCGGTTTTGTGGATGTGGCTTGATGGGCATGGCAGGGGAAGGATACTGCGAATTCCCCATTCCCTCCCCACCCTACTAACCTGCTTTCCAGGTCTGTTTTCCAGTGCGGGGCAACCAAAGAAGACCCAGACGATCAGCTGGGATTCAATGGGAGGCAGAGCATAGATAGGGACAGGGCCAACGAGAAGTGACATTTGCCGCTTTTCCAAACTACTCAAAATTTCCGCTACCGGCTCTCCACAACTGGTCTGAACCAGCTGAACACCACCTCTGCATGAAACCATGATTATCTCGATCTTCCACGAGCCTGCCAAAAACCTCTGTGTAGCCTAAGAGAAACCTCGCTTCCTTCAAAGTGAATTATGCATGTACAGTGTATTTATTTATCAAATTTAGAGAGGGCCCACCTCATTCACAGGGTGACTGTTTACATGTCTTGCCTCTGGCAAAGGAGAAAAGGTCTGCTAAGAATGTAAATCCCACGTCACTCCATCTTGCTATTTATTTTACTGTATTACTGCTATAATCTACTTTATTTATAATCTATAATCCCCTCGAGCAAAGAAAGATGAGAAAGACTAGAGGGCGACATGATTGCAGCCTTCCAATATCTCAGGGGCTGCCACAAAGAAGGGGGAGTCGAGCTATTTTCCAAAGCACCGAAAGGCAGGACAAGAAGCAATGGGTGGAATGTAATCTAGGAGAAAATCAATCTGAAATTAAGGAGAAATTTCTTGACAATGAGAACAGTTTAACCAATGCCTTCAGAAGTTGTAGGTGCTTCACCACTAGAGTATTTTAAAAAGAGATTTGGACAGTAACTTGCCCAGAATGGTATATAGTCTCCTGCTTTGAGTAAGGGGTTGGACTAGAAGACCTCCAAGGTTCCTTCCAACACTGTCATTCTGATAACACATATTTTTATGTACTATACAAGGGTATATCTAGGGTCATCCAATATTTGAGGGGCTGCTACAAAGAAGAGGGATTCTCTATTCTCAAAAGCACCAGAAGGCAGGACAAGAAGCAATGGATGAAAACTAGTCAAGAAGAGAATCAAATCTAGAACTAAGGAGAAATTTCCGACCGTTAGAACAATCAATCAATAGAATGGCTTGTCTCCAGATATTGTGGGTGCTCCAACACTGGAAGTTTTTAAGAAGAGACTGGACATCCATTTGTCTGAAATGGTATAGGTCCTCCTGCCTGAGTAAGGAGTTGGATTAGAAGTCCCTTCCAACTCTGTTATTCTGTTGTATTTCTGCTCATCAATTATTGAGTTTGGGAGAAGAACATTATATGCTTTTGTAAAAACAAAAGGAGACAAGAAGTCAACACAGGTCCTACTTTGTGATAGTGCCCTAGCTGTTCAGAAGAATCTCTTGAGGAAAGGAGGAACAATGGATACCCTGTGAAATGTACCAATGGAAGGGAATATTTATAACTCAGAGTCCTTGGTGCTGTCTTGGGCTTGGCAGTTTTGCTGGAGACATTTAATCCTTGCCCTGATTCACCAAGAAAGCATTCCCTCTTTGGGTAATGAAATGTCTGCATGGAAGCAACCATGCTTGGAGAGCACCAGGGACTCCACAATGTCAAAGTTTCAGAAGAACCGTTTTCTACAAAAAAAAAAAGAAAGAAAAACAAAAGAGAATTAAATGAAGACTTGGGGATTCTCAACCTCAAATCACCCCTTTCCTTATTCTTCCCCACATTGGATCTACTCTTGCTAAGTTTCTAGTTTCAATTATAGGACACAGTAGGATCATCACTTCAGATGTCATCAGTGGCTGGCTTCTCCATCTTAGAAGAAGTCGTCAAATCTGCAGACTCTACTTCCTTGTTTCCCATAATTACTGCAGTTTTCAATAGCAGGAAGAACTCTGGAACATCTTAATTGGTCTTTAAGATGATCCATGGCTATGGATTTAATCCCCTGTATGGGCAGAAATTCATATCTCTTCATTGCCATTTTTCATCCACAAAACCAGATTAAAAGCAATCAAATCCAGAGTTTGTCAGGACAACGAGGCAGAGATTAATCTGATAGGAGCCAAAACAGTCTGCTTTAAAAAAAAACTTGTTTACAATATAAAATATGAGATCAAATAGTAGGAAAAATAGGGGAGGGAATGGGAAAAGGGAAGAAAGAGATTGCGGGAATTGGGTGTGTCTAGTTTAATAAAAAGAAGGACTAGAGATGACATGATAGCAGTTTTCCAATATCTGAAGGGTTGTCCCAAAGAAGAGGAGGTCAAGCTATTTTCCAAAGCACCTGAGGGCAGGACAAGAAGCAACGGGTGGAAACTGATCAAGGAGAGAAGCAACCTGGAATTAAGGAGAAATTTCTTGACTGTGAGAACAATTAACCAACAAAATACCTTGTCTCCAGAAGCTGCGGGTGTTCCATCAATGGAGGATTTTAAGAATAATCTGGGCAGCCACCTGTTTGAAATGGTAGAAGTTCTCATGCTTGAGCAGGGGGTTAGGCTAGAAGACCTCCAAGGTCCCTTCCAACTTTGTTATTCTGTAATTTAAGAAAATGCAGGAAAGAAGGAAAAAAAGGAAAGAAAAGGCATTCACTTTGGTGCGGTAAAATAAGATAGTAACATCAAACCTCAACCTTTTTTTACTTTTACATAGTAGTACAAACTTCAGTAAAACCTAATCAGTAAAACCCAAAATCAATTCTCCCCCCCATAAATACTTTAGTTTCTACTTGGAAACCAGTGCTGGACTTTGTGCTTGAGGCCAACCCACTCTGAAACAACCTGCAAACATTATTCTTCTGATCTCTTTGATTTTTTTATCCCGCCTTGCATTTTCTGGGGAGGATCCCGCCACGCTGCACCCCTGATCCTTCATTTCTCCCCCGGCTATTGCCGTGACCCTGTCTTAAGGACAAACCTGCAAACCCTGGAAGCATTCCGATGCTTGTGCCAAGATTTTAAAAATAAAAAAATGAAATGAAATGAAAAACAGCCCCATGTATTCCACAGCCCCAATGGCCCCGAGCACCTCCAGAGCTGCTCAAGAATACTGAGTGGAAAAGAAAAAGAAAATTTCCAGCTTCACGGCCTCAGTACACCACAGAATATCGAGCAATTCAGCTTCATCCTTGAATACTGAGTGGCCGACCGGTGAATGCCTTTGGAATATTGAATAATATCCACAAGAACGAGCTTCTGCATTACCAAGCAGTTGTGCGCTTGCAGAATAACAAGTAAGGGCCAGTTTCACCCACTTTTATTTTATTCTTTCCTGGGAATGCAGGGAGGTTTAGGCTGCTATGGAATTTTGTACCAAGGGTACAAGGACAGCTATGGTTTTCCCAGTTGCAATGTATGGCCGTGAAAGTTGGACCATAAGAAAGGCTGAACGCCAAAGAATGGAGGCCTTTGAACTCTGGTGCTGGAGAAGACTCCTGCAAGTCCCTTGGTCTGCAAAGCGATCCAACCGGTCAGTCCTAGAGAGGAGATCAACCCTGAGTGCTCCTTAGAAGGCCAGATCCTGAAGATGAAACTCAAAGACTTTGGCCACCTCATGAGATGGAAGGACTCACGGGAAAAGAGTCTAATGCTGGGAATGGTTGAGAGCAAAAGCAAAAATGGACGACAGAGAAGGAGGTGGCTGGATGGAGTCACTGAGGCAGACAGGGTGAGCTTAAATGGACTCCAGAAGATGGTAGAGGACAGGAAGGCCTGGAGGAACGTTGTCCATGGGGTCGTGATGGGTCAGACATGACTTTGCAACTAACAATAACAACACAAGGACAGAAACAAAGTGAGAGGCTATTGAGGGAGGGCAGAAGGTCTGATCTGTAGGTGGGCATGTAAGAGAGAAAGGGAGAGACCTGGGCAGAATACAGGTAGACCTAGACTTATGACAGTGAGAACAATTAATTAGCGGAATGACTGGAGCCAGAAGTTGTGGGTGTTCCATCACAGATGGTTTTCAAGAAAAGATTGGATAGTCATTTGTCTGAAATGGTACAGGGTCTCTCGGCTCAAGCAGAGGGTTGAACTAGTAGACCTCGTAGCAGTCTTCCAATATTTGAGGGGCTGCCCCAGAGAGGAGGAAGGGGTCAAGCTGTTTTCCAAAGCACCCAAAGGCCAGAGGGGGAATAATGGATGGAAACAGATCAACCTGGAAATAAGGAGGAGTTTTCTGACAGTGAAAACAATCAACCCATGGGACAGAAGTTGCCTTCGGAAGTTGTGGGACCTTCATCACTGGAGGCTTCCAAGAAGAGACTGGGCTGCCATCTGTCAGAAATGGTGTAGAGTCTCCTGCTTGATTAGAGGGTTGAACTAGATGACCTACAAGGTCTCTTCCAACTCTGTTATTCTGTTAAATCTGTTAAACCTCTGAGGTCCCTTCCATTGCTGTTATTCTGTTAGAGGTCTAGGCTTACCAGTTCTATCATATTCCCATTCTTTGTCATGTTTCAATCTAGAATTCCCCCACTCTATGACACACTGTTGCATCCAAATATTCCTTCCGGTGGGAAGAAATATATATGAATTTGTTCACAATCGCCTTATCCTGCGGTTGGGGATGGGAGGGAAGTCGTTGTGTTAAAGAACCCTTGGGATTTGTTCTCTCCAAAGCTTATTTTGTATGCTGGTCTATCTCTTCCTTTCCGAGACTGTGTGGAGCAGGCTATGCCTCCAGTGAGTCCATAAATCATTTCAGTAATTGGTGATCAAAGACTTGTTGAAGTCCAAGCAGATATTCCCAATTGGCAGGTGCCATTTCTGGCAGGGTCATAATCGAAGGACCCTGCTATGGCTGCAACAGTGCCCCAGCCTCCCAACGATGTAACGGGATTGATGTCAGCTTGAAGGGGCCTGAATCTTAAGTTACAACAAAATAACAGAGTTGGAAGGCACCTTGGAGGTCTTCTAGTCCAACCATCCGCTCAAGCAGGAGACCCTATATCGTTTCTGACAAATGACAGCTCAGTCTCTTCTTGAAAACCTCCTGTGATCATTCCATTGACTGATTGTTCTCACTGTCAGGAAATTCCTCCTTATTTCTTCTAGCTTCCTTCTTAGTTCCCATCCATCGCTTCTTGTCTTGCCTTCTAGCGCTTTGGGTAATAGGTTTTCTCTAATCTTCAGTTGGAATACAACTGGAAAGGACCTAAGAGACCTTATTTCATTTCAGACAAGGGCTGTCCAAGCTCTTAAAAACCTCCAGTGATGGAAGCACCCACAACTTCTGAAGACAAGATGTTCCACTGGTTGATTGTTCTCACTCTTAGGAAATCTCTCCTTGTTTCCTGGTTGCTTCTCTCCTTGGTCAGTTTCCATCCGTTGCTTCTTGTCCTGCCTTCAGGGGCTTTGGAAAATAGCCTGACCCCCTCCTCCTCTCTGTGGCAGCCCCTCAAATATTGGAGGACTGCTCTCATGTCTCCTCTGGTCCTTCTCTTCACTAGACTAGCCAGGCCCAGTTCCTGCAACCGTCATATATTTTAGTCACCAGTCACCTAATTATCCTTGTGGCTCTTCTCTGCACTCTTTCTAGAGTCTCAACATCTTTTTTTTTATAATGGGCTGACCAAAACTGGATGCAGTAATCCAAGTGTGGTCTTTCTAGGGCACAGGCGCACAGGTGTGGTGGTGCACAGGTGCATGAAATCTCCCAGGGACAGCAGGAAGTTGAAAACCGTCTTACACACAGGAAGGTTATCTGTCACTGGTCGAGCCACCTTTACCCCATTGTCTCCATCAGTGAGAACAGATGCCTTGGAATGCAAACTCAGGCAGGCAGGCAAGCAAGCAAGCAAGTAATTCCCAGCTCGCGTATTCTTGCAGGAACGTGCCAAGACATATAGTCATCTCTGGGGGAATCTCTCTCCCTTTTTTTTTTTTCCTCCACCCCAATCGGCATACACTGGAGACATCAAGCAGAACTCCGCTGATAATACACTTGAGGTGCATTGCTTCCTAGCTGCTGGTCCAAGGTAATGTCAACGTCAAATTGCTGATTTTAATCTTCCAAGTCGGTTTTGGCTGGGGGCAGAAAGCGTGCTGGTTTCTCTACGCATTAGCTGATGCTCTGCCATTGCACTACAATGGGACAGTTCTTTTCTGCCGGGTTTATATTTGAGGGCCGCAGAGAAGAGGAGGTCAAATTATTCTCCAAAGCACCCAGAGGGCAGGACGAGAAAATAATCGACGCAAAATAATGGAGAGAAGCAACCTGGAATTGAGGAGAAACTTCTGAACAGGGAGGACAATTAACCAGTGGAACTGCTTGCCACCAGAAATGGTGGGTGCTAGACAGTCACTTGTCTGAAATAGTATAGGTCCGTGATGGCGAACCAAAGCTCCAAAGACATCACAGTCTTCTTCTTCTTCTTCTTCTTCTTCTTCTTCTTCTTCTTCTTCTTCTTCTTCTTCTTCTTCTTCTTCTTCTTCTTCTTCTTCTTCTTCTTCTTCTTCTTCTTCCTCCTCCTCCTCCTCCTCCTCCTCCTCCCCCTCCTCCTCCTCCTCCTCTCCACAATCCCCACTTCCTTCTAGCACTGATGATGTCACCTAGTTAGATAAAGAAAAATCTGCAAGAAAACAATCATGCTCCTAGAGCACCAAGGACCCCACATTCCTCCTCCTTCTCCTTTTCCTCCTCCTCCTCCCCCACCTCTTCTCAACCCCTCCCTTCTAGCATTGATAGGTAAAGGTAAAGGTTCCCCTCGCATATACGTGCTCATTGTTTCCAGCTCTAGGGGGCGGTGCTCATCTCTGTTGCAAAGCCGAAGAGCCAGCGCTGTCCGAAGACGTCTCCGTGGTCATGTGGCCGGCAGGACTAAACACCGAAGGCGCATGGAACGCTGTTCCCTTCCCACCAAAGTGGTCCCTATTTTTCTACTTGCATTTTTTTACATGCTTTCGAACTGCTAGGTTGGCAGAAGCTGGGACAAGGAATGGGAGCTCACTCCGTTACACAGCAACTAGGGATTCGAACCGCCGAACTGACGACCTTTCTGATTGACAAGCTCAGCGTCTTATCCACTGAGCCGCCACGTCCCTTGATAATGTTACCTAATTGGGTAAAGAAACATCTGCCAGAAGACAAGCAATTTCAGAGCGCACCCACGAACCCACAATATATGTGGGTGTTGGAATCCCATATCACTCTTATGTATGATATGACCAAAGTGAATCACCCACTTGAAAACCATCGCCATCCGAAAATCCATATCCAGGAGTCTCTTGTTTGTGTCTAATTTGTCACCACCATAGAATAATTAAATTAACCTAATTACTTTGCTTAATACGATAACTCCCCATTAAGTG
Organism: Pseudonaja textilis; assembly: GCF_049901715.1. NCBI lineage: Eukaryota > Metazoa > Chordata > Lepidosauria > Squamata > Elapidae > Pseudonaja > Pseudonaja textilis. Next base: position 4,419,081 of record NC_142006.1, read on the forward strand.
CCACTCCCTCCAATTCACACATTTTTAAAAAATCTCGGTTAAGTCTAAATTATCCACTTCAAACTCTTTCCTAGGCTGCCTTTGTTCCCCCTTTTTTTTTATTATTATCAATATATCTAAAAAAAATATATCCTTGGAGGTATAATTAACTTTTCCATTCAGAATTCTAATTTGCTGCTTTCACACCCATGTTTCGGCAGTATTTAAACTATCTATTATGCAAACGCCGAGAAGTCAAACTATGAATTATGTACCAATCTCTGTGTAGCTTTGACTTAATCGCTGCATTTCTGGGTTTCCTGGTCCAGGTAACCAACTGCGGAGAGTAGTGCATTACTGCAGGTTTTAATGCTTAGCAACTGGATTTGCTGTTCATATATGAAATTAAATCCCAGGCAAGGCACTCACCGCGGCACCCTGCAGAATGTAGATTATTACAATCTTGAAATGGCAAAAAGGAAGGGGGAACTTTTAATAATTTCAGAGGGATGGGTGGCTGAGCGTGTGAGGCAGCCAAGTTTTCTTGAAAGACGCACGGGAAAGTTTGCAGCTATTCTGAGAACCCCCTGCTGCTCTTGGTTCTTTGAACCGTCACACGGAAGTTGAGATTCCAACAAGAAACAGAAAGGAGAGGGAGGAAGGGAAAGACGGAGGGAGGGAGAGAGAGGGAGAATGAAGGAGAAAGAGAGAGGGAGAGGTTTAAGATGTCACTGTATCCCCCAGGACAATGGGACAAGGGGAAAGAATGAAGCCTGATCGCCAGAGGAGCAAGACCAAGGATGGTTGAGTTGTTGTTTTTGTTTTTGAAATTAAATCTTGGCTATCTCACAACCAAAATTAATTTGCGTATGTCAATGCTTAACAATTATTTGACTTCCTCCAGCAGGAAGTCAGCAGTTTGCCTTCTAATTTTCTTTGGAGGAAAACAGAATGCAATAGGACACCAATGGCTCGTACTTACTGTGGGTTGGGGCTGCAAGGGAGAGAATTAACTCGTTTCTAGATTTCTCATAAGGACTAGCAACCCTCCAGACAGGACAAAGGCAGGGAGAGGAAGAGAGAAGGAGAAAGCAGATTTATTACCATCCCTTGGAGCTCAATTAAACTTACTTGGTAAGCCAAATATCTCCCTAAATCTGTGTTGGGATTTTAACCTGTGGTTTCGGGAAGTGAGGTCTTTTGTTAGGGGACCCCTAAATCATCCCCGAGGTTTTAAAAATGTTCAGCAAGCTACCAGCTGAACACGTAGGAAGATGATGGAGGGAGTTTGTTTACTCCAGAAATTGAAAGAAAAATGAAGAAAATGGGACTAAGGAAATATTGGAGCCTTTTAGTTGCTTAGAAAGAATTTTATCATTCTAGGACTGGACAGATTCTCCTGGAAACCGTATAAAGTGGGATTTTAGAAGGCAAAAAATCACAAAATCAAATTTGAAAAAAAAATGGACTATGAATCATCTGCAGAGCATTGGAAGGAAAAATAAGGTCTTTTCTTGCAGGGAAAGAAAAATCAAATCCAGAGGTGGTTTTTCAGCCGGTTCTGATCAGTTCTGGAGAACCAGGAGTGGAAATTTTGAGTAGTTGGAAGAACCAGCAAATACTGCCTCTGACTGGCCCCACCAATCCCATCTATTCTCTGCCTCCCAGCTGATCAGCTGGGTCTTCTTTGGTTGCCCTGTATAGGAGAACGGAGCTGAAAAGCAGGTTAGCGGGATGGGGAGGGAATGGGGATTTGACAGTATCCTTCCCCTAGGATGGGGATTTGACAGTATCCTTCTCCTGGAGTGAGGTGGGAATGGAGATTTTACAGTATCCTTTCCTTGCCATGCCCACCAAGCTAGGCCCACCAAGGCATGCCACGCCCACCTAGCCATGCCCACAGAATCAGTAGTTTTTTAAAAAATTGAATCCCACTACTGACCAAATCTGATAGTGGCGGTAAGGGATAACTCAAAAGCAACCCCAAAGCTTCCAGATGGGGTGCTTTGGAAAATAGCTTGACCCCTTCCTCCTCTCTGTGGCAGCCTCTCAAATATTGGAAGACTACTGTCCTGTCTCCCCTGGTCCTTCTCTTCACGAGACTAGCCATGCCCCGTTCCTGCAACCGTTCATCATAGGTTGTAGCCTCCAGTCCCCTAACCCTCTTGATTGCTCTTTTCTGCACTGGAGGTGATTTCCACAAAACTTCCCACACGTAAAGAAGGAGGAAATTCAGGTCAACCAGTCCTCGGAGTCCTTACCACCATCTTTGAACTGCAAAATGTTTCCGAACCAGCAAGCCAGCGTCTTCTCTTGAATTTTCTGCAGCTCGAGAGTGACACCCTGTGACTGATGGTAGGATTCCCACGTGGGCCTTTCTGTCAAAGCTGGCTTAGCTACGAGCTGCCTTGCCACCTTCAGCATCTCTCTCAGGTGTTTGTGTCGCATTGAGAACGGGAAAAACACATTCACGTACAATTCCCGTTTGGATGTACGTAATCACTTAATCGCAGCTTCTGTTTTCTTCCTCCTGAGCTCTGAGGGCCTTGGCAGCCCAGAATTTCATACATCTGGATTATTATTTTTTTATTTTTATTTTGCAAGCCAGGCCAGAGACGGGTCAGTGGTTCCCTGTGGTTTCCTTGAAATGAAAGGCCAACTAAATTATTTTTAATGCCAGTTGTAAAACTGCCACCTTGGTTTGGTATGGCCGCATCTCCTCTGCTTCACCCCTGCAGAGGACAAGGGTCATGACGTGAATTAGCGACAGGCAAGAAGAGAGAAGGCTCTTTTCTGGTTTAAAAACATAATAATAATAACAACAAAAGTGAAATATCAGTGGTCCATTTTTATTTATTTTTTTGCCCTTTAGACATTTGTTAAAAGATCCAGCTACCCATGGATCTTTTTTACACATGGGTGAATTAACCTCGTTTTCAAGCCACAAAGCAGGATATTTCCTTCAGCTGTTTTTTTTCTTTTCTTATGCCAGGACCAACAATAATTTGCCTCTTGTTTCCTCTCTTGGTGCAATTTTGGCCATGCTGAACACTCAAGGTCTGATTGTTCAAAGCCATTACTCCCTCCAAGGTTGGTTGATGGTTGTTTGATTTCTTCATCTTTTGCCTCTGGAGATTCTCAGTCATCCAAGTCATGGTTAACCCAAAGGTGCTTTTTCAAAAGGCAACTGGACTCTGTTTTTCCTTGAAGTTGTTTCGCTTCTCATCCAAGAAGCTTCTTCAGTGCACGCCAGTGGAGTGCACTTTTCTATCACTGGAAGTTTTTAAAAAGATGTTGGATAACCATTTGTCTGAAGTGGTACAGGGTTCCTGCCTAGGTAGGAGGTTGGACTAGAAGACCTCCAATGTCCCTTCCAACTCTTCTATTCTATTCTATTCTATTCTATTCTATTCTATTCTATTCTATTCTATTCTATTCTATTCTATTCCTCTGTATTCCATCTTCTATTCTATTCTGCCTAATCTAGTGTAGTCTAATTAAATCTAATCTAATCCAGTTTATATTCCAGCTTCCATTCCATCTACTCTACTCTACTCTACTCTACTCTACTCTACTCTACTCTACTTTACTCTATTCATACTTTATAGAGTTCAAACAACCCAGGCAGTTTTCCGTCCTTCTTTCGACATTTTCATCAGACCTCCTCAGACCAATGATATAACATGCAGAAAAACCCAAAAGAAAAACAATGTACATCTCCTTCCCCCACTTGGTCTATAATTTCTCCTGTCTTCCCTCCCTGAAATCAGTTGGATGCCTTTAGTAGACTTATAAGTTTCTGAATTATGCTAAAATATACCAAACACATGCCAGTGGACTCTTTGATGGAAACTTTAAATTGCTGTTTCAAGCATAAGTCAGCATCTGCCTCACTCTGTGATAAAAGGGCTTTAAAATGTTGTTTTAGAATCAAAATGGGAGGGGGGTGAGAGAGGTATTTTCTTGGCGTGTTAATAGTGGGCCTTTTCATGTTCAAGGTATCTCTAAAGGCTCTGAAAAAGCAGAGAGTTAGATGTAGGATCCATTTTAAGAACAGATAAATAGAACACCAACACGCAAACAGCCATGTGCACACAGTGGTATGGTGCGGGTTGACTTATTCTTAGTTCGTATTTACACTGGATTCTAGGGGGAAAGAATTAAAAAAAAAACAATCTGCAGCTAGCTAATGCCATTATGAGACCAGTCAAATATGGGACATTTCACAGTTGTCAGAGACCTGGAATTAGCAATTGCAATAGCACTTAGACATACTGTATATACTGCTTCACAGTGTTTTACAGCCCTCTCTAAGAGGTTTACAGAGCGACCATCTTGCCCCCAACAATTTGGGTCCTCATTTTACCCACCTCGGAAGAATGGAAGGGTGAGTTGACCTTGACCCAGTCAGGATCGAACACTTGGCAGTGGGCAGAACTAAGCTTCAATAACGCATTATACTACTGTGCCACAATACAGTAGAGTAGAGTAGGGTAGAGTAGAGTAGAATAGAATAGAAAATTTAGAAAAATTAAAATCAGACTGGCCTGCAAAAGGATAGAAGGTGTTAATTCGTTCTTAATTGTAATAAGGACCAGGATCTTTTCTCTGCATCACTAACGAAAGCTCGTTTTAGAAAATAAAGCATAAGGCCTTCATCTTTTTAAATAAACAGCCCAATTCAAAGTCCATTTCATGCAGAAAACCTTCAGAAATAAACGCATAAGCCGCAAGCAGGCATAATGCAGAATCTCAACTTCACCAATTGAAAACAATAAATACTCCATCAATATTTACCATTTATTTCTAATAGGTCTAATACGAAGCCATAAGAATTTCATCAGAATTAAGTGTCTCTTTCATCCAGCGGAACAGGGGCTGGTGGAGAGTGCGGGAGATTGCAAGAGATTTCTCTCTGTTTAGCATGAATAAAAAATGAAACTCTCCCAAGCATTGGAGTCTTTTGAGATATCTAATCCTCCACAAATTAAGTCCTCCAATTTGGCTTAGAAACAAATCCAAACTCAACAAGAAAAATATTGGAGCATCTGCATCTCAAGCTACAACAGAATTAAAGTTTTTTTTTTTAAAAAAAAGTCATTATTGGCCGTTAACACATCTGCCGGTGTGTTCCTGGTTCTATCTTAAGATCAGATCTATGTACTACTTGCCTTTGAAAATTAAACTCCATTCAGATACTCAATAGTAATTAGAAACAAGCCAAGGTGGAGCATTCATTTTCTAATTTCTCACTCAGGCTGAAATTAGGCGAGCCAAAGAAACAAAAGAGCCGGGTGGATGACCGCATCTGAATAAATAAAAATAGCCGAATACTAGAAAAGAGCAAAGAAGTCAATTAAATTCACAAACAACATGTTTTGAAGCCACTGAAGAACACAAAGGGACAGGTCAGCTTCTTGCTTTCAGAAAGAGAAGCCAGAGGAAAAAAGGGGGAAAGCAAATAAATAAGTCATTATTGAAGATTACGATGGAGGATGAAAGGAGGCACCCGAGGAAACAAGCAAGGAGGTGAAATGTAATTTGTTCCAAAGTGGAAACAAGTGAACAAAGATTTGATGAAGCCAAAATGAAGAAAATTGCAAGGAAGGGGAGAGGGCTGGTGGCTTGGTTGATAGCTACGCTGCAGAGGATGGCCTGGTAGTAGTCTGTCATGCCCGCAGTGGAGACTGACTCTGAGGCAGAGGAGAAACAGCCGACAGGGAGTGGAAGTGTGGCTCCGGAGGTTGTGGAGGAGGCTGGGGAAGGGCAGAGGCTGGCTGGGCAGTCAGAGGAGGACCCAGGCCCATCCCCTATCCATCCTAGGGCACCCAGGGAGGAGAGGATAAGGGAGAGACGTGGTCTATTCAGGAGGAGAGGGCTTTGATCCTCTTTATGGGCCGCAGCTGTGACATAAGAGGACGGACATGCGTATGGGAGAACGCTGGAAACAAAGCGTGGAAATATATCTAGTTTATGGATCCTGTCTGAGTTTGGTGTCCTTCCCAGTGTGTGTTCAGTTATCTGTGGACATCCTCCAGCCCTTATCTTGCCTGGTTTGTCTTGCTTTTTCCCTTCTTCTTGTAACTGTTTGTGTGGGAGTTTTTTATCTTCCGTCAAGAATATTCAGAGCTCGGAAGCAAGGTGAAGGAATAAAAGGGGTTTCACCTGTTTTCTGTGACTGTGTTTGTTTTGTATCCCACCCGCTGGGTCATCGTATCGTCCTTCTGCTTGTTTAAAATTAAGAAGTGAAATTTTGTTGATTGGACTTCCGGGAAGCTGCTTTCATGGCCATGGTTTTCATGGAAATTTTATGGAAGGGGTTTTTCGTGGACTTCCTCCAGGGATTTTTGGAGATTTCCCCCCAACCTGATATTTTTCTGGAAGTCATTGAATCATAGAATTTAGAATCGTAGAATCGTAGAACTGGAAAGGACCTTAAGTAAAAGTAAAGGTTCCCCTCGCACATATGAGCTAGTCGTTTCCGGCTCTAGGGGACAGTGCTCATCTCTGTTACAAAGCCAGCACTGTCCGAAGACATCTCCATGGTCATGTGGCCGGCATGACTAAATGCCAAAGGCACACGGAGCACTGTTCCCTTCCCACCAAAGGGGTCCCTATTTTTCTACTTGCATTTTTTACATGCTTTCGAACTGCTAGGTTGGCCGAAGCTGGGACAAGGAACAGGAGCTCATTCCGTGACGCAGCACTAAGGATTCGATCCGCTGAATTGTTGACCTTTCTGAACGACAAGCTCAGTGTCTTAGCCACTGAACCACCGCATCTTCAGCCCCCTGCCCAAGCCAGGAGTCCTTATATTAACCTAGACATATGAATGTCCAATCTTTTCTCGAAGTCCTCCAGTGATGGAGTATCCACAGCTCCAGGAGGAAAGCTGTCCCATTGATAAATTGGTCTCAACGTCAGGAAATTCCTCCTTATTTCCAAGTTGGACCTTCCTCTGATGACTTCCACCTATTGCTTCTTCTTCTGCCCTCGGGGCTTTGGAAAATAAGTTGATGCCCCTCTTCTCTGTAACAGCTTCAGCTACTGGAAGACAACTATCCTGTCACCCTAGGTCCTTCTCTTCATTAGGGTAGACATGCCCTCAACTGTTCTTCATAGGTTTTAGTCTCCAGTCCCCTCATCATCTTTGTTGCTCTTTTCTGCACTCTTTCTAGAGTCTCGACATCTTTTTTTATAATATGGTGACCCAAGCTGGATGCAGGATTCCAAGTGTCAATACATTTAAATAAATAACATTAATAAATAATACATTTAAATAAATAAATCCCCAAATGTGGTGATTGGCTCCGGATGGATGATGGGGCATTGTTAGGATGACCAATAAGAAAACTTGATGAGATTGTTTGAAAGAGGAAATCAATAGCTGAGATAATAAGTTTCCTTGTGGTTAGCTAAATCTGTCTTTCCTGACCATTTATTGCTTAATTTAAAATTCATTCTCTCTCTCTCTCTCTCTCTCTCTCTCTGTGTGTGTGTGTGTGTGTGTGTGTGTGTGTAAAATAAACTGACACAATGGACTCTTTTAGAATGTCACTGTCATTTCTTTCTAGCGATATTTGAGCAGAAGGAAGACGCTAATGGCTCTTGAATGTCAGTTACTCATCACTGCTGCTTTTGGTTGCAAAATCTAGAGTGTTTACTTATTTATTAAAATGGGGTGGGTGGGGGACTTTCCAGAGGAAAATTATGTATTCGGTGTATAAGTTAAGATTCGCCCTTGGAAAGCAGAAGCCAGGATTTGCAAAAAAATTGTCTTGACCAGCAAAATTATTGTTTAGGTGCCTAGTAACAGGTAAGTATAAGATACTTCCATTCATCTTTTATTTCAATTTTGCTTAGCCAAAGATATGGAAGGCATGCCACACTCTCATTGAACATTTCCTACAGTGAGGATCTACTTACTATAGGATGGGGGGAGAGGAGGAGGGGGATAGAGGAAGAGGAGGAGAAGGAGGAGGAGGAGGAAGAAGAAGAAGAAGAAGAAGAAGAAGAAGAAGAAGAAGAAGAAGAAGAAGAAGAAGAAGAAGAAGAAGAAGAAGAAGAAGAGGAGGAGGAGGAGGAGGAGGAGGAGGAGGAGGAGGAGGAGGAGGAGGAGGAGGAGGAGGAGGAGGAGGAGGAGGAGGAGGAGGAGGAGGAGGAGGAGATCCAAAGGACCTGGCCTTTTAATTTAAGCTTCTATAGAGGAGAACTAGAAGGAGGAGTGATGGAAGGGACAAGGGGGAGAAGAAGGGTAATGGAAGGGAGGAGGGGAAGAGGAGGAGGAGATAGATAATGAGCAAAAAAGGAGAAGAAAAAGGAGGAGGAGGAGGAGGAGGAGGAGGAGGAGGAGGAGGAGGAGGAGGAGGAGGAGGAGGAGGAAGACAAAGTAGCAGCAGCTCCTGGGCTTTGATTTTTAATGTACTTTATATCTACAGCTCGAGAAGGTGTCCCCCAAAATAATTCCCTTTGGCCATCCACTCAAAAGAACATTTGGGTTCCTACCATAATGTTGGCCTTCAGACACAGACAGAGCCCAACCCTTGCCCTAGCCGAGCTGACTATATCCCCATAACCTGAGTAATGTCCTGACCAAAAAAACAAAAAAAACAAAGAAGTTGAGAAACTGGAGAAAGGAAAAACCCAGTTAGAAGAAGATCCTAGCTCTTGGCTTCTGAGACCTCAGTTTGGACAGAAAGTCTGGGAAACGGTGTAAATCTGCTGCCTTGTTTGCTGGCTGATTATGGCGGAAACTTGCTCACACTTCAAATCTTTCCTCCAGTGATTATCTCTCCCCTCTTGAGAATTCAGCTTAGGCTGGCATGCATTTGGCATCAGCTATTAACAAGGACGAGACAGATTTAAAAGCACTCTGGCTCCCCTTCGCTCATTCCCGAGGTTCTTCAAATGCTATCAAGTATTTTTTTTTCTTTTCCTTTTTGGAAAGAGTTTGTTCTCGCTGTCTAGACAATCAGCGTTACCAACATGGCCCCCTCCTAATGTTCTCCTCCCTTCCTGTTTTTCTCCTTGGAGTATCTTTTTTTAAAAAAAAAACACCCATTCTCTTTTCTTTCAGTGACTTTCAAGGCACACAAGCAACAAGACTGAAGTGATGAGGAATTGAGTTTTACAACCCAGCAAGACTGGAGTTTACAAGCATTAAATGTCTTGAAAAAATATTCCTTCGTTTCATAGGATAATAACAACTATGGCAATGTTGTTCTATTTTTCTTTTAGGTTGACCCATATGCATTCAAGGAGCAGAGTGTTGAGTTGACCTCAAGGTGGAGCTCTCGCTTCACCTTCAGGAGGCTGTGAGTTCGATCCAAGGTAGAGGCAGATATTTCTCTCTCTGGGCGCAATGAGAATTTATCTGCTGAACAAAACTCTGCATCGGCGACAAGAAGAGCATCCGGCCAGTGGACACTCAGCTCCATAAAGGGATTATGGGGTTGTTAAAAGAAGAAGAAGAAGATGATGATGATATGCATTCAAAGAGCTCACTAGGAACCTGCAGGTCTATCAAAATTGCCTCACAATCACAACCAAGGTTGGTTGCTGGATCAGTAAGGAAGGGAGTCTGTTTATATCTTCATCTCCAAGGTTGCGCACTCTTCAATACGTTAATTACAGCCGATTTTTCCAAAAGGCAAAATGATTCCCTCTGTTGAACAGACTGAGGCATAATAATGTTGTCAGAAACACCCACTGGTTCGTTGTAATCTCTCAACGTTTTTCTTCTTGGGTTTAGGATGGCGTTTCCTCTAGCTATGTTATTATTAATTTTTTCCCCCCTCTTCTTTCTAAGTAATTCAGGAGACGTTGGATTTTCTGCCTTATATCCGCTGGCATCTAACAATGTCTAGTCTGTGTAATTTGGGTATTTCACAGCTCTGAGTCTGGGGAAAATAATGAGAGCTCACTTAGCCAAGTTTGAACATCATTATCTCTCTTGCGACATTGTGATGTGGCAATTGCCTGGCTTAGTATGGGACTCTGTTCTTTTAGAACTGTTAATGCCACAGGAATTGGACTTTTTCTCTTTGTTCTGTGTTTTGCATAACTCTGAAATAAGTCAGGGGAGGCCATAAGGACAGCGTTAATTTTGACACGAAGCCAAGTTTTCTTACTCTACACCAATTGTGTTAATAACTCGGGATGAGAAATGAGCTTGGTTTGAAGGAGAGATCAGGCAAGCCTTGTTACTTTGGTTGTAGATAAGTTTTTGGAGAGCCTTTTGCAATATTATTGTTATCATTATTTCTATTATTACCGCTACCTGCACAACAACATGAAATCACAGATGCCAGTACTTTACCTAATCTATCTATCACTATCTATTTATCATATCTCTCTTTATCATATCTATCATCTATCTATCTATCAATATCATAATCTATCCATCCATCTAATCTCTCTCATCTCTCTCTTTCTCTCATCTATCTATTTGTCTGTCTGTCTGTCAATCTATTTATCCTATCTATCTATCTATCTAACTATCTATCTGTCTTATATCTATCATCCATCTATATCTATTCATAATCTGTTTATCCATCCATCCATCCATCCGTCCATCCATCCATCCATCCATCTAATCTCTCTCTCTTTCTCTCTATTTATCATCTCTCTCTTTCTCTCATCTATCTATCTGTGTTTATCTGTCTGTCTGTCTATATCTGTCTGTCTACTTATCATCTATCTCTATTATCTATCTATCTATCTATCTATCTATCTATCTATCTATCTATCTATCTTTCATCTATATAATCTATCATCTATCTATCATCAATCTGTATCTGTATCTATCATCTATCTATCTGTCTATCATCTATCTATCTGTATCTCTCTCTATCTCTCTATCTATCATCTATCATCTGTCTATCATCTATCTATCTATCTATCTATCTATCTATCTATCTATCTATCTATCTATCTATCTATCTATCATCTACGGTATCTACCCTCTGTAGGCTGAATGGATGAAATAAAAAGAGAACTAAGCTACTTGAGAAACAAATCAAAGTTGGAGTTCCCTATATATATATGTAATTTAAATAAAGAATCTGGGTGGTTCTCTCATTAGAAATAGTGCTTGTCTTGCATTTAATCCTCTGGCTATTGATCTTCTATTCTTTGTGCTTCGGTGCCCCAGAAAATGTTAAGATTATTCATTGCCTCTAAAAGAAAAAAAGAAAAACATAAGAAAGGGTAGGCTAGGGAAAGAAACTGAACTAAATCATGCAAGTTGGCTTTTGAATTTAGGCGTATATTTGCAGCCAGGGAAGAAGGGAGAGAGAGAGAGAGGCCTGAGATACCCTATTATCCTCAGAATAATATCTCAAAAATGCAAGAATGCCCTGAAAGTTGCCTCTTTACATGCCTACTGGAGCTTCTTCTCAACTCCAGGCCTCCAATCTCACCCAATTACAATTTTAACATTCCCTTAAAGAGACAGTATTAAATGTCTATCCTGGTTTATATATTTCCAACCCAACTGTTAGGTGACTATCAATTCCTAACAGACCTTCTTTCCAATCAACCTCCAAGCCTCCGTTTTATTTCCAGTGCCTTCCTCCCGGCTTGGAACTGAACCAGATGGATATTTCTTCCTACAGTACATACATCAGCTTCAGTTCACATGACCTACCATTCCTTACAAAAATTAAGCATCCAAAGCTGGCTTTTCTTTATGTTTTAAGGATGCACCTTTTTCAAGAAGTTGTGCTGTGAACTCCTAGGTTGAAGGTCTCCCTGACAGCTCTGAAATTAATTAATTCATTAAATTTATACGCCACTGATCTCACTCGGATAAAGCATTGGAATATCTTTTCTACCTTTCCACTGTCTGATAAAGTGATGTGTGCCTTTAAAACATTCAGGCCTCGGTGTTCTTATTTGGCTCTGATGGACAGATGTGTTTTGAACCGGTGACTCAGCAGTGGCTTCATTTCAAGAAAGCCTCTTTTTAAATCCAGACTTTATTATATTTCCTGTCTTCAAACTGGGCAAGGCAATAATATCATTCTCATTTATGCCATTTCATGTCTAAAAATAAACTGTCCTGAATTATACACACAGAGAGACCGCATGGCTGAAACGCACAGCATTATTTAAAAGGAGGGAAAGAAGGTCGGGGGGGAAAGGACTTGGCTAAAACTTCTGAGAGATATTGATCCATTTTTAGGAAGTTTGCACTGGCATGCAAAACATTAAATGAAATGGTTCTCCAAACCCTACTAAACCTGCTGAGCAGTAGAATAAGGTTTGCATGCTACAAAGCAAGGGTCTTCAAACTTGGCAAGTTTAAGACTTGTGGACGTCAACTCCCAGAATTCCTGAGCGAACATGACTGGAGGAGGAATTCTGGGAGTTGACGTCCACAAGTCTTAAAGCTGTCAAGTCTGAAGACCCCCTGTTACAAAGGATACAAACTCAAACAGTGGATTCATGATGTCACTTAGTCGGGGGATGAAACATCTGCAAGGAAACAAGCTAAGGCAGCACTATGGACAGCACCACAATCTTCCTCCTCTTCCCCCTCTCTCCTCCTCCCCTCCTCCTCCTCCCTGAAAACTCCAGGTAGTAAAAAAAAAAAATTGAATCCCACCACTGCCCCACTCTTGCTACTAATCTGAGAGGCCTTTCTGAAGAAAACAAATGCCCCCGCATCCTTCCTAATATCCCTGCTGACGTTGGCAGTCATTTGGATTCTTTCATTTGCAAGGCTGAACTGGAAGATCCTCCCCTTTGTTCTTAACCTCCACAGTTCCTGGAACTACGGAAGGCCGTTCCTCTTAAAGCAATCTCTTCACTGAGGCGAGCTGAAGATTTACAACAAAGGAGATGTTTGAAGCTTCTCAGAAGCTCTCGGCTGGGCGAAAAGGTCTTCTCCGCCTTCCATATGCTCGCGGCGCCTGTGAATAACTTTCAAGGTTCCCTTGGAGGTGTTGTTTTTAGCACTCAGGATACAGAATGACTGAGTTGGAAGGGACCATGGAGGTCTTCTAGTCCAACCCCCGGTTCAGGCAGGAGACCCTATACCTGTGTCAGACAAATGGCTGTAGAATGTCTTCTTAAAAACCTCCAGTGATGGAGCACCCATAACTTCTGGAGACAATCCACAGAATAACAGAGTTGGAAGGGACTTTGAAGGTCTTCTAGTCCAACCCCTTGCTGAAGCAGGAAACCCTATCTCATTTCAGACAAACAGATGCCCAATCTCTTCTTGAACACCTCCAGTGATGGAGCATCTACAACTTCTGAAGGCAAGTTGTTCCTCTCACTGCCGGAAATTTCTCCTTAGTTCTAGGTTGATTCTCTCCTTGATGAGTTTCCATCTCTTGCTTCTCATCCTGCCTTCAGGTGCTTTGGAGAATAAATTGACTCCTTCCTTCCTTGTGGCAGCCCCTTAGATGTTGGCAGATTACAATCATGTCACTATTCCTAGTCCTTATTTTGATTAAACTAAACATATCCAATTCCTGCAACTGTTCTTCATATGTTTTAACTTCTAGGCCCCTAATCATCTTCGTTGCTCTTCTCTGCACTCTTTCTGGAGCCTCAACATCCTTTTTTTGTATTGTTCCTTTTCTGCATAGCAGAATTTACAAAAGATGTGTTCAGTAACCCAAGGATCGCACCAAGTCTCTGATTCTTTGAATCCCTGCTCTCTATAAAACTCCCTCTCGGATCATAACTCAGATCTACCGAAGGAGAAAATAATTAAGTAGCAGGTACTAGGAATAATTGTTGACCGAGGAAAACCACTGGGACAAAGACGTGGTCGGCATTTTCTTCCTGTACCCATCATTCTCAAGTTTGGCCTTGATGCCTCGGCTTGTGCTGGTCCTAGCAACAAAAGCTGGCTTCATTGCGAGGCAGGGTTATCGATCCCTCAAGAGATTTATAGCAGAAGCCTGATCACACTGCGGCAGCTAAATCCAATTCGCTAAGGAATTACATGCCTCCCTGATCAATAATCTATTTATCTCCTTCACTTTGGCTTCTTTAAACTTTCCAGGCCTATCAAAGGAAACAGAAAGCTTTTTTATTATTATTATTTAGGCTACATGATCTTCCTTCCGTGATCACAAATACTGATGAGCAGTCTGCTGACCATTGAAGTTAGTTGAATGTTATCAGAAGGATCTGCTAAAGCTGCTGTGACCAAATTTAAAAATACAACTGAGGCTTTTGAGAAACTAGCTTCTCTGCAGGTGTCAGCTAAGAATCTTTGCGTAGACCAGAAGGAGACAGAAAGTGTAACGATCCAGGATGGGATACAAAACCAACACAGGCACAGAAAACAGGTGAAGCCCCTTTTATTCCTTCAGTTTGCTTCCAAGCTCCAAATATCTTTGATGGAAGACAAAAAAAAAAACCTCCCACACAGTTACACAAAGAAGGAAAAAAGCAACACAAACCAGGCAAGATAAGGGCTGGAGGATGTCCACAGATAACACACCCTGGGAAGGATGCCAAGCTCAGAGAGGAACTATAAACTAGAAATATTTACACAATTTGTTTCTAGCATTTGCCAGTACGCAGGTCCAAACTCTTATTCAGTTGTCACACCTACAGCCCATGAAGAGGATCAAGGCCCTCTCCTCCTGAGTAGACCACGTCTCTCCCTTATCCTCTCCTCCCTGGGTGCCCTAGGATGGAGAGGGGATGGGCCTGGGTCCTCCTCTGACTGCCCAGCCGGCCTCTGCCCTTCCCCAGCCTCCTCCACAACCTCCAGAGCCACACTTCCACTCCCTGTTGGCTGTTCCTCCTCTCCCTCAGAGTCAGTCTCCACCAGGGACATCACAGAAAGTATGGTGCTTTCTAATTTCTCCTCTGTAATTTTTTTTTTTTTTGGTAATGACCTTGAAAGTCAACCAAGCAAGGATCACAGAAAGTGATGGCCATCTCACTGAGATATCATAATGTCTGTCCAACATCCATCGCATTATATATATGCAAGTATCATAGCACTGAAAACGTCTTCTAGCTCAACCTCTGCCCAAGACAGGAGCCTTATATATCCAAGTAACATGGTTGTCCAATCAATTTTTTTGTTTTATATATATATATATTACTCTGAGAAGCACAGAGCCGGAGACAGAAGCCTGAAGATGATGAATGAGACTTCATCGAAACGTTGCCTAGATACTTCGAATCTTACGCGGGAGAAAACCCGAACAACCAAAGATCCACATATATATATATATATATATATATATATATATATATATATATATATATATATATATATATATATATATATATTATTTACATATAAAAATATCAAACACAGTGTGGCCATCCTGGCATTTCTCTCACCGTGCACACTAAAGTAAAGTACAAATAGTGAATATGCTATTTATACATTGCTAGTTTTGTACAGTTATTCTTGATTAACATATTCATTTTAGTACATATATAGAATCACATTCTGGGTCTATTCGGCCTAGTTATTTCATGTTCCAACTCCCACCTTTCGATTTCAACCATGGGTGGAATCTGTTTCATGTATCGTAATATTCTATCTCCTTTTCATTTTTTAGTTCTAACATTAATCTATCCGATTCTGTGCAAACCAATTTTTTTTTTTCATTATCTCCTTTCCTAATGGTATATTTTCACTTTTCCATTTCTGGGCGTATACCATTCTTGCTGCTGTCAGAATGTGTAATATTAAATATATTGATCCCTTACTATATCCCTCTGATACAAATCCTAGCAAAAATAGTTCTGTTTGAATTCTAAACATTGTCTAACCATTTTTTCTAACAACCTTTGGTATCTGTCACTAAAAATCCCTATCAGTAGTGGCCAATCTATTTTTTGAAAACCTTCAGTGATGGAGCATCCACGAGAGCAGAAGGCAATGATTAATTGCTAGGTACAGGTACAGATTGACAGAGTTGGAAGGGACCTTCGTAGGTCATCTAGTCCAACCCAATCTTTACTTGTTCCCAATCTTTCCTTCCACATGGGATCTCTCTTTAACAAGCTTCCACCCATAACTCCTTGTTATTAAATAATGCAGCCCCCAATAAAAGTGCCATAAAGAGCGAACTCAATGATGAGAACCTTTTCAAAATCCAGCAAGGCCAGCAAAGATCTTTTTTGCTAGAGCACCCAAAGGAGAGTGCAGAACCACCGAAAGCAGAATTTGTACAAGACTAAATTCCACAGTTTTCCAAATTCTGTGACATTTGCACTTAAAAACAAAACAAAAATTCTGTATTGCATCTGTGTTCACATTCAGTAAAGGCTCATGTACCAAACTCAGTGGAACCTGCACACAAAATGCAATTGATTAAGGGGGAAATATTTGCAAAAAGCACATACACAGATATCAAAAGCACGAGAATCAAAGACATGCTTTGAAAAGGGATGCCTACCTACGCTGACAGTTCTCGGCCAAGGAAGTAAATTAATTCAGAAATAAGCCCAGCCACAGTTCATAAAATGAGAAACCGAGAAAGATATTAAATTGACAGCTTTACTTATCACTGGTAGAAAGGCCTCGCCTATCTTAGAAACGGGGCTTAAACCTGGAACTATTCCTAATCCTTGCAAACTTTTAAAGAAAGGCCCAGTAGAAATAAGCAGGATTTCCCAGGGAGATTTTGATCCTATGATCCTTAGACTTTAGGCACCAAGAGAATATAGTTTATTACTTTTGGTTCTCATTGTCAGAGTGACTGTCACACAGCACACAGTCTTAAAACTTCCACAAAATATTAAACTGCTCTCTTTATTGCAATCATTTATTGCTCTGATCTTTTTGACATGCTGTTCAGTTCTAGCCATGGCTTGTGATGAGATGCTTCCAGTGTATTCAGAGGCAGTTTTAATTTTCACATGAATGTTTATGTGAACCCATAACTCACTTAAAACACATATTATTGTCGGTTAAATAAAGTACAAGCATGAGCCTGGGTATTTCTTTAAAGCAGACGGGATAAATTAAAGCTGGAAATGTCATCTTTGATCAGGAAGGGTTTTTTTTTCTAAAAACAATTGCATTCTAGATTTATATGTCCAAAATAGGCTGTGTTGTGTTCTTTCTGCCACAAATGTGCCACCCTAGTCAAGCTATTGAAGAGCACAAAGAGGTCTTGCAGAAATGAAATTAGGAAATGAACTGTGCGCATTGTGATGAAGCTGGACATACGGGGCCACAGGTTTCCTTGTTGGATCCTTAACTACCAAAGGAGGCACTAATCTCATTGGTTCCATTGGTTGATGGTTCTCATGGTCAGAAAATTCCTCCTTATTTCTAGGTTGAATCTCTCCTTGTTCAGTTTCCATGTATTATTCCTCGTCTGGCCTACAGGTGCTTTAGAAAATAGCTTGACCCCTTCCTCCTCTATGTGGCAGCCCCTCAAATATTGGAAGGCTGCTCTCCTGTCTCCCCTGGTCCTTCTCTTCACTAGACTAGCCATGCCCAGTTCCTGCAACTATTCGTATGTTTTAGCCTCCACTCCCCTTATCATCCTGGTTGCTCTTCTCTGCCCTCTTTCTAGAGTCTCAACATCCTTTTTATAAGTGTGGTGACCAAAACTGGATGCAGTACTTTAGGTGTGATCTTACTAAGGCTTTAAGGAATGGTAGTAGTACCTCACTTGATTTTGGTTGTATTCTTCTGGTAATGCAACTTAGGATTGCATTGGCTTTTTTGTCTGCTGCTGCACACTGCTAGCTCATATTTCACTGGTTGTCCACTAAGACTCCAAGATCCCTCTCAGAGTTACTGCTATTGAGCCTGGTTTCACCCAGTGTATATGGGTACTTTTGTTTTTTCTTGCCTAAGTGTAGGACTTTACTTTTCTCTACATTGAATTTCATTTTGTTAGATAGATTTTGTTAGATAGATAAACATGTCTATGGAGATTCTCAGTCATCCAGGTCATGGTTGTTCCAAAGGAGCTTTTTCAGGAAGTAACTGGACTTCCTTGTTTATTTCATTCCATTCCATCCCCACCATTCAGTCAGAGCTGAAGAAGCTTCTTGAATGAGGAGCGAAACGTCTTAGAAGAAAAACAAGAAAGTACAGTTGCTTCCTGAAAAAGCACCTTTGGGACATGGATAAATGTGTTCTTCATATATATTCAGAGGGTCTTTCAGATGGTACCTCCCTCCCCATGGTGATTGATAATATGAGGTCATTGAATTGTGCTTCTTGGTCAAAATTCTACCACCCAAGCATACAAACAGCTCAAGTGAATTCAAGTTGCCAACTTAAGTTTTAGAGTAGATTGTCAGAAATGGTGTAAGGTCTCCTGTTTGGGTAGGAGAGGGGTTGGACTTGATGACCTCTACAAGGTCCCTTCCAACTCTGTCAATCTGTAGATCAGGACCCTGGACAGAGCCACTTTCCTTCTTATCTAAGTTTGTTTTCAAGATCCCGAGGAGTAACTTACAACATAGAATCATAAGGCTGTTAGGAACCTCTGAGGTCTTTTAATCCAACCTCGTGTTCAAGGCAGGAGACCCTATACCATCCCGGCCAAATGGTTACCCAGTCTATTTTTGAAATTAAAAATCAAAAGCAACAACAAAAACAGAGTTGCTGTCAGAAGAAAAATTATTCTGTAGGAAGCTGCTGGACTTTTATAGAAGGAATTTCCCCTCCAGGGAGAAGAAAAGATATAGGGGACCAAATGTAGAACCCTATTTAAGTGGCACATAGCTTTCCCCCATATCATGAACTTTATTCACCACCTGGAGCTATAAGATGGTTTGCATAGCTCTGATTTAGTATGTGAATCCAGGCATCACACTTCACAATCCACCTTCTACAGCCATTTTGGTCCAGGTTATCATGCCAACCTGCCAACCTAGCAGTTCGAAAGCATACAAATGCGAGTAGATAAAGAGGTACCACTTTGGTAGGAAGGAGCACTCCCTGCTTGACCACAAGCTCTGCACTCAGTGTGATGTCACGCTGGCCCCATGACTGTGGAAACATCTCAAGTGCTCACTCAGTGGCCTTGAAATGGTGATGAGTACCACTCTTAAAGCTGGCTACGATCAGCAGAGTAAAATCCTCAGGGAACTCCTGATTATGCTGTGGTTAACAAGCCATGGTTAAGCAAACACACACTTTTAATATAGAATAAAATAGAGTAGAGAAGAGTAGAGTAGAGTAGAGTAGAGTAGAGTGGAGTGGAGAGGAGTGGAGTGGAGTGGAATGGAATGGAATGGAATGGAATGGAATGGAATGGAATAGAATAGAATAGAATAGAATAGAATAGAATAGAATAGAATAGAATAGAAGATAGGATAATATAGGAATGGAATGGAATAGAATGGAATAGAATACAATAGAATACAATAGAAGAATAGAGTAGAGTAGAATAGAATAGAATAGAATAGAATAGAATAGAATAGAATAGAATTCTTTATTGGCCAGATGTGACAATGGACACACAAGGAATCTGTCTCTGATGCATAAGCTCTCAGCGTACATATAAGCAATAAGTGATAAATCATGATCATAGTTACCCTAAAAATACATTCATCACTTTTTATATGATAGGACCTTGGAAGAAGACTTATCTCATATTCATGAGGTTCTATAGAGGCTCCACTATGTCTAATTGAATTAGTAACATTTGTATGTATTTTTTCCTAGAGACTCTGAGTTATCATACCGGCTTTCAATGGGCAGGGCAGTTTCATTACCTTTAACTTTTAACATCTGATATCAGCAGGGATGATGTGTGTCCAGCATGGGAGGGAGGGAGGGAGGGAGGGAGAGAGAGGGAGAGAGAGAGAGAGAGAGAGAGAGAGAGAGGGAGGGAGGGAGATGCTGAAAAAATGATAAAAGTAAATGAATAAACAAATTAAATAAACATGAGCTCAGCTTCTACAATATGGCAGCTTCAAACTGTATGAGTGCTTCGGGAAGGGGAAATGTTTTAAATTACAGGCTTTGTTAGCCTGGCCTTGAAATAAATGAGTAATGGATGAAAATTCCTTTGAAAAAACCCTTTCTTGATAAATTTGATAAAGGCTAGTTAGTACAAAGGAGGAAAATGTCTTTAAGTCTGAAGGTCATAGGAAAGGCATATATAAAGAAAGAAAGTCATGTTTAACTCCTTCAAATAGGCATAAAATTAGACATTTGAGGTATAAAATAAGGAAACATGGTTTGGATATAGCTTTTCTTATATTTTACACATCCATCTTGGCTGCTTAATTCTAGCCTCTAAACATCAAAAATAGCAATCTAAAAAAAACAGGATTTATACATTGAATACCTTTTGCTGCCACCGATTGTTAACTTTCATTTGAATTTTTTTTTAAAAAAATCTTCCTAGTAAGTGGCTTTTTTATTCTTTTACATTTATTTTATCAACAAGAATGAAATGCAAAACAGAAAAACATACATCCAACACTAACAGCAACAACAAATGGGGAAAAATGTGTACAAAAAAGAAAAAAAATAACCCAAATATCAAATAAATTTAACATTAAACACATAAAATTCATCCCAGCTGGATGCTGCAGAAAGCGGGAAAAAACAAGAAGAACTGATCTACAAATAATTGTTTGTTTTCCCTCCTGATTTAATGAAAATACTATATTAAACAGGTGAGGGGATCTCTATCTGATAATCAAATTGAACCAACATTTGATCATAGTATAGAAAGAAAGAAAGAAAGAAAGAAAGAAAGAAAGAAAGAAAGAAAGAAAGAAAGAAAGAAAGAAAGAAAGAAAGAAAGAAGATGGAGTGAATGAAGGAAGGAAGGAATGGAGGGAAGGAGGGAGAGAGGAGGGAAGGAAGAAAGAAAGAGAGTGAGAGAGACAGAGAAAGACAGAGAGAAAGAGAGAGAAAGACAGACAGACAGAAAGGAAGGAAGGAAGGAAGGAAGGAAGGAAGGAAGGAAGGAAGGAAGGAAGGTAGGAAGGAAGGAAGGAAGAAAGAAAGAAAGAAAGAAAGAAAGAAAGAAAGAAAGAAAGAAAGAAAGAAAGAAAGAGTGAGTCAATAGGTTAGTCTAAACATTGCACTAACTTCCAAATCCCTCTTGTTAACCTTCTTGGTAGGTTTTTAACCCCTCTACCACCAACAAGGATCAATACAATTGCAACCCCCACCTCTATTTGTTCACCTGTCCTGGTTTGGTTTTGTATAGTCTTGATTCCTTTGTCATCCTTGACAGCTTGACAGCTGCTTCTCCCTTCTCTCAAGATCGCGGCATTTTTCTTTCTTTCCAATAAATAAATAAAATAAAACTTGTGTTCTGCTCAGCCAACTCTCCATGTTCAAGGCCCTTTTTGCAATGTCAGTTCTTCCAGCTACCACCGACTGGGGCACTCTGCTTGGCCACGTTGTCCTCAGAACTTCTAAGAACTTCAGGTTAGAAGAAGGGAGGAGAACATCTAGAGGAAAGGCTCCATGGTGGCCGATGAAGAGATGGAGGACTTTGAGATGGTTTTCATGCAATCTACAGTAAGTTGTCTTTTCTGGTAAAAGCTTTATGAGAAAAAATCAGCCAGAATTTTGACCAGAGAGATTAATCATGAAGAGATTCAACAGAGGACAAGTTTCAGCTCATCTCCAATTTAATTCATTAAAAATGAGATCATTCAGATTTTGGGGTTATGGATATTTACAATGACACATGGCCTTTGATTCTTATCAGCAAGGACATCTTATTCTTCTGGGCTTGCATTGACTTTTTCTTCCAAAGAAATGAAAGGTATATTTAAGACCCCACTGCCAATCCTCAGACCTGAATCTTCTAAATAGAAGGCCAGTTTTGTTTAATGTTTTAGGTGACCATTTTTCATAATCTTCAAATGCCTGGAAATCTCCATGGGAACTGAAACTGAAGGGTTGGAAGGCTTTGAGTTAGATCTTCCTAAATTCAGAGGCAGTTAAGTTGGGTGGGGGGTTGGACTAATGACCTATCAGGTCCCTTCCAACTCTGTTAATCTAATGTAAGTCTAGGACCAAGGCAGTGGTGGGATTCAATTTTTTTTTTTTTTACTACCAGTTCTATGGGCATGGCTTGGTGGGTGTGGCAGGGGAAGGATACTGTAAAATCTCCAGTCAGAGGTGGGATTTGCTGGTTATCCAAACTACTCAAAATTTCTGCTACCGGTTCTCCAGAACTGGTCAGAACCTGCTGAATACCTACCCCTGGACCAGGGCTGCACAGGACACAGACAGCAAGTGTCAGCCACACACCTTTTATTACATGCTCTGCTCTGTAGCAGAGGCCTCCATGCTGACTTGGGCAAGAAGGTTAAAGCAATGGGTGCACTCCAAAGAGTTCTTCAAATGTCATTGTCCCAAAGACGCTTTTTCAAAAGGCAACTGGAGTTTGTTTTTCCTTGTCATGCCCCTGTCACAGTCTGAATCCAAGGAGAAAAACAGCTGAGGGGGAGCAGGAGTGTAGCTCTGTTGGGTGTGGAGGAAACTGGGGAAGGGCAAAGTCCAGCTGGGCAGAGCAGGGGAGAGGAAGAACAAGGGAGAGGGAGTTCAAAGGAAGACCCAAGCCTACCTCCTCTTCATCCTAGGGGATGCAGGGAGGAACAGAGAAGAGAGCAATGTGGGTTGTGTGGCTTATGGGGGAGGAAAAGGACCTGATTCCCTTTATTAGCCACACCTGGGAATGAGAGTTGAAAAGAAATGCATGCTGAGTGCAGCAGCTGCTGGGAGCAAACGTGAGTTTATCTTGTGTTGACTTTGCTTATCTGTGTTCCTGGTGTCTTCCCAACCATGTTGAGTTATTGCCATGCCTTCATGTCTGGAATTGTTGCTCCTGCCCTGCCAGACTAATTGCCTCATTTTGCCTTGATTGGACTTATAGTTGCAGTTTTTGTTGACCATGTTTTGGACTTGATTCTCTGCAGCCAAAGGCTGTTCCTGGGAGAGTTTTTCTCCAGCCAGAAGGTAACCAGGACATTGGGGGCAAAGTCGGAGCTAATAAAGGGACTCCTACTGATTATCTGACTGTGTTGCCTTTGTGCCACGCCCCTTTGGGTCATCACAGTGTTTTGTTTCTCATCCGAGAAGCTTCTTCAGTTCTGACCAAGAACCTTCTTCCGTCAGAACTGAAGAAGCTTCTTGGATAAGAAGCGAAAGGTCTTCAAGGAAAAGCAAAGTCCTGTTGCCTTTTCAAAAAGCACTTTTGCGAAAACCATGATCTGGATGACTGGGAATCTTTGTAGATGTTCAACCTTCATTGCTTCATTGCATTCAGCTATGTTGAACGTGACACCTGACAGCCTTGCCTTATAGACTCCGGTGAGGGAGACATAAGAGGGAGCTAATTGCTTCCAATGCATTCGAATTTTATTCCGAGTGCACTTAATTAGACCCATAAATGGGGAAGGGAATCAATTACTTGCAGGAGGAGCAGAGTCTGTTGGCTGGTGATACCATGATGTATGGGAAGAAAGCTGGAAAAAAGGTGAAGCTTTGCGGGGTTTTGGAGATGTTGCAGGACAGATTGAAAAGATTGAAAAGAAACTACACAACCCACATCTCAAACACACCAACAACAGCCAAGCCTCCTACAACTGGCCCCCATCCATTGGGCTCACAACCTCTGGTGATCACAGAAAAAAGAAGTGCAAGATCTATGACACAGACAGAAGCCAGGAAAAGCACCAGGGACAGACAAGATAACTCCTTCTTGCTTAAAAGTCTGTGCTGACCAATTGGCCCCCATCTTTAATGAAGTGCGTGCTTAATTACAGTCTCAGAAGCCTTGGTCATCTATCTATTTGGGCTATTGAGCATCACCATCATCTTTTAAGGACCCCATAATCCTTTGCGGGGACGGAGCATAGGCAACTGAATGGCGCTAGCAGAGTGTTTTGTAATGGCCGGATGCCCTTCCTGTCCCCAATGCGGAGTTTGGTTCATCAGATATATTCTCATTGTGCCCAGGGAAAGAAATATCAGCCTCTGCCTAGGATCAAACTCACAGCCTCCTGATTGTGTGGCGAGAGCTCCGCCTTTAGGCCACTGCACCATTTCATTTGGGGTATTGATGACGTAGCAATTTCTGCAAATATCATGTCAATTATTTCATTTGGCATCACGTCCACCTGTTGTTAGGAATTATTTGGCCTTTCCAGATATTGGCAGAATTGGTACATCCCTTGCCACCATTGAGTTGGATATTTGAGTTTTATTTCTTACACCAACATTATATACTTCTACTGTTCAGATGACCCCTCATCCTAGCTGAGACTTCACCTCTATTTGAAGCATTGGGTTCAACTCAGCTGGAAAGCTGAATTTGGTTCATTTACCACCACCACCCCAAATCAACCTGAAAAGAAAATCACCGATAGATACAACGGTTGATTGGTTGAATGATTGATTGAAGACCCTTTGATTTGGCTTCAACAATTCACTCTGAATTATCCTTGTTATTTAGAAAGTTGATTTGTCTCGGAGACGGAGTCAATTTGCTCTCTGTCAAATCTATGAATCCAAGTTTTTTTTTTTTTCAGAATTCTAATATCTACGACTCTGCGCTAATTTGCAAATCTCCAAATTTTTCCAGCTCCCTCCTCCTCCTTCTCTCCGTGCCTCAACCCTTTTGTTACCTTACCACGTGACCATCTGAAATCAAAGATAATAACTCTCCGAATGAAAAATTGATAGCTCTCTGCGCTCCCCCTTCTACTTCTGACTCTACTCTTAATTTACTTGGTTTATACCAACTGATGACAGAAGCCCATTGTTTTTGCTGAAACATTAACTTCACAAAGTCATTCCACTCCCATCTGCGGTACTAAAATTAATGATTCCCTCTGCAACATCTGTTTAATTAACTATCGGTACCACGGAAGAGGCATCCAAATACCCCTGCGACTAAATCAGGCTCAAATTAGGGAAATACGATGTTAAATTGTATCAGAGAGAAGCAAAGATTATCCTTTTGAACGCTGACATTCATTAGCTCCCCCCACACCCCATGTATCTTCGTAATGAAAAAGCGTCGGTTGCTCTTTGTTGTAAAGTTTAAAAGCAGGCTGATCCTTTCTCTGTGGCCAGGAGGAAGAGGAGGATGGAGGAAGGAGGGGACGTTAAACAGTGGTTTACATTTCGCCCACTTCAGCAGATTCCCAAAGGTGTTTTTCTCAAAAGGCAACTGGACTTTTTTTTTTTTTTTGCTTGGAGACATTTTGCTTCTCATCCAAGAAGCTTCTTCATTTCTGACGATCGGAATAACAGAGTTGGAAGAGACCTTGGAGGTCTTCCAGTCCTGAACCTCCTGATCAGACAGGAAACGTTTCGCTTCTCATCCAAGAAGCTTCTTCAGTTCTGACTGAATGGTGCCGAATGGAAGGATTTATGTGAAGGGAAGAAACTTTTTGGAGGACGAGCAAAACGTCTTCAAAGTTGCCTCTTATCTCGAGGGACGGTTTGAGATTCATTACCAGCTGAGAATGAACGTAATTCCCAGTGTTGAAATAAAACAAGAGTCGTTTGGACTAAGTGTGTGCTTAATTACGGTCTCGGGGAGCCTTGGTCAGAACACATTCTTCACATTCAGTCAGAACCGAAGAAGCTTCTTGGATGAGGAGTGAAACGTTTTCGAGGGGAAAAAAAAAGCAACCCCAGAAAGTCCATCGAATGCTTGAAACAGCCACACTTAGAACTTCTCTCAAGACCAACAAATGTATTCTTGGGACTGAATGAAAATATTGAGAACTGTCCCTCGGGAGCGGAGACGGTGGGAGATGCTCCTCAAATGTTGGAAACTTTGAGATAGCAGAGAGTGGGAGAAATGTAACAACCCATTATGGCACTCTTCCATATTGAGCCCAGGGTTGTTGTTGTTTTTTTAACAACACACAACCAAGCTGATTCTGTAAATCTTCTGGGGTGGGTGGGTGGGTAGGATAAAGATGGTCGTCATGGCAACAAATGCCATGTGAAATTGAAAGCTTGCACGATTCACCAAGTCCGGCAGCATCTTATAGATGAGGAGATGAAAGAAATAAAGGCAACGAGGCAGTTAGTTGAGGGGGAGAGGAAGACACGGGCCCCCAGTGGGATTTTCCCAGGAAAAAATAGATAAGGCGGTGTTGAAAAGTCATATCCCTCCTAAACATATCCATGCACTATGAATCTACTGGTGATGTCGATTTTGCTCTCTGAATTCATCGAGATCGAATTCTAACCCTAAGTGGATTGCCGTCCCTGATGCCCCAATGGGATTTTCCCAAGTATTTGCCCAGGAAATGTAAACAGGGCAGGATTGAAGACTCAAATTTAGGGCACAGTGTTCAGAGGATGGGCCTTGGAGAATCCTGTGGCTGTAGATTGAAGAGATCTTGGAAATTCTGCATCCAGGTATTGTGAGAAAAGGATGTTGCTTATTGAACCCTGGTTAGAATACCTGGATGTAGAATTTGCATGAAGAGTATCAATTCCAAGTGAAGTCCCAGGGTTTCTTTTCTCTTCCTCTCCTTCCCTTCTTCCCTTCCCCTCCTTTCCTTCCCTTCCCTTCCTTTCTTCTCCTCCCATTCCCTTTTCTTTCTTTTCCTTTCCTTTCCTTTCCTTTCCTTTCCTCTCCTCTCCTCCCTTCCCCCCCTTTTCTTTCTTTTCCTTTCCTTTCCTCTCCTCTCCTTCCATCTCCTCTCCTCTTCTTCAGGGGTGGGATTCTACCAGTTCGCACCTATTCTCTAGAACCGGTTGTTAACATTCTAAGCAGTTTGGAGAACCGATTCTTAGAAGAAATTACAGGGCTAATCCTATAAGGAAGGCAGGACGGAAACATTCTGGTGTTGCTTACAGAAACTGCCTCTCCGTTAACCCTTATTACATTCTTGGCAGGACTAGACTTCCTGTCTCAGGAACGTCTCTGGAGGTTTTTTTCCCTTCGTTTGCTGGTACTTTGCTTGTGTGGAGTGACCATTGAAAAAATTGACTTATGACCATTTTGCACACTTACGACTGTTGCAGAATCCCCACAGTCACGAGAGGCCAGGCAAGGAGATGTGTGCCTCGACGTGAATGATGTTGAGTTGGCCATGCCCAGCCAGTCACATGACCACCAAGCCATGTCCACCCAATCACATGACCACCAAGCCACGCCCACCAACTAAGCCATGCCCACAGAACCGGATTTTAAAAAATTTGAATCCCACCCCTGCTCTTCTTCCCTTAAAAATGCAAGTTTTTAAAAATGATATCAAAAATGAATGTTTACCCCCTATAAATATTCCAGAGGAAGGGAAGGAACTGTAATAAAGGATAATTCTGCTTTATCTGAGCTGGGTTTATTTAAGCTCCATTGATTTTAATTAGAGATTTAAGCAGGTGCTTAACTTTGTCTGGATTTTGTGCCTGAATTTCAGCAATTAGGAGACACCGGGATTATTTCTAATGATGAGCAAACTCCATGTGGCTCAGGATGTGATTAGGAACATCATTATTAAATACTTGGAGAGAAAGTCTGCAGAAGTGACGAGAAAGAACCAAGTGCATCTTTCATTCACTTAAGTCGAGGTGCAGAGTGCACCAATGTTTTCTTTTCTGGAACATGGAGAATAAAAAGATGATTGTGGGATTGAAGGCTAAAACATACGAAGAATGGTTGCAGGAATTAGATATGTTTAGTTTCATGCAAAGAAGGACTAAAGGTGACCGGATAGCAATCTTCCAATATTTAAGGGGCTGCCACAAAAAAGAAGGGGTCAAACTATTCTCCAAAGCACCAGAAGGCAGAACAAGAAGCAACGGATGGAAACTAACTAAGAAGAGAAGCAACCTGGAGAAACTTCCTAACAGTGAAGACAATTAACCGGTGGAACAGCTTGCTACCAGAAGTGGCGAGTGCTCCCTCACTAGCTGCTCTCAAGAAGAAACTGGACAACTGTTTGTCTGAAAGGGTTTCCTGCTGGAACAGGGGGTTGGACTAGAAGACCTTCAAGGTCCCTTCCAGCTCGGTTATTCCGTTAAACAGCACACCAATGAATTAAACCTGCAGTGCGGTAAGCAAAAATATATTTTCCTTTTCTCCACGCCAATAATTGGTCTGTCTAATGTAGATGGGGTAAATATTAGAGGAGGCTGGAAGCCTTCCTTAAATTGAGGTTTTTATTTGAATTTTATTTTTTTTTGAAGGCAGTTCGAGAGAAAAGGAGGCAATAAAATGAAGTCAGCAGGTTAAAAACAGTTTGAAGTTTCGCCTCTTCTCCTGCTTCTTAAAGCCAGCAAACACCTGTGTGTGGAGCATCTCTAGTGGCTTACACAAACGGTTTAATGGGTTTTCTGCCTCTAACAATTTTCGAAACACCTTTGCCTGGCCTTCTGCTGAAATCTAGCATGGATGGAGAAGGCGCTTGTCAGGAATTGTGATTTCCTCAGTGGCCTGGCGCTCTGGCCAGCAATGGCTCCTCTGTGGCTCTCCCAGAATGCCCCTTGGCAGAAGAATGTGTGAACGGCGCCCTGGGTAAAACCCTGTGACAATCCAAAAGGAGAGATGGGATGTAGGTCATCCCTTTTTTTTTGCCCAGGAAAGGATGTTCATATCTTTAAGGACTAGATCTCACTTTCACAGCTTGTGTGAAAAGCGCTGTTCTGACCTAGGCTTCTCCAACAGCCCGAAGCCGACTCCCTCGTCCCGATAAACCCCTTTTATTTAGTTTACAGGGAATTCCTCTCCAGCAAAGTCCTGGCCAACAGTCTTTCAAGAGATTTCCTAATTACTGATCTTTATCAAGCTTGGAGAGTTGCCAGGCCGATATCTTCCAGATGCCACACTGTGGCAGACAATAATTGGCAAGAATGCAGGAACAGGATCTTCACCCAAATGAACTAATTGTCTTCTGCAAAACCCCATTACCCTTTAGTTCCTCTTTATTCCCTATGGGAGGGGCCATTCACCGTCCACCTGTAGCTTTATTCCCGAGTTGACCCTTGTTCCTTAACTGTTCCCTTCTCCTGGCAGCTCTGTGCATGGGCACACTGATAACAGGCTCCAGCTGTTCATCTTCCCCACTAATCTTCAACTCCAAAGGCAGCTGATGACTGTCATACAACCCTGGCCCCATCTATGCCTCCGACGCAGAGCCCTCATCGGAGCCTTCCCCAGACTCCAGGACTGACCCATGTCCCTCCCCAACCTCCTCACTGTCCGAATCTGTTGCCAGCTCCATTGGCCACTGCTGGGCCACAACAAGCACACAGTCAAAAGAATAATTTGGGGTTCTAGCTTGAGCCAGGGCTGCGCAAAAATAAATAAAGATGAAAGAAGAGATATGTATTCTCCCAAACAAAACAGTTTGCCTCGAGGCCGCAGAAAAATACGTTACAACAGATTTTTTTAATAGGGGGAGTTTGTCGGGGATGTCATATGCTGATTCTAGGGTGACACTCAAGAGGGGCACACGTGTGTGTTTGTGTGCATTTAGGCATGTTTATTCTTGTGCACATGCATTTCCTCTGTGAGACCTCATTTAATTAACCATGTTTGTTTTTGCAGACCTTACCCGTTGATATGTGGATTAGATCAAGGCAACTAATTCAATCAGCTCTGTTGCGTTTGTGGACCTCACCCTTTGATATGTGGATTAGGCCTGGGCAACTTATTTGGGGGTTTGAGAAAGGGATTTCCCCCCACCCCCCATTTGTTATTTGTACTTGATGAATTTAGTTTCGATTATCTAGAGGAGACCCCGATTCTCAGACCAATGTGGATTCCGTTAATATTTTAAAAGGAAGACGGAAACGGAATCAAGAGTAAAATATATTTAGATCTCAAACTTCCCACAGCCCGCAAGAAAATAGCTCTTCAACAATTATAACCAGGACCCAGAGTGTTTGTGTGATTGCTGCTGCGGTTTCCTCCTCTAACTTTGCAACCCGACGGATAGATTGCTAGATACCGTCTAGCTAATGTCTTCCTTTTTTCCCCCTCTTCCTTTGTGCAAATGAAATATAATTATGTGGCACAGAAATGTGACATACGCTGCCGTCGTTGCGGGAAAGATATAGCTTTGTAGGTCTTGTAAACTTCCAATGATGCAGGGTGGGTGAGGGAAACGGGGCTCATCCTATCATCATTTTCTCCAGGCGCCTGTGCCCCTCGCATCAGGCGCAAGACCCCAAACACCATGCTTTCATTAAGAGATACCATCACTTCTTTAATGGAGCTAAGCTGCCAAGATTAGCCTACCTTGAATATACTTGGAAGCTGTCATGCGGCAACGGCAAAGAAGCAACCCATTACAACTCGCGGGCCTCCATTCTTTCCGCCGTGAAAAGGCATTTCGCGTCGAAAACACTTCAGATCTAATAACCGAAAATTATCTTGATGTAGCCTCGTCGGGTGGGAAGAAAGTGGGCGAACAACGTGATGGGTTTTAAGGAAAGGGGGAACGGGGGGTGGGGGAGGAGATCTGCGTCTGCACACACACACACACACACACACACACACACACACACCCCAACTCAACCCATCCCTTCAGAGGAAATTGCAGTGAAAGATGTCAATGGGCGAACGAGAAAGGAGAATCGGAAGGAAGAGGAAGACGGTGCTTGGAAAGCCATTATGGCTGGGTTGTATTTTTTTTTTTTCCATCCCAGCAATTGAAATGCTTCTTCAAGTGGCACTTCTGGAAGCTGAAGAGTAGCCTTCTGAGGATGGACTTTAGGGAACAAAAACCTGATTTCTCTTGGGAAGAGAAATGCTCTGGACTGGTTGGCACGAGGGGGTCGCTGAATCATTCCTGGAATACCCAGCCTCCCATTCCCCCAAAGAGCCAGTGGGGTTTGCGACAAACGGCGGAACTCAGTCTGGTCTAGAGGTTAAAGCACCAGGCTAGAAAGTGGGAGATGGTGAATTCTAGTCCTGTCTTAGACATGAAAGCCAGCTGGGTGATTTTGAGCCAATCTCTAGAAGATAGTGAGTTCTAGTCTGGCCTTAGTTATGAAATCCAGCTGGGTGACTTTGATGCATTCACCAGGAGATGGTGAGTTCTAGTCCCAAGTCAGGCATGAAAGCCGGCTGGGTGACTTCGGGCCAATCACCAGGAGACGGTGAGTTCTAGTCCCACCTTAGTTATGAAATCCAGCTGGGTGACTTTGGGCCAATCACCAGGAGACGGTGAGTTCTAGTCCTACCTTAGTTATAAAATCCAGCTGGGTGACTTTGGGCCAATCACCAGGTGACGGTGAGTTCTAGTCCCACCTTAGTTATGAAATCCAGCTGAGTGACTTTGGGCCAATCACCAGGAGACGGTGAGTTCTAGTCCTGATTTAGGCAAGGGAAGGGAGGAAAGGGAGATGGGAGGAGGGAGCCTGTCTGTTTTTAACTTAGAATTTGAAAAATATGAACCACTTTGAATGTCGCTTCCCCAAAGAAATGCTCCGCCTGCTAATGCATGGCCCCTTTGTTGACAAACTACTTTTGGGCAGATGAAATAGCGTGGAGTTTTTTTCCCCTACGTAATCCATCACATTATAAGTACTTTCCTGGGTATGTTTCTTATTTCTGGATTGTTTATGCAATTGTTTTTAGCAAGTTGTCAACTCTGAGCATCTCCGGTCCCCGAAGATGGAATCTCAGGGTAAATCTCATGCAAGCCTGCAACCCCCGAGAGGTATATTGTTAATTCCAAAAGCTGTCCCTTCAACACAAATCAGAGTGATGAGCATTTGGCGCCAATGGAGCTGAAGAGTTGCAAAGACGGAAGGAAAAAAAATAACTCTCCTCTTCTAGCAGAGGTGGATAATTCTGCCCAGATGATATAAAAGTAGGGATGAAAACCCCAATTCTAGACCAGACAAGCAATTATTCCTCCAGATGTTTGGTGGGGTGGGTGGGTTTTGCCTTAAAATCCTGATGGGTTCCAATTGCATTTCCGTTCCAAAATGCAAAACAGTTTCACAGCAACAAACAGCTTCAGTACAGAACAGTTGAGCTAAGCCACGCCCAGGCTCCCTGCTGTCTCCTTCTTGTTTACACCGCAAATACTGTTTCAGTTTCCAA
Organism: Pseudonaja textilis; assembly: GCF_049901715.1. Lineage (NCBI taxonomy): Eukaryota > Metazoa > Chordata > Lepidosauria > Squamata > Elapidae > Pseudonaja > Pseudonaja textilis. Next base: position 4,451,030 of record NC_142006.1, read on the forward strand.
ACAGCCCTCAACAACTCTCACACACTGGATGCTAGCCAGATGAATACCGATGGATGCTGGTAGTCAGAGGCAGAATTTTTCCTCCTGCATTTTCTCCCCAAAAACTAAGCCCAACCACCTAGTTTTGTAGCGAAGCAGAGGCAATCAAGCTAGCATGTTATAATATAACATGACATATACAAGTATATATACAAGGATACACACACGTACATCACTTTGCAGAAACATTTGGAAATCAAAGAGATTGAATAACAGGGAAATCCTACTGCCTCAGCTCCACCTTGATAAACTAAATTAAGCTAAGCCAAGCCAATCCGAATACACGTTTCAACAAGATCTCAGCTGGATTTTAGTAGGTGGAGATCCAGAAGGTGAGAGCAAATAATCCATAAATCAAAACACAGAGCATGTCTTCAACAGTTCTTTTTTTTTTTTTTTTTTTTGACAGGGTTCTTTCACTCCAATGTGACTTTTATCTGTCATTCCCCTATTATAAATTAAATAATTCCGCCACCTCGACGGGGAAGATCTGAGATTTATTATCTCCTGGAGATCCATCAAGAGCGCAAAGTCCTCCAAACCACCGAGATGACTTAACCTTGTTCTAAGGAGGGAGGGGTGGCCCTTTAAATAAAGGGCTGGTGGTCCATCCTGCAGCCTCCCCCCACGATTTGGAGAAAAGCATGCCTCCCACCCATGGCACAGGATCTGCTGGCCACTGAAAGGTTGGCCAGGTGGTTGGCTTATCAAAAGACACCTAATTTTAAGAAATAGAATCGGTGACAGTCACCGAGTCGGCAAAGTCTGAAGGGAAAGAGGTTGGAGCCCCCTGTGGCTTTCGATAGATGGTGTGTAATGCCTTTGCAAACATCTGTAAGGCTCCAAGGGTTATTCTTTATTCTATTCTATGTCTCGGTCCCTGGGGTTGGTGGGGGAATGGAGAAATGACTCCCTATAGGGCACCCCCTGCCCTCTACAGCTCAATAGCCCTTCTGTCAGGCTTGCTTGCCAGCAAATGTTCTCTCTGTTTATCTCATAATGGCCATTAGCCCGTCATTGAAATAAGACGGATGGAGTCATTTGGCCTCCAAACCTGCTTTGTCTCTCTATGCCATGACATACCGAAGGAAGAAGGAGGAGGGGGGGGAGGGAGAGAGATAACAGAGGAATATAATTATCCTTCAGAGTTCACCACGGGTCTTCCCTGCAGAGCTCGCTTAGCCCCAGGCCAACTAAAATGGCCTGGAAGGGAAGTCGCTTGGAGCAACCATCAAGAAAAACCAAGTGATCTTAGGTAGAAACTTCACCAGAAGGTCATAGTCCCTTGATGTTCCTCACCAAGCATCTCAGAGGATGGTAAAAGCAAGGAGAAACCTTCACGGCGCTTCTATCTGTTCCAATATTTAAAGGGCTGTCACAAAGAAGAGGTGGGTGGTGGTGTCAACCTATTTTTCCAAAGGCGAGAGAAGGAACCCATGGATAGAAACTAATTAAAGACAGATTCAACTCACTCGGGACAGTGAGAACAATCAATCAGTGAAACGGCTTGGCTCCAGAACTTGTGAGTGCTCCATCACTCACTCCATCACTCATTAAGAGGAGACTGGACAGCCACATGTCTGAAACGGTATAGGGTCTCCTGTTTGAGCAGGGGGCTGGACTAGAAGACCTCCAAGGTCCCTTCTCACAGTGATATATATTGTATGTTCTACGTTCTGAAGAAATGTTTGTAGCGCGGGGTTGAAATGAAGGGTTGTTGGTGCTCTCAGAGGTTGGTGGTTTTCTTGCACACGTTTCACTACCCAACTAGGTAACATCATCAGGGACAGAGGGGAGCAGGGTTTGCTCTCTGTTTCTATCCTTTTCGTTCACACAAAGGCAATGTATTTAGTCGCTTCAATTACCATCGTGCCTGCTTTGATTCGCTAAGCTTCTTGGTTAAATAAGCACCATGTTTTGCCCCAGGCTGTTGAGTTCAACCCTGCGTCTGCCATCCTTACCACCAAAATGGTCTGTTCTGACCCAGGTCTCCAAACAAGAAACCCCGTGTAGTTGAAGCAATGATTCTTTTATTAGGAAGGCCAGCCGCCCCACCAAAGAGTTTCTTTCTCAATGCAGGCTAACAAGGCTGTCCGCCTGGAAGATTAATACGGTCTGCCACATCTATTAATCTCTGCCCCCTGCCTTTGATCCCCAGAGCTAGGGTGGGGCTTCGCTAGCAGTGGTGGCTCTTCCATCCCAAGGACCGGCCCATAGATTTCCACTGCTCTCCACTCCTCTGCCTTCTGCGTATCCACACATCAGGCACTGGACCCAGCAGTTCCTCCTCTTCCTCATCAGCCACCTCCAGACCTGGGGGCTAACAGATGGATGAAGCTCCACCTCGGTCTCTCTCTATCTTTCTCTCTGCCAGCTCCATTCTCTCTTTGCCCTCAGAGGTCTCAGTTTTCCTTGACTTCCACGGCTCCTCCTCCTCCTCTGATTCTTTTGCTGGAGAGGCCGGTGGCCAATAGGCCACAACACGATACTTATCCCTGGATTCTTTGCTCTGACAACCTAATAACCTTTGTTTGGGCCCACTTAATCCCCACGATTAGAAATCCCCAGTTTCAAAAGCGATCCTTTGACATCCCAGCAACTTTCGTTTAGCTGTCAACCGTCACGGCCCTTCAATGTTTGCTTGCTCCTTATTACACTGGCTGGACTCCTGCCCTGTCACTTATTAGATGTTCTGTTTCCCACTCTGTGACTAAAATAATGAGGCTGAATGTCATCAAGTGGCACAAACCTTTGCGGGAAGGGCAATGATCGGAATTATTTCCTTCGTGTTCACTTGCGCTCTATTAACTCGGGAGAAAGTCAGGAGACCTCGCCTTCAATTACAATGTCGTCTGCATCTCAAAGATGGTAATTGTCTTCTTAGTGGGTTTTTTTTTTTTCATTCCCCCTCTCTTCCTCCCAGCCGACATCTCCTTCTGAACTAATGCAAAAATCAATCTGGACAGGATAGAGAGAGAGGGGGGGAAGAGGGAGAGGGAGAGGGAGGGAGAGGGAGGGAGAGAGAGGGAAAGGGAGAGAGAGAGAGAGGAAGGAAAACAATAGAGGGAGAGAATTGAGCTTTCTTATGATTTAAATCCAATTTCAGGGTCTGTTTTTTCCCCAGTGCCATCACTCTGCTAAACAAATAATTCCCTCAACACTTTCCAGCTATTTACAAAGTCTGCATTACTATTACTATTAATCTTCTCATCACTCCTTATCACCCATCCCCTCCCGCTTGTGACTGTATGACTGTAACTTGGTCACTTGTATCCTTACGATTTATACTGACTGTTTCCTAGTAGGATTTGATCGTTTATTGTACCCTAGGACTATCATTAAGTATTGTACCTGATGATTCTTGACTCTTGACGAAGGAATCTTTTCTTTTATGTACACTGAGAGCATATGCACCATGACAAATTCCTTGTGTGTCCAATCACACTTGGCCAATAAAGAATTATATTCTATTCTATTCTATTCTATTCTATTCTATTCTATTCCATTCCATTCCATTCCATTCCATTCCATTCTTTCCTGATTCTATTCTATTCTATTCTATTCTATTCTATTCTATTCTATTCTATTCTATTCTACTCTACTCTACTCTACTCTACTCTATTACACAGTCTCAGATGATCCAAATTAAAAGGAAGACTTGGCTTGCAGCCTTGAGCAGGAGTGTCAAATTTGATCTGATGTTCCCTTTGCTCCCCTGTAATTAAGATTTGTGCTATGAGACGACAACCAAGAACACCCTAAACCAATCTTCTCCATGCCTATGCCCTTCGTTTGTGTCATTTGTGTAGGCATGAACACACACGGAGAGACCTAAACGCATTCTTTTATAAGTCTCTCTCTCTCTCTCTCTCCTCCTTGCTCTGCCACCTATATTTAAATGGCTCCTTTTAGCACATACGCCACTCTCCCTCCCTCCGTGGGTAAATTTCAAAGCAAGCTTTTATCTCCCGATATGCCCTGCATAAATACATTTGTATTCATCAAAACAACGTGTCTCAGCTGAGAATCACACGGCCTCGGGAAACCAAGTGGATAACAAATAGGCCGGATCTTTCCTGGAGGAGACACAGATCACTTCGGGTCACGCCGGAATGTGTAAATACCGACGCCTCCTGGAGCCGCCTTAATTATGATGAAGCGAAGTTTAGGAAGGGGGGGAGGTTAGGGAAGGGGGGAGGGGAAACCACTGGACTTTAGGCTGACTGATGAAGTGCCCGCCTCTTTTTCTCCGGCGGTGGGCGGGGTGGGGGAGGAAGATCCACCAGGTGCTCCTGTTCTCTCTCTCATGGTGTTTGGGCCTAATGGAAACAAGGTCCGGCTTGGCCAGATACTGATGGACCAAGGGAAGAAGGGATGGAAAGAGCCGCACTACCATGTGTCTCTTTTCAGGGTTGGGGTTCAAAAGTTTTAGCAAGGGTTCTCCGACCAGCTGCTAGGTGGGCGTGGCCTTGTCGGCCTCCTGCATCGAGGTGACGGAGGGGGCCTTTTTTGCCCTCCCTGGGCTCCGGAGGCTTTTTTCGTACCTCCAAGAGGGCAAAAACAGACTCTCTGGGCTCTGGAGGCTCTGTGGAAGCCGGAAACGGGCCCATTTCCTGTCTTCCCGAACTTTGGGGAGGCCCGTTTTTCACCCTCCTTGAGCCTCCATGCGCATCCTGCACTTACCTGCATCCAAAATGGGCCATGTGGGGGACTCCTGGGAGGGGAGTAATAATTTAATATAGAGAAAAATAAAATATGAGTCCCAGACACAAATTCTTATGAAAAAATCTGATAAAAAAAGAAAAACAATTTAAAATGGAATGGGAATAAAATACAATTCCAAATGAAATTGGAATAAAATACAGTGTAAAATGAAATTGGAATACAATACAATAATTCAATATATAGATAAATTAAATATGATCAGATTATATTTCAGTGTCACCCTTACAATCTCCCCCAATCAGTCCCACGTATGCCAAGATATTACAGATACAAGCTTCGTTCTCCTTCAGATCCTGAATTAGGCACCGTTTCTTCCTGATGTCACGCCCCTGTTGGAGTCTGATTCCAAGGGGGAGATCGAGCAGCTGATAGGGAGTGCGAGTGTGGCTCCGGTGGCTGTGGAGGAAACTGGGGAAGGGCATAGTCCGGTTGGGCATTCAGAGGAAGACCCAAGCCCACCCCCTCTTCATCCTAGGGCACGCAGGAAGGAACGGATAAGGGAGCAATGTGAGTTGCATGGTTTATGGGGGAGGAAGGGGCCCTGATCCCCTTCATGGGCTGCAGCTGGGAAGACTATTTAAAAGGGCAAACTGCGAACAGCAAAGTTGCTGGAAGCAAAGCATGAAATTATTCTGGTTTGTCAAGTCTTATCTGAGTTCTGGCGTCCTCCCAAGTGTGTGTGTTTTGTTATCTTTTGATGTCTTCAATCCCTTATCGTGCCCTGCCTCGTTAATTGCTGCAGTGAAGTTTATGTTGGTTTTTATTTATAGTTTATATGTACTTTGAGTTCAGACGGAATTTCTTCCCTTTGAAAACTGTCCCTGGGACAGTTTTCTTCTCCAGCCGATGATAACTGGACATTGGGGACCAAGTTGGGGGTATTAAAGGGATTTTACCTATTTTTGTGGCTTTGTTGCTTTTGTGCCACGCCCCTTTGGGTCATCACAGGAGGTTTTTAAGAGGAGACTGGACAGCCATTTGTCTGAAATGGTATAGGGTTTCCTGCCCAAGTAAAGGGTTGGACTAGAAGGCCTCCAAAGTCCCTTCCAATTCTATTATCCTATATTGTTTTTATCGGATCACGTGTGCCCATCTGTTCAAGACTGAAGAAAGTCTGGAATGTTATAGGATCTCGTCCCAGGGGCAGGGGGTTGGACTAGAAGACCTCCAAGGTCCCTTCCAACTCCGTTATTCAGTGTTCCATCTGGATACACCCAAAATGTCTCCTTCTCCTCTTTCACAATTAGAGCCACTATTGATACAAATGAGCTTCCCTAGCCAAGTTGATTGGTCTGAGTGCTAAAGAGCTTGCAATCTGACTCCGGGAACAGCTCACCCTTCTCTCCATAGCTCCAGTGAATTATGTGCTGCCTCATAATATGGGGAACAGCAAACATTAATAAGGCGCATGACAAGTTTGGCAAGTCAAGCGAAACGAGAGCATCTGTCACCAAGGGGCACATAGCCAACTTTTTCCTCCCGAGGGAATGACAATTGAATTGCAAGTTCGCCAAGGTGTACATTGGAAAGGGGGACCAAAAAAAAATACACATCCCTCTGAGTGTTCTTGCCAAATGCAATCTGCTCCAAAGAAAGAGATTACAAATTACCACTGACAATACCGCTACCCTTCAAAAAGACCTCGACTATGTATCAGAATGGTCAAACAAATGGCAACTTCTAATCACAACAAATAAATGCTCTGTCTTACATATTGGCGAAAAAAAATCAGAAAATAAAATACAAGCTGAATAGTCAAGACCTTGTTGATGATCCAAACTCTGTCAAGGACCTTGGAGTACTCATCTCTAATGATCTAAGTGCTAGAGCCCACTGTAACTACATAGCAAAAAAGGCATTAAGAGTTGTTAACCTAATCCTACGTAGCTTTTTCTCTGGTAATATCACACTACTAACTAGAGCATATAAAATGTTTGCTAGACCAATACTCGAATACAGCTCATCAGTTTGGAACCCACATTACGTATCTGATATTAATACATTTGAGGAAGTCCAGAAATATTTCATGAGAGTTCGCCACTCCTCTACATGTTGCAGAAGACCTTATGCCACCAGACTCGAAATTCTAGACCTAGAAAACCTAGAACTACGCCGTCTTCGGTCTGATTTAAGTATGGTATATAAAGTCATACATTGCAATGTCCTACCTGTCAATGAATACTTCAGCTTCAACCACAACAATACAAGAGCACACACTAGATACAAACTCAAGGTTAACCGCACCAAAGTTGATTTCAGGAAATACAACTTCAGCAACAGAGTGGTCAATGTCTGGAATACTCTACCTGACTCTGGGGTTCCTTCCCCAAACCCCAAAAAACTTTAACCTTAGACTGTCTACTATTAACCTCACCCCTTTCCTAAGAGGTCTGTAGGGGGCCTGCATAAGCACCCCAATGTGCCTATCGTCCCTGTCCTATTGTTTCTTTTTATTTTTCTTATATGTATACATTTCATGTATTCATAACTATGTTTATACTTGCACCTATTATCTTGTAAGCGATTGACAAAATAAATAAATAAAAAGAATTAAAACTGCACTGAGCCAAATGTATCACCTGAATACAATGTCTCTCACTCTCCCCCCCACTCTCAACTTTCTTGTATTTAATGAGGCATCTGTAGGAATTTGACATTAAAAGAGGGCAGGACACCCAGAAAGCCATCAGGAAAACAAGCATGCTTTTGATAGAGTTGGTTGAAGCAAAAATGTGCCGAGAATGAATACAGAATGCAAAATATAGCAGAGTTGGAAGACCACGGAGCAGAACAGAGATTGCAAAATAAAGTTGGGGCCCCAAAGCCAAGGAAACAACTCTTGAACCCCTCAGGATTGGAGTGGTGGATCTAGGGGAGCGTTCCAAAGGAGCTTTCTTCTGGACCACTTGAGAAAAGAAGTAAAGTAGATCTCAGAAAGACAGGCCAACTGGATTAGATTAAGGTTCCAGGTGCCGAGAGGTCAAGCAGATCTGAACAATCCTCCAAGGAGAAAGAAGAGAAGCTGCTTGGGTAGGACCAGGTCTTATAAAGGCCGGGAACTCTATTCGTTGGGGATGCGACTTTCTGTCTAAAGTTTCTTTTTTGTCTCGGAGGAAAATGGTTAAAATCTTTGAGGATTAAGGCACAGTGGGCAGCTGAAGGTGAGAGTTAGTGAAAGGAAGATTGTCTTACTTCAAAACAAGTATTACCTGGGTTGAAACCAGCCAGCCTGGCAGATATAAGCATGCTCATTGTTCAGTCTTCCGTTTGCTTGCTTTCTTCATCTCTGGACTTCGTACTCCTGCTCTGTAGTTGCTGGGCCATGTGTCTGGTCTTTCGACTTCATTATACATTCTTTGTCTTGCCTGGCTCGTGGACTTATCACTGCCAAGAGAACCCTGAAGAACCTGACTGTGAAAGAGTGTTTACTTGTAAGCCTCTTTCTTGCTTTAATTTATTGGCTACTGCTCATCAGGCTTCTGGATAAGGGATTTGTGGCTTTCTTAGCTGTAAAACCCGACCGTGGCATTATCTTAACGATTTTCTTTCTTTCTTTTTTTTGACCTGTAGTGTACCTGGACATGTTCCCACTCCTGATCCTTCAACACTTCAAGTCATCACTGAGTTTGATTTATTTTTGATGTGTTTCATGCTTTTGCCATTTACGGGCCAAAACCGTTCCTGTCTCCATTGTTTAACTTCCCCAATGAAAACAGTCTCAAAATTGTCCCAACCCGTTTGGCTCACCTGTCCTGTGGTTTTCTACAAGGCGGAGAGTGAAATTCTGTCCCTCGTCCCTTAAATCGGTGTCCTTTTGATCTGAACGACTGGTTTTTCCTGCAGCCAGCTGTTCCTTGTTCAAAAACACAGTCATCCTTCTTCTCTTCGCATTGTTGCGGCTGTCATTTAAAGCCACCGGCCTTGTGCATTCCCCCAGAAAGATGGACTGGCCCTGTCATGTTCACCTGCTGTTTGTGTAAAAACAATAATTGTAAAAAAAGGAGGTTATGAACAGTTTGTCAGTTCTGGTTGCTGAGAGCAACTAGGAAGATGGCACTTAGAGATCGCTGAAGTGCCACAGAGCTGGATTGGAATTTTATTTTTATTTTTTATTTTTTTGCTTTGTTGTTGGGTATTCATTTGTCAGTAGGGGGTCTGTATTTTCAGACAAAATGCCTCGACAATTGTTTCTGGCTGTTTAGAACCGTTGGTTAACTGGCTGAAGGTTTCTCGTCCGTTCTCCCAAGATTGCATCTCACCGCACAAGGATGCAAGAAAACTCGGGACGGGAAATCTGGCCCGCTTGACTACTTCAGAAGATCAATGTTCAACATGGTCCAAGAATTGTTGCAAGACTCCAAGCAAATGTCCCAAACTTCAACCAACCTTCTTATCACTGATAGCCATCCCCATGTCTAGAGTCATATCCGACTCCAGGATACAAGGCCAGCTTCTCGGAAGAGTCAACTGTTTTTGCGAGTGCGTGCAATAAAGTGTGACCCATTCCATGTTGCTTAATTTCAGGCGCTTTATTAAACCACCTTTTTAACTGACTTGTTCAATCATCTCAGAGGGGCAACTGGACTTTTTTTTTTGTTTTTCCTCGAAGATGTTTCACTTTTCATCCAAGAAGCTTCTTCAGCCCTGGCATAGCTACATGTCTATGGAGATTCTCAGTCATCCAAGTCATGGTTGTCGTGGAGATAACTGGAACGTTCTTTGTTTTTCATCTTCAAGGAAAGGCGAAGAAAGTCCAGTTACCTCTTGAAACAAAGCCCCTTTGAGATCTCCAAGCTGACATGTCCCTCTGGAGAAAAACCTACCTAGGTTGGCATAGGGAGGATATAAATATCATTGTGTTCCTCTTCTAATGAAGTTTAGCGCTTTGCTCATGTTTTTGCTAAGTGCTGCAGAAGCGTTAATTAATCAAATGTCACACTTCGCCAGCTAAGCTCTGATTCCCTGTTATGCCACCGCAGGAGCAGTGACCTGTTAATAAAACCCCTTTCCTGCAGTGAGGCCTCACTTGTATGTGTGCCTTTTTTTATTTTTATTTTTTTAAAAAATAATAATTCATCCCGGTGATGAGCATTCACTTTGGACAACCTTGAGAAAATGAGCTGTTAATTCAGGTAATGATGTTAAGGACTCTCCGGTGTTGTTCACCCTCTCTCTCGGAATATCCAGGGAAAGTTTTCCCAACAGATTGTGTACAGGTGCGATGGGATCGCACAACATATTGAGCAAGGTCAGTGGAAGCAAAGCGGATTAATTAGTGAGCTGGTTACGTGTGTTGTGCGGAGGTAGCATTTGTGGTCATAACGCAACGGGCTCTTCAGAATCGTCTGCTTCTTTCAACATGGCTCTTTCTGTACTTCTAACCAACCAGGTTTTCTGATGTGTAGATCTTGTCAGGCGGAAAGGATCAGGGCCCTACAGGAAATTGCAACTCAGAAGATTGATTGCTCAGACCAGAATCTAGTCAACTAATGTTCAATACTAAATCAACACCAGATAAGGGTCAAGGGAATTCAAGAGAAGTTGGACTTAAACCCTTTGTGGCAATCTAACGATTCTCAGCTGATGACTTGCTTAATTCTGCCCACTGTTAATTCTTAATTCTGCCCAACTCTGCCCACTGTTGTCCTACAGACCTGAAAAGTATTAACCCACATTAAAACAAGATCATCCAAGAAGCTTCTTCAGCTCTGGCATAGCTATATGTCTATGGAGATTCTCAGTCATTCAGGTCATGGTTGTCCCAAAGGTGTTTTTTTCAAGAGGCAACTGGAGTTACTTTGGTTTTCTTTGAAATTTCTTTGGTTTTCTTTGAAGACGTTTCTCTTCTTATCCAAGAAGCTTCTTCAGCTCTGCTTCTTGGTTAAGAAGGAAAACGTCTTCCAAGAAAAACCAGAAAGTCCAGTTGCCTCTTGAAAAAGCACCTTTGGGATCAGGAAGAAATTGATCTCAAAGGAGGCGGGGAGGAGCCACAGAGGTTGCAGAGGGATAGGGAGATTAATTTCAATTTAATCTAAACTTTTGCTAGGGACAGAATTGGAGCAGTTAGGAAACTCAGTGTGATGCCCTGGTTGTTGTTGTTTTTTTTCTTTCTCAAAATGCTTTGGAGGCATTTTATTCAATTGGACAATTCAGATCCCTTTTCTGATATGTTTGGGGAAAAGCTGTTTGTTTGAAGACTTGCTTTTCTATCAAAGCTCCAGGTCATCTCCTAGTATTAGTTGTACCTGAAGATAGTTTCCCATTTTCCCCGCTTTGGGTAAAAGAGGACTCTTGATTTCAGCATCCTCTGGGGACCAGAACTTTATTTTGGGTTTGTTTTGAGCTTGCTCACTTAGATTTAATAAGCAGATAAAGTTATCTGATTGCCTTAGGATGGCTGGCTATGGTCAGTGGGAGCTTACTGTGTTATGGGAATGTTAGCAGAGTTAATTAGATTCGAGTTAGCTCCAAAATAGAGTTGAAAGTCAGCTCCAGCTTTGCCCAGGGCTAAAGCTACTTCACCCCAGTCAGCTGTGTGGTCCATTGGACCAACCCGGCCCATTGTCAGGTGTTACCTGCCTAGTCCTCAGAGAACAACAAGAGCTGGAAGGAAAGAGCAAGCGGAAGAGCTTGAACCCACATTGGTGAATTCCATTCCTAGAGTCCTGAAAGCAAATATGCGTCTCTTTTCTGCTGGGGCTCATTAAATGTCTTCCTCTCAATCTGTTTGCAGAAACATCTCCAGCAGCACTTACGACACACACAATTCCAGGTGGAAAAAAACACGCAGTAAAACCTCCTGGGCTCAAGATGTGAAGATGTTTGCACTCTTTGCTCTAGATTGTCAAAAGTAAGCAAAGGATGATTCAAGGACTCCGTTGAGGCCCAGGCAGAGTTTTGATTTGTGTTGCTTCACCTTCTGCTATCTGATAGCCTTGGATGTCTGAGATGTCCTCTGAATTATTGGAGATGTTTTCCCTTGATTTTTGTTCCTTCTCCTTTGGGGCTAAAGCATGCTCACTTGAGATTCAGGGCTAGGGTAGTTGCTTCCTTTGCATTTTCCTTATTCTCCCTCACGGTGAAGCTTAGTTTTCCTTCCAAGGAGTTCTGCTGTTGGGAAACTGCTCGCCAGGCTGGAAGGAGGAGCCAAGCAGGGGCCTAGCTTGGAATCCTTGCACATCCAAAAAGGGTATAAGCATGAACCAATCTTTTTTTTTTCCTGGTGTTATGTGGACAGGGGGAAAGCAGGAGTAACTTAGATGCTGTTGTTGGTGCGTGCAGGGGGTGGGGGGAATTAATTCACCACCGAAAAGACATCCTAGCCATTTTTTCGGGGCTCAAAACAAAAATAAGGCCCGGCCTTATTTTGTGAGAAACATAGTAGTAGAGGACAGGAAGACCTGGAGGAACGTTGTCCATGGGGTCACAATGGGTCGGACACTTCACAACTAACAACAACAATAAAGCTGGGCTATTCAGGAGTGTTTCTGGTTGCTTGCATCCGACATAGGATGACCAAGTGGTTCTTCTTTGTTTAGGTCATTTCACAAGGACCCAGCTGATGGACAGGAAGGTGGTGAGAAAGAATGGAGGTTTTTCTGTCAATGCTTTTAGAGCAGAGGCTCTCGGGATATTTACCACTCATGAGAGACAAGTAGGTGGTGGTTGCACATCTGGCCTCTTCTTACTTGGATGAGGAATTTCAACAGAGTGGGAGGCTGATTGAGGTAAATGTACATCTCCTCCTTCTCTCTAAACAGGCAAAATGGCTTCTCTTCAGCAAATGTGTATTTTCCCGTGCTTAATTTATGGCTGCTTTCGCTTCTCGAGAAGCATGCCAAGAGCCCCCAAAAATGTTATTTTCGTGGCAGGGATGGGGATTGAAAAGAAGCTCGGAGCACAAATTAGATTTTTCTCTCTAGTACCTCAAGATGGCAACCCGCTGGGCCCAAATGGGATTTTGAGCTAAGCAACTGGCAGTGCCCAAGCCTTCCTTTCCGGAACACCTGACACCATTTCAAATTCCACCTCTACGGTGGTTTGTGTAAACATCGGCTCCTTGTATAGGACTCCGAAGGTCAATTAAACCAAGAAGGAAACTCATTGCATATTAAAATCAATATTAATCATGCCGTACTTAAGAGCCTGGTGTTTGTTAACGTTTTGGGGTTGGAAATGAATCAAGCTGGCGAACAGTTTCAACATGCTTATTTTTACTGGACCAGGACTCCTGCGTGAATGTCCTTTTGGCATCCTGGACTCTTGTGCTGCTTCTGTGTTTTTTCCCCCTCTCTTTGCATTTGCAACTCAGCTGTAGAATCTGCCTCCAGGGAAAAGCTCTTGGGATCGTAGCCAAGGCGGGCTTCGGCACAAGCTACAGACTTCCCGTATTTATTATGCCCCCCCCGCTTTTTTTAAACTTTCTCAATGCCTAAGTAATTGTAAGTTATTAAGGGAGTCTTGGCAGTATCTGTTGCTCCTGCAAAGCCTTCGTTTTGAGAGAACTCAGCTCTTGATCCCTGGGGACAAAGCACCTCCCTTTTTGGTTTTAATTAATTTGTAGTCCATCCTTGCTTCTAAGGGTGGGTGTAGAGAAAGAGAACCGGCAACAGTTCAATAGAAAACAAAACATGGTGCAAGAGAGTTCTAGCATTTTGTGGTGTGAGTTGGGAGATGTTTCCAATGGCAGTTTGATCTTTGTGCATTTGCTACTTATTTTAAGTGGGTGTTGGAGATCAAGTCACATCTCCCTTGTCGTACACTGCTCAGAAGTCCCCACTCTCAGTCTTCTAGACTTAGGACTAGACCAAAATTAATACATAGGATGGGTGATGGTATGGAAGCTTGGGTGTTCTAAGCTTTCCTTGCAAATTTAACCAACCAGGAGTTAACCCTGTGAGAGGGATCTTGGAGTCCTAGTGGACAATCACTGAAATATGAGCCAGCAATGTGTTGCAGCTGCTCAAAAAGCCAACAGTTCTAGATTGTATTAACAGAGGGATAGAATCAAGACCACGGGAAGTGTTAATGCCACTTTATAATGCCCTGGTAAGACCATACTTGGAATACCATATCTAGTTTTGGCTGCCATGATGTAAAAAAAGATGTTGAGGCTCTACAAAGGGTGTAGAGAAGAGCAACAAAGATGATTAGGGGACTGGAGGCTAAAATATATGAAGAACGGTTGGTGGACTGGTATGTCTAACGAAAAGAAGGACTAAGGGTAACATGATAGCAATGTTCCAATATCTCAGGGGCTGCCACAAAGAAGCTATTCTCCAAAGCACCTGAAGGAAAGACAAGAAGCCATGGGTGGAATCGAATCAAGGAGAGAAGCAACCTAGAACTAAGGAGGAATTTCCCGACAGTGAGAGCAATTAATCAGTGGAACTGTTTGACTCCAGAAATTGTGGGTGCTCCAACATTGGAGGTTTTAAAAAAGAGATTGGATGACCATCTATCTGAAATGATATAGGGCTTCCTGCCTGAGCAGGGGGTTGGACTAGAAGACCTCCAAAGTCCCTTCCAACTCTGTTATTCTGTTCTGTTATTTATCTCGACCTCCATCATCTCTTCTCACTTAGCAATTTCAGCCATGGCTCCTGTGGGTGGGAGGGACGGAGAAGAGCGGTCCTTCTTTTTTTTTTTTTTGCTTGTTTGTTTGTTTCAAGCTTTTTCTTTCAACTTTATTTAAGTCGAGGTCAGAGAAAATATGGGACACGGGGAAGACAAGGTGTCTCAATCGTTGACGGACCGAGTCACCCTTTGTTTTTCCTCTGCATTTTCTGTACAATTGGCAGACAACCTAAAAGTGCCATGCCAACAGTTTTGAGAAAAGAAAAGAAAAAAATACCAGCACAGCAAGAAAATAGATATGTAGGCAGATTGCTTGTTCAGACTTCTTTTACTAGCAAGATCTATAACAGGGCAAGTCATGTGCTCGTGTGGTGATGTTTATTTCTTTAAAAAGACAATCTTTTTCCTCCTGTGATAAGAATGAACAGATCCATAATATTTCCTTATACCTTGGCACCTATTCCTGTCTTGTACCCACTTCAGTAGAAGAGAGTCCTTTTTGGTTTTGCAACTGTAGACCTTGAAAAAAAGATGGATGTAAGGAATTAGGTTGACCTCCACTACCCCAAGAACTGGATTTTTAAATAAATGCATATATATAAATAGATCTGTGGCTTCTTCCTTTAAGACCAGGATAGCTTACAAAAGCATAGGAAGATAATAATTAAACTTTGAGAGAAACGCAACCACTGACAGGATGAGGGAAGCATCCCATATTATAAAGGAGGCAGTTCTTAGCCCAATCCAGTTCAAAGCCAAGGCAAGACGGAACTGGGTATATTATAAAGCAAATTGTCTTGTGGTTTCTCAAATTGTCTTCCAATATTCGAACAGTTTCTACCTCAGTCTTAGGGTGTCTGAGAATTTCAGATTGTGTCTGAAAGGTTCTTTAGCGTGGACCATTATTTGTACCATCCCTGCACGGACATCTATGGAGATTCTCAGTCATCCAGGTCATGGTTATCCCAAAGGATGCTCTTTTCTGTTTTCAAGAGGCAAACTGGACTTTCTTGTTTGTTTTTTTCTTTGAAGACATTTTGCTTCTCATCCAAGAAGCTTCTTTAGCTCTGACTGGATGGTGGGGAATATTTGCATCCTTGTAGAGAGTCATTGAGGCCACCTGGAGGTTTATCTGTGTCCTCAGGGTCACCTGAGTAGTGCTCCTGGTTCCTATAGCCTGTGTCAGGCTACAGAATCTGACAGCCTGCAATTTTTTTTTCCTTGAAAATCTGTTCATACTCCCACAGTATTTAAAATTGCAGACTGCAGGAACCATTGGCACTACTCAAGTGACCCCGAGGACACAAACCTCCAGGTGGCCTCAATGACCTCTCAAAGGATGCAAATGACCAGCTGTCTGCAAGGAGTAGAAATCCTTCCATTCCCCACCATCTGGTCAGAAGGCTCCACACCCATTTGCACCACTCAGGTGACTCTGAAGACACAGACACACCTCCAGGTGACCTCAACAACTCTCTAAAAGGATGCAAATGACCAGCTGTCTGCAAGGAGTAGAAATCCTTCCATTCCCCACCATCCAGTCAAAGCGGAAGAAGCTTCTTGGATGAGAAGTGAAACGTCTTCCAAGAAAACGTCCTCCAAGAAAAACCAAGAAGGTCCAGTTGCCTGTTGAAAAAGAAAATAAAAAGCACCTTTGAAACATCCCTAGACAGCCACAGTTCCCAGTTGGAATACAGTGGGTTCCTGAAGTCTTCCCTTGGGATCATATGGAAACAGGAGAAGTTAAGAAGGTTGAAGATGATCAGAAGAAAAACACAACTTCCACATGCACCTATCTTGTATACAAGACCACCAAAATCCTCCCATGAGCATTTCTTCCAACTACAAATGAAGGCGAATCTATGTGTCCCAGGATAATGTTTGCAGGATCCAACCTGGATCGGTCACTGGGACCACGGATTTTGTCTTGGGAACTCATCTCTCTCTCTCCAGGATGTGTCCAGAATTTCTTCCAAGTCTTTTTATCTCCTGAAAGACATTTTGAAAGCAGCTCTCCCTTCACCCCCTTGAACCACGGGGAGATATACTTGTATGTTACAAGCCAATCAAACTTTTATTGCACTTGATTTTGAATCCTCTTCTTTTTTAATACTGTGGCCAAGCAAGCACATGTAGAAGTGCCAGGTGCTTTCAATCTGCCATTTTCACCTCCCCATCTCCAGTGGCAAGATGTATGATTCAGCAAGCAAATGAGTTTCTGGCAGCTGGCAGAGAAATTGCCAGTTGCAATCTGCATAATTGCCTAAGTCCTGAGCAGAAAATTACTTTGTTCAGCTGTCCATGGGAACAGTCTGCTTGCTTCGCTCACAGTTTTGCACCACTGCTTCTGAGAGTGTTGCCATTTCCCTGTATTTCCAGAACCACTTCAGAACCATGGACGGTTCTCCGCATTTCAGGATTTCTAGAACACAAAACAACAGAGTTGGAACTTGGAGGTCTACAAATCCAACTCCTTGCTCCAGCAAGAGACCCCATGCCATTCCAGACAAGTGGCTGTCCAATCTCTTCTTACAAACTCCCAACGTTGGAGCATTCACAACTTCTGGTGGCAAGCTGTTCCACTGGTTAATTGTTCTCCTCATGAAATGTCTGCTTTATTTCTTTGTTGGTTCCCTCCTTGATTAGTTTCCATCCATTGCTTCTTGTTCTGCCTTCGAATGCTTTGGGCAATTGGTTGACCTTCTCATCTTTGTGGCAACCCTTCAAATACTAGAACGCTGCTATCACAACTCCCCTCGTCCTTCTTTTCACTAGACTAGACTTACACAATCCCTGCAATTTCCTTCTTTTCACAATTTCACTCTTTGTGTCCTCATCCTCAGCTCAATTCAGGATGCAGTAAAGCTATTTAACTTGATTCAATGCATGATGTTGTTTGTCAAGATCACATTAACTCCCAGGCACATCCTAACGTTGCCCAGTCTCAACCGGATGGAAGCTTCGTTACAATTCCCGTGTGAAAAGCAGAAGAATGGAAATGTTTTGTACATGTAGCTGCCCCACAGACATGTAGACTAGCTCGCACATTCTCTCAGGCAGCTTGCAAATTAAATGCCATGTGGTTGAGGCCTGAGTGCTGTTGAAACGATGAAGAGGGTTGGGTTTTTTTTGCATTGATCCTATTCAGGAGTCTTTCCATTTGGCTTTGGGATTAGGAATGTTGTCATGATGTGCAGTCTTTTTTCCCCCCTTCCTTTTTTGTCCAAATCCCATTGTGTTTGTTGCACAAGCCAGGAAACAAATCTTCCATCCATATTTGTAAAGCCCTTCTTGTGGCATATATAAAATTAAATTTTATAAATAAATTTTATAACTAAAATTACTAATTCTGCATGGTTTATGGTAATAGTAATTGGATCCACACCAAAAGACAACCCCGCAACGTACTGAACAACAGAGTTGGAAGGGACCTCTGAAGTCTTCTACTCCAACCACCTTCTCAAGAAGGAAAACCTACACTATTTCAAACAAATAGCTGTCCAATCTCTTCTTAAAACCTCCGGTGATGGAGGACCCACAATTTCTGGAGGCAAAAATTAATGGTTAATTTTTCTCACTGTTAAGAACTGTCTCCTTAATTCTAGGTTGGATCTCTAGGTTCATTGTAGGTTGGCTTCCACAATGGTTCCTGAGATCCCTCCTAGGAAAACTATCTAGGAAGACCACTCTATAGTGGGAGCTTTTTCCTTAACCAAGATGGAAAATAACAACCCTTTCACAGTTGGAATATGGGCGGGGTAAACGTCTTATCTCCCTCCCTCCCTGATCCTTCACAATGACATCCTACAACAGGCGGGGAAATTCTTGACTTTCCGCCCTCCATTGCACAAGGCCTCTCACCCTGCCATTTATTTTATTTTTTTTAATACCCTCCAATCTTGGAACAAACGATAATGGTTGGATTTCTGACTTCTCGCCTGCTTAGATGGCATTTATACTCACCACCTCATTTCAAACCCCCAAATGAGTTTTCCGCAAAACCCATTTAGTCGCATTTGCATTTTCCCCCACTGCGTTCTGAAACGAGCTTTCTGTGCCATAAAGCTTTTTTTTTTTTTGAGGCCTCCTCAGAGAAAACCCCGCGTTTGTGACTTCTCCCCATTGCTGCTCCCCACAAGGGCCTGTTCAATCCATGCGCTTTCGTGTTCCATCGGCCGCCGAGGCCCCGGCGGAGATGTTCAGCCAAGCAGGCGGAGCAGTCTGACTTTTGTATGTTAATTGAGACCCTTTTTTTTAATTTCACTTTTGCATATTCTTTGAATTTGTATCATTGTAAATTAATTTCTAAAGAGGGTCTGCTAAACAATTGATGCTCGCCCGGCTGGTCTCGCCGGCGAGGAAACAACCGTCAGAAGCAAATGCTGATGGAATCCAAATTTCGTCAACAGGATGCTGCAGCCAAGCCAAGACGTGATCCTGGCAATAAAAATTCAAGGGGCAGGTGCCCTAAGTAGGAATCCCTAATTCCAGATGACATTAATGGGAGTTGGGAGAGCAGTAACACCTCCCAGAGGAATACTCTGTAGAAGAGGAGATAAAGACACAACCTCTGGAGATGTTGACTCACTCGAATGCATTTGCAAGACGCTGTTTATCTCAATACCCCAAATGAGCTCCAGACAAATGATGCAACATCTAAGCTCGCCGGCAATTCCCATTATACCATATTGCTCACAATGGTGTTAGGGCCTGTGTGGAACCATCAATCAACCTCTTTGGAGAAATCGACGGCCTTCGATCTGCTTGTTTAGTGAAAAGAAGGATCAAGGGTGACAGGATAGCAGTCTTCCCATATCTGAAGGGCAGCCCCAAAGAAGAAGGAGTCAAGCTATTCTCCAAAGCACCAAAGGCAGGACAAGAAGCAATGGGTGGAAACTAACCAAGGAGAGAAGCAACCTAGAATCAAGGAATAATTTCCTGACGAGAACAATTAATCTTTGCGAACAAATTGCCTCTAGAAGTTGTGAATGCTCCAACACTGGAAGTTTTTAAGAAGAGATTGGACAGTCATGTTTCTGAAATGGTATAGGGTCTCCTGCTTGAGCAGGGGTTGGACTAGAAGACCTTCAAGATCCCTTCCATCTCTATTATTCTGCTTCTCTGAGAAAATTAAAAAAAAAATGGCCAGCTCTCAGGATCCCACTTTAGTTGTTGTGGGAGCTTCATCACTGCTTTCAAGAAGAGACTGACCTGCCATTTGTCAGAAATCGTGCTTGGGCAGGGTTGGGGTGGGGTTGGACTAGATGACCAACAAGGTCCCTTCCAACTCTGTTAATCTGTTAGTCCTTGAAAACTCACTTGCCCATCTGCTCCTTCTAGGCAAATGGTACACGGATATGTAGATGGAACTGAGATGCATCTCTTCAGCCCTTCTAATATTTTCTTCCTTAATTGCACAAGGTACCCTGTTTCTCTGGGAGCAGGCTAACTTTTCATAGCCTAATTGCCCGTCCTTCTATTAATTTAAGTGATGCATTTTCTATGCCCGGTGATGAATAAACCGGATCAATGCCAGCAACATGCTTTATTGGACCTCCGGTGAGATGAATTTGTGGAGAAACGGCCTGTGAGATGGAGTCAACATGCAGATGAGATTGGTAAGTGAGCGCCGTATCGATTATCTCCAGCCTGGATGAGGCAGTAATTCCAGCCAATGGCTGATCTGTCTTTCAATTTGGTTCATTACTTATGCCATAAAAAACAAAAACAAAAAGAACAGCTCAGAAACAGACTTCATTTCTTATCACAAGGGCGAGTCTTGAGATTCAGAACAGAGCTGAGACCTTCCTCCTTCTCTTCCTCCTCTGCTCAAAGAAAGATAAGAGGGGGTGGTGGATGAACTGGGATTTTTATTCAGGGTTCCTGAATATAAAGCTGCTTCTCAGCATTGCTTTCATCTGGATTTCTGAATCGGAAATTAGCTCCAGCGGCCCTTAGAGTTGAATGAAAGGCTGTAGAAGGAAGGCGAATGTATGTGATAATCCTGTAAGATCCAATCTGGGTCGGTCACTAGGACCAATTTTCAAATATTTGATTGTGCTGCCCAGCCCTCACTGTCTAAGTACTTGATAAGCTGGTGGTATATCAGCACTCCTGTTGACTGATGAAGGGCCTGTTTTTCCAGTCAACAATCACTTCCCTGGCTGTTTTTGTGCCTGCTCATCCAACAATCTTAGTAGTGGCAAAATTGAACGTACAGTATATCCTTGTTTGTTAAAGTGTGAAGCTACCAATGAGTACAGGTCTCCTCGGGTCTCAACACTTGCCTGTGTTCTTGCACTCGGTTGGTTAGCTTCCTCTTATCTGTCCTACATAGTCACAAGGCAATCCATGCAGGGGATCCGGTAGACTACATTGGAAGTATCTCCCACCTCCAAGCGATCTTTACAATGCATAATTTGTCCTTGTACGGTAGCGTCTGGGTGATGTGCGATGCTCACTTGCATGTCTCGGAAGCTGCGTTCTATGGTTTCTGAAATGTTTTTGATGCGTGGCAGGGTGTGCCATGTGATTGGTCTTGTACTTTGTTTCTTCTTTCTCTCACTGGTGCCGGTGACTGACCCAGATTGGATCCTGCAGCAACTATGTAGATGTGATGAACTAGAAAAACAGGAATGTTTCACGCTACCCCATAATTTATTTACAAATAATATCAGAAGCTTCAGATCTCGGAATAAAAGAATAACAAGAGTTGGAAGGGACCTTGTAGATCATCTAATTCAACCCCCCACCCAAGCAGGAGACCCTACACCATTTCTGACAGGTGGCAGTCCAGTCTCTCCTTGAAAGCTTCCAATGATGAAGCTACCTTCTGAAGGCAACTTCTATTCCATTGGTTGATTGTTCTCACTGTAAGAAACTTTCTCTTTATTTCCAGGTTAAATCTCTCTTTGATCAGTTTCCATCCATTATTCCTTGTCTGGCCTTCAGGTGCTTGAGAAAATAGCTTGACTCCCCTCCTCTCTGTGGCAGCCCCTCAAATATTGGAGGACTGCTATCCTGTCTCCCCTGGTCCTTCTCTTCCCTAGACTAGCCAGGGCCAGTTCCTGCAACCATTCTTCTTATGTTTTAAAGCTTAGATTTAGATCTCCACGGAGATCCCTCAAGAAGGGGGTTATTTCCTATCCTTGTGAAGCAGGATGAAGATCAATTATTTTCTAGTCCCATAATAAATGCTTATGGATCTTGTTAACAGAGCTTGGTTGCCACCATTTTATGAAATAATGGAAGATGTTGTGTTCTCAGAGTTCCTTTCTATGACTACCTCGCCTTCAGAGCCTGAAGCCAGAGGAATAAAACTTCTCCATTTAATAAGGCTTTAGAACATCTCTCTAATTGAATCATTGCTTTTCATTCTGAAAATTGGTTCACAACCATTCTGTCTACTCCAGCTTCCTTGTTGAGAAATTGTCTGGAGTGAAGTAAGAGTGGAGAGGTGGAACAGGGGAAATGTTACGGGTCGTTCATTCTCACAGCCTCTCATTTCGTAGCCAGGAAGGTGGACTCGGCCATTAATGTTTTAAAAACTCGGTTGTTTTGAGATTTGTCATAAATGCACAAAAGGGACCAACACGGATAGCTGTATCACAAACTAGAATAATATTTTTTGACCTTGGCAGTGATTTTAATAGAAAAACCAACAGCCAAAATGGATGGACAGATAGCAGGTTTCAAAAGAATAACCACACTTTTAATAGCAAATCGGTGAAATTAAAGGTGGTGGCAGCCAACAGGGGTCAAAACAGGCAAGATGGCTGTCCCGGCGTCACAATTCAGACCCCACCTCTTTCGACATACATATGATGTAGACACGCTTACTAAAGGGCATCACAGCATCATATCTACCATTAACTTGGTTAGGACACACTTGGAATACTGCATCCAGTTTTGGTGACCATGATGTAAGAAAGAGGTTGAGACTCTAGAACAAGTGCAGAGAAGAGCAACCAAGATGATTACAGACTGGAGGCTAAAAGAACAGTTGCAGGAACTGGGTATGTCTAGTCTAATGAAAAGAAGGACCAGGGGAGACACGATAGCAGACTTTCAATATTTGAGGAGCTGCCCCAAAGAAGAGGGAGTCAAGTTATTCTCCAAAGCACCTGAAGGCAGGACAAGAAGCAATGGGTGGAAACTAACCAAGGAGAGAAGCAACTGGGAAACAAGGAGAGATTTCCTAAGAGTGAGAACAATCAACCGGTGTAACAGCTTGTCTTCAGAAGTTGTGGGTGCTCCAACATTGGAACTTTTAAGAGATTGGACAATCATTTGTCTGAAATGGTATAGGGTTTCCTGCCTAAGCAGGGGGTTGGATTAGATGACCTCCAAGGGCCTTTCCAACTCTGTTATTCTATACTTGTTTTAGTCCTCCTTTTGGGGTGACCTTGAATCTATGTGTCACCAATTTCTCTGTACTTGATACCGCAGATCATTTTAGAAATAGCTTTCCAAGATTAGGAAATTTACATTTGCGGAGAACCATAAAACTGAATAACGTGAATGTTTTGTGTTCTGTTTTCATTAATATTCATTTTCTAGGGAAAAAAAAACCAACAGATGCATTTAATAGGTGCTATAAAAGAGGCCCACACTGTAGATTGTTCTTCAAACAATTCTTCCTCCAGTGAACCTTTTTCATAATCATTTTCCCAAGTCTGTTTTGATTGTGTAGATTTTGGCATGCAGAAAGTTACTCAAGATCGACACCTCTTTGCCAATCATGCCAGCTCCAAGATGGATTTAATTTATGGTCCTGGGGAGAGAAAAAAAAAGACGGTGGATGGATTTTCCAATCAAACTATTTTGCCTGGTTTAATTAAACCTTGGTCAAAATCTCTCTCTTTATTTTGTTATCTGGTTTAAGAAAAGAAAGGAGACCACTTGAACTTGCAGGGTGATTGGTGAATTAATCTATAGGTAGATGCTAGGAAGTTGCTTGACCTGAATGAAACTTCTAACAATTGAAGATGCTGTCACCTTTAGGAATAAAATAACAGTGCAGTCACTTGGCGGGGTGGGAGGGAGAAAGCTAAAACAGCAACAGTCTCCTCCTCCTCCTCCTCCTCCTTTCCACATATCCAGTCCCTTCTAGCACTGATCATGTTATCTAGTTGGGTAATGAAACATCTGCAAGAAGTCAATTAAGCTAAGACAGCATCAAGAACCCATCAGTCTCCTCCTCCTCCTCCTCCTCCTCCTCCTCCTCCTCCTCCTCCTCCTCCTCCTCCTCCTCCTCCTCCTTCTCCTCCTCCTCTCCACATATCCAGTCCCTTCTAGCACTGATCATGTTATCTAGTTGGGTAATGAAACATCTGCAAGAAGTCAATTAAACTAAGACAGCATCAAAAACCCATCAGTCTCCTCCTCCTCCTCCTCCTCCTCCTCCTCCTCCTCCTCCTCCTCCTCCTCCTCCTCCTCCTCCTCCTCCTCCTCCTCCTCCTCTCCACATATCCAGTCCCTTCTAGCACTGATCATGTTATCTAGTTGGGTAATCAAACATCAGCAAGAAAACCATCAAGCTCAGAGAGCATGAAGGACCCACCCAAGTCAATCCTGAGCTACAAATGTTCTCTGCTATTTGGAAGCATGGACCTGGGCAGTGTGAAACCCACATCCTGCACAAGAAGGAGAGTCTGAAAGAAGAAAAAAAAACCTCTTTTTTTTTTCCTGAGCTGTTCCTCAAGAAGTGTGGTCAAATGGGATGGAAAAAGCTGTATAAATGTGAATATATATCGAGAGAGACACTTCCTTCTCTTTACCCCATTCTTTTCTCTTTTTTTTCCCCTGTTCTTTCTGCTGACTTCATAGCTTTCTGCTAAATTGCCTTTTCTCCCTCATTGCTGATTGAAGCTGAGTTCAGGGAGGTTTAAACACATTGCAAAATGACTTGGTTAATGACTCAGAGAACTGAGGAATGGACAGCACAGAAAGCCACCCAAAGGCCTTCCTCCTCCTCCTCCTCCTCTTTTTTGCAAGCTTTTTCCATTCCTGCTTCCCTTGCCCCTCCTTGCTTTCCCTTAGTTATACGTCAAGTGGATTTATTTTATGGCTAAGGTCAACTCTTTGGGATTAATTTGTCTGATTTGCATAAACCTGTTGAGAAGACGGGTGTGTGTGTGTGAGGGCTTCCTTCCTCGTGCCATTTTCCAATCATTCAAGACGGTTGGCTGTGCCCGGCCTGGGGTGAGAAAGGATGGGTGGAAGCTTTCCAGCTGACATGCTGTAATCATAATATGCACAGAGGTTTAATGCTGAAAAATGCCATGAGAGGGATTAATGGTTTCCTGTGCTCCGGTAGCTGAGGCACGGCACACGGTGTGATATTGCACGAAGCTTAAATGCAGATGGGCAGTTGAAAAATAAATCCCTGGAAAATGCCATCAATTCTGAATTAATTCTTTGGGCATGTCAGTCTCCGGGCTGCTTTACAAATGGCAGCTTTAGCTGTACACCAAGTTTGAAATAGTGAGGCTCACCGTTTTCCAAACCAGCTCAGCCCTGGAGAAGAGACAAAAAACTCTTTGGATCAGGAGGCGGTGAGATTGCCATCCGGTGAAAGCCTTTTTTGTTCCTTTGTTTTTCAGGACCGGTTGTACTGAGATGATCTTGAAATGAAGATAATTTTTGCCTTGACTTCTGGAATTATTTTTCTTTACTACGTTGCTGGTGGGGTGGAGTTTGGGCAACTGAATGGAGCTAGCAGTGTTGTAATGGCCAGATGCCCTTCCTGTCGCCAATGCAGAGTTCTATGCGGCAGATATATTCTCAACGTGCCCAGGGAGAGAAATATCAGCCTCTACCTTGGACTGAACTCACAACCTCCTGATTGTGAGGCGCGAGCTCCACCTCTAGACCACCGCACTGTTTTACTATGTTGCTAATCTGTCCAGTAAATCCAGTTCTCCAGACAAATTATACCGTAAAATCATTTAAAATAATAAAAGGAGTAGAAACCTTGCAATACATGAGCAGCGCAGAGTAGATAGAAGCAGAAAAACGTGGTTCAAGGCTAAAGTAGACCACAACTTTTAAAGAACTGCCTACATGGAAGGAAGGCATATGAGGGCCCTGGATTTCATCACAGATCATCACCAGAAGTATTAACTCAAAGTCCAACAGCAGCGAAGTTTTAGAACTACCTCGGCCTTCAGGCGCATGGAGTTGGAGCCGAATTGGCGCAAGTGCACATAAGTGCTGATGATGACAAAACGGATGTGGGTTATATTTGACTGTTGCTTTAAAATATTGATAACCAAAGTCTGTCACAGCCTTCGAAGAACGGCTCCTTCTGTAGCTCCGCTGGTGAAAGTCCTTCAAACAATAATCCAATCTTCAATAATTCATGAAAATATATTCCCCTTCCAAATCAAATTGGAAGCTCTTTTGTGTGATATATTATTTAAAATTCAATATTGGGAGCACTCATAACTCGGGCGTCCTGCATCAGAGAATCATTTGGTTTGTTGTTTTTTTTAATTTTTTTATTGGTTTTTAAAACAAACATAAACAAACAAAACATAAAAACATCAAGCCATCTTCCATATATATCCAAACAGTGTGCCAGCTGGTTTACAAATTGTTTTGTGCTTCCCTTTCGTAGTCTTCAATTACAATTATATTGTATATAATCTTGTATTTTCCATCAAATATTAAATACATTATTATCATTATTAATCAATCATTTGACTATACTTTTATTCATTCATGCTTTAGGAAATAATCATATTTTACTTAAAGTTTTGGGGGTTTGGGGAAGAAACCCCAGAGTCGGGTAGAGTATTCCAGACATTGACCACTCTGTAGCTGAAGTCTTATTTCCTGCAATCAAGTTTGGTGCGGTTTACCTTGAGTTTGTATCTATTGTGTGCTCTTGTATTGTTGTGGCTGAAGCTGAAGTATTCATTGACAGGTAGGACATTGCAATGTATGATTTTATATACTATACTTAGATCGGACCAAAGGCGGCATAGTTCTAGATTTTCTAGGTCTAGAATTTCGAGTCTGGTGGCATAAGGTATTCTGCAACGAGTAGAGGAGTGGAGAACTCTTCTTGTGAAATATTTCTGGACTTTCTCAACATTAAGATTAAATATTTCTGGCCCTCAACATTAACCCACCCCGTCCCATTGTGGAAATATATTACATTTTGCAGTCCTTTCAGAACCTCCATCTCTGTCTCAGAAGTTAAAAGGATTTCAGGAAGGAAGGAAGAAATTTCTCCAGAGAGGGTTTTCTACATTCTTTGTTTTAAACTCAGGATGGTGGTTTAAAAAAAAAAACACCTTATATTTTCAGCTTGGAAAACAGAAGGAATCCTAATGGGGGAAACAGCAAGAGAGTTATGGTAAAAAGTAAGCAACCCGTTCGATTTTCTTTCCATTACAAGATTGGTCTCCATATATTGCGGATTCTGGCTGCGTGCCTCTGCATAAACCTTTGCAGGGGAAAAAATAATCCGACCTGCACCAAACAAGGATGCCCGTATATAATATTTAATAGGCTATGGACTCATTGAATACCAGAAGGTGTTATTATCTGTTTCTGGTCTGCTGAAGGCATTCTAATTTGATGCTTAGGCTAAACTCGGAAAAAGGAATTGGACAAGAGAGTGATGCTTTTAAAAAAAAGAAAAATGGAAGGAGGGAGATGGCTCTTGTTAAGAGGGCCAGTGCGAAACGCAGAGGTGAAAACAATACTGCAAAGGCATAGAGAGAGGAATAATATCTGGTGAAGAGTCGACAACGTACATCAATTCCGAAGGTAGACATGGATCACCGACTGCCTGTATTCACAGATTCCTCCTCTTTAGTTTCCCAGCAAATCATCCTTCGAAATTGTCTTTGGAAAATGCACAGGTTCTGATAGATTGGTAGTTTCCTTTGACAGAATAGAGAATAGCAGAGTTGGAAAGGACCTTGGAGGTCTTCTAGTCCAACCCCCAGGAGACCCTAATACCGTTCTTCGCCTATAGCATTACGTTCTTTTTTTTTTTAACATTGTTTATCTTATTGTTCTACTATCTTCTCTCTGTTCTGTTTACACTCCTTTCATTTGTCCCCAAAGTGCTTTTTCAAAGCTCCGTTTTTGACTTGAAGACGTTTCGTTTCTCACCCAAGAAGCTTCTTCAGTTCTGACTTCGGCTCTTCTCCGGTCGGAAAATTTGGACATCTGGCACCACGTCTCATAGTTATGATGGTTGCAGGGTCCTGGGGATGTGAAACCTTCAGACAAGCAGACTGGACAGCTGCAGTCATTCAATTAACAACCATGGCAAGAGGAGTCATAAAATGAAGCAAAATCTGACAGAGGAATAGACATTCTGGGCTCAATTGTCATCATAAGTCGAGATGGTTTTCTTCTTCTTCTTCCTCCACATGCTCAGAGCTGTAGAACAAAAGGTGATTTTCTTTTAAAAAAGAGAAAAAAAAAACCCAGCCAGCCAGCCGAAGAAGCGGCACAATCAACTTCAATTATATTAGTGGGAACTCTGCAATTATATCGCTCTGCAGTTGATCGGGGCACTTTGGAAAGCATTAACTAATTAAGGGAATTTACTGGAAGCCGCTGTGCTTTTGTTTCTGAACAAAAATAAATAAATAAAGCAGGCCTAAGCGGGCTGAGGAGAGACCGACGGGAGTCGTTGGTTGGGAGACGAGAAATCTGGGAAGTGGATTTGACTGGCAGATTCAATAAACGACGAGAGAGACCCCAGTTTGCAGAAATCAGATCGGAGTGCTTGCAATTATCTTTGACTCTAATTTGTTCAGATATATTTATATAGGAACGAGTGTGAGAGCCAGGATGGGCTAAGGTGCTGATTTTAAGGGTGGAGAGGTGCAGATTAGGAAGGAAATACACAAAAAGAAATCTATTTGCCAGCACTGCACTAGCTCTATATCTATATTATCTATGTCTATATCTCTATATAGAATGAATTTATTATCTATATCTACATCTATCTGTCTATCTATCTATCTATCTATCTATCTATCTATCTATCTATCATCTATCTATCTATCTATTATCTATCTATCTATCTATCTATCTATCTATCTATCTATCTATCTATCTGTCTATCTATCTATCTATTATCTATCTATCTATCTATCTTTATATATATCATTTCTATCTATAGCTAGCTAGCTAGCTAGCTATCATCTATCATCTATATCAGTGGTGGAATTCAATTATTTTTACTACTGGTTCTGTGGGCATGGCTTGGTGGGTGTGGCAGGGAAAGGATACTGTAAAATCTCCAGTCAGAAGTGATATTTGCTGGTTCTCCGAACTACTCAAAATTTCTGCCACCGTTCTCCAGCATTGATTAGAACCTGCTGAACACCACCTCTGATCTATATCTCTATCTCTATCTCTATATCTATATTTATATCATCTATATCTATATCTATCTAGTATTTATCTATCTATCTATCTATCTATCTATCTATCTATCTATCTATCTATCTATCTCTATATCATCTCTATCTCTATCTATCTATCTATCTATCTATCTATCTATCTATCTATCTCTATTTATCTATCTATATCATCTATCTATCCATATCTATCATTGATCATTTATCTATATCTAACTATCTACAGTATCTCTCTCTCTCTCTCTCTCTCTGTATCTATATATTTATCTATCTAAAGTTGCTTTCAGTTGATTTTGTCTGAAATGATACAGAAATTCCTGTCCGAGCAGGGGGTTGGATTATAAAACCTCCAAGGTCCTTTCCAACTCTGTTATTCTATAATCCCATCAATATGAACCAGCATCTGGATTGGGATCCTGTGACCATAGGGATGCTGGAAAGGTCATAAATAGGGAAAACGGTCATCATTTCCTTCTTTCAGTGCCATCGTAACGTTGAATGGTCACTAAATTGTTGTGCATTGAAAGCTACCTGCATCGCATTGCTGTGGGAACAAAGAAGAATCAGAGTATGCGGAATGAATTTCAGATTTGGATTCCTGGACATGGAAGAA
Organism: Pseudonaja textilis; assembly: GCF_049901715.1. Classification (NCBI taxonomy): domain Eukaryota; kingdom Metazoa; phylum Chordata; class Lepidosauria; order Squamata; family Elapidae; genus Pseudonaja; species Pseudonaja textilis. Next base: position 4,480,379 of record NC_142006.1, read on the forward strand.
TCCAGATTAGTTAACTAGTTTCTCTGCGTCCTCCTAATTAAGGATGGGAAAAAAATGGTCCATTTGGATGTTGCTGTCTCGAAGGAGAAGTTCAACTGTTCCTACGGTTACAATACTTTTTCTCCCCCTCTTCACTTTGAGAGCCTCTCAGTGTTGTGAGCGGTATCACGTAACAAGTAATTGAATTCCTCACTCCTGTAAATATTTTTGGCAACCTGGGACCTCTCAGAAAGGTCAAAGATTTGCTGAAAACCATCTCCTAGCCTGGCAACTCCTTCTTTTTTTCTTCTTCTTGAAATGAGATACCCAAAGCGTCGGTCCCAAGGCAGAGGAAGATAGTCTTGTTGTGCGTCCGGGAAAAACACACACACATACACCATACAATCTGCACTGATACAGATGGTTTTATTGACTATACGGAATGAAGCCAAGCCAATGTTCTCAAGCTTTCCCCAAAGAAAACATTATTGGCTACTATGTGCGTCAGCGGGGATAATATCTTCGCATGGCAGACACATTTGTCACTATCTCTAAATGGGAGCCTGGAGCCTTCTTTGGATTGTCATTCTCTTCTTCTTCCTGATGTTAATCTTCTTCTTCTTCTTCTTCTTCTTCTTCTTCTTCTTCTTCTTCTTCTTCTTCTTCTTCTTCTTCTTCTTCTTCTTCTTCTTCTTCTTCTTCTTCTTCTTCTTCTTCTTCTTCTTCTTCTTCTTCTTCTTCTTCTTCTTCTTTTTCTCCTCCTCCTCCTCCTCCTCCTCCTCCTCCTCGTTCTCCTCCTTTTCCTCCTCCTCCTCCTTTCCTCCTCCTCCTCCTCCTCCTCCTCCTCCTCCTCCTCCTCCTCCTCCCTCCTCCTCCTCCTCCTCCTCCTATCCAGCATAACTCTGGAACTTCTCAAGCAATTCCAACCAAACTTGATACACAGATGACTTACCCTCTGGAAACAAATACTGTAGGGAGCAAGGCACCCCTATTAACCCTTGGGGGTGTTTGCCTTAAAATGGCTTCTACTGTACAGCACAGTGGACTAGCCCTGGTAATGGATTCATAGCACTCCAGTATTCCACAAGGGGGAATCCCTCTCAGCCCTCAGGTGATTGGGCAAGTGCAATCAAAAAAATGAAACACAAGAAATTCCCGAGGAGAGGAATAGAAGACTTGCGACGCTGTGCGAGAGACAGTACAACAGCCTGAGTCCCAACTACAGGATTTTCCTGTCTAATACAGGATTGCGATAAATTTATACCTGGGCAACACTGGGTTATCGGCTAGTGTAGTATTAAAAAAATACAGTGGAGTGAATGGGATGTCCATCTGTTACTACACTTGAAAGGCATTTACACTCAGTTCTTCCTTCGTTGTGATGCTTGCACTTCTACTGTGCTGTCTGCCCTACTTCTCCAACTCTCATAAACAGAACAGGAAGTGACTGCAACTCACATCCTGTGTCTTGACTTCTCTTTATAGGCACGCAAGCTATTATTGACTACCTCTTTTGTCCTGGAGATGGGCACATGGTGAAGAACTCTCCTGGCTGCTGAATGGCATATCCCTCATTGTTTTGAAGGCTTTTGTCCCTATCAAATCAGCTCACCGTGTACCCAGAGATAATTAGACCATCTTATTTAAAAGTTATGACCTAATTAGTGGCTTTAATGGTCATTAATTATAGAAAGAGCAACAAAGCTGTTAGAGTTTTTAAGCAGCCACCTATGAGGGTGATGCACAGGTATTTATCCGGGCCTGTAAAGGAGAGAGGCTAGTAAGCTTAACATCTAATTAAGCCAAATTGTCCCTAGTAATTATAAGCAATGTGATTTTATTTATCTGGTTTAATTAGCAGGGGCTTTACACTGTCTTTGACCAGGCATAATAGTGATGGGCAGAAAGGAAGAGATTAAAACATCATCCATCAACATGTGTTTTGTGTGTGTGCGTGTGTGCGTGCATGCATGTGTGTATGTAATTGGAGATTTGAGTATCAAAAGGTGACAGAATCTGGGAAGGTGAACAGAAAGGAGAACATCGCCTAGAGAACATTATGATGGATTTTCCCAAGAGGTTAAATTGTAGGGGAAGAGCAGAGTTATCTAAAATAATGCCATGAAAACAGGGAAGAGGAAGAAACAGACAACGAGATGGCTGTCAACTCATAAAATATATCCATGGTCTTCTTAGTGCTGCTTAGATCAGACCGCAGGCAGCGCAGTTCCAGATTGTCCAGGCCCAAAATTTTGAGCCTGGGGGTATAGGGAATTCTATGGTGAGTGGAGGAGTGGACTTCTCTTCTTGAGAAATACCTCTAAACATGTCTAAACATGTCTCACTCAGGAAAAGTTTTATTGTGGAGAAAGAACCTTGTGTAGACACCTTATTTATACTTCTGAAGTCACCTTCCTCGAAGGATCACAAGATAGATTAGTGAACCACCATCTGAAGGTCTATGATTTGGTGAATGTTGGCCTGGGGACCATTGCTTCTCTTTTCCCTCTTCATGGCCCGGCAGTAACTTCTGAGCTGCCTTTTGTTGTGAAAGAGGTGAGTTGACCCCAGTGTCTACAATGATACACTGGCCTTCGTATCGTGATGACTAGCTGCTCTCTACCCTCAATTCTTTGCAAGGGGAAGATTGCTCCGAATAGAGCCAGAGATGTTTTCATGGTCCAGTACCACCAAGCAATTAACCATGAGCGAGTGAATTCTCCCAACCTTTACTAAAAAAACATGGCAGTTTATCAATGTGTCAGGCTCTTGACAGGTTCAAGAAATCTAAATTTAACAGGTGACTGGTTTGGCCACGCCTGACTGTGGCCAACAGATCATCCAGATATGGAGTCCCAGCCAGATGGTTGGACCCAATGGAACAAGCTGTTGTTGAGGAATGGGATGAAGGAGGTTAACTTGGAAAGTTCACCGAATAGCTTCACGCACTTACTCACTCACACACACACACACACACACTCCCCACAAATGCCAAATCACATTTCAGATTACCGATTCTAGTCTACATTTTGGGGGTGGGGTGGGATGGAAAACCCTGCGCAAAAGACTAAAACAAAAACTAATGATAAGCTCTGATCCCATTGTGCTTAGGATTTGGCCTCCTAAATGCTCTTAAAGAAAGTCAATCCTACTCTTCCTCAAATGTTTTGTATTCAAACCCATTTCCAAACTCACTCAGTGTTCTGACAACAACCCACTTTTTAAAAAATGGTACGATACCTTAATGAAAATTGTCCCCAAACTTAATTGTTTTGAGCCATGGTGGCGCAGTGATTAGAATGCAGTACTGCAGGCTACTTCTGCTACCTGCCAGCTGCCTGCAATTTGGCAGTTCATCTCCCCAGGCTCAAGGTTGACTCAGCCTTCCATCCTTCTGAGGTCGGTAAAATACGAATCCTATTGTTGGGGGCAATATTCTGACTCTGAAAACTGCAGAGAGGGTTGTAAAACACTGCGAAGTGGTATATAAATCTAAATGCTATTGCTCTTCCTTCCTTCCTTCCTTCCTTCCTTCCTTCCTTCCTTCCTTCCTTCCTTCCTTCCTTCCTTCCTTCCTTCCTGTGCAGTGGTTAGGATGCAGTATTGCAGGATAATTCTGCTGACTGCCTGCAGTTCGATCCTGACCGGCTCAAGGTTGACTCAGCCTTCCGTCCTTCTGAGGTTGGTAAAATGAGGACCCAGAGTGTTGGGGGCAAGAGGCTGACTCTGTAAAGTGCATAGCGAGGGATATAAAGCACTGTGAAGCGGTTTATAAATCTAAGTGCTATTGCTATTTTCCCACCAAAGATTCTTTTTCTCTTTAAGCTTCATTTTAAAGATAGTTTAGAATTTGAATGTAGTTATTTGTCAGTTTGTTTTATGGCCAAGTTCACATTGTTCAATTAAATCAACGTTTTGTTCCGATGTAATGACAAGCCTCTTCTTTTTTTTTGAGCTTGTACTCAAACTTGCACTACTACTTCCTCCAAAAGGATCACCCTTTTCACCCTTTTCTCCATTGTGCACAAACATTAGCAATACCTAAAACTTCAACCGCAGAACTTTCCAGTGCCAAAATATCCAATATACTGATAATAGACACAGGTACTTACTCTTCTGGGACTCAACTCATCAACTGAAATGTGTAGGCATTTTCTAATGTATATGTGTAGCTAGAGGCACATTTATTGATTAACCTCCCTGGCTGCCCAGATTTCCTGATCCGCACATTTTTTTAAAAAAGTTTTGAGTACATTATTGTTTTATGTTGCAAGGAGGCGAATAATCCATGAGTTGGAAGGGACTTTGGAGGTCCTCTAATCCAACCCCCTGCTCAGGGAGGAGACCCTATACCATTTCAGACCAATGATTGTCCAGTCTCTTCTTTTTTTAAAAAAAACCAACATCAAGTGATAGAGCATCCATAAGTTCTGAAGTCAAACCATTAATTGTTCTAGCTGTTAGGAAATTTCTCCTTAGTTCTAAGTTCGATCTCTCCTTGATTAGTTTCCATCTAATGTTTTTTCCTCTGTTTTCGGGTGCTTTGGAGAATAGCTTGACTCTCCTCTTTCTTTGTGGTAGCCCCTCAAGTATTGGAAGATTGCTATCACGTCTCCCGGCCCCGTCCTTCTTTTCTCTAGACATACCCAGGTTTTGTTGTTGTTGTTTTGCTGTCAGCCCTCCAAGGTAGACCAAAGTTGGAAAGAGGTACAGATTAAGCTTTGACTTTGAACATAGAACATGTTGGAAGGGACCTAGAAGGTCTTCCAGTCCAAGCAGAAGACCTTATAACATTTCAGACAAGTGGCTATCCCATCTCTTCTTAACAGGCTCCAGTGATGGAACACCACAGCTTCTGAAGAGATGCAGTACCACTGATTAATTGTTCTCACTATCAAGAAAGTTCTTTTTAATCCTAGGTTGCTTCACTCCAGCTTCCATCTAGTTGCTTCTTGTCCTGTCTTCAGATGCTTTGGAGAATAGGTTGATTGACTCCCTCTTCTTCGCGGCAGCTAAGAAGTTGGTGTGAATAGGAAAGTCCATGCGCTTCTCCGAACAGCCTAGATGAGGTTTATAAAGAATTTCCAAAATGAGATTTATTAAGAAGCTTATTCCTGCTGCTACAATATGTTGCTCTCAAAAAAGAACGAGACAGAGAGCTTCCTGCTGGTTTTAGAAGCCCTGATGAAGGAAATTGGGGTATCTGTTCACCCCATTTCAAAAAGGGGGAATGTAAGAAAGTACAAAACAGAGATGAAAGCTGATGCATTGCTAGATATTCACTCCTTTGTACTTCCACGCCTTTGCAAGTGTGCAAACGGTTGTCCAAAAAAAAAAAAAACCAATAAAGGTCAGCACAACCATTTTAATAAATATTTCATTGCCACTGGGTTCTTTTTTTTTTTTTTAAAGAAATCTCTCCCTCGCTGTTAAAGATTGGATGTCGAGAAAGGGTGACATCTGGCACTCAAGGAATTGAAAGCAATTAAAATATATGTATTTTGGGGGAAAGGGAGAAACGTAAGTAACACGGTAAGGAAAAAAGAGGTGAGGAAATGCATGGAGGAAGAAAAAAGCAGGGTTTTTGTGGCAGAAAACCCCCATTCCAAACCGTTGCATAGAATAACACTAAGGTAATAATAACTGAATATATACAATCCATCTGAAATGCATTCCAGTGCGCTGAGCAGTGGATCTAAGCAGTGCATCAGATTTACAAAAATCTGCAGATTTGGGGTGCTCCCTGTGTGAATTTAGGAAAAGTCCTGAGTGTATCATATCTACCAAGAAAAATGGCTTAGATAAAGGAGAATATTCGTAGCTCAGGTTCCTTGGCGCTCTCTGAGTCCGTTTATTTTCTTGCAGACATTTCATTACCCTATTAGGTAAAATCATCAGTGCTGGTAAGGAGTGGGGTTGACTCTCAGTTTATATTCTAGTGGCTTGCCCTGCCAGGGTTTGTGGGAAGTGGTCTTGGAGGATCTTTGGCTGGGTTATTTACTGTTGGTTTGTTTGGCAGTTCCTCGATTGAAGTGTTGTTTACTTGATCGTTGGTTTGAGATTAATCTTGGGATTAATCCAGTGGTGCGATTCAACTGGTGTAGCAACCGGTTCAGCGAGTGTGTGCTTTGCACGCACACACAGCATTTAGAAAAGACCATTTTCAGCTGTAATACTTATCTTCTGCTGCAGCCTTAGTGAGTAAAACAGCTGATGCACAGCAAATCGGTGTGCTCAAAAATAAGGAAACAAAGGGCAAGGGTGGGTAGGCGAGGCCAAACGATCACCAGAACTACAGGTTCACCTGAACCAGTCTGAGCCAGTAGAATCCCACCCCTGAATTAATCTATACACATCTAGATATTGATTACTGATGGGGAGATGTTTTTGGTCATTTTGTTCCCTTTTCGGCTGGTTTGATGGTCTCTTTCGCACAGTGTGTAAACGCCGTTTATGTCTACGTGTCTGTCAATGGCCAATTTGCCGGCAGGCTTCTAGAAATTCTCCGGTGTTTTTGGACTTGATTGGCTGTAGGGAAGGGAAGCAAAATGGCTTCCACTTCACACCCTAAGAAAGGAGAATGTCAGAATGAAGGGCAAACATTCTTTCATTGACTTTTCATTTGCAGAGTTTTGACAGAGTGTTTTTTTCTTTTCTTTTCGGGATGGAAACAGGTCCAGGTAGAGATTGATTGATCTGTCCTGTCACTCCATTAAAAATGGATCAAATAATGCTGAGCTGTCAAGATCTATAGAAAGTCTTCCTTGTTTTTTCCACGGTTAGGGAGCCTTACCCCATGGACTGACTCTGAGATGAAGAACCAACTCCCCCACCCAAACTCTTGACTGGAGGGGAAATTGCTGAGCTGGGTTTTGGGCATGGGTGGGGAGAGAGGAGATTTGTCGGGTCAAGAAGGCGATGTCGACGTTTGAATCTCCCTCTGCGTCACCCCGGAGCTTGCTCGCTCTTCACTTATTGAATTAGGATAAATTGGAACTTTCATAAATTGTGATATAAATCATTATCTCAAGTTAGCAGATGCCGTCTCACCAGGGTAGAGTGCTGTTAATAACTCTGCCGGATTAGGAGTGATTGGTACAATTTAAACCTTGTTTCTCTCAGCTTGATCAGCTTCGTTGAAAAAGGGTGGCAATTATCTCATTTCGCTTTGAATAGCTCAGCATAGAAGACCTGCCACCTCCAATCCATCCATCTTAATGAAGCCGCCTCCATATCGGTTCCCTCCCTTAGCCAAATGTATCTCCCCTCCCCTTTTTCCCCATACAATGCAGAGCCCGCCCTCTACTTTTTGTAGAAGAAACAATTAATTGTTTTTTTTAAAAAAAATAACAACAATAATCATAATAATCACCCTGGATTTAGCTTTCTGGTCTTTTAGGCTATTTGGCCACTGTCCTTGTAGCATCTCCCTGATTTTATTATTTAAGGGGACGGGTTATATTCCCCTTTCTGGCAGATTTCCTGGAGAGGAAAATTAGACAAGAAGCAAAGAATAAGCCCAACTATCAGCTCATTCAGCAGAATTTGATGAATATATTATTCGTATTGCAGTGAGCAATAGACTCAATGATTTTTATTATCATGCGAGGTTTTTTTTTCCCCGCAGGAGCCAATCACGATGACACCGAGTAATTTGATGAAGGCCTCTGCATGCAGAATAGAATCAGAATAGAGCTGGAAGGGACCTTGGGGGTCTTCTAGTCCAGCCTCCTTTATAAGCTTTGCAGTCCTCCGGTCATTAGTACTCTTTTTGAGAGTCGTTGAGGCCACTTGGAGGTTTATCTTGGAGCCATGGTGGTGCAGTGGTTAGAGTGCGGTACTGCAGGCTACTTCTGCTGATTGCCAGCTACCTGCAATTTGGCAGTTCAAATCTCTCCAGGGTCAAGGTTGACTCAGCCTTCCATCCTTCCAAGGTGGGTAAAATAAGGACCCAAATTGTTGGGGGCAAAAGGCTGACTCTGTAAACCTCTTAGAGAGGGCTGTAAAAGCACTGTGAAGCAATATATAAGTCTATTGCTATTGCTATTATCTTCAGCCCATCTTCAAGGAAAAGTCCAGTTGCCTTTTGGGAAAAAAAAACATCTTTGGATCTATATTACAGACAAACCATATGCAAGTTATGTTTTGTCCAGCCAGCACTCTCACAGCTCTGACTATTAGACATGGACTTGGTTTCTACAGCTGCTTCATCTCAACAGGACATGCAGCTTTTCCAACTGAAATATTTGACAGCAAATAATGGGAAGAACTTTTGGAAAACTGCTTCCAGAAAAGGATGAGTAACATGGGGCTACAAGGGGAATAACCTGAGAGAGTTAACTGGAGGCTAAACCATACGATGAACAGTTGCAGGAACTGGGCATGGCTAGTCTAGTGAAGAGAAGGACCAGGGGAGACAGGATAGCAGTCTTCCAATATCTCAGGGGCTGTCAGAGAGAGGAGAAAGGGGTCAAGCTGTTTTCCAAAGCACCCAAAGGCCAGACAAGGAATAATGGATGGAAACTGATCCAGGAGAGATTCAACCTGGAAATAAGGAGGAATTTTCTGACAGGGAGAACAATCAACCAATGAAACAGAAGTTGCCTTCAGAAGTTGTGGGAGCTTCATCTCTGGAGGCTTTCAAGAAGAGACTAGATTGCCATCTGTCAGAAATGGTGTGGAGTCTGCTTGGGCGGACGGTTGGATGAGATGATCCATAAGGTCCCTTCCAACTCTGTTATTCTGTAATCTGTAACCAATTGTGTGATCACAGGCATAGATCTGGCCCAAGGAAGTAAAAAAAAGTGAAAACAGTCCTTTTAGTAGCTCAAGTTACTAAAGTCAACCTAGAACTTAGAATGAAGGAAAAACTACAGGACAGCGAGAACAATTGTCAACGGAACAATTTGCCTCCAGAAATTGTGGGTTCTTCAACACTAGAGGTTTTCAAGAAGTGGCTGGACAGCCATTTATCCGGAATGATATAGGGCTTCCTGCTAGAGAAGGAGGTTAGACTAGGAGACCTCCAAGACCCTTCCAACCCTATTATTCTATTTTCTAAGCTCCTCAATGGCTGTTCTTGTGACTGCTACCATCATGCTTCTCACAAGCATCTCCTGATATGAATTTGTCTTCTTCTCTTTTTTTTTAATCCAGAAAAGCTGAGAAACAGGTTTGGAAAACACTTTGAGGGACGCCGGCGTAGTGTTGAGCAAACAGCAACACACAAGGCATGTGTCAAAACCCATCACCTGCTGTTTCCGTCAGATGCTTGCCAAAGCCTTCTCAGCTCTTTCGGCGCCTCCTTCCTAATTGCTTGTGTTGTGCATATTCCCATTAGAGAAGGAAAGGTCAACTCATTTTGGCAGAGAAAGGAAGGTTGTTGTTTCAGACACGGACATGGATGTCATGGCTAGAGAACAGCTGTCAAGGAACTCTCTCAGAATCCTTCTCGGAGAGGTTATTAACAAACTAACAGAGTTGGAAGGGACCGTCAGTCATTTAGTCCAACTGCCCCCCCCGCACCCAAGCAGGAGACCCTATGTCATTTCTGAGAGACGGCAGTCCAGTCTCTTTCACATCATCCCTGACAAATGGCAGTCCAATCTCCCCTTGAAAGCTACCATTAATGAAGGCAACTTGTTTCATTGGTTGATTGTTCTCACTGTCGGAAAATTTCTCCTTAGTTCTAGGTTGAATCTCTCCTTGATCAGTTTCCGCCCATTATTCCTGCTCTGATTTTCAGGTGTTTTGGAAAATAGTTTGATTTCTTCCTCCTCTCTGTGGCAGCCCTTCAAATATTGGAAGACTGCTATCCTGTCTCCCCTGGTCCTTCTCTTCCCTAGACTAGCCAGGCCCAGTTCCTGCAACTGTTCACTGTATGTTTGAGCCTCCAGTCCCCTAATCATCCTGGTTGCTCTTCTCTGTATTTTTTTTAGAGTCTCAACATCATTTTTATAATGTGGTGACCAAAACTGGATGCAGTACTCTAGGAGTGGTTAGTAGGTAGGAATATATGGTGGGTAAGTAGGTGGGTAGGTAAGTAGGTAGGTAGATTAGTAGGTAGATCTGTAGGTGTGTAGGTAAGAAGAGTAGATAGATAGGTAGGAAGAAAGGTGCATAGGAAGATAGGTAGGTAGATTAATAGGTAGGAATGTAGGTAGGCATGTAAGTAAGTATTTCTGTATTAGTAGAAAGTTTAATGTAACACATAGATCCACAAAAATTGATAGTATTCAGAAACTTTTTCACACACAAAAACATCCTTGTGTATATGTTAGGAGAAGCACGCCTTAAAATGTTCAGATTCAACCAGCGGAATTAACAGAGTCAAGGAAAATGAGAAATAAGGCTAGATATATTTGCCCATCCTATTCTTGTCACCCTGCTGCACACCAGAAAAGGGAGGGGGGAATAAAATAAAAAAAAATTAAAAAAGGAGAGATAAGAAGGGAGAAAAGGAGAAATAGACTTCCGTCGTTATCTGTTCCTCCAAACGATGCAGCTTCAAATTAATCCAGTGGAAATGGCTTGAGAGCATCTAAAGAGGTTTTCAACTCTTGTTTGTTTTACTCAATTAAAAACCTGCAGACAGAGCCCGGCTCCCCGCTGCTCAGCGGCGGAGAATTTTTCTATAACGTGGCAATGATTTACGATCTACCAGACAGTGTTTAACTGAACGCCATCCCAAACCTGGAAGGCAGCTTATCAAGGGATTGGTCACTCATGTTAATGAAAAATGGTTCCCTCGTGACAGTCGGTTGCGTGGCTATATTTGGATAACAAATGACATGGTGAGGCCAGGGGCTTGGCAATTAATACTGTAGGATGAGAGAGAGAGAGAGAGAGAGAGAGAGAGAGAGAGAGAGAGAGAAGCCCAGAATCCAAATCAATACCACTTGCTCCTCTGTGGGTTGTTTCTATCTGTGCATTCTCTGATGGAAAGCAGGTGATTGAGTAGAGGGAATGCAGAGAGAATATTTATCTTTCATTAACACAGGCAAGGAACAAGCCCCGGGTTGCCTTAGTCTAAACTCCTTCAGCTGTTTATTGTTAATAGGCTGTGCATGATTGGGGGGTGATTCAGAAGATGCCGGTTTTCTGAACGTGTGGATCATCTCTTCTTTAAGGCAGACAGCTCTTCCCTTCTGCCTTCAGTGTTAGTATGGGGTGTTCTGACCTAGGCTTTCCAAAAATCACGAAGCAGACTCCTCGTCCCAAGGGAGAAAAAAAAAAAGCCTTTTTAAAATTAAGCTAATGTGAATTCCTCTCATGCACATCCAGCAAAGTCTCAGCTAACTTTCAAGAGTGTAGTTTTCACAACTACAGACCTTTATCAGGCTTGGAGAGTTGCCAGGCCGATAGCTTCCAAGTGCCACGCTACAGCAGGAAATACTTGGCAAGGAGTCATGAACAGATTTTCACTCTAAGTAAATGGACTGATTGTCTCCTGCAAACACTCTCCTTTCGCTCCTCTTTATTCCCTGTGGGAGGGGCCATTCACCATCCACCTGTCCCGTTATTCCGGAGTAAACCCTTGTTCCTTAACTGTTCCCTTCTTCTGGCAGCTCTGCACATACACCCATTGGGAACAGGCTCCAGCTGTTCTTCTGCCCCACTGATCTCCAACTCCAAAGGCAGCTGATAACAGAGCCTTTCCCAGACTCCAGGACTTTTACTTTTCCATTATTATGGACTATATATAAACTATATATAAACTACAGTATATCAACTAGCCATTTCTCTAACAACAAATCAATCTAATGAGTAAAACCCAAAATCAGTTTCATTTTTTTTTCCTTCCACCTCAAGCACCAAGTCCAGAAGCTGTTTCCATGTATCAGTTCTCTAAATAAATAAATAAATTGCTATCTGAGACAGTTTCTTCACTCTCCGTAATGGTAGGGCTGATTCTTAAGATGGTTCCTTCTGAATATCTCTTTCTATCTCATTGAAGAATTTAATCCGATCCCCATTTGAGTCTATCATCTGCACCTCTATAACTGTCTGGTTTGGTTCTGCAACCAACAAGACAGAAAACAGATTTCAGAGAGTAATTAGGACTGCAGAAAAAAAAAAAAACCAATTACTACCAACCTGCCTTCCATTGAGGACCTGTATTCTGCACGAGTCAAAAAGAGGGCTGTGAAAATATCTACAGACCCCTCACATCCTGGACAGAAACTGTTTCAACTCCTTCCCTCAAAATGACACTATAGGGCATTGCACACCAGAACAACTAGACAAAAGGACAGGTTTTTTCCTGAAGGCCATTACTCTGCTAAACAAATAATTCCCTCAACATTGTCCAACTATTTACAAAGTCTGCATTACTATTACTATTAATCCTCCCATCCTTCCTTTCACTCATCTCCTCCCACTTGTGACTGTATGACTCTAACTTTGTCGTTTGTATCCTTACGTTTTTTATTGAGTATGATTATCCTAGTATGATTTGATTGCTTATTGTACCTTATGACTATCATTAAGTGTTGTACCTGTTGATTCCTGACTCTTGATGAAAGTATCTTTTCTTTTATGTACACTGAGAGCATTTGCACCAAGACAAATTCCTTGTGTGCCCAATCACACTTGGCCAATAAATAAAGAATTCTATTTTTGATTCCACGGGTCTGATTTATGTATCCGGGGGAGAGGGGAGGGGATGAAGAGAGCTCAAAGCCACAAATGACAAACCCAGAACTGAAAAGAGAAGGAAGATCTCCAAGAGAATTGGCTCAAGCAAGAAGGAAAGAGAGAAGAATTGACGCTGGATTGCCTCGCCAACACAGCTCCAATTTTGAAGTTTCCCAAAAGAACAGAGAGAGAGAGAGAGAGCATAGTGCACAGAGTGACATCAGTGGAAGGAAAAAAAGAACCCGTCCTCTCCTTCCTTTCCACTGCGACATAATCAATAGAATGACATCCAAGCCCAGGAAAGAAAAGGATGTGGAATTGGTTTAATTCATGCAATCATCTCAGAATCTCTCTTGCCTAGCAATCGAGCTGGGTATCTGGAAATAAATGGAAATTACTCTCAGCGGGAGCCTACCGCTCTCTCCATTCATCTGCTATCCTAATTCTTTGTGGTTAAGACATCTGTATCTGGAACATGTGCATGGTTTCCTTGTTCTCAGAGTCATGTCGGCTCTTTTCAAGAGGGTTTGAAATCCAAACCGGAGGCGTGAAGGAACTCTGGTGCCATTCTTCTTCTTTTTTTCTCTCTCTCTTCTAATGAGCCACGTGGTGCTTAAAACACCAGGCTGGAAACCAGGAGACTGTGAATTCTAGTTCTGCCGGATGCACAATGCTGGCTGGGTGACCTTGGACTAGCACCTCTGTCCCAGCCCCAGGGAGCAGGCAATGGCAAAGCAGAAAAGGAGAGGGGGGATTGTGGAGAAGAAGAAAGGGAGGAGGAGGAGGAGGAGGAGGAGAAGGAGGAGGAGGAGAAGGAGGAAGAAGAAGATGAAGAGGAGGACTGTGGGGTTGTTGGTGCTCTTTGAACTGAGTTGTTTTCTTGCACTGATGATGTTGCCTAGTTGGGTCATAAAACATCTTCAAGAAAACAACCCAGCTCAGAGACCACCAAGGACCCTACAGTCTTCCTCTTCCTCCTCCTCCTCCTCCTCCTCCTCCTCCTCCTCCTCCCCCTCCTCTCCACAAACACCCACTCCATTCTAGCACTGATGTTGTTATGTAGTTGGGTAATGTTTTCTGCAAGAAAATAACCCAGCTCAGAGAGCACCAAGAAACCTACACTCTTCCTCCTCTTCCTCCTCCTCCTCCTCCCTTTCTTCTTCTCAACAGCCCCCCTCCCTTGTAGCACTGATGGTGTTACCTAGTTTGCAAACATCTGCAAGAAAACTACAAATATTCTCCTTTAGAGGCAAACAACTTCTGAACAAGTTTGCCAAAAAAACCTGCAATGACTTGTCCATGCAGTTGCCAGGAGTCAACACAGACTTGAAGGCACATACACACACAGACAACTGTGTAGGTTAGATAAATGGTGTGTCTTTTTTTTAATCAGTAGGGATTTCAAACATCGCTTGAATCACCCAGCACAGCGTCATGCCAGAGGAGGTAATACATTTAAATGGAATATTTTCAACATGGAGAATCAGGGCATGTGCCCAAAGTTGGTCCCTGCTGGGGCTACAGGGTGAAAGCTTCTGCCCTACCTTGCCAACTGCTGGCACCAGACTTGGCTGCTGCCGTGATGTGTGTTCCATCTGGAAGCCTGTTCAACCGAACTGTTTTGCTGTAAAGGCCCTTGTGTCGTTCTAGCTATCCTTTCAATTGTCCACAATACTTTGAACTGTGTATGCTTTTGCACTGGAAAACAAGCAAACGAACAACAACAGCCACCACCCAAAACTGGGTGCTGGAATCTAGACGAACGATGATACTACCAATGCAGTCCCCATGCCCTGAGGCAGGTTTTTTTTTTAAAGGTAGTCTTGACTTACAATGATTTGTTTAGTGACTGTTCAAAGTTACGAAGACACTGAAGAAAAAGTGATGACATTGTTCCAACTAACCAACTCCAACCCAATAAACTCCGAGACAAGCATTTCTTCAAAGTTTCATTTTATTAGAGTTGTCATATTGGCACATCTGGGAAAACCCGAATCGGAGAGTTCCGAGTTTTCCCTTCCCCAAAGAGAAATCAAAGATCCATCCCCTGCACCCATCACTCTATCACATGGCCCAACCAAATCATCGTCCCAACGGAAGACGTCTCTCCAGGCACTCCTCTCCAGGTGCAGGGCAACAGGTCCTTGACTCTTTGAGAAAAGAATGTTGCTGAGTCTAATCTTCTACTCTCTATGAAATTCCCCCCTCCCAAATTCCCAGGCACTGAATGCGACAGCCTTCAAGCTTCCAAGTAAAATATGGCTCCCAAGGCTGACAAGTGACATGATTATTTTTCACACTTATGGCGGTTGCGGCAGGCATGGTCAAATTTGAGCATTTAGTTTAGTTTACTTTATTGTCATTGCACCTCGTACAATGAAATTGAACACCATCTTCAGTGTACATTATGACTGTGAAAATAAACATGAACACACATCCTTCACATTCTACGCAATTGATTGAAAACCCCTGATATTGAATTGATATTGGCGTTAGCGCTCAAATTATGATTAATATTAATAGTATTAATGACGGTTGTGGTATCCTGAACTTTTGCAACCTTCTGACAAGCATAATTAATGGGCAATCCAGATTCACTTAACAACTGTGTTGGGCTTAGTTGTAGTCGTAAGTCAAGGAACACCCTGTAGCAACACTGTCCCCAGTTCCCTGATGTAGGGGTTTTTATTGTGGCTTCTAGAAACTCCTTTCTTGGATTTTAACCTTGTAAAGTAACTCTTTGGCTCCTCCTCATCAAAAAACGATGCCATTCTTGAGAGAACGATGCCTTGGTTTCAACATTCGCGAACGATCTGGTTGTGACTGACAAGCCTGAGTGGTTTAGAGAAGGTCAAAGTTCTGATCCGGTGGATTTTGTTCCATTTGTTAAAAATGTAAATATAGTACCTAAAAAAATAAAAAAACGCAAAGCTTTTTGTGTTGATGGAGGCGTGTTTTTAAAAAGAAAAATGGCACCTTTTCAACAGCCCTGACCACGATGAAGGTTAAAGCCTTCAGGAAGACTTTGAAACAATACCACCGAGCAAAGTGACACTTCAGCACCCTGGACAGCGGTGTTTGTCTTTGGAAATTTTCTCCTCAAGCTGAGCTGCTGCAACAGCCTTTCGTTCCCTCCCTGCTGGTTTTCATTATGTTCCTTTCCTCCACCCCGTTCTGTTTAGAATACAACACAACTGACGACGTCAACAACAACAATGCAAAAAAAAAGACACCTTTGCCCTGGGCTGTCTCGTCTGATCAATTCAATTGACCATGAGGTATCGAGGCGGTCTCCTTGGCCAACAGCGATGGTTCCTGTCCCACAGCCTGGCGCACTTGGCCAAGGACTTATAGGAAGTCTTCAGGCTGTTATCATCAGTCTGTCAGATGGCGTTCCAGACAAGTATCCAGAGATGGATTGTGAATTATTGTCGCTTTTGACCATTTCAGCGGCCAAGACGTTGGCCGTCTGGCTGAGGTGGATACGAATGGTAAACAAATGGCCTCGAAGAGCAACAAGGTGAGAGAGGCTGTAGCTTTTCACAAAGGAAACCACAGAGGTGTGTTTGGCTCCTAGAAAATCTATAAGATTTCAAAGTGCCAAAACAGCAGGAGATGAGCTAAAATCTCTTCCAGTTTCCACCAGGACATTTATTTGTTGGCTTTTGTTATTTTTTTTAATGAATGATAAACCACCAGGTAGTTGCCTGATCCTATCAGTCAAGGCTTGTGACTTGATGTCCCCCCTGCAGCCTTATGTGGCGTGTATTGAGTGGGATCCAATTATCTCATTCAGAATAGATCTGGAAGGGACCTTGGAGGTCTTCTATTCCAACACCCTGCTCAAGAAGACACTCTTCTTCTTCCTCCTCCTCCTCCACTTCTTCTCCTCCTTCCTCCTCCTCCTCCTCCTCCTCCTCCTCCTCCTCCTCCTCCTCCTCCTCCTCTTCTTCTTCTTCTTCTTCTTCTTCTTCCTCCTCCTCCTCCTCCTCCTCCTCCTCCTCTCCTCCTCCTCCTCCTCCTCCTCCTCCTCCCTCCTCCTCCTCCTCCTCCTCCTCCTCTTCTTCTTCTTCTTCTTCTTCTTCTTCTTCTTCTTCTTCTTCTTCTTCTTCTTCTTCTTCTTCTTCTTCTTCTTCTCCTCCTCCTCCTCCTCCTCCTCCTCCTCTTCCTCCTCCTCCTCCTCCTCCTCCTCCTCCTCCTCCTCCTTCTCCTTCTCCTTCTTCTTCCCCTTCTTCCTCCTCCTCCTCCTCCTCCTCCTCCTCCTCCTCCTCCTCTTCCTCCTCCTCCTCTTCTCCTGTTTTAAGCAGATGGTGCAATGCCATTTTCTTTGGATGACCCATGCCCAGGTGGCAACTCATCTCTGCCTGATGGGATTGGGGGGTGGGGGGCAGCAGTTGGCCTTAGATTGTCTGGTGAAAGTCACGGAGGACACCAACCCAACTTTCTCCAACGGGGCTAAAGTTCTGCCTGCAGACCACCTGCCTATTAGGATGACACAACAGGTGATGGAGGCAGAGCCGAAAATTACTGCTGACACCTCCCTGCTGTTTCTTTCCTCCTTACTGCCCTCATTTCAGAGAGCAGGATTTAAAACAGCCATTACAATTACCTTTTTTTCTGGCCTTAAAATGTTTCCGCAGCTGCCCCTCCCACCTCCCAATAACACAGAGAGAAAAAAACAGCAGGGACTAAAGTCATACGTCAATTAAATTTCAAAAGAGTTGTATAAGGAGCAAGATGTGTTTCACCCATCTGTTTCTTGCTTTTTTTTCAAAACCTCTTTGGCCAACAGCAGGAAAACCTACATCCCATGGACTACATGCAGCCTCCAGATGACTGGGCCCTCTGCCCCCTTCTTCCTTCTCAACCACTTCCTCCTCCTCCTCCTCCTCCTCCTCCTCCTCCTCCTCCTCCTCCTCCTCCTCCTCCTCCTCCCCCATACCCCGCTCCTTTCTAGCACTGAACCTAGTTGAGCCATAAAACATCTATAAGAAAACAACCAACCTCCGAGAGCACCAAGAACTAATTTTCAGCTTTGCTCCCTTTGAACACAATTCACCTTCTTTATTCATATATATAGTGCTTTTTTTTTCTTTCTTTCTTTCTACCTACCTACCTTTTGTTTTCTCTCCTTTTTCTACCCCTGGACTCCTTTCCAGAGTCATATCCTTTCCTGCCAATTTCCCTGCTGCCTAACTCAACAGTAGCTGAGAGTTTGAGACCTTATCTTGAACTTTTCATAATTGCTTTGCTCTTTTCAATGAAACGCTTTATCTCGTTTTACAAATGGTAAGGTTACCACCACAATTCTCCATATTGGAATTAATTTTCGGGATTTGGAACTTTCATGTTATCTGGACATATATATTTTTTTCTCTCTCTCTCTCTGAACGACAGCGGACAGTCTCCTGTTTTACTTATCCAGTGTTTATTTTTAGTTTTATGGACTTCATACAAGATGTTGTGATTAGACTATTCTTTGTCATCCGTTCTTTCCTCTCTCCACATCATTAAAATGTGCATGCCTACTGATAAAATACAACCAGCCATGAAACAAAGAAATTGAATTCCAGGGCCAGAATTAATTCTACCAACTATCTTGTGTCAACTGGAGTTAGATGACATTTCTCAGATATTTTTCTAACTCTCTTTTCCCCAAAGAAGCATGCTTTGTAGGTTTTTTTTGTTTTTAATGCACATCGTCTACAATTACTTTCCATGCTGCCCTTATTATTTCCCTCTTCTGCAAACATTTTGGAACAATAGCAGGTCAGGGCCATTGCAAAAGAAGAAAAATGTTGATCATGATGCCAAGAGAATGAATCATGATTTGAAACACTGATGGGAGCAAGGGGGCCAAAGGAAAGCGGTTCTACTACTAAGACAGATCTTTCCTTCCAAGGAAATGGTGAATTATTGGAGAAGAAACTTAAGCACAAGGAAGCACAAGTGAAGTCCTTGACTTATGACAACAACTGAGCCCAGGATTTAGGAAGCTAGGAAGATTGTATGTTAAAAAAAGAGGACATGGACACACACTCTGGGGCCTAAAGAAATGCAATTAATCTATGTGATTTTTCCCAAAGTTTCCCAAAGTTTGCCAATTTGGAAGAATATTCATTTGTTTGTTTGTTTGTTCATTCATTCATTTGTTCATTCATTCATTCATTCATTTACCCACTCACCCACCCACCCATTCATCCATTCATTCATCCACCCATTCATTCATTCTTTTATTCATTCATTCATACATCCATTCAACCCACATACACTTATTAATTGATTGATTCATTCATTCATTCACCCATTCATTCATTCATTCATTCATCCACTCAACACACACACACTTATTCACTCACTCACTCACTCACTCACTCACTCACTCGCTCGCTCATTCAGTCACCCATCCATCCATCCACTCTCTCAGTCGGTCAATTTGTCAGTCAGACATTCAGTCAATCAATCAACTATAGGTAGTCCTTGACTTACAACCACAATTGAACCTAAAATTTAGGCTGCTAAGATTTGTTAAGTGATTTTTGCCCCGTTTTACGACCTTCTTTGCCTCTGATGTTGAGGGAATGACTGCAATTGCTGCAACCTAGAACTAAGGAGGAATTTCCTGACAGTGAGAACAATTAAACCAGTAGAACAACTTGCCTCCAGAAATTGTGGGTTCTCCATCACTGGATTTTTTTAAAGAAGAGATTGGGAACCATTTGTTCCAGAATAGTATAGGGTCTTCTGTTTGAAGAGAGGGTTTATAGATTAGATTATAGATTATAGATTGATAGAGTTGGAAGAGACCTTGTAGGTCATCTAGTCCAACCCCCCACCTTACACCATTTCTGACAGATCTAGAAGACCTTCAAAGTCCTTTCCAACTCTGTTATTCTATTATTCTGATGCGTTTTTATTTTTCCTGGGAAACCATAATAAAACCAGATTTGGTAGATTTCCTATGGATCACACCTTACTTTAGTAAGGTATGATTTTAAAAAAATGTAGAGCAAAATTGGACATCAAATGGCTGCCTTCTCATCAGCTAAACCAGCAGGGAAATTTTGTATATATCAATATCTATACACCGGCCTATTGGTATCTATTCTTCCTCTGATATCCTTTCTTTCTGTCCTTTTTTTTTATCATCCCTGCTTTATAATGAGATTTCTTTTTATTTCATTTTAATCTTGAAAGGGCCTCCCCACCCATATGCAGAAGTGTAATGGTTATTCCGGGCCACTTTTATTCAATCCATAGTTAGCTCGTTGTAAAGCGTACTTTGACAGGAATCCTGCTGGCTTGACCTAAACATCACAACTCAATGGTTTTCAACAATTTCTCTTATTATCTTTTAAGCCATTGAAGTTAAACTTCAGCAGCCAATCTAATTCCTTGATCATTCACGACTGCATTTTATTTCTTGACAAAATGGGCAATGACCGGCCTAAGGATCCCGGAATATCAAAGGTGGGTTTTTTTTTCCCGCTTAACGTATCTTTTCTTCTTTTGTCATTTGGTCTACTTTTCTCCTGTCATCACTAGCGGAGCTATTTTCATGTTAGGGATGAATGATCTTCTTCAACAGATTTTCAATACGAAGCATCACTTCATTAGTTAGTTTAAAGAGAAAGGTTAAAGAATAATAACGCTCCCATACTTAGTCAACTTTACGGGCTAAACCTAGATGGGCTGTCTTTTTCTCGGATGTGCAAGCCAGTAGTGGGTTTTACTACCAGTTCTATGGGCGTAGCTTGGTGAGCAGGGCGTGGCTTTATGGGCATGGCAGGGGAAGGATATACTGCAAAATCCCCATTTCCACCCCACCCCACTAACCTGCTTTCCAGCTCCGTTCTCCTGTGCAAGGCAATCAAAGAAGACCTAGCCAATCAGCTGGGACTCAGGAGGCAGAGAATAGATGGGGGCAGGGCCAGTCAGAGGTAGTATTTGCCACTAGTTGGACTAGTTGACCTACAACCCTTCCAGCTCTGTTCTGATTGATTGATTCAACCTGGAAATAAGGAGAAATTTTCCGATAGGAAGAACAATCAACGCATGGAATAGAAGTTGCCCTCGGAAGTTGTGAGAGCTTCCTCACTTGAAACTTTCAAGAAGAGACCAGACTTCCATTTGTCAGAAATGGTGTAGGGTCTCCTGCTTGGGCAGGGGGTTGGACTAGATGACTTACGAGGTCCCTTCCAACTCTGATTATCTGTTATCTTCTTTTTCCTTCTTCCTCCTCCTCCTCCTCCTCTTCCTCTTCCCCACCACTACAATAATAATCCCACTGAATCCAGGAGGGCTGAAGCACGATTCAGCTGGATCCATCATTGCTTATATCCATGTGTAAATGTTAACCGTTGGATGAGTCAATCTGTATTCATAGATTGTCTTTCTTCAGGAAACAGCGGTTAGGAAGAGAGAAAAAAAAGTCAGCACCGAATGATGTTCTATAGCATGGGGAGTCATCCAGGCCTGTGGTTTCCTAGGCAACTACAGAAGTGAATTGGGAAAGAGTTGAGGACATTAGTAGCCTTGCTGTGTTTGCCCACTCTGTTCAGGTAATAAAGATTCTAGCTAGCCAACCCAACTTAATCAAACAACCCTCTCCAACAGCCTTCTCCATACTATAATATAATGTTGTAGAAGGGTTGCTCTTGAGTTCACCCAGAACCATTTCAGAAGCTTTCCTGAATTTAGCCAAAAAAAAATAGGTCACTTTTTCTTTTACCATGTCAGCTAGGATAATGTGATGGAAATCGGTCCGATGTAAAATAAATATGGCATTTATACGACCTTATTACTGGCAGGAGATATCTAAGATACATGTTTTGTAGAAATGCACAAACTCAAAGAAACGAGGCAAGGTCAATGATGATGTATTGTAAGTGGAACTCT